>NC_079194.1:186220619-186843119 GCF_029499605.1 Hyla sarda
GTGTTCCGTCTCTCCCAAAGATTGGCTGAATAAGCAGGTCCTCCTCCAATCTCTTGTACTGAAGAAGGGAGAAGAGATGAGCAGGGGGTATCAGAAGGAGCAGCAACCGGAGATGCATAATATACTTTTTTAAATAAAATACTCCTTTATTGAACACAACATTTTTGTTGACAGAGACCACCAAAATTGGCTGGGTATCTCATGCATATGGCTAGCTCTTGCCAATAGGAGCCACATAGCTTTATTTCAGTTTAAGGGTACGTTCACAGGATCCTGTGCAGATTTGATGCGCAGGATTTGTAACTGCAGATTAGAAGCTGTGCGCAGTCATTTAGTTTACATTGAAATCTGCAGCAGAAAATCCTGTGCATAAAATCCTGCGCATCAAATCTGCGTACGTGTGAACGTACCCTAAAGGATTGTTTTTCCAGTTGTGCAAACCCTCAGCTGTGAAAATATTAGGTCTGTATGGGTTATTGCAGGTTGTACACATCAATACTGTTATTAGGTTATAGGGATAAAAAACATTGGACTCAACGTTCAGATCCCAGCGCCAGTTTCTCTTTTAACCCCTTAAGCACTCAGCCCATTTGGACCTTAAGGACTAAGACAATTTTATTTTTACGTTTTCGTTTTTTCCTCCTCCCCTTCAAAAAATCATAATTCTTTTATATTTTCATCCACAGACTAGCATGAGGGCTTGTTTTTTGCGCGACCAGTTGTCCGTTGTAATGCCACCACTCACTTTACCATAAAATGTATGGCGCAACCCAAAAAATACTATTTGTGTGGGGAAATTAAAAAGAAAAACGGAATTTTGCAAATTTTAGAAGGTTTTGTTTTCACGCTGTACAATTTATGGTAAAAATGACATGTGTTTTTTATTCTCTGGGTCAATACGATTAAAATTATACCCATAATTGTACACTTTTCTATTACTGTTGCGCTTAAAAAAAATCACAAACTTTTTAACCAAATTAGTACGTTTAAAATCCCCCTATTTTGAAGACCTATAACTTTTTCATTTTTCCATATAAGCGCTGGTATGAGGGCTCATTTTTTGCGCCGTGATCTGTACTTTTTATTAATACCATATTTGCTTATACAAAACTTTTATTACATTTTTTATTAATTTTTTTGGGGAATAAAATGTTAATAAAAAAGCAGCTATTTTGGAATTTTTTTTTTTTTTTTTACGTTCACGCCGTTCACCGTACAGGATCATTTACATCTTATTTTAATAGTTTGGATATTTACACACGTGGCGATACCAAATATGTATATAAAATAATTTTTCTTTACACTTTTTGGGGGTAAAATAGGGAAAATGGAACAATTAAAATTTTTATTGGGGAAGGTGTTTTTCAAATTTTTTTACTTTATTTTTTTTAACTTTTTTAACTTTTATTTTTACACTCTTATAGTCCCCATAGGGGACTATTTATAGCAACCATTCGATTGCTAATGCTGTTCAGTGCTATGTATAGGACACAGCACTGATCAGCATTATCGGTCATCTTCTGCTCTTGTCTGCGGGAAGGCAGCGGAGCCAGGTGAGGGGACCTCCGTCTGCCGTGCAGGATCATCCTGTTAAGTGACCGCGATGCTGCAGATGCCGTGATCTGTATTGATCACGGCATCTGAGGGGTTAATGGCGGACATCCACGGGATCGCGGGTATCCGCCATTACCGGTGGGTACCTGGCTGCGATCCACAGCCGGGACCTGCCGCACATGATGCCGGCATCGCTCCGATGCCCGCGGTTATGCTAAGGACGTAAATATACGTCCTGGTGCGTTAAGTACCACATCACCAGGACGTACATTTATGTCCTGCGTCGTTAAAGGGGTACTCCTCTGGAAAACTTTTTTTGTTTTTTAGATCAACAAATGCCAGAAAGTTAAACAGATTTGTAAATTACTTCTGTTAAAAAATCTTAATCCTTCCAGTACTTTTTAGGGGCTGTATACTACAGAGGAAATGTTTTTCTTTTTGGATTTCTCTTATGTCATGACCACGGTGCTCTCTGCTGACCTCTGCTGTCTATGTTAGGAACTGTCCTGAGCAGGAGAAAATCCTGCAGAGAGCACCGTGGTCGTGACATAAGAGAAATCCAAAAAGAAAAACATTTCCTCTGTAGTATACAGCCCCTAGAAAGCACTGGAAGGATTAAGATTTTTTAACAGAAGTAATTTACAAATCTGTTTAACTTTCTGGCATCAGTTGATCTAAAAAAAAAAAAAAAAAAAAAAAAAAGTTTTCCACGGGAGTACCCCTTTAAGGTGTTTGAGTACTGAAAGGTTACCATGGTAGGAGCCATATGATAGGCTACTCCAGTCACATGTTGCGATGGCATGTTGTATGTGCAGGGGAGTAAAGAAATACCCCAAGTGATGATCATGGATGCATTTCCTGCCAAGAGAAACTGCTGGCATGGTATGTTTGCCTTGACAACGTGACCACCTACATCTCTCATAGCTACTTTTAAACTTCTGGAAGGTGACATGTCCAGAATTACCATTGTAAGTACTCCTTCCCTAACAGCAACAAAGAGGTTAAAAATGGGGAGAAATAGAAATATAATATTAGAAAGTTTCTAAGCTTTGTGAAATGATGAAACTTTGTTTACATAACACCAGGAAACCTCAAAACCCAAATAACAAGGGGTATGTACAGTATACAAACAATATGTCATGGTGCCATACAGTATAGGAGTCTAGACCATCCAATGTTTTATTGTAAACCTTCCCATTTACAAGGTCCTATATGTGCAATTCATTGTGCACTGGGGTTTATAAATGTCTGCCCTGCGTCAATACAAGAGGATGTTGCTATTTGCATAGGCCTTGTAAGGGTTAACTGGCTATATCCCACCGTCGTAAGGCCTAAATATAAAATCTTCATGCACAGTAGATTATGCAGGAAATCCATCTATGAAATCAGCATCTCTCTTACCAGCGGTGAAGAGCAGGTTCTCCTGTCCCCATGGAGCTTAGTCCCGGGCTGCAGAAGGAAGGAGCAGCATATGCCATAGAAATAGATGACAACAGCAGATGGGAAAAAGGGGTTTTCTATGTTTCTTCGTGGAAATGTATGAGACTAAACTCCCCCCTTAAATTCAATATGGACACTGCCCTCCTGGAGACAGGATCAAAGCAAACCTCTAATGTCTCTGATTTAAAAGGGAGGGGGGCAGTAGAGAGTACAATGCAAATAGACTGAGGCTGAATGTGCTGGGAATGATTAAAGCATAAAGATAGAGAAGGGATGTGACAAAGGATCCTCCGCTGCTCCCCGTAAACACCGCTTTACATGTCTGAAGATAAAAGAAGGCGCAGCATACATTATCAATGAGATCCATCACCGGATTCTCCCTTCAAAGGCGCATGAGAAACCACATGACTTAATGGGAGGGAAACAGTTATTTTATAGGATCATACAATATTTATTGATGTTCAGTTTGTTCATTGAAGATGGAAGAATCTATCTATCTATCTATCTATCTCATATCTATCTATCTATCTGTCTATCTCATATCTATCTATCTCATATAAATTGTATCTGTCTATCTATTGGATCTATCTATCTATCTATCTATCTATCTATCTATCTATCTATCTCAAACAAAGATTGCTGCCCGTATTTTCTTCAAACTATCTATCTCATATATATATATATATATATATTGTATCTGTCTATCTATCTATCTATCTATCTATCTGTTTTATCTATCTATTTATTATCTATCTATCTATCTATCTATCAGTGGTGTCCCGGCACCGTATTTCATACTGTGCCTTACTTATTAGTCCCCAAAGTTAGAGTCCCTAGGACTGTCGGGGTTCACTTCCCTAATTAACCCCTAGTCACCCCTTAGTAATTTAATATTTATAACAATTAGCATTATAAATATGTATATAGTGTCACTTACTTGTTTTAGCGTCGCAGGACCTGCGGGTCATGTGACACGGTTCACAGAACTCTATGGTTTGCTAAAGGACCTTTGGTGGTTCTAGTCAGGTGATCACCCACAATCCATTGTAACGGTGACAGCTGATATGGACCAATCCAAAACAGCCAGTCCCTGCCCATATAAGGGAGCTGCGGCCATTTTGTCGCTCTCTTGGGTTGCTGACTCTGGACGAGGTAGGACCTCGGCAGCTTTCAAGACAATTACTAGGCCAAAGCCTTGCGGCCTAGGCCTGCACTAGAGACGGATGGTTCTTACAATTCCCCGCTATCTCCGCAAGATCTCTGGACCTAATCCGACCCCTAAATCCAGCGGATCTATGCAAATAAAATCCTCCTAATCTGAAGAGAACTTTCTGGTCCTAAGCAACTGTCAGTCACTGCTGTGCTGTCTATATAGACTCTGTTATCTGGACTGTTACCGTTACTGCATGTACAGAAAATCTTCAGTAAAGTTCCTGCAAGTTTTAAGTTCAGCACTGCTGTGGACAACATCACTACAGAGTTTTAACCCTCACCCTGGTGTCACGAGTGACAAGGGTTAAATTAACCCCTCATATACAACAGCAACACCCCAACTACCCTACACCCCCACCAGGCTACCACATATCTATTTATTATCTATTTATCTATCAATCTATCTATCTATCTATCTACTTATTATCTATCCATTTATTATCTATCTATTAATCTATCTATTTATTATCTATCTATCTGTTTATTATCTATCTATTTATTATCTATCTATCTATCTATCTACTATCTATCTCATATACATTGTATCTATCTATCTATTTATTATCTATCTAAAAAATCCAGAACACAGCAGCACACAAAATTAGTGTAAAAAAAGTGGAAGTTAATTCCATATATCCAGTGTAACAGGTAAGAGCAACGTTTCTGTGACCTCTTGTCACTGTTATTAAGCTTGATAACGGTGACGAGAGGTCACAGAAACATTGCTCTTACCTGTTACACTGGATATATGGAATAAACTTCCACTTTTTTTACACTAATTTTGTGTGCTGCTGTGTTCTGGATTTTTTTATGTGAGTGGAACCACTGCCCAGAGTTCCCATACAGCCTGCACCAGCTTCTAATTCATCACTTATATGGTTGTGCTGCTCTCCTTGGATCTTCTATCTATCTATCTATCTATCTATCGTCTTAACATCTATATGTCTGTCTGTTTTATCTCTCATATCTATCAAATTTAAAGAAGCTTTATTTGTCAGGCCAAATACATATTAGCATTACCTATAGGGGCTATAGAAGTCCATGGCATATGGGGCAGCCTAGAGGGAGCACAACTGGTACAAGAGTAAAGACTTGTAGTCAGTGGGATGGCTGAGGCTTGTAGTCATCACACCAGTTAAGGTCTGTGCCTCACTTGTCACTATGGTTTGAGGGCTCCACAGGGATTCCTCATACTTTGTCAGGCTGGCAAGGCCAGACATCAATGTTTTTCTAATCCTGGACAACCCCTTTAAAGTGCTGGTCACTGGTGATGTGAGATGCCCTTGGTGACTATGTGCAATGATACATGTGCAATGATGCATAAAACAACTCGCAGTTCCTTCACTGGAAAAGAGCAGCAGCTCACTTTGTCAAACCCAGGCTGCTTCAGGATTCTTAGTAGGAGCTGTCATTGTCCCAAGCTGTCAATAGCAGAGAGGCTGCATTGACACATCCACTCACTAGAGAGGCTAGCTCTCAATTGACCTAACTTTCTTTTCCTCTCTGTATAGAGGCTGGAGCAGAGCAAGCTCCTCCCTTCTCTCTGGAAGATTCCAAGCTGTGTTTAGGGGTATGTTAACCTTTTACTGCACATAACAATACCTGATACATTGCAGTAGTATTTAGCACAGGAAAACATATTAGGAAATCGTGCTATCTGATATAATACAGCATAAATATCAAAAGCACATATGTAACAAGGCATTAGTCAGAAAACACCCAACCACAGGAGCCACAGGAATCCCAGTAAGACTTATATATCTGCAAGATATGCATATATCTTGTTCCTACCTGGGGGCACTACCTACTGTGGCATTACCTACTACATACCTACTGGAGGCACTATCTACTACCTACCTACTGGAGGCAGTGTCTACTCGGGGCAATACCTACTATCGACCTACAGGGAGAATTATCTAGTGCCTACCTACTGGGGCATTACCTACTATCTACCTACTAGGGCATTACCTACAACCTACTTGGGGCATTACCTACTGGAGGCATCACTTACTACCTACCTACTGAGGGCCTACCTAATGTGTGGGGACTGCTGCCTATCTAATGTGGGGGGGACATCTGCTTCCTATCTAATGTGGGGAACTTCTCATGCCTAGCTAATGTTGGGGACTATCTACTACATTCTACCTAGCTTATATGAGGACTAACTACCAAGCTAATAGGGGGGCTACCTACTACCTACATAATTTTACATAATTTATATGGAGTTTTCAGGCAGAGGACAGCTATCTGGGGGACTTACCTACAGGGGGCATGACTACCTACCTGGGGGCCACTACCTACCTGGGGGCATGGTCTGCTAGGGGCCACTACCTACTGGGGGCATTACCTATATGGGGCACTACCTACCTTGGGGACACTACATACCTGGGGGGCACTACCTACTGGGGCATTATCTACTATCTACCTACTGGAGGCACTATCTACTACCTACCTACTGGAGGCACTGTCTACTGGGGCAATACCTACTATCTACCTACTTGGGCATTACCTACGACCTACTTGGGGCATTACCTACTGGAGGCCTCACTTACTAACTACCTACTGGGGGCATTACCTACTACCTACCTACTGGGAACATTACTGACCTAATGGGGCCTTCTATCATTTAAAGGGATTTCCTTTCTACCTACTGGGGGCATTACCTGATAGGAAAGAGGAAATTACCTACCCACCACCACCCAATCCCTCTACCCTTTCCTTTTAACACACCTACTCCCTCATACTATGCAAGACACCAAGGGGCCACTGCAGGTAGGGAACAGGTGGGGAATGTGCTGAAAAGTTGTGAAGCCTAATATATTGTTGTCTGGCAGATTCTGTGGAGACGAGTCATGGTTGGAAGAAGACTCCAGGACGGTCAGAGCAAACAAAAGAAAAAAAAGGAAAGAGAATGACTCCAGAACTTGGCCAGTAACACTATAAATATTTTTTACATACAACATAGACAATGAGGAAGATATCAGATGGGCCCTGGTTGTGAGGACGTGGGGGTGGGGGGTAGGCCTTGAGATGTGTAAGGGGTCCCAAAATTTCTGATGGCAGCTCTGGCTAGTGCCTGCTCTAGACACAATCTCTGCTTGGCAAAGATTTTATTGTGTGAATGAGCCCTAAGTGTTCCTCACTGCTGAGTATTTGTAACCTTGTAGTTCTGTCTGTGCTGACTTGATTCAATGGTCGGGCACTCAGTACTGGCTCAGTATGTGAGCATCTCTGGGATTGTTAACCTAGTGCTGAGACTGATTCCAGAGCTGTGGCCAGTTCATTGATATAGATCTTAAAGGGGTATTCCAGGATTTTTTATTTTTATTTGACTATGCTACCTGGGCTGTAAAGTTAGTATAGTTTATAATATAGTGACTGTACCTGTGTGTGACGGTGGTCTTGCAATTCTTCTGTGATTTTCACCCCAATATTTATTTTTAATCACATATAAAATTACTCAGGTCTCAGGATTTCCCAGGTTGTAGTACATTGAAACATGACATCACTAGTCCGGTGTGCAAAGGGAGCCTGTCCTGCTTCAATGGGTGGAGCGACCATTGGGTGGGAGAGAGATAATTTTGCAACAGCTGTTGGCCCCCTGGTTAGAAAACATACTGATCTTTTGAATGGATGCAGCTCATTTGTGCTGCAATGGGTGGAGTGGCTGATGTGTGGGAGGGAGGAATGTAACTTCACACTTACAAGCATGGAACTATGGGATGTGTAGTTTAAGAGACCGAACCCCAACAGGAAATATCCAGTTCACAAAAAGAAAGCCTGTCAGGTATGTACTAAAATCCCCTTATGGTGGATAACCCCTTTAAAGAGTGTTAGACGGCAGCGATGTCGGTCTCCTGGATATAAGCCATTCTTCTCCTATTTACCCTCATGCTGCATTGGTTTTTAGTGCTAGAGGTTTTGATGACATAAATTCCATACTTGCCAACATTTCAATAAACAGAATCAGAAGATCTAAATCCCATGTCCAGGAACATTTAGGAACAAACCAATATAACACAAAAAGAACATTTAGGGACAAGGTTTGCATTAACCCCACCCATCTTGCAGCCCGTTTTGCACAATTGTCCCATCAAAATCGGAACAGTTTTACATGGTTCTCCCACCTACTCCACTCTCAGCTTCAAGAATAGATACAGGGGTCACAGGCTTTTTTAAAGTTCATAAACTTCGTAAAGTTTTTTTTACAGTGAATTTAAATTTGTACATGGTTATGTAATGAAGACTCCAGATCCCCCCCCCCCATATCATTCATGCTTACCATCACTAGTCCTATTGCACCATTTGCTTTATTTTATGCTGAATCCATGTGTTTTGATACTCTAATTTGGTCATGTGATCACCAGTCGGACTCTTCAAATCTTCCAGTACCTAATAGTTATGACAGAATGTCAGACTCTGACTTCCTGTGAACTACAGGATGACATAATCCCCTACCAGATCCCCCTGACACCAACCCACTTATGAATCTAATCAGTTCACCAGGGTGATCTCCAGCACTAGCAGTCTGATGAGATGACACCTGCAATTTAAACGCCCCAACCAAAGCCAGAGGATTTATGGGAAAAGTTGGCTGCATTACATAACCCACATCATTGTGTCTATGTAAAGAGGTAATTAAAAGCCATATACAAAAACCTCTATATTATTCTGTAATGATAGCCTATGCTACACTATAGAAGCAAAAAAAAAAAAAAATCATGCAATGAATCTTTAAAGGGGTACTCCGGTGGTCAACGTGTTTTTCCATTTTTGACTTACCCTATTTGTTTTGTTTCATTTCTATTCTTGTTGTTTAGCCTACTCTATTTCCGTTCTTTGTTGTCTTTTTATCCCCCTCTTTGTTTTCCTATCTTTGCTTCTACTTCCTGTTTCTTGCTGTGCTGAAAACTACAAATCCCAGCATGCCACATGCCTTGCTGGTTTGGGGCGGCTCCTTTTTTTTTGTTTGTTTGTTTGTTCCGCCCTTTACCCATCCTACTATTTTCCCGGGTCAGCCCCCTTATACACAGCACACTAATATAAATCAGCCCTTGTTGGGATACACTGTCATACACACACAAAAAGGACTACAACTCCCAGCATGTGTCATTCAGGAGTCTTCAGTCTGTGGTATAACATCAGCATGCTGCCTCTGTAGTCTCCTGGGGGTTGTAGTTCACCACACCTCTCTAGGGCATACACCAGTGTTTCCCAACAAGTGTACCTCCAGCTGTTGCAAATCTACAACTCCCAGCATGCCCAAAGTCTGTCAGGGCATGCTGGGAGTTGTAGTTTTGCCACAGCTGGAGGCACACTGGTTTGTAAACACTAGCATACACACACACACACACACACAACAGGGACTACAACTCCCAGCATGTGTCATTCAGGAGTCCCCCCCCTCCTTCACCTTCACATATAGGGAGAGATTTATCAAAACCTGTGCAGAGGAAAACTTGCCCAGTTGCCCATAGCAACCAATCAGCTTGCTGCTTTCATTTTTATGAAGGCCTGTGAAAAATGAAAGAAGCAATCTGATTGGTTGCTATGGGCAACTGGGCAAGTTTTCCTCTGCACAGGTTTTGATAAATCTCCCCCATAGAGATCATTTCCAGTATGAGATTTATTCCCCTGCAGTCCATACATCCCCAGCCCGTGCACCTTCTCATCCTCCCCTTCAGATAACACTTATCTTCTCTGTGAGGTCCTTCTCCTGTGCAGACCTGCCTCCTTAGAATACAGAGCAGGGGGAGGGGAGGAGCTGTGTACTCAGCTGGATGACATGAGGGGGCGTGGCTTATTCCTCTCATGCAGACAAAAAAAAAAAAAGCTGTGACATCTTGTCCCTAACAGACTCAGAACTGTGGACAACAGTAAAAGAAAACCCTCTGAACTACAGAACTTCCTGCCCAACAAACAGGTAAGAAAAACACATACATGCTGCCAAAACATAGAACACATGTATATTGCAAAAAAACTAAACTTACAAAGAAGATGCCATATCGTCAAAAAAAATTAATCACCGGAGTACCCCTTTAAAGGAAATCTGTCATCAGTGTCACCTGCACTAACTTGTCTCTGATGACAAAGGTACTTACCTTGTCCCATTCCGTGCTGTTGTTCTCCAGCTATCCTCTTCGGTATCTTCTTCTCCGGGCCCGACTTGGAGCATGAGTGGAGCTTAGTGACATCACTGCTACTGTTCTCTGCTGGGTCCCCTGCTAGCAAACAGCGGTGACGTCACTAAGCTCTGCCCATGCTCCAAGTTGGGCCGGAGCTGAAGATAGCCAAGAGGATTGCCAGAGAACTACGGAACCGAACGGGACAAGGTAAGTACCATTGTCATCAGTGTCACCTGCACTACTTGTCTGTACCGACAGGCTAGTGCAGGTGACACTGATGACAGATTTCCTTTAAATGGGCACTGTCAGAATCAAAAACCTTTTATATGTTGTAAAGACATTACCTTCCTAATATACATCATAAAAAGTTATCTCCTTTTTATAGAAATCGTGGCTTATAAAAAAGACTACTAGGGGTCCCCATACCATCCAGAACATAATGCTGTCCTGCTGCAGCTTCATCTATGTCCCAGCTGAAGTGCAGGCAGGGACAAAGTTCAAGAATAAGTGTGGGACTAGCACTCCTCTGTGCTCACTCCTGTCCTGTCTATCAGACTCCTATCTGAATACAGAGAGAAGGGGGTTACAGAGCAGCCTGCAGTGATTGGATGACGTGATTGGATGATGAGACACAGACATAGCACAGGGTGAAAGTGAATGCATGGTGAGTGAGGGTGGGCTCAGTGCTTGCCTCGGGCATGCCCCTTCCTGAGCAGTGGATGTCAGAATGAGTGAGCAGCAGAATGGAGAGTTTTGTCAGCCAAATACAGAAGCTAGACACGTAAAAAAGATATTAAGCATCCGCATGACCTAGTAAGTAACATATACAAACATTTTTTTTTCCCTGTGAAATGACATGTATGCTTTGAGTGTGTGGGCGTACAGTGCTTTGATGGCACAGGGGTTAAAAGACCTATTCTTCACTTCAAGAAATATTTGTTGGCATTGTTGCCGTGAAATGTTATATGCCATGTTGTATTGTACTCCCGTTTTGTTGTTAACCGGTTCACCCTTGGCTGTTTAGGGCTGGCGGGATGCTGCTGTGTGGGCAGTGATGCCATACCCTGTTACAGCCAGAAAATGGTGTTTCCTACCTTGCAGGAGAAGGTTTAAGCATCAGCACAGACCTAGGTAGAGTCAAATACTAATGTGGTGGATGGAGTAAGTTGTTGCATTCAATACGTTTTTAATTGGTTTTGTGTGTTGTTGTGCGGTATGTTGTGCCACAATGCTGGTAGAAGGTGACAGGAGTCTTAAAAAATATGTGTTTTGATAAGATCAGAGAAAAGGTAGTCCAGCAGTACCTTTAAAATGTAGATCCTTTATTGAACTTCTCTTTAAAATACAGAGCACACACCATCCACCTTCACCTGGTCAGCAAACCTCTCCTATGGACGCGTTTCGAACGCATGCGCGTTCTTGATCACCACTCCACCTGTGTGTTCCTCACCTCCTAAATAGTAAGTTCAGGAGGGAGGAGCATTTGCTTGGAGAAGACTTGTGTAAAACACCCTTTGTGTACTTTAAAACTTCACCCAAAAACAGGTTATCTTTAAAACATACTATTGCATGAAATATTGCTGGCTTTGTCCACTTATGTCATGTACAATTAGGAACCGTTGTGTTACATATATCCTAAGCTGACAGTGAAATCGGCATTAAACGCATCATGTGCACAGCCTCCAATGTTTCAACACACTTCCAATGTGTAATTCTATATGATAAGATTCACATGAGATGCTGTATTCACATGATGGTTTAAACAATATTACAATTGCTGTTTACTGCTAGAACGAAATGCAAAAGCTTAGAACAAGTCATGTAAAAATTAATTCTAATAATGCAGCATTAATTCTTTCCGTATGTTCAGACCGTGCGGATTCCGTGAACACTTATATGACGCGGTCAGAATTGAAAGTAACAGGAACAAATCGGGTGCATCCTTAAATTTTGCACAGGCTCACAATAGTAGCATAAAGAATTTTGTGGCATTTGGCATTGAGAGGGTAAAGAAGCCCTTGAGGGGTGGTGATATACAAAGAAAATTGTTCAGTCGTGAGGTCTTCTGGCAATTTACCCTGCGTACCAGAATTCTGCGCGGTCTGAACATACGGAAAGAATTAATGCTGCATTATTAGAATAAATTTTTACATTACTTGTTCTAAGCTTTTGCATTTCGTTCTAGCAGTAAACAGCAATTGTAATATTGTTTAAACCATCATGTGAATACAGCATCTCATGTGAATCTTATCATATAGAATTACACATTGGAAGTGTGTTGAAACATTGGAGGCTGTGCACATTGTTACGCCGAGCGCTCCGGGTCCCCGCTCCTCCCCGGAGCGCTCGCAACATCCTCGCTACGGCAGCGCCCCGGTCAGATCCACTGACCGGGTGCGCTGCGATACCGCCTCCAGCCGGGATGCGATTCGCGATGCGGGTGGCGCCCGCTCGCGATGCGCACCCCGACTTCCGTACCTGACTCGCTCTCCCTCGGTCCTGTCCCGGCGCGCGCGGCCCCGCTCCCTAGGGCGCGCGCGCGCGCCGGGTCTCTGCGATTTAAAGGGCCACTGCGCCACTGATTGGCGCAGTGGTTCCAATTAGTGTCTTCACCTGTGCACTCCCTATGTATACCTCACTTCCCCTGCACTCCCTCGCCGGATCTTGTTGCCCTTGTGCCTAGTGAAAGCGTTCCCTTGTGTGTTCCTAGCCTGTGTTCCAGACCTCCTGCCGTTGCCCCTGACTACGATCCTTGCTGCCTGCCCCGACCTTCTGCTACGTCCGACCTTGCTTTTGTCTACTCCCTTGTTCCGCGCCTATCTTCAGCAGTCAGAGAGGTTGAGCCGTTGCTAGTGGATACGACCTGGTTACTACCGCCGCAGCAAGACCATCCCGCTTTGCGGCGGGCTCTGGTGAACACCAGTAGTAACTTAGAACCGGTCCACTAGCACGGTCCACGCCAATCCCTCTCTGGCACAGAGGATCCACCTCCTGCCAGCCGGCATCGTGACAGTAGATCCGGCCATGGATCCCGCTGAAGTACCTCTGCCAGTTGTCGCCGACCTCACCACGGTGGTCGCCCAGCAGTCACAACAGATAGCGCAACAAGGCCACCAGCTGTCTCAACTGACCGTGATGCTACAGCAGCTACTACCACAGCTTCAGCAATCATCTCCTCCGCCAGCTCCTGCACCTCCTCCGCAGCGAGTGGCCGCTTCAGGCCTACGACTATCCTTGCCGGATAAATTTGATGGGGACTCTAAGTTTTGCCGTGGCTTTCTTTCACAATGTTCCCTGCACTTGGAGATGATGTCGGACCAGTTTCCTACTGAAAGGTCTAAGGTGGCTTTCGTAGTCAGCCTTCTGTCTGGAAAAGCTCTGTCATGGGCCACACCGCTCTGGGACCGCAATGACCCCGTCACTGCCTCTGTACACTCCTTCTTCTCGGAAATTCGTAGTGTCTTTGAGGAACCTGCCCGAGCCTCTTCTGCTGAGACTGCCCTGCTGAACCTGGTCCAGGGTAATTCTTCCGTTGGCGAGTACGCCATACAATTCCGTACTCTTGCTTCTGAACTATCCTGGAATAATGAGGCCCTCTGAGCGACCTTTAAAAAAGGCCTATCCAGCAACATTAAAGATGTTCTGGCCGCACGAGAAATTCCTGCTAATCTACATGAACTCATTCATCTTGCCACTCGCATTGACATGCGTTTTTCCGAAAGGCGTCAGGAGCTCCGCCAGGATATGGACTTTGTTCGCACGAGGCGTTTTTTCTCCCCGGCTCCTCTCTCCTCTGGTCCTCTGCAATCCGTTCCTGTGCCTCCCGCCGTGGAGGCTATGCAAGTTGACCGGTCTCGCCTGACACCTCAAGAGAGGACACGACGCCGCATGGAGAATCTCTGCCTGTACTGTGCCGGTACCAAACACTTCCTGAAGGATTGTCCTATCCGTCCTCCCCGCCTGGAAAGACGCACGCTGACTCCGCACAAAGGTGAGACAGTCCTTGATGTCAACTCTGCTTCTCCACGTCTTACTGTGCCTGTGCGGATATCTGCATCTACCTTCTCCTTCTCTACTATGGCCTTCTTGGATTCCGGATCTGCAGGAAACTTTATTTTGGCCTCCCTCATCAACAGGTTCAACATCCCGGTAACCAGTCTCGCCAGACCCCTCTACATCAATTGTGTTAACAATGAAAGATTGGACTGTACCATACGTTACCGCACGGAGCCCCTCCTAATGTGCATCGGACCTCATCATGAAAAAATTGAGTTTTTGGTCCTCCCCAATTGCACTTCCGAAATTCTCCTTGGACTACCGTGGCTTCAACGCCATTCCCCAACCCTGGATTGGTCCACAGGGGAGATCAAGAGCTGGGGTACCTCTTGTTTCAAGGACTGCCTTAAACCGGTTCCCAGTACTCCCTGCCGTGACCCTGTGGTTCCCCCTGTAACCGGTCTCCCTAAGGCCTATATGGACTATGCTGACGTATTTTGCAAGAAACAAGCTGAGACTCTACCTCCTCACAGGCCTTATGACTGTCCTATTGACCTCCTCCCGGGCACTACTCCACCCCGGGGCAGAATTTATCCTCTGTCCGCCCCAGAGACTCTTGCTATGTCCGAGTACATCCAGGAAAATTTAAAAAAAGGGTTTATCCGCAAATCCTCCTCTCCTGCCGGAGCTGGATTTTTCTTTGTGTCCAAAAAAGATGGCTCCCTACGTCCTTGCATTGACTACCGCGGACTTAATAAAATCACGGTAAAGAACCGATACCCTCTACCTCTTATCTCTGAACTCTTTGATCGCCTCCAAGGTGCCCACATCTTTACCAAACTGGACTTAAGAGGTGCTTATAATCTCATCCGCATCAGGGAGGGGGACGAATGGAAAACGGCATTTAACACTAGAGATGGACACTTTGAGTATCTGGTCATGCCCTTTGGCCTGTGCAACGCCCCTGCCGTCTTCCAAGACTTTGTTAATGAAATTTTTCGTGATCTCTTATATTCCTGTGTTGTTGTGTATCTGGACGATATTCTGATTTTTTCTGCCAACCTAGAAGAACACCGCCAGCATGTCCGCATGGTTCTTCAGAGACTTCGAGACAATCAACTTTATGCCAAAATGGAGAAATGTCTGTTTGAATGTCAATCCCTTCCTTTCCTAGGATACTTGGTCTCTGGCCAGGGACTACAAATGGACCCAGACAAACTCTCTGCCGTCTTAGATTGGCCACGCCCCTCCGGACTCCGTGCTATCCAACGTTTTTTGGGGTTCGCCAATTATTACAGACAATTTATTCCACATTTTTCCACCATTGTGGCTCCTATCGTGGCTTTAACCAAGAAGAATGCCAATCCTAAGTCATGGCCTCCTCAAGCGGAAGACGCCTTTAAACGGCTCAAGTCTGCCTTTTATTCTGCTCCCGTGCTCTCCAGACCTGACCCATCTAAACCCTTCCTATTGGAGGTTGATGCCTCCTCAGTAGGAGCTGGAGCGGTTCTTATACAAACAAATTCTTCTGGGCATGCTGTTACTTGTGGTTTTTTTTCTAGGACCTTCTCTCCGGCGGAGAGGAACTACTCCATCGGGGATCGAGAGCTACTGGCCATTAAATTAGCACTTGAGGAATGGAGGCATCTGCTGGAGGGATCAAAATTTCCAGTTATTATTTACACCGATCACAAGAATCTCTCCTATCTCCAGTCTGCCCAACGGCTGAACCCTCGCCAGGCCAGGTGGTCTCTGTTCTTTGCCCGGTTTAATTTTGAAATTCACTTTCGCCCTGCCGATAAGAACATTAGGGCCGATGCTCTCTCTCGTTCCTCGGATGCCTCAGAAGTAAAGCTCTCTCCGCAACACATCATTCCTCCTGACTGCCTGATCTCCACTTCTCCAGCCTCCATCAGGCAAACTCCTCCAGGGAAGACCTTCGTCTCTCCACGCCAACGCCTCGGAATCCTCAAATGGGGTCACTCCTCCCATCTCGCAGGCCATGCGGGCATCAAGAAATCCTTGCAACTCATCTCTCGTTTCTATTGGTGGCCGACTCTGGAAACGGATGTTGTTGATTTTGTGCGGGCCTGCACTGTCTGTGCCCGGGATAAGACTCCTCGCCAGAAGCCTGCTGGTCTTCTTCATCCTCTGCCTGTCCCCGAACAGCCTTGGTCTCTGATTGGTATGGACTTTATTACAGACTTACCCCCATCCCGTGGCAACACTGTTGTTTGGGTGGTCGTTGATCGATTTTCCAAGATGGCACATTTTATTCCTCTTCCTGGTCTTCCTTCAGCGCCTCAGTTGGCAAAACAATTTTTTGTACACATTTTTCGTCTTCACGGGTTGCCCACGCAGATCGTCTCGGATAGAGGCGTCCAATTCGTGTCTAAATTCTGGAGGGCTCTCTGTAAACAACTCAAGATTAAATTAAACTTTTCTTCTGCTTATCATCCTCAATCCAATGGGCAAGTAGAAAGAATTAACCAGGTCCTGGGTGATTATTTACGGCATTTTGTTTCCTCCCGCCAGGATGACTGGGCAGATCTTCTTCCATGGGCCGAATTCTCGTACAACTTCAGAGTCTCTGAATCTTCTTCCAAATCCCCATTTTTCGTGGTGTACGGCCGTCACCCTCTTCCCCCCTCCCTACTCCCTTGCCCTCTGGTTTGCCCGCTGTGGATGAAATAACTCGTGATCTTTCCACCATATGGAAAGAGACCCAAAATTCTCTCTTACAGGCTTCATCACGCATGAAGAAGTTTGCTGATAAGAAAAGAAGAGCTCCCCCCATTTTTTATCCCGGAGACAAGGTATGGCTCTCCGCTAAATATGTCCGCTTCCGTGTTCCCAGCTACAAATTGGGACCACGCTATCTTGGTCCTTTCAAAATCTTGTGCCAAATTAATCCTGTCTCTTACAAACTTCTTCTTCCTCCTTCTCTTCGTATTCCTAATGCCTTTCATGTCTCTCTTCTTAAACCACTCATCATCAACCGTTTCTCTCCCAAACTTATTTCTCCTACTCCTGTCTCCGGTTCTTCAGACATCTTCACCGTAAAGGAGATACTGGCCTCCAAAAAGGTCAGAGGAAAAACTTTTTTTTTAGTGGACTGGGAGGGCTGTGGTCCTGAAGAGAGATCCTGGGAACCTGAGGACAATATCCTAGATAAAAGTCTGGTTCTCAGGTTCTCAGGCTCTAAGAAGAGGGGGAGACCCAAGGGGGGGGGTACTGTTACGCCGAGCGCTCCGGGTCCCCGCTCCTCCCCGGAGCGCTCGCAACATCCTCGCTACGGCAGCGCCCCGGTCAGATCCACTGACCGGGTGCGCTGCGATACCGCCTCCAGCCGGGATGCGATTCGCGATGCGGGTGGCGCCCGCTCGCGATGCGCACCCCGGCTTCCGTACCTGACTCGCTCTCCCTCGGTCCTGTCCCGGTGCGCGCGGCCCCGCTCCCTAGGGCGCGCGCGCGCCGGGTCTCTGCGATTTAAAGGGCCACTGCGCCACTGATTGGCGCAGTGGTTCCAATTAGTGTCTTCACCTGTGCACTCCCTATGTATACCTCACTTCCCCTGCACTCCCTCGCCGGATCTTGTTGCCCTTGTGCCTAGTGAAAGCGTTCCCTTGTGTGTTCCTAGCCTGTGTTCCAGACCTCCTGCCGTTGCCCCTGACTACGATCCTTGCTGCCTGCCCCGACCTTCTGCTACGTCCAACCTTGCTTTTGTCTACTCCCTTGTACCGCGCCTATCTTCAGCAGTCAGAGAGGTTGAGCCGTTGCTAGTGGATACGACCTGGTTACTACCGCCGCAGCAAGACCATCCCGCTTTGCGGCGGGCTCTGGTGAACACCAGTAGTAACTTAGAACCGGTCCACTAGCACGGTCCACGCCAATCCCTCTCTGGCACAGAGGATCCACCTCCTGCCAGCCGGCATCGTGACACACATGATGCGTTTAATGCCGATTTCACTGTCAGCTTAGGATATATGTAACACAACGGTTCCTAATTGTACATGAGATAAGTGGACAAAGCCAGCAAGATTTCATGCAATAGTATGTTTTAAATATAACCTGTTTTTGGGTGAAGTTTTAAAGTACACGAAGTGTGTTTTACACAAGTCTTCTCCAAGCAAGTGCTCCTCCCTTCTGAACTTACTATTTAGGAGGTGAGGAACACACAGGTGAAGTGGTGATCAAGAACGCGCATGCGTTCGAAACGCGTACATAGGAGAGGTGTCACGATTCGGCTGGCTGGAGGTGGATCCTCTGTGCCAGAGAGGGATTGGCGTGGACCGTGTTGGTGGACCGGTTCTAAGTTGCTACTGGTATTCACCAGAGCCCGCCGCAAAGCGGGATGGTCTTGCAGCGGCGGTAGCAACCAGGTCGTATCCACCAGCAACGGCTCAACCTCTCTGACTGCTGAAGATAGGCGCGGTACAAGGGAGTAGACAAGAGCAAGGTCGGACGTAGCAGAAGGTCAGGGCAGGCCGCAAGGATCGTAGTCAGGGGCAACGGCAGGAGGTCTGGAACACAGGCTAGGAACACACAAGGGAACGCTTTCACTGGCACAATGGCAACAAGATCCGGCAAGGGAGTGCAGGGGAAGTGATGTATAAATAGGGAGTGCACAGGTGAACACACTAATTAAGCCTGCTGCGCCAATCAGTGGCGCAGTGGCCCTTTAAATTGCAGAGACCCGGCGCACGCGCGCCCTAAGGAGCGGGGCCGCGCGCGCCGGGACAAGACCGACGGGGAGCGAGTCAGGTACGGGAGCCGGGATGCGCATCGCGAGCGGACGCCTCCCGCATCGCGAATCGCATCCCGGCTGAGAGAGACATTGCAGCGCACCCGGTCAGCAGGTCTGACCGGGGCGCTGCAAATGCGAGAAAATTGCGAGCGCTCCGGGGAGGAGCGGGGACCCGGAGCGCTAGGCGTAACAGTACCCCCCCCTTGGGTCTCCCCCTCTTCTTGGAGCCTGAGAACCTGAGAATAAGACTTTTGTCTAGGATGTTGTCCTCAGGTTCCCAGGATCTCTCTTCTGGTCCACAGCCCTCCCAATCCACCCCAAAATTTTTTTTTCCTCTGACCGTCTTGGAGGCCAGAATCTCCTTCACGGAGAAGACGTCGAAAGAACTGGATACAGGAGTGGGAGAAACAAGTTTGGGAGAGAAGCGGTTAATGATGAGTGGTTTAAGGAGAGAGACATGGAAGGCATTGGGAATACGAAGAGAAGGAGGAAGAAGGAGTTTATAAGAGACAGGGTTGATCTGGCACAAGACTTTGAAAGGACCAAGATAGCGTGGTCCCAGTTTGTAACTGGGGACACGAAAGCGGACATATTTAGCAGAGAGCCATACCTTGTCTCCGGGAGCAAAAATGGGGGGAGTTCTTCTTTTCTTATCGGCAAATCTTTTCATCCGGGATGAAGCCTGTAAAAGAGAATTTTGGGTCTCTTTCCATATGGTGGAAAGATCACGAGTCACTTCATCCACAGCGGGCAAACCAGAGGGCAAGGGAGTAGGGAGGGGGGGAAGAGGGTGACGGCCGTACACCACGGAAAATGGGGACTTAGCAGAAGATTCGGAGACTCTGAAGTTGTATGAGAATTCGGCCCATGGTAGAAGATCTGCCCAGTCATCCTGGCGGGAGGAAACAAAATGCCGTAAATAGTCACCCAGGACCTGATTAATTCTTTCTACTTGCCCATTGGATTGGGGATGATAAGAAGAAGAGAAGTTTAATTTAATCTTGAGCTGTTTACAGAGGGCCCTCCAGAATTTAGACACGAATTGGACGCCTCTATCCGAGACGATATGCGTGGGCAATCCATGAAGGCGAAAAATGTGTACAAAAAATTGCTTTGCCAACTGAGGCGCTGAAGGAAGACCAGGAAGAGGAATAAAATGTGCCATTGTCACGATGCCGGCTGGCAGGTAGTGGATCCTCTGTGCCAGAGAGGGATTGGCGTGGACCGTGCTAGTGGATCGGTTCTAAGTCACTACTGGTTTTCACCAGAGCCCGCCGCAAAGCGGGATGGTCTTGCTGCGGCGGTAGTGACCAGGTCGTATCCACTAGCAACGGCTCAACCTCTCTGACTGCTGAAGATAGGCGCGGTACAAGGGAGTAGACAGAAGCAAGGTCGGACGTAGCAGAAGGTCGGGGCAGGCAGCAAGGATCGTAGTCGGGGGCAACGGCAGGAGGTCTGGAACACAGGCTAGGAACACACAAGGAAACGCTTTCACTGGCACAATGGCAACAAGATCCGGCGAGGGAGTGAAGGGGAAGTGAGGTATAAATAGGGAGTGCACAGGTGAACACACTAATTGGAACCACTGCGCCAATCAGCGGCGCAGTGGCCCTTTAAATCGCAGAGACCCGGCGCGCGCGCGCCCTAGGGAGCGGGGCCGCGCGCGCCGGGACAGGACAGACGGAGAGCGAGTCAGGTACGGGAGCCGGGATGCGCATCGCGAGCGGGCGCCACCCGCATCGCGAATCGCATCCCGGCTGGAGACGGTATCGCAGCGCACCGGGTCAGTGGAGCTGCCCGGAGCGCTGCGGTAGCGAGAGAGAAGCGAGCGCTCCGGGGAGGAGCGGGGACCCGGAGCGCTCGGCGTAACAGTACCCCCCCCCCCCTTGGGTCTCCCCCTCTTCTTAGAGCCTGAGAACCTGAGGAGCAGACTTTTGTCTAGGATGTTGTCCTCAGGTTCCCAGGATCTCTCTTCAGGTCCACAGCCCTCCCAATCCACCAAAAAGAACCTTTTTCCTCTGACCGTCTTGGAGGCCAGTATCTCTTTCACTGAGAAGACGTCAGAAGAACCGGAGACAGGAGTGGGAGAAACTAACTTGGGAGAGAAACGGTTGATGATGAGTGGTTTAAGAAGAGAGACATGAAAGGCATTAGGAATACGGAGAGAAGGAGGAAGAAGAAGTTTGTAAGAGACAGGATTAATTTGGCACAAGACTTTGAAAGGACCAAGATAGCGTGGACCCAGTTTGTAACTGGGGACACGAAAGCGGACATATTTAGCGGAGAGCCATACCTTGTCTCCGGGAGCAAAAATGGGGGGAGCTCTTCTTTTCTTATCGGCAAATCTTTTCATCCGGGATGAAGCCTGTAAAAGAGAATTTTGGGTCTCTTTCCATATGGTGGAAAGATCACGAGTCACTTCATCCACAGCGGGCAAACCAGAGGGCAAGGGAGTAGGGAGGGGGGGAAGAGGGTGACGGCCGTACACCACGGAAAATGGGGATTTGGAGGAAGATTCGGAGACTCTGAAGTTGTATGAGAATTCGGCCCATGGTAGAAGATCTGCCCAGTCATCCTGGCGGGAGGAAACAAAATGCCGTAAATAGTCACCCAGGACCTGATTAATTCTTTCTACTTGCCCATTGGATTGGGGATGATAAGAAGAAGAGAAGTTTAATTTAATCTTGAGCTGTTTACAGAGGGCCCTCCAGAATTTAGACACGAATTGGACGCCTCTATCCGAGACGATATGCGTGGGCAATCCATGAAGGCGAAAAATGTGTACAAAAAATTGCTTTGCCAACTGAGGCGCTGAAGGAAGACCAGGAAGAGGAATAAAATGTGCCATTGTCACGATGCCGGCTGGCAGGTAGTGGATCCTCTGTGCCAGAGAGGGATTGGCGTGGACCGTGCTAGTGGATCGGTTCTAAGTCACTACTGGTTTTCACCAGAGCCCGCCGCAAAGCGGGATGGTCTTGCTGCGGCGGTAGTGACCAGGTCGTATCCACTAGCAACGGCTCAACCTCTCTGACTGCTGAAGATAGGCGCGGTACAAGGGAGTAGACAGAAGCAAGGTCGGACGTAGCAGAAGGTCGGGGCAGGCAGCAAGGATCGTAGTCGGGGGCAACGGCAGGAGGTCTGGAACACAGGCTAGGAACACACAAGGAAACGCTTTCACTGGCACAATGGCAACAAGATCCGGCGAGGGAGTGAAGGGGAAGTGAGGTATAAATAGGGAGTGCACAGGTGAACACACTAATTGGAACCACTGCGCCAATCAGCGGCGCAGTGGCCCTTTAAATCGCAGAGACCCGGCGCGCGCGCGCCCTAGGGAGCGGGGCCGCGCGCGCCGGGACAGGACAGACGGAGAGCGAGTCAGGTACGGGAGCCGGGATGCGCATCGCGAGCGGGCGCCACCCGCATCGCGAATCGCATCCCGGCTGGAGACGGTATCGCAGCGCACCGGGTCAGTGGAGCTGCCCGGAGCGCTGCGGTAGCGAGAGAGAAGCGAGCGCTCCGGGGAGGAGCGGGGACCCGGAGCGCTCGGCGTAACAGTACCCCCCCCCCCTTGGGTCTCCCCCTCTTCTTAGAGCCTGAGAACCTGAGGAGCAGACTTTTGTCTAGGATGTTGTCCTCAGGTTCCCAGGATCTCTCTTCAGGTCCACAGCCCTCCCAATCCACCAAAAAGAACCTTTTTCCTCTGACCGTCTTGGAGGCCAGTATCTCTTTCACTGAGAAGACGTCAGAAGAACCGGAGACAGGAGTGGGAGAAACTAACTTGGGAGAGAAACGGTTGATGATGAGTGGTTTAAGAAGAGAGACATGAAAGGCATTAGGAATACGGAGAGAAGGAGGAAGAAGAAGTTTGTAAGAGACAGGATTAATTTGGCACAAGACTTTGAAAGGACCAAGATAGCGTGGACCCAGTTTGTAACTGGGGACACGAAAGCGGACATATTTAGCGGAGAGCCATACCTTGTCTCCGGGAGCAAAAATGGGGGGAGCTCTTCTTTTCTTATCGGCAAACTTTTTCATGCGAGATGAAGCCTGTAAAAGAGAATTTTGGGTCTCTTTCCATATGGTGGAAAGATCACGAGTCACTTCATCTACAGCGGGCAAACCAGAGGGCAAGGGAGTAGGGAGGGGGGGAAGAGGGTGACGGCCGTACACCACGAAAAATGGGGATTTGGAGGAAGATTCAGAGACTCTAAAGTTATACGAGAATTCGGCCCATGGTAGAAGATCTGCCCAATCATCCTGGCGGGAGGAAACAAAATGTCGTAAATAATCACCCAAGACCTGGTTAATTCTCTCTACTTGTCCATTGGATTGAGGATGATATGCAGAAGAAAAGTTTAATTTAATCTTGAGTTGTTTACAGAGAGCCCTCCAGAATTTTGACACGAATTGGACGCCTCTATCCGAGACTATCTGTGTGGGCAACCCGTGAAGACGAAAAATGTGTACAAAAAATTGTTTAGCCAACTGAGGCGCTGAAGGAAGACCAGGAAGAGGGATGAAATGTGCCATTTTGGAGAATCGATCAACGACCACCCAAACAACAGTGTTGCCACGGGATGGGGGTAGGTCTGTAATAAAATCCATACCAATCAGAGACCAAGGCTGTTTGGGGACAGGCAGAGGATGAAGAAAACCAGCGGGCTTCTGGCGAGGAGTCTTATCCCGGGCACAGACAGTGCAGGCTCGCACAAAGTCCACGACATCCGTCTCCAGAGTCGGCCACCAATAGAAGCGAGAGATGAGTTGTACAGATTTCTTGATGCCTGCATGACCTGCGAGATGGGAGGAGTGACCCCATTTGAGGATTCCGAGGCGTTGGCGTGGAGAGACGAAGGTCTTTCCTGGAGGAGTTTGCCTGATGGAGGCTGGAGAAGTGGAAATCAGGCAGTCAGGAGGAATGATGTGTTGCGGAGAGAGTTCAACTTCCGAGGCATCCGAGGAACGAGAGAGAGCATCGGCCCTAATGTTCTTATCGGCAGGCCGAAAGTGAATTTCAAAATTAAATCGGGCAAAGAACAGAGACCACCTGGCCTGGCGAGGATTCAGCCGTTGGGCAGACTGGAGATAGGAGAGGTTCTTGTGATCGGTGTAAATAATAACTGGAAATCTTGATCCCTCCAGCAGATGCCTCCATTCCTCAAGTGCTAATTTAATGGCTAGAAGCTCTCGATCCCCGATGGAGTAGTTCCTCTCCGCCGGAGAGAAGGTCCTAGAAAAAAACCCACAAGTAACAGCATGCCCGGAAGAATTTTTTTGTAGAAGGACCGCTCCAGCTCCTACAGAGGAGGCATCAACCTCCAATAGGAAGGGTTTAGATGGGTCAGGTCTGGAGAGCACGGGAGCCGAAGAAAAGGCAGATTTGAGCCGTTTAAAGGCGTCTTCCGCTTGAGGAGGCCAAGACTTGGGATTGGCATTTTTTTTGGGTTAAAGCCACGATAGGGGCCACAACGGTAGAAAAATGTGGAATAAATTGCCTGTAATAATTGGCGAACCCCAAAAAACGTTGGATAGCACGGAGTCCGGAGGGGCGTGGCCAATCTAAGACGGCAGAGAGTTTGTCTGGATCCATTTGTAGTCCCTGGCCAGAGACCAAGTATCCTAGGAAAGGAAGAGATTGGCATTCAAACAGACATTTCTCTATCTTGGCATAAAGTTGATTGTCACGAAGTCTTTGAAGAACCATACGGACATGCTGGCGGTGTTCTTCTAGATTGGCAGAAAAAATCAGGATATCGTCCAGATATACAACAACACAGGAGTATAAGAGATCACGAAAAATTTCATTAACAAAGTCTTGGAAGACGGCAGGGGCGTTGCACAGGCCAAAGGGCATGACCAGATACTCAAAGTGTCCATCTCTAGTGTTAAATGCCGTTTTCCATTCATCCCCCTCTCTGATGCGGATGAGATTATAAGCACCTCTTAAGTCCAGTTTGGTAAAGATGTGGGCACCTTGGAGGCGATCAAAGAGTTCAGAGATGAGGGGTAGGGGGTAGCGGTTCTTTACCGTGATTTTATTAAGACCGCGGTAGTCAATGCAAGGACGTAGAGAGCCATCTTTTTTGGACACAAAGAAAAATCCGGCTCCGGCAGGAGAGGAGGATTTACGGATAAAGCCCTTTTTTAAATTTTCCTGGATGTACTCAGACATAGCAAGAGTCTCTGGGGCGGACAGAGGATAAATTCTGCCCCGGGGTGGAGTAGTGCCCGGGAGGAGGTCAATAGGACAATCATAAGGCCTGTGAGGAGGTAGAGTCTCAGCTTGTTTTTTGCAAAAAACATCCGCAAAGTCCATATAGGCCTTAGGGAGACCGGTTACAGGGGAAACCACAGAGTCACGGCAAGGGGTACTGGGAACCGGTTTTAGGCAGTCCTTGAAACAAGAGGACCCCCAACTCTTGATCTCCCCAGTGGACCAATCCAGGGTTGGGGAATGGAGTTGAAGCCAGGGTAGTCCAAGGAGAATTTCGGAAGTGCAATTGGGGAGGACCAAAAATTCAATCTTCTCGTGATGAGGTCCGATGCACATTAGAAGGGGCTCCGTGCGGAAACGTATGGTACAGTCCAATCTTTCATTGTTTACACAATTGATGTAGAGGGGTCTGGCGAGATTGGTCACCGGGATGTTGAACCTGTTGACGAGAGAGGCCAAAATAAAATTTCCTGCAGATCCGGAATCCAAGAAGGCCATAGTAGAGAAGGAGAAGGCAGAGGCAGATATCCGCACAGGCACAGTAAGACGTGGAGAAGCAGAGTAGACATCAAGGACTGTCTCACTTTTGTGCGGAGTCAGCGTACGTCTTTCCAGGCGGGGAGGACGGATAGGACAATCCTTCAGGAAGTGTTCGGTACTGGCACAGTACAGGCAGAGATTCTCCATGCGGCGTCGTGTCCTCTCTTGAGGTGTCAGGCGAGACCGGTCGACCTGCATAGCCTCCACGGCGGGAGGCACAGGAACGGATTGCAGGGGACCAGAGGAGAGAGGAGCCGGGGAGAAAAAACGCCTTGTGCGAACAAAGTCCATATCCTGGCGGAGCTCCTGACGCCTTTCGGAAAAACGCATGCCAATGCGAGTGGCTAGATGAATGAGTTCATGTAGGTTAGCAGGGATTTCTCGTGCGGCCAGAACATCTTTAATGTTGCTGGATAGGCCTTTTTTAAAGGTCGCGCAGAGGGCCTCATTATTCCAGGATAATTCTGAAGCAAGAGTACCGAATTGGATGGCGTACTCGCCAACGGAAGAATTACCCTGGACCAGGTTCAACAGGGCAGTCTCAGCAGAAGAGGCTCGGGCAGGTTCCTCAAAGACACTTCGAATTTCCGAGAAGAAGGAGTGTATAGAGGCAGTGACGGGATCATTGCGGTCCCAGAGCGGTGTGGCCCATGACAGAGCTTTTCCAGACAGAAGGCTGACTACGAAAGCCACCTTAGACCTTTCAGTAGGAAACTGGTCCGACATCATCTCCAAGTGCAGGGAACATTGGGAAAGAAAGCCACGGCAGAATTTAGAGTCCCCATCAAATTTATCCGGCAAGGATAGTCGTAGACCAGAAGCGGCCACTCGCTGCGGAGGAGGTGCAGGAGCAGGCGGAGGAGATGATTGTTGAAGCTGTGGTAGTAGCTGCTGTAGCATCACGGTCAGTTGAGACAGCTGTTGGCCTTGTTGCGCTATCTGTTGTGACTGCTGGGCGACCACCGTGGTGAGGTCGGCGACAACTGGCAGAGGAACTTCAGCGGGATCCATGGCCGGATCTACTGTCACGATGCCGGCTGGCAGGTA
Source organism: Hyla sarda (assembly GCF_029499605.1). Classification (NCBI taxonomy): domain Eukaryota; kingdom Metazoa; phylum Chordata; class Amphibia; order Anura; family Hylidae; genus Hyla; species Hyla sarda. Next base: position 186,247,495 of record NC_079194.1, read on the forward strand.
GTGGATCCTCTGTGCCAGAGAGGGATTGGCGTGGACCGTGCTAGTGGATCGGTTCTAAGTCACTACTGGTTTTCACCAGAGCCCGCCGCAAAGCGGGATGGTCTTGCTGCGGCGGTAGTGACCAGGTCGTATCCACTAGCAACGGCTCAACCTCTCTGACTGCTGAAGATAGGCGCGGTACAAGGGAGTAGACAGAAGCAAGGTCGGACGTAGCAGAAGGTCGGGGCAGGCAGCAAGGATCGTAGTCGGGGGCAACGGCAGGAGGTCTGGAACACAGGCTAGGAACACACAAGGAAACGCTTTCACTGGCACAATGGCAACAAGATCCGGCGAGGGAGTGAAGGGGAAGTGAGGTATAAATAGGGAGTGCACAGGTGAACACACTAATTGGAACCACTGCGCCAATCAGCGGCGCAGTGGCCCTTTAAATCGCAGAGACCCGGCGCGCGCGCGCCCTAGGGAGCGGGGCCGCGCGCGCCGGGACAGGACAGACGGAGAGCGAGTCAGGTACGGGAGCCGGGATGCGCATCGCGAGCGGGCGCCACCCGCATCGCGAATCGCATCCCGGCTGGAGACGGTATCGCAGCGCACCGGGTCAGTGGAGCTGCCCGGAGCGCTGCGGTAGCGAGAGAGAAGCGAGCGCTCCGGGGAGGAGCGGGGACCCGGAGCGCTCGGCGTAACAGCCATCTTGGAAAATCGATCAACGACCACCCAAACAACTGTGTTGCCACGGGATGAGGGCAAGTCTGTAATAAAGTCCATACCAATCTGTGACCAAGGCTGTTCGGGAACGGGCAGAGGATGAAGGAGGCCAGCAGGCTTCTGGCGAGGAGTCTTATCCCGGGCACAGACAGTACAGGCCCGCACAAAATCAACAACATCCGTCTCCAGAGTCGGCCACCAATAAAAACGAGAAATGAGTTGCAAGGATTTTTTGATGCCCGCATGGCCTGCGAGATGGGAGGAGTGTCCCCATTTGAGAATCCCGAGACGCTGGCGTGGAGAAACGAAGGTCTTCCCTGGAGGAGTTTGCCTGATGGAGGCTGGAGAAGTGGAGATCAGACAGTCCGGAGGAATGATGTGTTGCGGAGAGACCTCTACTTCAGAGGCATCAGAAGAACGAGAGAGGGCATCGGCCCTAATGTTCTTGTCAGCAGGGCGAAAATGAATTTCAAAGTTAAAACGGGCAAAGAACAACGACCACCTGGCCTGGCGAGGGTTCAGTCGTTGGGCAGACTGGAGATAGGAGAGATTCTTGTGATCAGTGTATATGATAACTGGAAATTTTGATCCCTCCAGCAGATGCCTCCATTCCTCAAGCGCCAATTTAATGGCCAGTAGTTCTCGATCCCCGATGGAGTAATTTCTCTCCGCTGGAGAGAAGGTCCTAGAAAAAAAACCACAAGTAACAGCATGCCCGGAAGAATTTTTTTGTAGAAGGACAGCTCCAGCTCCCACTGAGGAGGCATCTACCTCCAATAGGAAGGGTTTAGATGGGTCAGGTCTGGAGAGCACGGGAGCAGAAGAAAAGGCAGACTTGAGATGTTTAAATGCGTCTTCCGCTTGTGGAGACCAGGACTTGGGATTGGCATTTTTCTTGGTTAAAGCCACGATAGGAGCCACAATAGTGGAAAAGTGTGGAATAAATTGTCTGTAATAATTGGCAAACCCCAAAAAACGTTGGATAGCACGGAGTCCGGAGGGGCGTGGCCAATCTAAGACGGCAGAGAGTTTATCTGGGTCCATTTGTAGTCCCTGACCAGAGACCAAGTATCCTAGGAAAGGAAGAGATTGACATTCAAAGAGACATTTCTCCATTTTGGCATAAAGTTGATTGTCCCGAAGTCTCTGAAGAACCATGCGGACATGCTGGCGGTGTTCTTCTAAGTTGGCAGAAAAAATCAGAATATCGTCCAGATAAACCACAACACAGGAATATAAGAGATCACGAAAAATTTCATTAACAAAGTCTTGGAAGACGGCAGGGGCGTTGCACAGGCCAAAGGGCATGACCAGATACTCAAAGTGTCCATCTCTGGTGTTAAATGCAGTCTTCCATTCGTCCCCCTCCCTGATGCGGATGAGATTATAAGCCCCCTTAAATCCAGTTTGGTAAAGATGTGGGCACCTTGTAGGCGATCAAAGAGTTCCGAGATAAGAGGTAAGGGGTAGCGTTTTTTTACCGTGATTTTATTAAGTCCGCGGTAGTCAATGCAAGGGCGTAGGGAGCCATCTTTTTTGGACACAAAAAAAAATCCAGCTCCGGCAGGAGAGGAGGATTTGCGGATAAAGCCCTTTTTTAAATTTTCCTGGATGTACTCAGACATGGCAAGAGTCTCTGGAGCAGACAGAGGATAGATTCTGCCCCGGGGTGGAGTAGTACCCGGGAGGAGGTCAATAGGACAGTCATAAGGCCTGTGAGGGGGTAAAGTCTCAGCTTGCTTCTTGCAAAAGACGTCAGCATAGTCCATATAAGCCTTAGGAAGACCGGATACAGGGGGAACCACAGGGTCACGGCAGGGAGTACTGGGAACCGGTTTAAGACAGTCCTTGAGACAAGAAGTGCCCCAGTTCTTGATTTCTCCTGTGGACCAATCAAGGGTTGGGGAATGGCGTTGAAGCCACGGTAATCCAAGAAGAATTTCAGAAGTGCAGTTGGAGAGGACCAAAAATTCAATTTTTTCGTGATGAGGTCCGATGCACATTAGGAGAGGTTCCGTGCGGTAATGCACGGTACAGTCCAATCTTTCATTGTTAACAGAATTGATGTAGAGGGGTCTGGCGAGACTGGTCACCGGGATGTTGAACCTGTTGATGAGAGAGGCCAAAATAAAATTTCCTGCAGATCCGGAATCCAGGAAGGCCATAGCAGAGAAGGAGAAGGTAGAGGAAGATATCCGCACAGGCACAGTAAGGCGTGGAGAAGCAGAGTTGACATCAAGAACTGTCTCACCTTTGTGCGGAATCAGCGGGCGTCTTTCCAGGTGGGGAGGACGGATAGGACAATCCTTCAAGAAGTGTTCGGTACTGGCACAGTACAGGCACAGATTCTCCATGCGGCGTTGTGTCCTCTCTTGAGGTGTCAAGCGAGACCGGTCAACTTGCATAGCCTCCACGGCGGGAGGCACAGGAACGGATTGCAGAGGACCAGAGGAGAGAGGAGCCGGGGAGAGAAACTGCCTCGTGCGAACAAAGTCCATATCCTGGCGGAGCTCCTGACGCCTTTCGGAAAAACGCATGTCAATGCGGGTGGCCAGATGAATAAGTTCATGCAGGTTAGCAGGAATTTCTCGTGCGGCCAGCACATCTTTAATGTTGCTGGATAGGCCTTTTTTAAAGGTCGCGCAGAGGGCCTCATTATTCCAGGATAATTCGGAGGCAAGAGTACCGAATTGGATGGCGTACTCGCCAACAGAAGAATTACCCTGGACCAGGTTCAGCAGGGCAGTCTCAGCAGAAGAGGCTCGGGCAGGTTCCTCAAAGACACTTCGAATCTCCGTGAAGAAGGAGTGTACAGAGGCAGTGACAGGGTCATTGCGGTCCCAGAGCGGTGTGGCCCATGACAGAGCTTTCCCAGACAGAAGGCTGACTACGAAAGCCACCTTAGACCTTTCAGTAGGAAACTGGTCCGACATCATCTCCAAGTGCAGGGAACATTGTGAAAGAAAGCCACGGCAAAACTTAGAGTCCCCATCAAATTTATCCGGCAAGCATAATCGTAGGCCGGAAGCGGCCACTCGCTGCGGAGGAGGTGCAGGAGCTGGCGAAGGAGATTGTTGCTGGAGTTGTGGTAATAGCTGCTGTAGCATCACGGTCAGTTGAGACAGCTGGTGGCCTTGTTGCGCTATCTGTTGCGACTGCTGGGCGACCACCGTGGTGAGGTCGGCGACAACTGGCAGTGGGACTTCAGCGGGATCCATGGCCAGATCTACTGTCACGATTCGGCTGGCTGGAGGTGGATCCTCTGTGCCAGAGAGGGATTGGCGTGAACCGTGTTGGTGGACCGGTTCTAAGTTGCTACTGGTATTCACCAGAGCCCGCCGCAAAGCGGGATGGTCTTGCAGCGGCGGTAGCAACCAGGTCGTATCCACCAGCAACGGCTCAAGCTCTCTGACTGCTGAAGATAGGCGCGGTACAAGGGAGTAGACAAGAGCAAGGTCGGACGTAGCAGAAGGTCAGGGCAGGCAGCAAGGATCATAGTCAGGGGCAACGGCAGGAGGTCTGGAACACAGGCTAGGAACACACAAGGGAACGCTTTCACTGGCACAATGGCAACAAGATCCGGCAAGGGAGTGCAGGGGAAGTGATGTATAAATAGGGAGTGCACAGGTGAACACACTAATTAAGCCTGCTGCGCCAATCAGTGGCGCAGTGGCCCTTTAAATTGCAGAGACCCGGCGCGCGCGCGCCCTAAGGAGCGGGGCCGCGCGCGCCGGGACAAGACCGACGGGGAGCGAGTCAGGTACGGGAGCCGGGATGCGCATCGCGAGCGGGCGCCTCCCGCATTGCGAATCGCATCCCGGCTGAGAGAGACATTGCAGCGCACCCGGTCAGCAGGTCTGACCGGGGCGCTGCAAATGCGAGAAAATTGCGAGCGCTCCGGGGAGGAGCGGGGACCCGGAGCGCTCGGCGTAACAAGAGGTTTGCTGACCAGGTGAAGGTATATGGTGTGAGCTCTGTATCTTAAAGAGAAGTTCAATAAAGGATCTACATTTTAAAGGTACTGCTGGACTACCTTTTCTTCGTTTACTTACAAGTACCAAGCCGGGCCGGGCTCGAGTCCTTGCAGACCGTGGAGGAGGTGAGCTGAGAGAACTATATCTTTCTTATTCATTTGATAAGATCAGAGACAGGTTTGCTGGTGGGTTTAAAGGGGTACTCCACCCCTAGACATCTTATCCCCTATCCAAAGAATAGGGGATAAGATGTCTGATTGCGGGGGTACTGCCGCTGGAATCCCCCGCGATCTTTGCAGTCATCCAGTGCACAAAGCGAACTTCGCTCTGTGTCTGATGACTAGCGATGCAGCGCTGACGTCATGGCCAATCCACACCCCCTCCCATAAACTTACATTGTGACATCAAGAGCCTCTGGTGCCGCAGCTGGCGTTCTAAACAAATGCCAGGTGCTACAGGGAGATCACAGGGGATCCCCTTTTGATAGGGGAGAAGATGTCGAGGGGCGGAGTACCCCTTTAATGTAGAAGCAAGGGAAAGCCTGAAAGAAAGTTTGCAGCAGGGTCTTTAAAATGCACCTGTCATTTTAAAAAATTGTTATGAACCTGGTTTTAATGGTTTTAATGAGCCCCTGAAAGTCTATTTCATAATGCATAGCTATTTTAATTTCAGTGGTGGAACCAGAGGTAGGCTGTTTGCCAGCAGTACATACACAGTTACTTCCTACCTTATTTGTCTGGACAATGACAGCACAGCACCTAATACTGCAATGCAATGATATAGTGCTGATGAAAGTTTACTGGGCTGGTTTATTATTAACAGTACAATATTATATATGGCATATGGAAAGAGAAGGAGTTACTGATGCAATGGCTTTGCAAGGTGCTTTGTAAGCAGAAAAGAAACAGCAGCAGCACAGCAAGGAAATGTTATACTTTGCACTGAGCTGCTACTGTTGCTGACAAGCTAAAGGGAGGAGGATATTACACTGCAGTGCTGTCGACATACAGCAGTAAATACAGTGGTATTTGAATAAGGGCCAGCTGCCCTGAGCTTATGGGTAGTGAAAGATAAGAAGGACTGGCATAGCATGCAGATACACAGTCTAAGCACATAGTTAACCCCATCCCCATTTCCTATAATTTATCCTGATCTAGCTCTTATTAGAGACAAATTTCCCTTTGACAACAGACAGTGTATAGCAAATTCTCAGAGAAGTGAGACACCTATTAGCTTAGACTTTAGAGCTATAGAATAGCCTACCAGAGAGCCACAGTAGTACTGTAGGATGAGTGAAAGTGTGGTACAAATTGGGGTGGACCTTTTAAAGCATTGTGTGGTCCCTGGGTCTTGTCGATGATTTCTCAGAAATTGTTTTTGTCACAGTTTGTTCTGCAACCGCCAAGGACACTGTGCTTCTGTGTATGCTTCAACCATCATGCATGCCATGCCACTGTGGTGAAGAAAAATAAGGTTCCAAAACATCCCTCCTGTATCATAATAAAACAAACAAAAACAGTAAGACAAAACCAGTGAAACAGACAAAAACGCAGTGTAAACTCAGCCTTAACTGAGCAGTAGGGGATCACAGTCTAAATACCTAATATCTGATATGACAGGGGCATTCTGCAAATGCTGTATCCTCTACTTAAATTGTTAAAAAAAATTATTCTACTATTTACAAAGATATGTAAGCATTTTTTTTTTATAGAACATAGAAATCAGAATTTTGCTTCGTTTTACATATATGTGGGGCATTGCCACCTATTGGTCATTCTGGAGTAATGCACATAATACAGTGGCTGCAGAATTGCAGTATGTATCTTTTGTATGATACAATACAAAAGCAAAACATAATAAACAAGAGATATTTCCATAACATGAAAGATTTTATTGCCCTCAAATCTGTTCTTTTCTTTATAAACTCCTAAAACCTGGCAAAACCAGCCACTTTAATAAAGGGCCTGTTTTAGTCTTTTGAATCCCCTTATGTACGCCTCATACACCAGTATCCTAGGTGAAGAGAGGTGTTGAAGTTGTACCCAAAAACTGTTGGACGATCATTTATTTCAGTCATGCAACTTAAAATATAAAACTAATATATGAGAGAGACTCATTACATGTAAAGTAAGATAGTTCAAGCCTTGATTTGTCATAATTGTGATGATTATGGCTTACAGCTCATGAAAACCCGAAATCCACAATATATTATATGATTTGGGAGCCAAGTCATCTGCTGGTGTTGGTCCACTGGGCTTCATTAAGTCCAGGGTCAACGCATCCGTCTACCAGGAGATTTTGGAGCCCTTCATGCTTCTTTTCCTTTTAAGTTGCATTAATGAAACACAATGGACTTTTGCCCGATATTCACATTTTTGAGTTTCACCTGTATGTCTGACACATAGAAGGTTGATGGAACAATAAAGGAAAGAGTTGCCTAAGGCTACCAAGAAACTCATGGACCTTAGAACAATCTAATAACTATGGACAGGGCTACAGATGTTGCATGAACTCACTGATATAGTTTTATTACCTGGAAACTCTCTGTTGTTGTTGACAGATCTATCACTTATGCTTTGTGCCTCTACAGAATGTTAAGGGGAGTTCCAAAAACACTTCCGCTCTTAGGCTGAGTTCACACTACAGAATCCCAGACTTGAAAATTTACAGCCAGAGATTCTAAGCCAGCACCAACTGAATCAGATGGACATTGCCACTCCGATAGACGGCAATGCCTGCGGTGCAGATTCCGCCAGAAAAGGTTCAATGTTCTGGTGGCAGTGGCCTTGCTAAAGTTGGTGTCATCCCATACACCCCTAACCAAAGTATTTTTTTAACCTGTTGTGACAAACACCAGTGGTGTTAGTGCATTGCAGAGTACCATTTCCACTATAATAATTAACCTATCCCGCTACAGGACACATGCATACGTCCTGCGTCATATCGCGTCAGTCCCGGCGGCCATCAACGGCTGGGACCCGCGGCTAATACCGGACATCACCGATCGCGGCAATCTAAAGGGAAAGTATACATTGCCGGTTAGCTCAGTGGTGCTGTTCAGGACCGCCATGGTGAAATCGCGGCATCCCAAACAGCTTGAGGGAGGGACACCAGGAGGATCCCTACCTGCCTCCTGCGTGTCCGATCGCTAAATGACTGCTCCGTGCCTGTGACCCAGGCAGGAGCAGTCGAGTGGCGATAACACTGATCAGTGCCATGCTATTGCCTGGCAGTGATCAGTGTAGGAAATCAGTGTGTACAATGTTATAATCCCCTATGGGGGCTATAACATGGCAAAAAAATTAAGTGTTAATAAATGTGATTTAACCCCTTCCCTAATAAAAGTCAGAATCACCCCCCTTTTCCCATAAAAAATCTATGTAAACAAAATAAATATAAACATATATTGCATCGTCGTGTGCGTAAATGTCCAAACTATACAAATATATCATGAATTAAACTGCACGGTCAATGACGTACACGTAAAAAAATTCCAAAATCCAAAATAGCGTATTTTGGTAACTTTTTATACCATAAAAAAATGAATATAATGCGATAAAAAATTCCAATCAAAACAAAATTAGTACCGACAAAAACTTCAGATCACGGCGCAAAAAATTTCAGAAGAGGACATTTTTAAACGTATACATTTTCCTGCATGTAGTTATGATTTTTCCCAGAAGTACGACAAAACCAAACCTATATAAGTAGGGTATCATTTTAACCGTATGGACCTACAGAATAAAGAGAATGTTTCATTTTTTACCGAAAAATGCACAAAAAAATGTTACAAAATGGCTTTTTTCTTCAATTTTGTCACACAATGATTGTTTTTTCCATTTCGCCATGGATTTTGGGGTAAAATGACTAATGTCACTGCAAAGGAGAATTGGTGGCACAAAAAATAAGCCATAAAACAGATTTTTAGGTGGAAAATTGAAAGGGTTATGATTTTTAAAAGGTAAGGAGGAAAAAACTAAAGTGCAAAAACTGAAAAACGCTATGTCTTTAAGGGTTTAAATATGCCAATTGAAAAGTAATAAGAAGGTGCTAAAGAAGTTTTTACCATGTAAAACTACAGCTCCCAGTATGACATAAGCAGTGGTCAGGTTATGCTGGGAGTTGTTGTTTTATCCATTATAACTGTAGAACTCACAAGAGACTACAGCATTCATGGGACATAGTGAGGACAATACACAATGATATCAGTGACTACAGGTGACATCTTCTCTATAGTGAGGAGAATACACAATGATATCAGTGACTGCAGGTGATGTCTTCTCTATAGTGAGGAGAATACACAATGATATCAGTAACTACAGGTGACGTCTTCTCTATAGTGAGGAGAATACACAATGATATCAGTGATTACAGGTGACGTCTTCTCTATATTGAGGAGAATACACAATATCAGTGATTACAGGTGACATCTTCTCTATAGTGAGGAGTATACACAATGATATCAGTGACTACAGGTGACGTCTTCTCTATAGTGAGAAGAATGCACAATGATATCAGTGATTACAGGTGACAGCTTCTCTATAGTGAGGAGAATACACAAAGATATCAGTGACTACAGGTGACTTCTTCTCTATAGTGAGGAGAATACACAATGATATCAGTGACTACAGGTGACATCTTCTCTATAGTGAGAATACACAATGATATCAGTGACTACAGGTGACATCTTCTCTATAGTGAGGAGAATACACAACGATATCAGTGATTACAGGTGACGTCTTCTCTATAGTGAGGAGAATACACAATGATATCAGTGACTACAGATGACATCTTCTCTATAGTGAGGGAGAATACGCAATGATATCAGTGACTACAGGTGACATCTTCTCTATAACGAGGAGAATACACAATGATATCAGTGACTACAGGTTACGTCTTCTCTATAGTGAGGAAAACAAACAATATGAGTGATTACAGGTGACGTCTTTTCTATAGTGAGGAGAATACACAATGATATCACTGACTACAGGTGACATCTTCTCAATAGTGAGGAGAATACACAACAATATCAGTGATTACAGGTGACGTCTTCTCTATAGTGAGGAGAATACACAATGATATCAGTGACTACAGGTGACATCTCTATAGTGAGGAGAATACACAATGATATCAGTGACTACAGGTGATTTCTTCTCTATAGTGAGGAGAATACACAAAGATATCAGTGACTACAGGTGACATCTTCTCTATAGTGAGGAGAATACACAATGATATCAGTGACTACAGGTTACGTCTTCTCTATAGTGAGGAAAACACACAATGATATGAGTGATTACAGGTGACGTCTTTTCTATAGTGAGGAGAATACACAATGATATCACTGACTACAGGTGACATCTTCTCAATAGTGAGGAGAATACACAACAATATCAGTGATTACAGGTGACGTATTCTCTATAGTGAGGAGAATACACAATGATATCAGTGACTACAGGTGACATCTCTGTAGTGAGGAGAATACACAATGATATCAGTGACTATAGGTGACGTCTTCTCTATAGTGAGGAGAATACACAATGATATCAGTGACTACAGGTGACATCTCTATAGTGAGGAGAATACACAATGATATCAGTGACTATAGGTGACGTCTTCTCTATAGTGAGGAGAATACACAATGATATCAGTGACTACAGGTGACATCTTCTCTATAGTGAGGAGAATACACAATGATGTCAGTGACTACAGGGGACGTCTTCTCTATAGTCTTTCTTTATCTAATTCAGATGGTACATACTGCTGGGAGTTCTTCAAGCTAAATTTTTTTACTGCAGAACTTAACACCCAAACGGCATTGGCTTCTCATTTTGTCAGTGGATTCTGATCCTCTATATGAAAACAATATTTATTATAACACTGCCACACATTGTATCCTCTGAATATAATACTACTCCACACTGTGCCCTCTGAATATAATACTACCCACACTGTGCTCTCTGAGTATAACACTGCCACACACTGCGCCATCTGAATATAATACTACCACACACTGTTTCCTCTGAATATAATACTACCCCACACTGCGCCATTTAAATGGAATACTACCACACACTGCGTCATCTGAATATAATACTACCACACACACTGCTTCCTCTGAATATAATGCTAACACACATTGCACCCTCTGAATATAATCTTGCCACACAGTGCTCCCTCTGAATACAATACCGCAACATACTGTAGCCCATAGAAACCGTACCACCCCAGAAATTCCAAAAATTAACTACACACTATATATTCATACACTCCATATTATATAATGTGCCTCCATATTATATCTCCATATTATATACTGTGCCTCACTGCCTCAAGCTTCATTTTATATACTGTACCTCACCGCCTTAGGGTTTATGCTCGCACTCCCCCACCATTTTATATACTGTGTCTCATGACTGCCGGCCCCCTCCCATTTTATATACTGTGCTTCAGGTCAGCATTTCCCCCATTACTGTGCCTACTGCCCCGTGTGAGCATCTCAAACAACCCCCCACCATTACTGTGCCTCATGTCAGCATTATAACCCCAACCCCCACATTACAGTGCCTCATGCCTCCCCAAGCCCTCACATTACTGTGCCTCATGCCTCCCAGAGCCCCCACATTACTGTGCCTCATGCCTTCCCATGCCCCCACATTACTGTGCCTCATGTCCCCCACTCAAGCCCCCAATTTCTCTAACTACACCCCTCCGCACATACAGTTCCTTATGTGGACAGCTCTGCTACATGCACTGCACAACACACAGCTCTGCTACATGCACTGCACACACACAGCTCTACTACATGCACTGCACACACACAGAGCTCTTTACATTAAATGCACACACACAGCTCTGCTACATGCACTGCACGCACACAGAGCTCTTTACATTAAAGGCACACACACAGCTCTGCTACATACACTGCACACACACACACAGAGATCTATACATTAACTGCACACACACAGCTCTGCTACATGCACGCACACACACACACACACACTGCACACACACACACAGAGCTTTACATTAACTGCACACACACAGTTTTGCTACATACACTGCACACACACAGAGCTCTATACATTAACTGCACACACACAGCTCTGCTACATGCACTGCACACACACACACAGAGCTCTTTACATTAACTGCACACACACAGCTCTGCTACATACACTGCACACACACACACAGAGCTCTATACATTAACTGCACACACAGCTCTGCTACATGCACTGCACACACACACACACACACAGATCTCTTTACATTAACTGCACACACACAGCTCTGCTACATGCACTGCACACACACACACAGAGCTCTTTACATTAACTGCACACACACACACAGCTCTGCTACATGCACTGCACACACACAGAGCTCTTTACATTAACTGCACACACACAGCTCTGCTACATGCACTGCACACACACAGAGCTATTTACATTAACTGCACACACACAGCTCTGTTACATGCACTGCACACACACAGATCTATTTACATTAACTGCACACACACAACTCTGCTACATACACTGCACACACACACACACAGAGCTCTATACATTAACTGCACACACAGCTCTGCTACATGCACTGCACACACACACACACAGAGCTCTTTACATTAACTGCACACACACACAGCTCTGCTACATTCACTGCACACACACAGAGCTCTTTACATTAACTGCACACACACAGCTCTGCTACATGCACTGCACACACACAGAGCTATTTACATTAACTGCACACACACAGCTCTGCTACATGCACTGCACACACACAGAGCTATTTACATTAACTGCACACACACAGCTCTGCTACATGCACTGCACACACACACACAGAGCTCTTTACATTAACTGCACACACACACAGCTCTGCTACATGCACTGCACACACACAGAGCTATTTACATTAACTGTACACACACAGCTCTGCTACATGCACTGCACACACACAGAGCTATTTACATTAACTGCACACACACAGCTCTGCTACATGCACTGCACACACACAGAGCTATTTACATTAACTGCACACACACAGCTCTGCTACATGCACTGCACACACACACACAGAGCTCTTTACATTAACTGCACACACACAGCTCTGCTACATGCACTTCACACACACAGCTCTCTACATGCACTTCACACACACATCTCTACATGCACTGCACACACAGCTCTCCTTGAAGGGTCCGTTGAAGCGCGCAAGCGTGAAACAATTGTAACCCAGCAAGCGAACGCACTGGCGTCCCGGTCCGGCCGGATCTGATGCCGCCCATGTGAATGCACCTTCTTACGGAATAAAGCAATCTATGAAGTAATCAAACTGGTGAGTGCCACTACGTTTTTTTCTTTACCTGTAGTATTTTTTTTAAACAATGCACTGTAAACAATGCACTGTTCCAAATTATTACGCACAATAAGTTTCAAAATACTTTACAGGTTGTAAAGAACTGAAAATTGTCATTTGTTGTGTTTGCAGCATATTTACTGAAATCAAAAGCTATTTCAATCAAACTTTTAACAACATTTTAACTTTTTAAACATTTTAACAGGTCATGTTACATTTTAACATAGGACCCCGTATTTGATATCAGCTTCACAACTCTTGCATCCAATGAACTTGTGAGTTTTTGGACAGTTTCTGCTTGAATTTGTTTGCAATATGTCAAAATAGCTTCCCAGAGCTGCTGTTTGGATGTAAACTGCCTCCCACCCTCATAGATCTTTTGCTTGAGGATGCTCCAGAGGTTCTTAATAGGATTAAGGTCAGGGGAGGATGGAGGCCACACCATGATTTTCTCCCCATTTATCCCCATAGCAGCCATTGATGCAGAGGTATTCTTTGCAGTATGAGATGGTGCATTGTCATGCATGAAGATGATTTTATTACGGAAAGCATAGTTCTTTCTTCAGGGAAGAAAGTGGTCAGTCAGAAACTCCACATACTTTGCACAGGTCATCTTTACACCTTTGGGGACCCTAAAGAGGCCGAACAGCTCTCTTCCCATGATTCCTGCCCAAAACATGACTCACCCCATCAGTAGGTGTCAACCCCCAATTTTATCAGAATTTTCTGTCTGAAACTCAGAGCAGAAAATTCTGCAGTGTAAATGGGTTAAACCCCATTTACTTGCATGTAGCAGAATTTCCAACCGAAATTCCTGATCAGAATTCCAGTCGACAATTTTGAAGTGTGAACACAGCCTTAGGCTGGGTTCACATTTATGAAGCTCTGGACAGAAAAACTTCAGTTCGGAGCTTCCAAGTGCAGCCAGCGCCGATGAAATCAATCAACTCTAGGACTGCACAGGCATTGCTGTCCCGATAGATGGCAAAGTCTGTGGCGCGGATTTCGCCAGAACATTGAGCAGGTTCAATGTTCTTTCTGAATTATTCAATCAGAATTTTCTTTTTGGAAATTCCGACGAGAAAATTCTGCAATTTGTTGTGTGAATGGATTAACAGAAAACCAATTCACCTGCATGTTACTTTCATGCTGCAGAATTTCTAACTGAAATTCCTGAGCAGAATTCCGTTTGGAAATTGGGTAGTGTGAAGCTGGCCTAACTGTTTGGACAAATACCAGTCTCCAGCAATTCAGTATTCAATGCACTTTCCAAATCCCACTCAAGTTAATTAAAATGTATTCAAATTTAAATTCCACAAACATAGTTAGGTGAGTATCAAAGCAAAATTGTCACTTTAATTCACGTTTAACTTTGCTTATAGAACTTTGGCTTTCTGTGTTAATAAATCTTTACTTGAGCAAGAATTTGAAATTGCTTTGAATTCTGTCATTGGATTTTGGGTATACACCCATTTGTATAATACCTTTTAATATTTCTCTAAAGTTTACCCCTTCATTTATCTGCTGATGGTTTCAGGTAGCGAAAGTTCTTTATTGCTCTATAAAAATGTTAAACGCCATAAATAATAATTGGAAACAACAAAAAGGCAATAAATGTACATGGTACAAATATGTGCAAAGATGCTGGATTTTATAGTCCCAGTGTTACATAAAGAGTTTGTTACTTTATTATATAAAAGTCTCATTGGCGCAGATTTAATTAAATGAATGCCAGGAAGATGATGTTATATCAGTATGCAGGGAACATAAATGTAAAATGGCATGAGTTAGTAGTTGTGCGGTGGTAATGGCTGCTCGGCTGCAGTGATTGATTGGACTGGTTTCTGTCACATCTCAGTAACTGCTAAACAACAACAAAGAAAAGAGCATAGAGAAGACTGCCACCAAGTGTTGATTTATGGTCATGACATTATGGAATGACGACAACTGCCAGTCAGGTTTGATTTACGTGTCAATCAATGGTATTGCAGCATATGTTAATTGCTTTACCTTTCATGGTTGTACTGTCAGGATTATACAGAGCAAAAATGGAGCCCTGCTGCTTTTACAGAACAAAGAAGTTCTGACATTTTAAATTATTCTTTATGTCATTTATGAAAGGTGTTCTAAATAAAAAAATTCTACTAGAAGTTTGTGATTTACTTCATGTGAGATGCCACATCCAGAGATGTCAGGGACATGAAGGTGCATGAAGAGCGCCGCTTTATAGGCTGTGCTTGTTATTGCAGCTCATTCCCATGAATAAAAGACACAGCTTGTGCATTGGAATGGCACTGTTTGTCTAAAATCTCAGAAAAACCCTTTTAGGGTAGGGTCACACGCAACATGTGCATGCACAGTGTATGCAGACATCGCGGCTACATCCCGATGTCTGAGTGCACTCGGCGACTCACAGGCCCTCAGTGTGGCTACTCACAGTGAGGGATTACCGCTGCGAGCGGGCCAGGTGGCTGGGCGAGGGGGGCCGGGTTTGTTTTTGGCAGGAGCAGGAAAAACAATATGGGTCGGGTCACCGGCGGATCTGGAGCATTAAATATGCTGCAGATCTGTTACATGTGACCCTACCCTTAAAGTGTACATGTCATTAGCAAAAACTTTTTATATAATGTAGAAAATAACATTATGGCCCAGATTCATCAAATTGTGTGAGAGGAAAAGTGGAGTGATTTTTCCACAGCAACCAATCACAGCTCAGCTAATGAGCTTTGGAAAAGTGAAAGCTGAGCTGTGATTGGTCACTGTGGGAAAAATCCCTCCAGTTTTTCTCTCACACAGTTTGATAAATGTGGGAACAAAACAGTAGTTGGCGGCTCACACTACAGAATGGAATACAGATACCGAGGTGACTGCAGAAACACGATACCCTACGTGTTAATGTATAAATAAATACATTGAGTGGGTGCAGACCTTCTAGGTATTAGTATTTGTAAAAAGGGGGGATAGGGAACTAGAAATATGTGATGGAAGACAATATGACTAGTTAAATAATTAAATATTTCAATATTTATTGTGCATAAATAAATTTAACCTACTATCATCATAGCAGGGCCCATGCATCTGATGAAGTGGTTAAAAAGTGTATAAACTAGATATCACAATATGAAAATGAATATACAATACAGCTTGTGGCATCAGACTGTCTGTTAATAGCAACAACTGGTGCGTTAATAATCCACAAATGTATCCATAGCATAGGTGGATATAGAAAAAGTAATTGGTGGTATAGTAGTGTGGATGAATATATAATGTTCCGGTCAGGAGGTAAAATCGTTGGTGGTATAGTTTGAGGCAATGATTCTCCTATAGAACGATATTGAAAGACGCTGGTGCACGGCACCTCTCACTGACCGAGGCAGATGGTTCTGGGGATCGCATCCGGCACAAGATGTTAACTGAGTGATGCCCGCCTGGTTTGCTTAAAGTCGCAATGTCTCCTTTTCTCCTTGCAGTCTTGGGCTGGCACAGACTGCATCTGGCCTGGCAGGGGATAGTGCCCGTTACTAGAGGTCTATAGATGGAGATAGTAGTAAGTGCGTGGCAGTATGGAGGTGGATGCTGGAGTCCTTGTCTAAATGAAGCGCTAATAGCGCACGTACTGCGGTGGTACCCAAATAGAGGGCTTCCAGCTGTTGTAAATGCTGGAAAAGAGTCAGTAGTTGAGTTCTTTGGGTACACTAGTAGACCGGCTAAATGCGTTTCGGGAGGTCCACTTCTTCAGTGGCAATATAGTTGCCTTCCATCACATATTTCTAGTTTCCTATCCCCCCTTTTTACAAATACTAATACCTAGAAGGTCTGCACCCACTCAATTTATTTAGTTAGATAAATCTCTCCAAATATGTATATTTGTAATATACATTGGTTAAAAAATTTGTATATTTTTGCCCCTGCAGCTATTGCATTTGTGTCTCTGTAAAGAAACCAAATACAGGAAGTGTGGGTGGACAAGCAGGGCTCTGTAACATGCCCCCAGCTCACACAGCAGGATGATTGACAAGCCAGGTGCCGGCACAGAACCTTGCTTGTCCTCAGTACACAGAGCCCTGCTTGTTCTCAGTATGCAGAGACCTGCTTGTCCTCAGTGTATAGAGCCCTGCTTGTCCTCAGTACACAGAGCCCTACTTGTCCTCAGTGTACAGAGCCCTACTTTTCCTCGGTGTACAGAGCCCTGCTTGTCCTCAGTGTACAGAGCCCTGCTTGTCCTCAGTGTACAAGGCCCTGCTTGTCCTCAGTGTACAGAGCCCTGCTTGTGTGGTGTCCCGGTACCATATTGCATACCGTACCTTGTATGGTGGTCCCCAAAGTCAGAGTTACTACGTTCAGGTAGTGTCCCCCAGGTAGGACAGCCCCTAGTCGCCTCCTTATTTTCTAATGCTATAATGTTAACGTGTATATATTTAATAATGTGTATATTTAATAAAAGGTATATTAGTCTACTTACCTTGTTAGCGTCGCAAGACCTTCGGTCATGTGACAATGTTAATTCCACTATGGTATGTTGGAGGACTTTGGAGGTCCTTAGGTCACATGTTACCCATAACTGTCTATACAGGAGATTGACAGTTGTATGGACCAGTGAGCTTAAGTCCAGCCCCTGCCCATATAATGAAGTTGTAGCCAATTATCGCTCTCTTGGGTTGCTGTTCTCGTAGATGCCGGACTAGCTGGACGGATCTGCGCAACTTTCAAAGACAAAACCTGCCGGCCTCAGCCTAAACTAAACCGTGAATGAACATCTAAAGCTAGCGTGATTACTGGACCGAATCTAAACCCCTAAATCCAGTGGATCACAGCAACAATTATCTTCCTAAGCTCAATAGACTCACGAGGTCCCAACCACTTGTTAAGCTCTAATACACTTTGCTGTATGGACTGTTCCTGTTCATTAGTGCATAAAATCTTCAGTAAAAGTTCCGACAAGTTTCTGAAAATCTCTGATGTGGACAATGAATTATTTCCTATCTCCCTATCGCTCTTGGGAAGGGTGGCGGTAGGAAAAGCATACAGAGAATAGCCCTCACCCTGGCGTCACAAATAGAAAGGGTTAACATGACACCCTTTAGTCACTACACAGCTACACCCCATATACCCTACTCCCCCGGCTATCACATAGCTTTTTGGCGTCATGAACAGGATACGGGTGTGTGCCTCCAGCTGTTGCCACCAATTAAAGTGTACTCCCCTATGTAAAAGACTTTATCAATGTGTTACGAAGCACCATCTAAGTGTGCAGAATCGTGTGTACAGTGCCTCGTGCAGAGATCACACACGAAAAGTAAGGGGGAGGCAAAAATTTATTGGCTCCAGAAATGTGTAAAGTGAGAAGTGAATATGTTACGATCCTCTGGTCCGGTCAGCGATGCAAGAGTTAACCTGCTGCTGGAAAAGCAAGCGAAGAAAGCCCGCACTGCGCCACGACCCGCGTGCGTGCGCACCAAGATGGCACCGAAGCAAAGGAAAGTTGCGGCGGTCGCAGCCCAACTGTTCCACGACCTTGCCGACCGTCTGCAGTTATCGTTGGATGAAGAGGGGGCCTGCAATCTTCCCCCATTGCCTGATGATGACGACGATTGGCCAGAAACCCCCCCGGGGGAAATCGCTGGGACACCTGGAGCATCTTCACCGGTGAGACTGTCCCCTCACCATCGGACATGGGGTTCGTGGGCTGAGATCCCGACGGAGGAGTCTTCTGTAAGTACACTATCAGAAGCTGCATTCTCTTCCTCCAGAAATACCCCTGTCTGCTTTGTCGAGTCTACGACCGCGCTCGCAAAGATTGCCTAAATGGACCTTTGGTGATGAACCCGAAATGATCCAGTACATACATGATGCTCTTCAACCCCTGCCTGGGAAGATTTAGAAAATTTTGTGAAAAATTGGAAAATTGCTTCTATACTTTGAAGCCCTCTGATGTTTTCCAAAAGTAAAAACATGTCAACTTTATGATGCAAACATAAAGAAGACATATTGTACATTTGAATCAATATATAATTTATTTAGGATGTCCATTTTCCTTATCAGCAGAGTTAAAAAAATGCTTAATTTTCAAATTTTTCATAAAATATTTGAATTTTTTACTGAGAAATGATGCAAGTATGGATGAAAATTTACCACTAACATAAAGTAGAATATGTCACAAAAAAACAATGTCGGAATCAAAATGAAAAGTAAAAGCATTCCAGAGTTATTGTTACGCCGAGCGCTCCGGGTCCCCGCTCCTCCCCGGAGCGCTCGCTACACTCTCCCCGCTGCAGCGCTCCGGTCAGATCCACTGACCCGGGGCGCTGCGATTCCGCTTCCAGCCGGGATGCGATTCGCGATGCGGGTAGCGCCCGCTCGCGATGCGCACCCCGGCTCCCGTACCTGACTCGCTCTCCCTCGGTCCTGTCCCGGCGCGCGCGGCCCCGCTCCCTAGGGCGCGCGCGCGCCGGGTCTTTGCGATTTAAAGGGCCACTGCGCCGCTGATTGGCGCAGTGATTCCAATTAGTGTCTTCACCTGTGCACTTCCCTATATCACCTCACTTCCCCTGCACTTCCTTGCCGGATCTTGTTGCCATCGTGCCAGTGAAAGCGTTTCCTTGTGTGTTCCTAGCCTGTGTTCCAGACCTCCTGCCGTTGCCCCTGACTACGATCCTTGCTGCCTGCCCCGACCTTCTGCTACGTCCGACCTTGCTTCTGTCTACTCCCTTGTACCGCGCCTATCTTCAGCAGCCAGAGAGGTGAGCCGTTGCTAGTGGATACGACCTGGTCACTACCGCCGCAGCAAGACCATCCCGCTTTGCGGCGGGCTCTGGTGAAAACCAGTAGTGACTTAGAACCGATCCACTAGCACGGTCCACGCCAATCCCTCTCTGGCACAGAGGATCCACTACCTGCCAGCCGGCATCGTGACAGTAGATCCGGCCATGGATCCCGCTGAAGTTCCTCTGCCAGTTGTCGCTGACCTTACCACGGTGGTCGCCCAGCAGTCACAACAGATAGCGCAACAAGGCCAACAGCTGTCTCAACTGACCGTTATGCTACAGCAGTTACTACCACAGCTTCAGCAGTCATCTCCTCCGCCAGCTCCTGCACCTCCTCCGCAGCGAGTGGCCGCTCCTGGTCTACGCCTATCCTTGCCGGATAAATTTGATGGGGACTCTAAGTTTTGCCGTGGCTTTCTTTCCCAATGTTCCCTGCATCTGGAGATGATGTCGGACCTGTTTCCCACTGAAAGGTCTAAGGTGGCTTTCGTAGTCAGCCTTCTGTCTGGAAAAGCCCTGTCTTGGGCCACACCGCTCTGGGACCGCAATGACCCCGTCACTGCCTCTGTACACTCCTTCTTCTCGGAAATCCGAAGTGTCTTTGAGGAACCTGCCCGAGCCTCTTCTGCTGAGACTGCCCTGTTGAACCTGGTCCAGGGTAATTCTTCCGTTGGCGAGTATGCCGTACAATTCCGTACTCTTGCTTCAGAATTATCCTGGAATAATGAGGCCCTCTGCGCGACCTTTAAAAAAGGCCTATCCAGCAACATTAAAGATGTTCTGGCCGCACGAGAAATTCCTGCTAATCTACATGAACTCATTCACCTAGCCACTCGCATTGACATGCGTTTTTCCGAAAGGCGTCAGGAGCTCCGCCAAGATATGGACTCTGTTCGCACGAGGCGTTTCTTCTCCTCGGCTCCTCTCTCCTCTGGTCCCCTGCAATCCGTTCCTGTGCCTCCCGCCGTGGAGGCTATGCAGGTCGACCGGTCTCGCCTGACACCTCAAGAGAGGACACGACGCCGCATGGAGAACCTCTGCCTGTACTGTGCTAGTACCGAACACTTCCTGAGGGATTGTCCTATCCGTCCTCCCCGCCTGGAAAGACGTACGCTGACTCCGCACAAAGGTGAGACAGTCCTTGATGTCTACTCTGCTTCTCCACGTCTTACTGTGCCTGTGCGGATGTCTGCCTCTGCCTTCTCCTTCTCTACTGTGGCCTTCTTGGACTCTGGATCTGCAGGAAATTTTATTTTGGCCTCTCTCGTCAACAGGTTCAACATCCCAGTGACCAGTCTCGCCAGACCCCTTTACATCAATTGTGTAAACAATGAAAGATTGGACTGTACCATACGTTTCCGCACGGAGCCCCTTCTAATGAGCATCGGATCTCATCACGAGAGGATTGAACTTTTGGTCCTCCCCAATTGCACCTCGGAAATTCTCCTTGGACTTCCCTGGCTTCAACTTCATTCCCCAACCCTGGATTGGTCCACTGGGGAGATCAAGAGTTGGGGGCCCTCTTGTTCCAAGGACTGTCTAAAACCGGTTCCCAGTAACCCTTGCCGTGACTCTGTGGTTCCTCCAGTAACCGGTCTCCCTAAGGCCTATATGGACTTCGCGGATGTTTTCTGCAAAAAACAAGCTGAGACTCTACCTCCTCACAGGCCTTATGATTGTCCTATCGACCTCCTCCCGGGCACTACTCCACCCCGGGGCAGAATTTATCCTCTCTCTGCCCCAGAGACTCTTGCCATGTCTGAATACGTCCAGGAAAATTTAAAAAAGGGCTTTATCCGTAAATCCTCCTCTCCTGCCGGAGCCAGATTTTTCTTTGTGTCCAAAAAAGATGGCTCCCTACGTCCTTGCATTGACTACCGCGGTCTTAATAAAATCACGGTTAAGAACCGCTACCCCCTACCCCTCATCTCTGAACTCTTTGATCGCCTCCAAGGTGCCCACATCTTTACTAAACTGGACTTAAGAGGTGCCTATAACCTCATCCGCATCAGAGAGGGGGATGAGTGGAAAACGGCATTTAACACCAGAGATGGACACTTTGAGTATCTGGTCATGCCCTTTGGCCTGTGCAACGCCCCTGCTGTCTTCCAAGACTTTGTTAATGAAATTTTTCGTGATCTGTTATACTCCTGTGTTGTTGTATATCTGGACGATATCCTAATTTTTTCTGCCAATCTAGAAGAACACCGCCAGCATGTCCGTATGGTTCTTCAGAGACTTCGTGACAATCAACTCTATGCCAAAATTGAGAAATGTCTGTTTGAATGCCAATCTCTTCCTTTTCTAGGATATTTGGTCTCTGGCCAGGGACTACAAATGGATCCAGACAAACTCTCTGCCGTCTTAGATTGGCCACGCCCCTCCGGACTCCGTGCTATCCAACGCTTTTTGGGGTTCGCCAATTATTACAGGCAATTTATTCCACATTTTTCTACCGTTGTGGCTCCTATCGTGGCTTTAACCAAAAAAAATGCCGATCCCAAGTCTTGGCCTCCTCAAGCGGAAGACGCCTTTAAACGACTCAAGTCTGCCTTTTCTTCGGCTCCCGTGCTCTCCAGACCTGACCCTTCCAAACCCTTCCTATTGGAGGTTGATGCCTCCTCAGTGGGAGCTGGAGCTGTTCTTCTACAAAAAAATTCTTCCGGGCATGCTGTCACTTGTGGTTTTTTTTCTAGGACCTTCTCTCCGGCGGAGAGGAACTACTCCATCGGGGATCGAGAGCTTCTAGCCATTAAATTAGCACTTGAGGAATGGAGGCATCTGCTGGAGGGATCAAGATTTCCAGTTATTATTTACACCGACCACAAGAACCTCTCCTACCTCCAGTCTGCCCAACGGCTGAATCCTCGCCAGGCCCGGTGGTCTCTGTTCTTTGCCCGATTTAATTTTGAGATTCACTTTCGGCCTGCCGATAAGAACATTAGGGCCGATGCTCTCTCTCGTTCCTCGAATGCCTCAGAAGTTGAACTCTCTCCGCAACACATCATTCCACCTGACTGCCTGATCTCCACTTCTCCAGCCTCCATCAGGCAAAATCCTCCAGGAAAGACCTTTGTTTCTCCACGCCAACGCCTTGGAATCCTCAAATGGGGTCACTCCTCCCATCTCGCAGGTCATGTGGGCATCAAGAAATCTGTGCAACTCATCTCCCGCTTCTATTGGTGGCCGACTCTGGAGACGAATGTTGTGGACTTTGTGCGAGCCTGCACTATCTGTGCCCGGGATAAGACTCCTCGCCAGAAGCCCGCTGGTTTTCTTCATCCCCTGCCTGTCCCCGAACAGCCTTGGTCTCTGATTGGTATGGATTTTATTACTGATTTACCCCCTTCCCGTGGCAACACTGTTATTTGGGTGGTCGTTGATCGATTCTCCAAAATGGCACATTTCATCCCTCTTCCTGGTCTTCCTTCAGCGCCTCAGTTGGCTAAACAATTTTTTGTACACATTTTTCGTCTTCACGGGTTGCCTACGCAGATCGTCTCGGATAGAGGCGTCCAATTCGTGTCTAAATTCTGGAGGGCTCTCTGTAAACAACTCAAGATTAAATAAAATTTTTCTTCTGCATATCATCCCCAGTCCAATGGACAAGTAGAAAGAATTAACCAGGTCTTGGGTGATTATTTGCGACATTTTGTTTCCTCCCGCCAGGATGACTGGGCAGATCTCCTTCCATGGGCCGAATTCTCGTATAACTTCAGAGTCTCTGAATCTTCCTCCAAATCCCCATTTTTCGTGGTGTACGGCCGTCACCCTCTTCCCCCCCTCCCTACCCCCTTGCCCTCTGGTCTGCCCGCTGTGGATGAAATTTCTCGTGACCTTTCCATCATATGGAGAGAGACCCAAAATTCTCTCTTACAGGCTTCATCACGCATGAAGAAGTTCGCGGATAAGAAAAGAAGAGCTCCTCCCGTTTTTTCCCCTGGAGACAAGGTATGGCTCTCCGCTAAATATGTCCGCTTCCGTGTCCCTAGCTACAAGTTGGGACCACGCTATCTTGGTCCTTTCAAAATTTTGTGTCAAATTAATCCTGTCTCTTACAAACTTCTTCTTCCTCCTTCTCTTCGTATCCCTAATGCCTTTCACGTTTCTCTTCTTAAACCACTCATCCTCAACCGTTTTTCTCCCAAATCTGTTCCTCCCACTCCTGTTTCCGGCTCCTCGGACATCTTCTCTGTCAAAGAGATCTTAGCTTCTAAAAAGGTCAGAGGGAAAACTTTTTTTTTAGTGGACTGGGAGGGTTGTGGTCCTGAAGAGAGATCCTGGGAACCTGAGGACAACATCCTAGACAAAAGTCTGCTCCTCAGGTTCTCAGGCTCTAAGAAGAGGGGGAGACCCAAGGGGGGGGGGTACTGTTACGCCGAGCGCTCCGGGTCCCCGCTCCTCCCCGGAGCGCTCGCTACACTCTCCCCGCTGCAGCGCTCCGGTCAGATCCACTGACCCGGGGCGCTGCGATTCCGCTTCCAGCCGGGATGCGATTCGCGATGCGGGTAGCGCCCGCTCGCGATGCGCACCCCGGCTCCCGTACCTGACTCGCTCTCCCTCGGTCCTGTCCCGGCGCGCGCGGCCCCGCTCCCTAGGGCGCGCGCGCGCCGGGTCTTTGCGATTTAAAGGGCCACTGCGCCGCTGATTGGCGCAGTGATTCCAATTAGTGTCTTCACCTGTGCACTTCCCTATATCACCTCACTTCCCCTGCACTTCCTTGCCGGATCTTGTTGCCATCGTGCCAGTGAAAGCGTTTCCTTGTGTGTTCCTAGCCTGTGTTCCAGACCTCCTGCCGTTGCCCCTGACTACGATCCTTGCTGCCTGCCCCGACCTTCTGCTACGTCCGACCTTGCTTCTGTCTACTCCCTTGTACCGCGCCTATCTTCAGCAGCCAGAGAGGTGAGCCGTTGCTAGTGGATACGACCTGGTCACTACCGCCGCAGCAAGACCATCCCGCTTTGCGGCGGGCTCTGGTGAAAACCAGTAGTGACTTAGAACCGATCCACTAGCACGGTCCACGCCAATCCCTCTCTGGCACAGAGGATCCACTACCTGCCAGCCGGCATCGTGACAGTTATTAATGCTTAAAGTGACAGTGGTCAGATGTGCAAAAAATGCTCGGGTCCTTAAGGTGAAAATGGGCTGGGTCCTTAAGGTGTTAAGGGCTTGCCGCGACTTGTAGTAGATATAGTCAATTTAATGCAGGCCACGTTGACTTGACAAATGATGACTGTGACTGACTTGACTGATGACTGACAATACTGAGACTGTGGCTTACTTGTAGCTGTTGGGGCTGCAGACTGGACTTGAGGCCTCCTATGACTCTGGACACTCTCTAGGACTCAACTTGATCTCAGAAAAGACTTGTAAGGAATGAGAGAGAGAGAGCTAGCTCCACCCAAGGCTTATATGGGGGAGACTACCAGGGAGCCCATAGGTCACCCCTGGGATCACCTGGTCACTGGTACCTCCTGGGTAACAATCACATGGTAAACAGTCTTAAAGTGACAACGCTTTCTGAACACATTACATGGTATAATACATTAGGGGGCAAGGGGGCCCAGGGGACACTGTAGGGAGGCTGCCTCACAGGGCAGCAAGAGTACAGGGTAACACCTCCCGTACTGGGCCACCACACTGATCCAGCTAGAGACAGAATTCCCTGACAACAAGCAAAACAGGATGACCGTGAGTTCAGGAGTTAGTCCGGCGCAGAGAGGAACCATCAGGGAGCCAGATAAAATCAATGGATTTATTAAATTCAACGCGTTTCGCTGCGCATGCGCAGCGAAACGCGTTGCATTTAATAAATCCATTGATTTTATCTGGCTCCCTGATGGTTCCTCTCTGCGCCGGACTAACTCCTGAACTCACGGTCATCTTGTTTTGATTCTACTTCTACCCAGGAGGGCTGCAGTGGACCTTTACTTACATTCATTCTACACTTTACCTTGTTGTGTGTGGGCGCACAATCAACTTTGGTAAGCGGCCTGGGAATTACCATCCCCCACCCCCATTAACAAGATCTGCTGATCCCGCACATGAGGCGCCTTCCTTCCTCTCTCTAGATCTGACAACAAGCAAAGAACAGGAGATTTCAGCAAAGGGAAACACCTAGTGGCCAAGACTTTAAAACTGACTTTCTTGGGAAGTAGTCATTATGTACTTTATTTTGTTTCTATTTCTTCCTATGCATGTTTCATGTACTGAATAACTTGAAGGTGGATTTTCAATAATTTTTTTTTATTATTATGTTTTTTTTTTACAAATAATACAAAAAAAGCCAAAATCCCCCCCGCCCCAAAATCTGCATACTCTCCTTCTGCTTTACAGATATTGTACATGAACAAAATATAATACATAAAACAACTGTATTAAAGATATTAATACGATCCTATATGATGACGATAACAGTTAGTATCCAAACAGGTGTCTACAATTCCTTTATTACATAATATAAATGAATAGAGAGCCTTCCAGACCGTGTTGTGTAATGCGCAGATAACATCAGTGCTATATGTTATGTCATTGTGTCGGACAAGATACCTCATGTCATTATATTTGTGCCTCCGTTTTCCAGTGTGCATAAATGTCAAGGGAACATGGTTAGCAGAGTTATATTCAAGTAATTAATCACATAAGCATCCCTGAGGAAGAAGAGATGAATATATAGTGTTAATAGTCTCCAGCAGATTGACAATTCTCACTGAGAGGTTGAATATAAAATGGAAAAATATGGCTGCACAGGT
This sequence comes from Hyla sarda, assembly GCF_029499605.1. Classification (NCBI taxonomy): domain Eukaryota; kingdom Metazoa; phylum Chordata; class Amphibia; order Anura; family Hylidae; genus Hyla; species Hyla sarda. The sequence continues at coordinate 186,274,057 of NC_079194.1, forward strand.
CATTAATTTTGGAAGAATTTAATAAAAGTTCCAGTAAATTGGATGATAGTTGCACTTAATGAGGTCCTTGGTGTATAGTAAATCAAGACCCCAATATACAGGTCTTACCCTCCAGCCAAGTGTAGGGTTTTTATGGAGGGATTTACAGCGATATAACCCAAATGTGCATTGCGTATACATAAGAAAACGGCATACAGCACCCATAAAGAGGTTTATGTATGCATAATAGATTCTCCCTTACAATAGCCTGCCAACGACACTCCAGATAATCCCATTCTGTGTGCTAGGTATTAACTGATTATTTCACAGTCTTGGTTCCAGTAATGGAAGTGTAAAATCAAAGATAAAAATTGAAATGGAAGGGTTAATGCCTTTGAAAGGGATGTTACTTGGAGTATATTACATTTAAGTATCAATTCCTCACAATTTTCCAAATCTCTGCTTGCTGTCATTTAATAACATTTAATGAGACCCATGTGGTGGGACACAGGAATGCTTTTCTGTTTACAAGGGAGAACTTTCATAGCTCTACTACATCTGTAATAGGCCGGACACCTATGTAATCATTACATGAGTAAGCCTTCTCTATCTATCTATCTATCTATTATCTATCTATTATCTATCTATCTATCTATCTATTATCTATCTATCTATCTATCTATCTATCTATCCCTCTGTAGGTTTATCTAATGGTGCCCTAATTTGAGTCATTATCTGTGAGCAGGTCTGACCCTTCTAAGGAGGGTGCCCGCTCTGTGTGGCACCTTCTGTTGGTGTCTACCATGCCAGTTTACATGCAATGTACAAATAACAATACTATGCAGTGCCTGATATACAATATGATGCCCATATAACAATGCCATATTTTGATAAAATAATACATTACTCAAATAGCACCCACCTACAGGGGCCAATTGGTGGTCAAAGGCCTTAAATGACATGACAAGGCATCCCCTTCAACAGGTAGAGGTGATATACCATGGGAGACCGCACAGGTTAAACATCTCTACGACCAGCCCTATCTGTGAGACTATGACTGTTCAGTTATAAATGCTTTGAGTTATTGTGCATTGGATCAGAACAGAAGAATACAAATTTATGGTTTCTAACTACCCAAAAATATTAATGAGAACATCAAATATATATATATATATATATATATATATATACACACATACAAAGATGCAAATTCAAAGGTCATTCATTGTAGTCATTTGCTTATGATACTGCATGTAGACCGCAAAATGTGTTGGCCTTAAAGGGGCACTCAGCCCCTAGACATCTTATCCCCTATCCCGTCGCTTGGGACCCCTGTGATCTCGGCTGCAGCATCCCGCTATCATCACTGCACAGAGCAAACTCGCTCTGTGCATAAAGACGGGCGATACAGGGGCCGGAGCATCGTGACGTCACTGCTCCAGCCCCGTGTGACATCACGGCCCACCCCCTCAATACAAGTCTATGGGAGGGGGCATGACGGCCGCCATGCCCCCTCCCATAGACTTATATTGAGGGGGATGGCTGTGACATCAAGAGGGGCAGAGCCATTATATCACCATGCTCCGGCCCCTGCATCGCCCGTCATTATGCACAGAGCGAGTTTGCTCTGTGCAGTGATGACAGCGGGGTGCTGCAGCCGAGATCGCAGGGGTCCCCAGCAGCGGGATCCCCCATGATCAGACATCTTATCCCCTATCCTTTGGATAGGGGATAAGATGTCTAGGGGTGGAGTACCCCTTTAAATGATATCACTACATACTGCTTTTTTGTAAATATAGCTCCAACCCATAATATTTATATGTTATCGAACTTATCAGTCTACATTGTTCCATTGCATAGTAACATTTAAAGCTAAGGACACCTTTGAAAAACATTTGTTTTTTATTCTTGCTTTTTACTTATTATCGTGCAAAAACATTTTATCTGTCTTTATTACATATTTTGCTTTCTTTAGTTTCTACAGCCTCTACAGTGTGTTCCATAAGCTCCATTTCTCTCTATACTGTTGCATAACCTATACCCCCTTAAGGATAATGGACATAAATGTACGTCCTGCTACAGTGGGACTTAACCCACAAGAATGTACATGATACGAGCACTGGACCAGTGCTCGCATCATGCACGGCAGGTCCCAGCTGCTGTCAGCAGCCAGGGACCTGCCAGTAATGGGGGGACATCAGCGATCGTGCTAATGTCTGCCATTAAGCCCTCATATGCTGTGATCAATACACATCACGGCATCTGCGGCAATGCTGGCGTTCTGATGGATGATCGGATTGCCCGCAGGGATCCGATCATCCAAATTGGTGGATGGATGTCCCCTCACCTGCCTCCGCCGCCCTCCCAGGGTTTTCCTCTCTGGTCTGACCTTGAGCAGACCAGAGCAGAAGATCACCGATAATACTGATCAGTGCTTTGCCTATGCATAGCACTGAACATTATTAGCAATCAAGATTGCTATAAATAGTCCCCTATGAGGAAATACAAAGTAAAAAAATTTGAAAAATCCCCTCCCCCCAATAAAAATGTATATCGCCCATTTTCCCCATTTTAGCCTCAAAAGCCTAAAAAAAAAAAAAAAAAAAAAAAACATATTTGGTATTGCTATGTGCATAAAAATCTGAAATATCAAAATATAATGTTAATGATCCCATATGGCGAACAGCTTAAACGTGAAAAAAGAAAGTAAAAAATTGCTTTGTTTTGGTCACATCACATTCCAAAAAAAAATAAAATAAAATAAAATGCGATCAAATAATCACATATATGCAAAAGTGGTACTACAGATCACAGCACAAAAAATTAGCTCTCATTCAGCCCTGTATACGGAAAAATTAGAAAGTTATAGGTGGTCAAAATAGGGCAATTTTAAAATACTGATTTAGTGAAAGAGTTTTCTTTAAAGCGGTACAATAGAAAAGTACGTAATCATGGGTATAATTTTAATCGTATTGACCCACAGAATAAAGAAAACGTCATTTTTACCATAAAGTGTGCAGTGTAAAAACAAAACTCTCCAAATTGTGCTAAATTTCAGTTTCTTTTCAATTTCCTCACACAAATAAAAAATGTTTGGGTTTGCCGTACATTTTATGGTAAAATGAGTGATGTCAATACAAAGTACAATTGGTCACGCAAAAAACAACCCCTTACATGGGTCTGTAAATGGAAATATAAAAGAGTTATGATTTTTAGAAGGCGAGAAGGAAAAAACATAGAAATTAAATTGGCTGTGTCCTTAACCCCTTAACGACCACGGACGTAAATGTACGTCCTGGTGTGGTGGTACTTAGCGTACCAGGACGCACATTTACGTCCTGTGTATGACCGCGAGCATCAGAGCAGTGCTCGAGTCACACACGGCAGGTACCGGCTGCTATCAGCAGCCGGGACTCACCGGTAATGGCTGACATCCGCGATCACATGGATGTCCGCCATTAACCCCTCAGATGCTGTGATCAGTACAGATCACGGCATCTGCGGCAGTGCACATGTTAAAATAGATGATCGGATCGCCCGTAGCGCTGCCCCGGGGATCCGCTCATCTGTAATGTGGACGGAGGTCCCCTCACCTGCCTCCATCCGTCTCCCGCTCTGGTCTGAGATACCAGAGCAGAAGATCACTGATAATACTGATCAGTGCTATGTCCTATGCATAGCACTGAAAAATATTAGCAATCAAATGATTGCTATAGATAGTTTCCTATGGGGACATAAAAAGTGTAAAAAAAAAAGTTGAAAAATGTAAAAATAAAAAGTAAAATAAAGTGATAAATCCCCTCCTCCAATAAAAATGAAATTTGTCAGTTTTTCCCATTTTACCCCCAAAAAGCGTAATTTTTTTAAATAAACATATTTGGTATCACCGCATGCGTAAATGTCCAAACTTTCAAAATATAATGTTAATGATTCCGTATGGTAAAATGCGTAAACGTAAAAAAAAAAAAAAAAAAATCAAAAAACTTTAAAAAAAAATGAAGAAAAAATTATATAAAAGTTTTATATATACAAATGTGGTATTGATAAAAAGTACAGACGAAGGAGCAAAAACTGAGCCCTCATACCGCCCTATATACGGAAAAATGAATGAAAAAGTTATAGGTGGTCAAAATAGGGCGATTTTAGATTACTGATTTTGTACAAAAAGTTTTAGATTTTTTTTAAGCGGTACAAAAGTATCTAGCCATCGGTACCATTTTAATCATATCGACCCACAGAATAAAGACCACATTTCATTTTTACCTTAAAGTGTATAGTGTGAAAACAAAACCCTCCAAAATGTGCAAAATTGTGGTTTTCATTTAAATTTCCTCCCTAAAAAAATATTTTTTGGGGTTTGACGTACATTTTATGGTAAAATGAGAGGTTTCATTACAAAGTACAATTGGTCACGCAAAAAAACAAGCCCTTATATGGGTCTGTAGATGGAAATATAAAGGAGTTATGGATTTTAGAAGGTGAGGAGGAAAAAAAGAAAACGCAAAAATACAATTGGCCTGGTCCTTAACCCCTTAACGACGCAAGACATAAATGTACATCCTGGTGAGCTGGTACTTTACGCACCAGGACGTACATTTACATCCTATGCATAACCGCAAGCATCGGTGCGATGCTCGCGTCATGCACGGCAGGTCCCGGCTGCTGATAGCAGCCAGAGACCCGCCTGTAAAGGCGGACATATGCAATCACGCGGATGTCCGCCAGTAACCCCTCAGATGCCGTAATCAATACAGATCACAGCATCTGCAGCATCGCGGTACTTTGAATGGATAATAGGATTGCCCGCAGCGCTGCCGCGGCGATCCGATCATCCAGCATGGCGGCCGAAAGTCCCCTCACCTTGCTCTGGCCGTCTCCCAGGGTCTTCTGCTCTGATCGAGCAGACCAGAGCAGAAGATGACCAATAATACTGAGCAGTGCTACGTCCTAAACATAGCACTGAACAGTATTAGAAATCGAATGATTGCTATAAATAGTCCCCTATGGGGACTATTAAAGTGTAAAAATAAAAGTAAAAATAGTAAAAAATAATAGTAAAAAAAATGTGAAAAACCCCCTCCCAAAAAAAACGTAAATTGTCCCATTTTCCCTGTTTCACCCCCAAAAAGTGTAAAAAAAATATTTCATATACATATTTGGTATCGCCGTGTGCGTAAATATCCCAATTATTAAAATAAAATGTTAATGATACCGTACGCTGAACAGTGTGAACGTTAAAAAAAAAGTACAAAATAGCTGCTTTTTTATAACATTTTATTCCAAAAAAATGTATTAAAAAAAAGTATTAAAAGTTTTATATAAGCAAATATGGTATCAATAAAAAGTACAGATCACGGCACAAAAAATTAGCCCTCATACCGCCGCTTATACGGAAAAATTAAAAAGTTATAGGTCTTCAAAATAGGGGGATTTTAAACGTACTAATTTGGTTAAACAGTTTGCGATTTTTTTTAAGCGCAACAGTAATAGAAATGTATGTTATCATGGGTATCATTTTAATTTTATTGACCCAAATAATAAAGAGCACATGTCATTTTTAATTCCCCATCATTCTTTTTAATTTCCCCACATAAATAGTCTTTTTTTGGTTGCGCCATACATTTTATGGTAAAGTGAGTGATAGCATTACAACGGACAACTGGTTGCACAAAAAACAAGCCCTCTTACTAGTCTGTGGAGGAAAATATAATAGAGGTATATGAGGAGGAAAAAACAAAAACGTAAAAATTAAATTGTCTACATCCTTAAGGCCCAAATAGGCTTCGTCCTTAAGGGGTTAAGGTTAAAATGGGCTTGGTCCTTAAAGGGGTAAAGGGGTACTCGGGTGGAAAACTTTTTTTTTTTTTTTATTAACTGGTGCCAGAAAGATTTGTAAATGACTTCTATAAAAAATACTACAAAGGAAATTATTTTCTTTTTGGAACACAGAGCTGACATCATGAGCACAGTGCTCTCTGCTGACATCTCTGTCCATTTTAGGAATTGTCCAGAGTAGGAGAAAATCCCCATAGCAAACATATGCTGCTCTGGACAGGTCCTAAAATGGACAGAGATGTCAGCAGAGCGCACTGTGCTCATGATGTCAGCAGAGAGCACTGTGTTCCAAAAAGAAAAGAAATTCCTCTGTAGTATTCAGCAGCTAATAAGTACTGGAAGGATTAAGTTTTCCACCGGAGTAGCCCTGTTAAGGTCAAAATGGTCTGGTCCTTAAAGCGCAACTGTCATGACATTTTGGTGAAATAACCTGCACACAGCCTTTGTACTGTGTGCAGGTGGTGGGTATAGCAATGTTTTTACCTGAAATTTGGCGGCTTTCATGACTGCAAAAAAGGCTTTTAATCAAAGCCACTGACGGTCGGATAGGTGTGGCGCGAGGTACGCGATGCCCCGCCGCCGCCACGCCCACCCCCACGCCTACCCCGTATGTCCGCGCTGGGACCTTTGTGTGATTGACACACAGGTCCCAGCGCATGCGCCCATCAGCTAATCTAACCTGCATGCCGCTGTGTGTCATTCAGCAAGCGCTCGCTCCCGCCGCCGTCTTCCTCCTGCGCAGTGCTAGGTGCAGAAAGCGCGCTTCCTCTCTGCACCTAGTATCAAGAACTAACCTGATTGTGCGCTGTTCTGCGCAGGCGCACTGAGGAGGAAGACGGCGGCGAGAGCGAGCGCTTGCTGGATGACACACAGCAGCGCGCAGGTTACATCTTATTAAGGAAAGCAGGTACCTCCCTGCAGCCTACAGTAACTCTTTCCTGCCTGCAGGATGTCTGTAAATGTTCAGATGCATCCTCAGCCCCTACCCCTCATTTATCATGAAACAGTAAATACTAGACAAGGAGGAGGGGGATGCAACTGCAGTATCTACTCATATCTGTATGAGATAATATGAGAAGGGGAGAAGTGGGGGAGACATCTGATTGGTCTACGCTTACAGCACATCTCTCTAGCTCTTCATCCAGAGCTTGCCCATTTAGCACAGTTATAGAGTACATTTACAGAAATGATGCAGAAGGAAGGAAAATACTCCAAAAATACAGATTAAACGTAGTCTAATACACATCTATAGCTGCCTAAGAAATGACTGTGTTTTTGTAACAATAGGTAGGCTTTAATGCTTCATTTAGTGGAGGCTTCATGTGATGACCCAATGATTCTCGGCCTCAGTGGTGGTTTCCATCCATAGTTTGTGTATATGTTCTGTTGATTTAAGTGTATGGATGAATATGTTGAGTGTCTGCTTGGCAATCGTGTTAATAAGGAAACTCTTCCAGGTGTTCTAAGCCATACAGGTCAGCAAGCATCTTAAATCTGGGACCCCATTCATTTAATACATCATAGTCAATTTCAGAATCCGATGATCCAGATTCCAGGGAACTGAGAGATTCCACATTCGATTCTGAGCCTTCATAGCCAAATATGTGAAGAGTGTCATAGGGAAGGCATTCTCCATCATTGTCGGCATCATCTTTCTTTGCTTCAATCATGGAGAACATATCACCATTTCTGGCAGGTTTTTTCTGGACCTGGGCATACATACTGGGATAAGCCTCCATGTCCGGCTTTGATCTAACCATGTTTCTACGCACAGAATTAAGCACGGATACATCATATCCATTGGTGTCCATTTCTCCTCCTCCTTCCTCATCGTAGGTCACTAGCTGCTCACGGATTTCTGCAGGGTTCTTGACTAACATCAAGGGGCCATTATTGCGCATTCTCCTCAGTATGAGAAAAGCTACCAGCACTATAATAATGAAACATAACAAGGTTAAGATGGGCACATAGTAACTTTAATATCAACAAGTTCTTTTTTTAAACTTTTTTTAACACAAAATTTTACCTTGGTCCCTCAAGGCAAAATATTAATTGGTTCCAGGACAAACATTGTATATAAAAAATGGAAAACTAGTAATGGGTTCCAAGGTCTCCAAAATGTTAAAGGGGTACTCCGGCGCTAAGACATCTTATCCCCTATCCAAAGGATAGGGGACAAGATGCCTGACCGCGGGGGTCCCGCCACTGGGGACCCCCGTGATCTTCCACGCCACACCCCATTAGAATCAGCCCCTGGAGCGTGCTCGCTCCGGGTCTGATTACTAGCGATCACAAGGACGGAGCATAGTGACGTCACGGCTCCGCCCCGTGTGACACCACGGCTCCGCCCCCCCCGGGAGCTGAGCGTCACGTCCCACGGGGGCGGAGCCGTGATGTCGCTATGCTCCGTCCCTGTGAGCGCTAGTAATCAGACCCGGAGCGAGCACGCTCCGGGGGCTGATTCTAACGGGGTCTGGTGTGGAAGATCACGGAGGTCCAAAATAGCCTTCGCTCTCTTTTTCTTGCACCTACCTACATTGCTGCCCAGAAGTGACAAAAAAACTGCATCAATTTTAATGCTGAGTGCCACTTTATGCTGCCGGTTTATGGATTTACTGCAATTTCATGGAGCTGAGAACCACTGAGAAGGCTGCATCCTAGTGACTTTACCTGTTTGAGCTGCCTGTTGCTGGCTGTATTTTAACCTGCATATGTCAGAATTTTTCTTGTCAATTTGAAGAAAAAGAATTAAGATTAAAGAAAAACGGCAAGTTAACTAATGCATATAAAGCAAGTCCTTATATATAAAAGTCAGAAATAGCTGCTAGAAGCTATAAATGGCTTTATGCATAGTGGGTAGGTGCTTCTTAGGGCCCTGTACAGTTCACACAGTGGGCCTGAGATACAATATGGAGCCTTCCTCACCAGATATCCAAAGGAGCAGCTAATCCTGGCACAATTAAGTACAGTACAATACTGAACTATACTGTAGCAAGTCTGTGCATGGAATTCAATATTGCAGGGCTTTTACCAATAAAATGCCCTCTGAGCAGTTGGGTTTTCCAGTCATTCACATGAACCATGAATCTGGATTGTTTCTGGCATTGTACAGTTTCAAGTTATGATTGTCCAGGAGCGACTATTGTATGTTAAAAATATTTAAACCTCATGCCATTGTTACTTAAAGGGGTACTCTGCTGCTCAGCGTTTGGAACAAACTGTTCCGAAATTTGAAACAGTTTGTTCCAAACGCTGAGCAGCGAATACCGCTTTAAGAGATCCCTGTACTATAAAACATACCAAATTCTTAAGATGCCAGTTTGGTTGGCACCAAAGCTGGAGCTTCTTAAAAGGGCAATGTCAAACTGAGGTTTCTTTGACCTTCAGAGAAATTGATTCTGGGATCACATTCTTCATTTATACAGAACACTTACATTCCCCATTTTAATAGCATTATAATTCTTGTTGTTATTATTATTTACACAATACATATCATCAACAGTATTGAAAAGTATTCCTTCATCTATGGCTGAAATAACTATTTAATAAAATCAATAATCTTTCATGGAAATCATTGTCAACAATTTTCTTGCATTAGTCGGTCGACCCTTTAATGACTCATGGTGTCATTGAAGATGCAGTGGTCCACGACTGCTTGCTTGGCCATACCGTTTAAAAAATATATATTATTAAATTCATATCTATTTAATATTGAATGGGAATACCACTCAGCTGAGCACGGATGCCCATTTGTCTTGAAGAATGGGTGGTCCTCAGCATTCATTTCATTAGGCGCTTCGCTGTAGTTACCCAGTCCCATGAATATACAACCAATAGCTTGGGGCTTCTGGCCTTGTTCACTGTGTAGTGCAGGACACTGAACAGCTGTTCGGCAGTGATGCCAGGAGTTGGGACCCCGCCAACCCTGATTGATGGCCTATCCGGTGCATGAGTCATTAATCATATAGTTCTGGAATTAGATTATATCTAATACACAGTATGGTAGTTACAGCTAAAGATTATTCAAAATATCCGCTTTTATTGAAAATCAGTTGAATGCCCAATATAAGAACACCCATAAGCGTCAAACTAGCTGAAAAGAGACACCAAACCTGACATGAAAACTTACCGCACAGAAGGATTAGTGCAAGACTGCATAAGATGATAATAATGGTTGAAGCTGATGCTGCCGCAAGCCTTTCATATTCCCCGCATTCTATGAATTCCCCTTCATCATTACACTTGCAGATAGTGATGGTCAGAGTATTGGTGCTGCTCAGGGATGGAACTCCATTGTCAGAGATCACAATTGGCAGGTTGTAGGATTTAGTCACATCACGATTAAATGCTCCATTCTTGACTATGATGCTTGCTGTATTATCTGCAAAATGATTATATCGTATAGTAACTAATCTAGGGATGACTATAGGCAAGTTCTAACATCAATGGTCTATGAGAACTACGTTCATATGATGCCCCCCCCCCCCCCCCCCCCCAAAGTGATGGAGACTAGTGACATAGCTGTAGGAAGTGCAGAGGCAGCACTCGCACCCAGCCCAGGTGCATGAGGAGGTCCAAAGGCCCATCTGCCACATGAGAACATACTGTACCAGCATCAGGGACATGCACACATTGACAAGAAAGGGGGCTTGAGCCTCTGCCCTTTTGACAATGGACAGTGGGGCATCATTTTGTGGGCATCTAAATAAATAGTTATGAGAAGTGCCCTTTTTTCACTTCAGGCCCTGCCCCTTAAAATGTCTGTGCACATCCCTGACCAGCACTACAATCCCAAGAACAAATATGAAATCACCACAGATATAGAATGATTATCCAGCGCTTATACTTTACAGGAAATATGCAAATGCACAGTTTTGACACAATACAATGTGAAGTAGCTGAACTGAGCTGAATTGATGCTGCTATGCTGTTTATATAATAGGGTGCCATGCTGTTTATATAATAGGGTGCCATGCTGTTTATATAATAGGGTGCCATGCTGTTTATATAATAGGGTGCCATGCTGTTTATATAATATGGTTCTATGCTGTTTATATAATATGGTTCTATGCTGTTTATATAATAGGGTGCCATGCTGTTTATATAATAGGGTGCCATGCTGTTTATATAATAGGGTGCCATGCTGTTTATATAATAGGGTGCCATGCTGTTTATATAATATGGTTCTATGCTGTTTATATAATATGGTTCTATGCTGTTTATATAATAGGGTTCTATGCTGTTTATATAATAGGGTGCCATGCTGTTTATATAATAGGGTGCCATGCTGTTTATATAATAGGGTGCCATGCTGTTTATATAATATGGTTCTATGCTGTTTATATAATATGGTTCTATGCTGTTTATATAATATGGTTCTATGCTGTTTATATAATAGGGTTCTATGCTGTTTATATAATAGGGTGCCATGCTGTTTATATAATAGGGTGCCATGCTGTTTATATAATATGGTTCTATGCTGTTTATATAATATGGTTCTATGCTGTTTATATAATATGGTTCTATGCTGTTTATATAATAGGGTTCCATGCTGTTTATATAATAGGGTGCCAAGCTGTTTATATAATATGGTTCTATGCTGTTTATATAATATGGTTCTATGCTGTTTATATAATATGGTTCTATGCTGTTTATATAATAGGGTGACATGCTGTTTATATAATATGGTTCTATGCTGTTTATATAATATGGTTCTATGCTGTTTATATAATAAGGTTCTATGCTGTTTATATAATATGGTTCTATGCTGTTTATATAATAGGGTTCTATGCTGTTTATATAATATGGCTCTATGCTGTTTATATAATAGGGTTCCATGCTGTTTATATAATATGGTTCTATGCTGTTTATATAATATGGTTCTATGCTGTTTATATAATATGGTTCTATGCTGTTTATATAATATGGTTCCATGCTGTTTATATAATAGGGTGCCATGCTGTTTATATAATATGGTTCTATGCTGTTTATATAATATGGTTCTATGCTGTTTATATAATATGGTTCTATGCTGTTTATATAATATGGTTCTATGCTGTTTATATAATATGGTTCTATGCTGTTTATATAATATGGTTCTATGCTGTTTATATAATATGGTTCTATGCTGTTTATATAATATGGTTCTATGCTGTTTATATAATAGGGTGACATGCTGTTTATATAATAGTGTGACATGCTATTTATATAATAGGGTGCCATGCTGTTTATATAATAGGGTGCCATGCTGTTTATATAATAGGGTGCCATGCTGTTTATATAATATGGTTCTATGCTGTTTATATAATATGGTTCTATGCTGTTTATATAATATGGTTCTATGCTGTTTATATAATATGGTTCCATGCTGTTTATATAATAGGGTGCCATGCTGTTTATATAATATGGTTCTATGCTGTTTATATAATATGGTTCTATGCTGTTTATATAATATGGTTCTATGCTGTTTATATAATATGGTTCTATGCTGTTTATATAATATGGTTCTATGCTGTTTATATAATATGGTTCTATGCTGTTTATATAATAGGGTGACATGCTGTTTATATAATAGTGTGACATGCTATTTATATAATAGGGTGCCATGCTGTTTATATAATAGGGTGCCATGCTGTTTATATAATAGGGTGCCATGCTGTTTATATAATAGGGTGACATGCTGTTTATATAATAGTGTGCCATGCTGTTTATATAATAGGGTGACATGCTGTTTATATAATAGGGTGACATGCTGTTTATATAATATGGTTCTATGCTGTTTATATAATAGGGTGACATGCTGTTTATATAATATGGTTCTATGCTGTTTATATAATAGGGTGCCATGCTGTTTATATAATATGGTTCTATGCTGTTTATATAATATGGTTCTATGCTGTTTATATAATATGGTTCTATGCTGTTTATATAATATGGTTCTATGCTGTTTATATAATATGGTTCTATGCTGTTTATATAATATGGTTCTATGCTGTTTATATAATAGGGTGACATGCTGTTTATATAATATGGTTCTATGCTGTTTATATAATATGGTTCTATGCTGTTTATATAATATGGTTCTATGCTGTTTATATAATATGGTTCTATGCTGTTTATATAATATGGTTCTATGCTGTTTATATAATATGGTTCTATGCTGTTTATATAATATGGTTCTATGCTGTTTATATAAGATGGTTCTATGCTGTTTATATAATATGGTTCTATGCTGTTTATATAATAGGGTGACATGCTGTTTATATAATAGTGTGACATCCTGTTTATATAATAGGGTGCCATGCTGTTTATATAATAGGGTGCCATGCTGTTTATATAATAGGGTGCCATGCTGTTTATATAATAGGGTGCCATGCTGTTTATATAATATGGTTCTATGCTGTTTATATAATATGGTTCTATGCTGTTTATATAATATGGTTCTATGCTGTTTATATAATAGGGTTCTATGCTGTTTATATAATAGGGTGCCATGCTGTTTATATAATAGGGTGCCATGCTGTTTATATAATATGGTTCTATGCTGTTTATATAATATGGTTCTATGCTGTTTATATAATATGGTTCTATGCTGTTTATATAATAGGGTTCCATGCTGTTTATATAATAGGGTGCCATGCTGTTTATATAATATGGTTCTATGCTGTTTATATAATATGGTTCTATGCTGTTTATATAATATGGTTCTATGCTGTTTATATAATAGGGTGACATGCTGTTTATATAATATGGTTCTATGCTGTTTATATAATAAGGTTCTATGCTGTTTATATAATAAGGTTCTATGCTGTTTATATAATATGGTTCTATGCTGTTTATATAATAGGGTTCTATGCTGTTTATATAATATGGCTCTATGCTGTTTATATAATAGGGTTCCATGCTGTTTATATAATATGGTTCTATGCTGTTTATATAATATGGTTCTATGCTGTTTATATAATATGGTTCTATGCTGTTTATATAATATGGTTCCATGCTGTTTATATAATAGGGTGCCATGCTGTTTATATAATATGGTTCTATGCTGTTTATATAATATGGTTCCATGCTGTTTATATAATATGGTTCTATGCTGTTTATATAATATGGTTCTATGTTGTTTCTATAATATGGTTCTATGCTGTTTATATAATATGGTTCTATGCTGTTTATATAATAGGGTGACATGCTGTTTATATAATAGTGTGACATGCTATTTATATACTAGGGTGCCATGCTGTTTATATAATAGGGTGCCATGCTGTTTATATAATAGGGTGCCATGCTGTTTATATAATATGGTTCTATGCTGTTTATATAATATGGTTCTATGCTGTTTATATAATATGGTTCTATGCTGTTTATATAATATGGTTCCATGCTGTTTATATAATAGGGTGCCATGCTGTTTATATAATATGGTTCTATGCTGTTTATATAATATGGTTCTATGCTGTTTATATAATATGGTTCTATGCTGTTTATATAATATGGTTCTATGCTGTTTATATAATAGGGTGACATGCTGTTTATATAATAGTGTGACATGCTATTTATATAATAGGGTGCCATGCTGTTTATATAATAGGGTGCCATGCTGTTTATATAATAGGGTGCCATGCTGTTTATATAATAGGGTGACATGCTGTTTATATAATAGTGTGCCATGCTGTTTATATAATAGGGTGACATGCTGTTTATATAATAGGGTGACATGCTGTTTATATAATATGGTTCTATGCTGTTTATATAATAGGGTGACATGCTGTTTATATAATATGGTTCTATGCTGTTTATATAATAGGGTGCCATGCTGTTTATATAATATGTGTTACGCCGAGCGCTCCGGGTCCCCGTTCCTCCCCGGAGCGCTCGCCTCATCCTCGTTGCTGCAGCGCCCCGGTCAGATCCACTGACCGGGTGCGCTGCGGTACCGCCTCCAGCCGGGATGCGATTCGCTATGCGGGTGGCGCCCGCTCGCGATGCGCACCCCGGCTCCCGTACCTGACTCGCTCTCCGTCGGTCCTGTCCCGGCGCGCGCGGCCCCGCTCCCTAGGGCGCGCGCGCGCCGGGTCTCTGCGATTTAAAGGGCCAGTGCACCAATGATGGTGCCTGGTCCAATCTTCCCAATTACCTTGATTAGGTTCCACTTGTGCACTTCCTACTTATACCTCACTTCCCCTGCACTCCCTTGCCGGATCTTGTTGCCCTTGTGCCTAGTGAAAGCGTTCCCTTGTTTGTTTCTAGCCCGTGTTCCTGACCTCCTGCCGTTGCCCCTGACTACGATCCTTGCTGCCTGCCCCGACCTTCTGCTACGTCCGACCTTGCTTCTGTCCACTCCCTTGTACCGCGCCTATCTTCAGCAGTCAGAGAGGTTGAGCCGTTGCTAGTGGATACGACCTGGTCACTACCGCCGCAGCAAGACCATCCCGCTTTGCGGCGGGCTCTGGTGAAAACCAGTAGTGACTTAGAACCGGTCCACTAGCACGGTCCTCGCCAATCCCTCTCTGGCACAGAGGATCCACCTCCTACCAGCCGGGATCGTGACAGTAGATCCGGCCATGGATTCCGCTGAAGTTCCTCTGCCAGTTGTCGCCGACCTCCCCACACTGGTCGCCCAGCAAGCCCGACTGGTCGCCCAGCAAGCCCGACAGATTGCCCAACGAAATCACCAGCTGGCATACTTGACCACCGTGACACTGCAACTTCAGTCACAGATACAGCAGCTGCTGCCGCAGATACAGCAACTTCAGTCACAGACACAGCAGCTGCAACAACCATCTCCTCCGCCGGCTCCTGCAACTCCTCCGCAGCAACCGGCCGCTCCTAACCCCTGCTTGTCCCTGCCGGACAAATTTGATGAGGACTCTAGACTCTGCCGTGGTCTCCTTTCTGGAAAGGCCTTGTCTGGGGCCACACCACTCTGGGACCGCAATGATCCTGCCACAGCCACAGTCCAGTCCTTCTTCGCTGAGGTCCGTGGTGTCTTCGAGGAGCCTGCCCGAGCTTCTTCTGCCGAGACTGCCCTGCTGAACCTGGCCCAGGGTGTTTCTTCCTTTGGCGAGTACGCCATTCAGTTCCGTGCTCTTGCTTCCGAGTTGTCCTGGAATAGTGAGGCTCTCTGCGCGACCTTTAAAAAAGGCCTATCCAGCAACATTAAAGATGTTCTGGCCGCACGAGAAACTCCTGCTAACCTACATGAACTCATTCATCTTGCCACTCGCATTGACATGCGTTTTTCCGGATGGCGTCTGGAGCTCCGCCTGGATATGGACTTTGTTCGCACGAGGCGTTTTTTCTCCCCGGCTCCTCTCTCCTCTGGTCCTCTGCAAACCGTTCCTGTGCCTCCCGCCGTGGAGGCTATGCAAGTTGACCGGTCTCGCTTGACACCTCAAGAGAGGACACGACGCCGCATGGAGAATCTTTGCCTGTAGTATGCCGGTACCGAACACTTCCTGAAGGATTGTCCTATCCGTCCTCTCCGCCTGGAAAGACGTACGCTGACTCCGCACAAAGGTGACACAGTTCTT
Organism: Hyla sarda; assembly: GCF_029499605.1. Lineage (NCBI taxonomy): Eukaryota > Metazoa > Chordata > Amphibia > Anura > Hylidae > Hyla > Hyla sarda. Next base: position 186,290,403 of record NC_079194.1, read on the forward strand.
GATGTCAACTCTGCTTCTCCACGCCTTACTGTGCCTGTGCGGATATCTGCCTCTACCTTCTCTTTCTCTACTATGGCCTTCTTGGATTCCGGATCTGCAGGAAATTTTTTTTTGGCCTCTCTTATCAACAGGTTCAACGTCCCTGTGACCAGTCTCGCCAGACCCCTCTACATCAATTGTGTTAACAATGAAAGATTGGACTGTGCCGTGCGTTACCCCACGGAACCCCTCCTAATGTGCCTCGGACCTCATCACGGAAAAATTGAGTTTTTGGTCCTCAGGTTCTTTGGCCCCAAGAAGAGGGGGAGACCCAAGGGGGGGGGTACTGTTACGCCGAGCGCTCCGGGTCCCCGTTCCTCCCCGGAGCGCTCGCCTCATCCTCGTTGCTGCAGCGCCCCGGTCAGATCCACTGACCGGGTGCGCTGCGGTACCGCCTCCAGCCGGGATGCGATTCGCTATGCGGGTGGCGCCCGCTCGCGATGCGCACCCCGGCTCCCGTACCTGACTCGCTCTCCGTCGGTCCTGTCCCGGCGCGCGCGGCCCCGCTCCCTAGGGCGCGCGCGCGCCGGGTCTCTGCGATTTAAAGGGCCAGTGCACCAATGATGGTGCCTGGTCCAATCTTCCCAATTACCTTGATTAGGTTCCACTTGTGCACTTCCTACTTATACCTCACTTCCCCTGCACTCCCTTGCCGGATCTTGTTGCCCTTGTGCCTAGTGAAAGCGTTCCCTTGTTTGTTTCTAGCCCGTGTTCCTGACCGCCTGCCGTTGCCCCTGACTACGATCCTTGCTGCCTGCCCCGACCTTCTGCTACGTCCGACCTTGCTTCTGTCCACTCCCTTGTACCGCGCCTATCTTCAGCAGTCAGAGAGGTTGAGCTGTTGCTAGTGGATACGACCTGGTCACTACCGCCGCAGCAAGACCATCCCGCTTTGCGGCGGGCTCTGGTGAAAACCAGTAGTGACTTAGAACCGGTCCACTAGCACGGTCCTCGCCAATCCCTCTCTGGCACAGAGGATCCACCTCCTACCAGCCGGGATCGTGACAATATGGTTCTATGCTGTTTATATAATATGGTTCTATGCTGTTTATATAATATGGTTCTATGCTGTTTATATAATATGGTTCTATGCTGTTTATATAATATGGTTCTATGCTGTTTATATAATATGGTTCTATGCTGTTTATATAATAGGGTGACATGCTGTTTATATAATATGGTTCTATGCTGTTTATATAATATGGTTCTATGCTGTTTATATAATATGGTTCTATGCTGTTTATATAATATGGTTCTATGCTGTTTATATAATATGGTTCTATGCTGTTTATATAATATGGTTTTATGCTGTTTATATAATATGGTTCTATGCTGTTTATATAATATGGTTCTATGCTGTTTATATAATATGGTTCTATGCTGTTTATATAATATGGTTCTATGCTGTTTATATAATATGGTTCTATGCTGTTTATATAATAGGGTGACATGCTGTTTATATAATAGTGTGACATCCTGTTTATATAATAGGGTGCCATGCTGTTTATATAATAGGGTGCCATGCTGTTTATATAATAGTGTGAAATGCTGTTTATATAATAGTGTGCCATGCTGTTTATATAATAGGGTGACATGCTGTTTATATAATAGGGTGACATGCTGTTTATATAATAGGGTTCTATGCTGTTTATATAATAGGGTTCTCTGCTGTTTATATAATAGGGTGCCATGCTGTTTATATAATATGGTTCTATGCTGTTTATATAATAGGGTGACATGCTGTTTATATAATATGGTTCTCTGCTGTTTATATAATATGGTTCTATGCTGTTTATATAATATGGTTCTATGCTGTTTATATAATATGGTACTATGCTGTTTATATAATAGGGTGACATGCTGTTTATATAATATGGTTCTATGCTGTTTATATAATATGGTTCTATGCTGTTTATATAATATGGTTCTATGCTGTTTATATAATATGGTTCTATGCTGTTTATATAATAGGGTGCCATGCTGTTTATATAATATGGTGCCATGCTGTTTATATAATAGGGTTCCATGCTGTTTATATAATAGGGTGCCATGCTGTTTATATAATATGGTTCTATGCTGTTTATATAATATGGTTCTATGCTGTTTATATAATAGGGTTCTATGCTGTTTATATAATATGGTTTTATGCTGTTTATATAATATGGTTCTATGCTGTTTATATAATAGGGTGACATGCTGTTTATATAATAGGGTGACATGCTGTTTATATAACAGGGTGACATGCTGTTTATATAATAGGGTGCCATGCTGTTAATATAATAAGGTGACATGCTGTTTATATAATAGGGTGCGATGCTGTTTATATTATATGGTTCTATGCTGTTTATATAATATGGTTCTATGCTGTTTATATAATAGGGTGCCATGCTGTTTATATAATATGGTTCTATGCTGTTTATATAATATGGTTCTATGCTGTTTATATAATATGGTTCTATGCTGTTTATATAATATGGTTCTATGCTGTTTATATTATATGGTTCTATGCTGTTTATATAATAGGGTGTCATGCTGTTTATATTATATGGTTCTATGCTGTTTATATAATAGGGTTCTATGCTGTTTATATAATATGGTTCTATGCTGTTTATATAATATGGTTCTATGCTGTTTATATAATAGGGTTCTATGCTGTTTATATAATATGGTTCTATGCTGTTTATATAATATGGTTCTATGCTGTTTATATAATAAGGTGACATGCTGTTTATATAATAGGGTGACATGCTGTTTATATAATAGGGTGACATGCTGTTTATATAATAGGGTGCCATGCTGTTTATATAATAGGGTGACATGCTGTTTATATAATAGGGTTCTATGCTGTTTATATAATATGGTTCTATGCTGTTTATATAATAGGGTGACATGCTGTTTATATAATAGGGTGCCATGCTGTTTATATAATATGGTTCTATGCTGTTTATATAATAGGGTTCTATGCTGTTTATATAATATGGTTCTATGCTGTTTATATAATATGGTGACATGCTGTTTGTATAATATGGTTCTATGCTGTTTATATAATAGGGTGACATGCTGTTTATATAATATGGTGACATGCTGTTTGTATAATATGGTTCTATGCTGTTTATATAATATGGTTCTATGCTGTTTATATAATATGGTGACATGCTGTTTATATAATAGGGTGACATGCTGTTTATATAATATGGTTCTCTGCTGTTTATATAATAGGGTGCTATGCAGTTTATATAACAGGGTGCCATGCTGTTTCTTTAATATGGTTCTATGCTGTTTCTATAATATGGTTCTATGCTGTTTATATAATAGGGTGCCATGCTGTTTGTATAATATGGTTCTATGCTGTTATTATATAAACAGCATAGAACCATATTATATAAACAGCATAGAACCATATTATACAAACAGCATAGAACCATATTATATAATGGTTCTATGCTGTTTATATAATAGGGTTCTATGCTGATGCTGTTTATATAATATGGTTCTATGCTGTTTATATAATATGGTTCTATGCTGTTTATATAATAGAGTTCTATTCTGTTTATATAATATGGTTCTATGCTGTTTATATAATATGGTTCTATGCTGTTTATATAATATGGTGACATGCTGTTTATATAATATGGATCTATGCTGTTTATATAATAGGGTGACATGCTGTTTATATAATATGGTGCTATGCTGTTTATATAATATGGTTCTATGCTGTTTATATAATATGGTGACATGCTGTTTATATAATAGGGTGACATGCTGTTTATATAATATGGTTCTATGCTGTTTGTATAAGATGGATCTATGCTGTTTATATAATATGGTTCTATGCTGTTTATATAATATGGTGACATGCTGTTTATATAATAGGGTGACATGCTGTTTATATAATATGGTTCTATGCTGTTTGTATAAGATGGATCTATGCTGTTTATATAATATGGTTCTACGCTGTTTATATAATAGAGTTCTATGCTGTTTATATAATAGGGTTCTATGCTGTTTATATAATAGGGTTCTATGCTGTTTATATAATAGGGTTCTATGCTGTTTATATAATATGGTTCTATGCTGTTTATATAATATGGTTCTCTGCTGTTTATATAATATGGTTCTATGCTGTTTATATAATAGGGTTCCATGCTGTTTTTATAATAGGGTTCTATGCTGTTTATATAATATGGTTCTCTGCTGTTTATATAATATGGTTCTATGCTGTTTATGTAATATGGTGACATGCTGTTTATATAATAGGGTGCCATGTTGTTTATATAATATGGTTCTATGCTGTTTATATAATAGGGTTCTATGCTGTTTATATAATATGGTTCTATGCTGTTTATATAATTGGGTTCTATGCTGTTTATATAATATGGTTCTATGCTGTTTAAATAATATGGTGACATGCTGTTTATATAATATGGTGACATGCTGTTTATATAATATGGTTCTATGCTGTTTATATAATATGGTTCTATGCTGTTTATATAATAGGGTTCCATACTGTTTATATAATAAGGTTCTATGCTGTTTATATAATATGGTTCTATGCTGTATATATAATAGGGTTCTATGCTGTCTATATAATAGGGTTCTATGCTGTCTATATAATATGGTTCTATGCTGTTTATATAATATGGTTCTATGCTGTTTATATAATATGGTTCTATGCTGTTTATATTATAGGGTTCTATGCTGTTTATATAATATGGTTCTATGCTCTTTACATGATATGGTTGTATGCTGTTTATATAATATGGTTCTATGCTGTTTATATAATATGGTTCTATGCTGTTTATATAATAGGGTGCCATGCTGTTTATATAATATGGTTCTATGCTGTTTATATAACAGGGTGCCATGCTGTTTATATAATATGGTTCTATGCTGTTTCTATAATATGGTTCTATGCTGTTTATATAATAGGGTGCTATGCAGTTTATATAATAGGGTGCCATGCTGTTTATATAATATGGTTCTATGCTGTTTCTATAATAGGGTGCCATGCTGTTTATACAATAGTGTGCCATGCTGTTTCTATAATATGGTTCTATGCTATTTCTATAATATGGTTCTCTGCTGTTTATATAATAGGGTGCTATGCAGTTTATATAATAGGGTGCCATGCTGTTTATATAATATGGTTCTATGCTGTTTATATAATATGGTGACATGCTGTTTATATAATATGGTTCTATGCTGTTTATATAATAGGGTGACATGCTGTTTATATAATATGGTGGCATGCTGTTTATATAATATGGTGCTATGCTGTTTATATAATATGGTTCTATGCTGTTTATATAATATGGTTCTATGCTGTTTATATAATATGGTTCTCTGCTGTTTATATAATATGGTTCTATGCTGTTTATATAATATGGTGACATGCTGTTTATATAATAGGGTGACATGCTGTTTATATAATAGGGTGACATGCTGTTTATATAATATGGTTCTCTGCTGTTTATATAATAGGGTGCTATGCAGTTTATATAACAGGGTGCCATGCTGTTTCTATAATATGGTTCTATGCTGTTTCTATAATATGGTTCTATGCTGTTTATATAATAGGGTGCCATGCTGTTTTATATAATAGGGTTCTATGCTGTTTATATAATATGGTTCTATGCTGTATATATAATAGGGTTCTATGCTGTCTATATAATAGGGTTCTATGCTGTCTATATAATATGGTTCTATGCTGTTTATATAATATGGTTCTATGCTGTTTATATAATATGGTTCTATGCTGTTTATATTATAGGGTTCTATGCTGTTTATATAATATGGTTCTATGCTCTTTACATGATATGGTTGTATGCTGTTTATATAATATGGTTCTATGCTGTTTATATAATATGGTTCTATGCTGTTTATATAATAGGGTGCCATGCTGTTTATATAATATGGTTCTATGCTGTTTATATAACAGGGTGCCATGCTGTTTATATAATATGGTTCTATGCTGTTTCTATAATATGGTTCTATGCTGTTTATATAATAGGGTGCTATGCAGTTTATATAATAGGGTGCCATGCTGTTTATATAATATGGTTCTATGCTGTTTCTATAATAGGGTGCCATGCTGTTTATACAATAGTGTGCCATGCTGTTTCTATAATATGGTTCTATGCTATTTCTATAATATGGTTCTCTGCTGTTTATATAATAGGGTGCTATGCAGTTTATATAATAGGGTGCCATGCTGTTTATATAATATGGTTCTATGCTGTTTATATAATATGGTGACATGCTGTTTATATAATATGGTTCTATGCTGTTTATATAATAGGGTGACATGCTGTTTATATAATATGGTGGCATGCTGTTTATATAATATGGTGCTATGCTGTTTATATAATATGGTTCTATGCTGTTTATATAATATGGTTCTATGCTGTTTATATAATATGGTTCTCTGCTGTTTATATAATATGGTTCTATGCTGTTTATATAATATGGTGACATGCTGTTTATATAATAGGGTGACATGCTGTTTATATAATAGGGTGACATGCTGTTTATATAATATGGTTCTCTGCTGTTTATATAATAGGGTGCTATGCAGTTTATATAACAGGGTGCCATGCTGTTTCTATAATATGGTTCTATGCTGTTTCTATAATATGGTTCTATGCTGTTTATATAATAGGGTGCCATGCTGTTTGTATAATATGGTTCTATGCTGTTTATATAATATGGTTCTATGCTGTTTATATAATATGGTTCTATGCTGTTTATATAATAGGGTTCTATGCTGTTTATATAATATGGTTCTATGCTGTTTATATAATAAGGTTCTATGCTGTTTATATAATATGGTGACATGCTGTTTATATAATATGGTTCTATGCTGTTTATATAATAGGGTGACATGCTGTTTATATAATATGGTTACATGCTGTTTGTATAATATGGTTCTATGCTGTTTATATAATAGGGTGACATGCTGTTTATATAATATGGTGCTATGCTGTTTATATAATATGGTTCTATGCTGTTTATATAATATGGTTCTATGCTGTTTATATAATATGGTTCTATGCTGTTTATATAATATGGTGACATGCTGTTTATATAATAGGGTGACATGCTGTTTATATAATATGGTTCTATGCTGTTTGTATAAGATGGTTCTATGCTGTTTATATAATATGGTTCTACGCTGTTTATATAATAGGGTTCTATGCTGTTTATATAATAGGGTTCTATGCTGTTTATATAATAGGGTTCTATGCTGTTTATATAATATGGTTCTATGCTGTTTATATAATATGGTTCTATGCTGTTTATATAATATGGTTCTCTGCTGTTTATATAATATGGTTCTATGCTGTTTATATAATAGGGTTCCATGCTGTTTATATAATAGGGTTCCATGCTGTTTATATAATATGGTTCTCTGCTGTTTATATAATATGGTTCTATGCTGTTTATGTAATATGGTGACATGCTGTTTATATAATAGGGTGCCATGTTGTTTATATAATATGGTTCTATGCTGTTTATATAATAGGGTTCTATGCTGTTTATATAATATGGTTCTATGCTGTTTATATAATTGGGTTCTATGCTGTTTATATAATATGGTTCTATGCTGTTTATATAATAGTGTGACATGCTGTTTATATAATATGGTTCTATGCTGTTTATATAATATGGTTCTATGCTGTTTATATAATATGGTTCTATGCTGTTTATATAATAGGGTTCCATGCTGTTTATATAATAATGTTCTATGCTGTTTATATAATATGGTTCTATGCTGTTTATATAAAATGGTTCTATGCTGTATATATAATATGGTTCTATGCTGTTTATATAATAGGGTTCCATGCTGTTTTATATAATAGGGTTCTATGCTGTTTATATAATATGGTTCTCTGCTGTTTATATAATATGGTTCTATGCTGTATATATAATAGGGTTCTATGCTGTCTATATAATAGGGTTCTATGCTGTCTATATAATATGGTTCTATGCTGTTTATATAATATGGTTCTATGCTGTTTATATAATATGGTTCTATGCTGTTCATATTATATGGTTCTATGCTGTTTATATAATATGGTTCTATGCTCTTTACATGATATGGTTCTATGCTGTTTATATAATATGGTTCTGTGCTGTTTATATAATATGGTTCTATGCTGTTTATATAATATGGTTCTATGCTGTTTATATAATAGGGTGCCATGCTGTTTATATAATATGGTTCTATGCTGTTTATATAACAGGGTGCCATGCTGTTTCTATAATATGGTTCTATGCTGTTTCTATAATATGGTTCTATGCTGTTTATATAATAGGGTGCTATGCAGTTTATATAATAGGGTGCCATGCTGTTTATATAATATGGTTCTATGCTGTTTCTATAATAGGGTGCCATGCTGTTTATACAATAGTGTGCCATGCTGTTTCTATAATATGGTTCTATGCTATTTCTATAATATGGTTCTCTGCTGTTTATATAATAGGGTGCTATGCAGTTTATATAATAGGGTGCCATGCTGTTTATATAATATGGTTCTATGCTGTTTATATAATATGGTGACATGCTGTTTATATAATATGGTTCTATGCTGTTTATATAATAGGGTGACATGCTGTTTATATAATATGGTGACATGCTGTTTGTATAATATGGTTCTATGCTGTTTATATAATAGGGTGGCATGCTGTTTATATAATATGGTGCTATGGTGTTTATATAATAGGGTGACATGCTGTTTATATAATAGGTTGACATGCTGTTTATATAATATGGTGACATGCTGTTTATATAATATGGTTCTATGCTGTTTATATAATATGCTTCTATGCTGTTTATATAATATGGTTCTATGCTGTTTATATAATATGGTTCTATCCTGTTTATATAATATGGTTCTATGCTGTTTATATAAAATGGTTCTATGCTGTTTATATAATAGGGTTCCATGCTGTTTATATAATAGGGTTCTATGCTGTTTATGTAATATGGTTCTCTGCTGTTTATATAATATGGTTCTATGCTGTTTATATAATAGGGTTCTATGCTGTTTATATAATATGGTTCTATGCTGTTTATATAATATGGTTCTATGCTGTTTATATAATATGGTTCTATGCTGTTTATATAATATGGTTCTATGCTGTTTATATAATATGGTTATCTGCTGTTTATATAATAGGGTGCTATGCAGTTTATATAATAGGGTGCCATGCTGTTTATATAATATGGTTCTATGCTGTTTATATAACAGGGTGCCATGCTGTTTATATAATATGGTTCTATGCTGTTTCTATAATATGGTTCTATGCTGTTTATATAATATGGTTCTCTGCTGTTTATATAATAGGGTGCTATGCAGTTTATATAATAGGGTGCCATGCTGTTTATATAATATGGTTCTATACTGTTTATATAACAGGGTGCCATGCTGTTTATATAATATGGTTCTATGCTGTTTCTATAATAGGGTGCCATGCTGTTTATATAATATGGTTCTCTGCTGTTTATAAAATAGGGTGCTATGCAGTTTATATAATAGGGTGCCATGCTGTTTATATAATAGGGTGCTATGCAGTTTATATAATAGGGTGCCATGCTGTTTATATAATATGGTTCTATGCTGTTTATATAATATGGTTCTATGCTGTTTATATAATATGGTTCTCTGCTGTTTATATAATATGGTTCTATGCTGTTTATATAATAGGGTTCCATGCTGTTTTTATAATAGGGTTCTATGCTGTTTATATAATATGGTTCTCTGCTGTTTATATAATATGGTTCTATGCTGTTTATGTAATATGGTGACATGCTGTTTATATAATAGGGTGCCATGTTGTTTATATAATATGGTTCTATGCTGTTTATATAATAGGGTTCTATGCTGTTTATATAATATGGTTCTATGCTGTTTATATAATTGGGTTCTATGCTGTTTATATAATATGGTTCTATGCTGTTTAAATAATATGGTGACATGCTGTTTATATAATATGGTGACATGCTGTTTATATAATATGGTTCTATGCTGTTTATATAATATGGTTCTATGCTGTTTATATAATAGGGTTCCATACTGTTTATATAATAAGGTTCTATGCTGTTTATATAATATGGTTCTATGCTGTTTATATAAAATGGTTCTATGCTGTATATATAATATGGTTCTATGCTGTTTATATAATAGGGTTCCATGCTGTTTTATATAATAGGGTTCTATGCTGTTTATATAATATGGTTCTATGCTGTATATATAATAGGGTTCTATGCTGTCTATATAATAGGATTCTATGCTGTCTATATAATATGGTTCTATGCTGTTTATATAATATGGTTCTATGCTGTTTATATAATATGGTTCTATGCTGTTTATATTATAGGGTTCTATGCTGTTTATATAATATGGTTCTATGCTCTTTACATGATATGGTTGTATGCTGTTTATATAATATGGTTCTATGCTGTTTATATAATATGGTTCTATGCTGTTTATATAATAGGGTGCCATGCTGTTTATATAATATGGTTCTATGCTGTTTATATAACAGGGTGCCATGCTGTTTATATAATATGGTTCTATGCTGTTTCTATAATATGGTTCTATGCTGTTTATATAATAGGGTGCTATGCAGTTTATATAATAGGGTGCCATGCTGTTTATATAATATGGTTCTATGCTGTTTCTATAATAGGGTGCCATGCTGTTTATACAATAGTGTGCCATGCTGTTTCTATAATATGGTTCTATGCTATTTCTATAATATGGTTCTCTGCTGTTTATATAATAGGGTGCTATGCAGTTTATATAATAGGGTGCCATGCTGTTTATATAATATGGTTCTATGCTGTTTATATAATATGGTGACATGCTGTTTATATAATATGGTTCTATGCTGTTTATATAATAGGGTGACATGCTGTTTATATAATATGGTGGCATGCTGTTTATATAATATGGTGCTATGCTGTTTATATAATATGGTTCTATGCTGTTTATATAATATGGTTCTATGCTGTTTATATAATATGGTTCTCTGCTGTTTATATAATATGGTTCTATGCTGTTTATATAATATGGTGACATGCTGTTTATATAATAGGGTGACATGCTGTTTATATAATAGGGTGACATGCTGTTTATATAATATGGTTCTCTGCTGTTTATATAATAGGGTGCTATGCAGTTTATATAACAGGGTGCCATGCTGTTTCTATAATATGGTTCTATGCTGTTTCTATAATATGGTTCTATGCTGTTTATATAATAGGGTGCCATGCTGTTTGTATAATATGGTTCTATGCTGTTTATATAATATGGTTCTATGCTGTTTATATAATATGGTTCTATGCTGTTTATATAATAGGGTTCTATGCTGTTTATATAATATGGTTCTATGCTGTTTATATAATAAGGTTCTATGCTGTTTATATAATATGGTGACATGCTGTTTATATAATATGGTTCTATGCTGTTTATATAATAGGGTGACATGCTGTTTATATAATATGGTTACATGCTGTTTGTATAATATGGTTCTATGCTGTTTATATAATAGGGTGACATGCTGTTTATATAATATGGTGCTATGCTGTTTATATAATATGGTTCTATGCTGTTTATATAATATGGTTCTATGCTGTTTATATAATATGGTTCTATGCTGTTTATATAATATGGTGACATGCTTTTTATATAATAGGGTGACATGCTGTTTATATAATATCGTTCTATGCTGTTTGTATAAGATGGTTCTATGCTGTTTATATAAGATGGTTCTACGCTGTTTATATAATAGGATTCTACGCTGTTTATATAATATGGTTCTATGCTGTTTATATAATAGGGTTCTATGCTGTTTATATAATATGGTTCGATGTTGTTTATATAATATGGTTCTATGCTGTTTATATAATATGGTTCTCTGCTGTTTATATAATATGGTTCTATGCTGTTTATATAATAGGGTTCCATGCTGTTTATATAATAGGGTTCTATGCTGTTTATATAATATGGTTCTATGCTGTTTGTACAATATGGTGACATGCTGTTTAAATAATATTGTGCCATGCTGTTTATATAATATGGTTCTATGCTGTTTATATAATATGGTTCTATGCTGTTTGTATAATATGGTTCTATGCTGTTTGTATAATATGGTTCTATGCTGTTTATATAATATGGTTCTATGCTGTTTATATAATAGGGTTCTCTGCTGTTTATATAATATGGTTCTATGCTGTTTATATAATAGGGTGCCATGCTGTTTATATAATATGGTTCTATGCTGTTTATATAATATGGTTCTATGCTTTTTGTATAATATGGTTCTATGCTGTTTGTATAATATGGTTCTATGCTGTTTATATAATATGGTTCTATGCTGTTTATATAATATGGTTCTATGCTGTTTATATAATAGGGTTCTATGCTGTTTATATAATATGGTTCTATGCTGTTTATATAATAGGGTTCTATGCTGTTTATATAATATGGTTCTATGCTGTTTATATAATAGGGTTCTCTGCTGTTTATATAATATGGTTCTATGCTGTTTATATAATAGGGTGCCATGCTGTTTATATAATATGGTTCTATGCTGTTTATATAATATGGTTCTATGCTTTTTGTATAATATGGTTCTATGCTGTTTGTATAATATGGTTCTATGCTGTTTGTATAATATGGTTCTATGCTGTTTATATAATATGGTTCTATGCTGTTTATATAATAGGGTTCTATGCTGTTTATATAATAGGGTTCTATGCTGTTTATATAATAGGGTTCTATGCTGTTTATATAATATGGTTCTATGCTGTTTATATAATATGGTTCTCTGCTGTTTATATAATACGGTTCTATGCTGTTTATATAATACGGTTCTATGCTGTTTATATAATAGGGTGACATGCTGTTTATATAATAGGTTGACATGCTGTTTATATAATACGGTGACATGCTGTTTATATAATATGGTTCTATGCTGTTTATATAATATGGTTCTATGCTGTTTATATAATATGGTTCTATGCTGTTTATATAATATGGTTCTATCCTGTTTATATAATATGGTTCTATGCTGTTTATATAAAATGGTTCTATGCTGTTTATATAATAGGGTTCCATGCTGTTTATATAATAGGGTTCTATGCTGTTTATGTAATATGGTTCTCTGCTGTTTATATAATATGGTTCTATGCTGTTTATATAATAGGGTTCTATGCTGTTTATATAATATGGTTCTATGCTGTTTATATAATATGGTTCTATGCTGTTTATATAATATGGTTCTATGCTGTTTATATAATATGGTTCTATGCTGTTTATATAATATGGTTATCTGCTGTTTATATAATAGGGTGCTATGCAGTTTATATAATAGGGTGCCATGCTGTTTATATAATATGGTTCTATGCTGTTTATATAACAGGGTGCCATGCTGTTTATATAATATGGTTCTATGCTGTTTCTATAATATGGTTCTATGCTGTTTATATAATATGGTTCTCTGCTGTTTATATAATAGGGTGCTATGCAGTTTATATAATAGGGTGCCATGCTGTTTATATAATATGGTTCTATACTGTTTATATAACAGGGTGCCATGCTGTTTATATAATATGGTTCTATGCTGTTTCTATAATAGGGTGCCATGCTGTTTATATAATATGGTTCTCTGCTGTTTATAAAATAGGGTGCTATGCAGTTTATATAATAGGGTGCCATGCTGTTTATATAATAGGGTGCTATGCAGTTTATATAATAGGGTGCCATGCTGTTTATATAATATGGTTCTATGCTGTTTATATAATATGGTTCTATGCTGTTTGTATAATATGGTTCTATGCTGTTTGTATAATATGGTTCTATGCTGTTTATATAATATGGTTCTATGCTGTTTATATAATAGGGTTCTCTGCTGTTTATATAATATGGTTCTATGCTGTTTATATAATAGGGTGCCATGCTGTTTATATAATATGGTTCTATGCTGTTTATATAATATGGTTCTATGCTTTTTGTATAATATGGTTCTATGCTGTTTGTATAATATGGTTCTATGCTGTTTATATAATATGGTTCTATGCTGTTTATATAATATGGTTCTATGCTGTTTATATAATAGGGTTCTATGCTGTTTATATAATATGGTTCTATGCTGTTTATATAATAGGGTTCTATGCTGTTTATATAATATGGTTCTATGCTGTTTATATAATAGGGTTCTCTGCTGTTTATATAATATGGTTCTATGCTGTTTATATAATAGGGTGCCATGCTGTTTATATAATATGGTTCTATGCTGTTTATATAATATGGTTCTATGCTTTTTGTATAATATGGTTCTATGCTGTTTGTATAATATGGTTCTATGCTGTTTGTATAATATGGTTCTATGCTGTTTATATAATATGGTTCTATGCTGTTTATATAATAGGGTTCTATGCTGTTTATATAATAGGGTTCTATGCTGTTTATATAATAGGGTTCTATGCTGTTTATATAATATGGTTCTATGCTGTTTATATAATATGGTTCTCTGCTGTTTATATAATACGGTTCTATGCTGTTTATATAATAGGGTGACATGCTGTTTATATAATAGGTTGACATGCTGTTTATATAATATGGTGACATGCTGTTTATATAATATGGTTCTATGCTGTTTATATAATATGCTTCTATGCTGTTTATATAATATGGTTCTATGCTGTTTATATAATATGGTTCTATCCTGTTTATATAATATGGTTCTATGCTGTTTATATAAAATGGTTCTATGCTGTTTATATAATAGGGTTCCATGCTGTTTATATAATAGGGTTCTATGCTGTTTATGTAATATGGTTCTCTGCTGTTTATATAATATGGTTCTATGCTGTTTATATAATAGGGTTCTATGCTGTTTATATAATATGGTTCTATGCTGTTTATATAATATGGTTCTATGCTGTTTATATAATATGGTTCTATGCTGTTTATATAATATGGTTCTATGCTGTTTATATAATATGGTTATCTGCTGTTTATATAATAGGGTGCTATGCAGTTTATATAATAGGGTGCCATGCTGTTTATATAATATGGTTCTATGCTGTTTATATAACAGGGTGCCATGCTGTTTATATAATATGGTTCTATGCTGTTTCTATAATATGGTTCTATGCTGTTTATATAATATGGTTCTCTGCTGTTTATATAATAGGGTGCTATGCAGTTTATATAATAGGGTGCCATGCTGTTTATATAATATGGTTCTATACTGTTTATATAACAGGGTGCCATGCTGTTTATATAATATGGTTCTATGCTGTTTCTATAATAGGGTGCCATGCTGTTTATATAATATGGTTCTCTGCTGTTTATAAAATAGGGTGCTATGCAGTTTATATAATAGGGTGCCATGCTGTTTATATAATAGGGTGCTATGCAGTTTATATAATAGGGTGCCATGCTGTTTATATAATATGGTTCTATGCTGTTTATATAATATGGTTCTATGCTGTTTGTATAATATGGTTCTATGCTGTTTGTATAATATGGTTCTATGCTGTTTATATAATATGGTTCTATGCTGTTTATATAATAGGGTTCTCTGCTGTTTATATAATATGGTTCTATGCTGTTTATATAATAGGGTGCCATGCTGTTTATATAATATGGTTCTATGCTGTTTATATAATATGGTTCTATGCTTTTTGTATAATATGGTTCTATGCTGTTTGTATAATATGGTTCTATGCTGTTTATATAATATGGTTCTATGCTGTTTATATAATATGGTTCTATGCTGTTTATATAATAGGGTTCTATGCTGTTTATATAATATGGTTCTATGCTGTTTATATAATAGGGTTCTATGCTGTTTATATAATATGGTTCTATGCTGTTTATATAATAGGGTTCTCTGCTGTTTATATAATATGGTTCTATGCTGTTTATATAATAGGGTGCCATGCTGTTTATATAATATGGTTCTATGCTGTTTATATAATATGGTTCTATGCTTTTTGTATAATATGGTTCTATGCTGTTTGTATAATATGGTTCTATGCTGTTTGTATAATATGGTTCTATGCTGTTTATATAATATGGTTCTATGCTGTTTAAACAGCATGTCAACCTATTATATAAACAGCATGTCACCCTATTATATAAACAGCATAGAACCGTATTATATAATAGGGTGACATGCTGTTTATATAATAGGTTGACATGCTGTTTATATAATATGGTGACATGCTGTTTATATAATATGGTTCTATGCTGTTTATATAATATGGTTCTATGCTGTTTATATAATATGGTTCTATGCTGTTTATATAATATGGTTCTATCCTGTTTATATAATATGGTTCTATGCTGTTTATATAAAATGGTTCTATGCTGTTTATATAATAGGGTTCCATGCTGTTTATATAATAGGGTTCTATGCTGTTTATGTAATATGGTTCTCTGCTGTTTATATAATATGGTTCTATGCTGTTTATATAATAGGGTTCTATGCTGTTTATATAATATGGTTCTATGCTGTTTATATAATATGGTTCTATGCTGTTTATATAATATGGTTCTATGCTGTTTATATAATATGGTTCTATGCTGTTTATATAATATGGTTATCTGCTGTTTATATAATAGGGTGCTATGCAGTTTATATAATAGGGTGCCATGCTGTTTATATAATATGGTTCTATGCTGTTTATATAACAGGGTGCCATGCTGTTTATATAATATGGTTCTATGCTGTTTCTATAATATGGTTCTATGCTGTTTATATAATATGGTTCTCTGCTGTTTATATAATAGGGTGCTATGCAGTTTATATAATAGGGTGCCATGCTGTTTATATAATATGGTTCTATACTGTTTATATAACAGGGTGCCATGCTGTTTATATAATATGGTTCTATGCTGTTTCTATAATAGGGTGCCATGCTGTTTATATAATATGGTTCTCTGCTGTTTATAAAATAGGGTGCTATGCAGTTTATATAATAGGGTGCCATGCTGTTTATATAATAGGGTGCTATGCAGTTTATATAATAGGGTGCCATGCTGTTTATATAATATGGTTCTATGCTGTTTATATAATATGGTGCCATGCTGTTTATACAACATGGTGCTATGTTGTTTATGCAGCTCCTGTCACAGTCATTAAGAGTTACTCAAAATACATAAACAGCCTACTCGGCATTGGGCCCCTGTTCTTGAGTCAGAGCTGGGACCTGCATTTCAGACATTTAACCCTTTAATTAATCCATGGCATATGTTTTTCCAGATCACGTGGAGAAGAAACTATGGACTTTAAATGACCAGGAAAAAAGTTATTGAATGACTTTGTAATTTTTATTTCTGAAACAAATACTGGCACAGTTCTTACATGGGAACTGTCAGATATAAAAACTTTTTATATGTTGTAAAGCATGCAAAACCAAAATGTTTTGCAATTGCTTTAATAAAAAAAATTCAGTATTTCATACTGAAAAAGGCAGTCAAAAAACTGCCTCTTTGCCTCCTGGGATACATACCAGCCTGGCTATGTCCACCCGTCATCACCATGTC
Organism: Hyla sarda; assembly: GCF_029499605.1. Taxonomy (NCBI): domain Eukaryota; kingdom Metazoa; phylum Chordata; class Amphibia; order Anura; family Hylidae; genus Hyla; species Hyla sarda. The sequence goes on from NC_079194.1 coordinate 186,308,006, forward strand.
ATGGACCCACTTCATGATTGACAGGTCTGCAGATCTAAAGCTGCTGTGATGGACTCCCTCACTGTCTGTGTTTACTTCAGTCTCCTCGTGTGAAGAGAAGGGGGGGGGGGGGGGTAGGAGTACACTACTGCCTGTGAGCAGATGATGAAAGAAGCTGATGAATGAAGATGGGGACTGAATGGAGGATTTTTTGTTTAAAAATCAATTGTCCCTGCATGTATATATGTGTGTGTGGATATATATGTATGTGTTTAAATCTGTGTTGTCTAGGTAATGTGCATGTGTATGAATAAATTAAGTCATTTTGTGTGTGTGTGTATCTAGTACAGGGGGACTACAATCATATGCCTCCAGCTGTTGCAAAACTACAACTTCCAGCATGCCTGCACAGCCAGATGATGTGTGGGCATGCTGGGAGTTGTAGTTTTGCAACAGTAGGAGAAACACAGCCTTCAGCAACAATGCTGTATATCTGAGTTTTACCAATCATATGCCTCCAGCTGTTGCAAATCTACAACTCAATGTTGTGGGCATGTGTGGGCATGCTGGGAGCTGTAGTTTTGCAGGAAAGGATTACAGGTGCTCACTTCCGAGACCAGTGACTGAGGAGAGTGAGGGAGGAGGGGGAGTGGTTATTACCTGAGGGGAAGAAAGGGACCCGCCCCCCTGCTTCTGGTCGACAACATTAAGGTAATTCAGAAATAAAGCAAATTCTGAGAGAAATATAGGTCATGGACACATAAAAATGATATGTACATGATCAAGATGAGATACTGAGCAACATATAACCTTTTCTTTTTTTTTTGGGTGATCTGACAGGTACGCTTTAAGATAAAAGAAAAATTCCTTAAAAATCTAACTGACGTGTATGAAAAGAAAACATAGAAAATTATCAACAGAAAGAATATAAAGGATTTTAAAACTTATTCAAGATGGAATTCCAACATAGATTAGGGCTATAGATGTTGGTTGTTCCCAGTCACCTGTGCTTAATATTGTCATTGCTATCATTGCTCTTTCAGAAAGTTGGGACCAGCTTGAGGTACAATATTGTTTATCATAGTGTAGGCCATAGCTGCCATACTTGTGTTTAAAAAAAAAAAAAAATATCCTCATTGTTGACTGATTCCACATGTTTCCACATTCCTGCTGTTAAATTATTTCCTTTTATTAATGTGAGGTATATTTCATGAATCTATAATGTTCTTCTATAAGAACTTATTTTGTGTGATATCTGTATATTTTGTGATTTTGCTACACATACAGAAAGACCTGATGAGATGGGGAGCAGTGGCAGAAGGCTTGACTTTATGCCAAGTTCATCTTTAATACTACGATTTCTCTGAAATGATGCAGTATTTCTGAGTCAATCATGCACTTGAATGTGGGAGACGATAGCTGTTTGATGCTGCCTGTGGTTCATATACTTTACTAATACACAAATTTATGGCTGGTCCATGTAAATAAGTTTGGAGTGCTGAAGCTGGGTACCATAACCAACAATCCTGCAGTCCATACTTTTTGTAAAGAAATATTCATAACATAATATAATATACCAGTGAATATTTTATTGTGCATGGGTCAGGCTGTCTGGGTAGCCTCGGTCGGTACTGTTAGGAATGCCGACTTATCTGCAAAGACTGGAAAGCTCCTTCACTAAGCTCGGCAAAGAGGTTGAATCTGTAATCAACGTATATTCGGCTGGGGCTTTGTGTTATAAAAGTTGCACAGGATTAGAAAAACATGGCTGCTTTCTTCCTAAAACAGAACCACACTAGTCCACAAATTGTATCTGGCATTGCAGCTAAGCTCTGTTAAAGTGAATGGGACTCGACTACAGTAATACAGTCATATTTCACTTATCTTGTGCTCAGTAATATACTTCTTTCATAAATCACCAGCAGTTCCTCAGGGTCCTACTGAGCTTCCATTGTCCATAGAATATTCTTCCAAATTCTACATTTATGAAACCACATCCTTTAGTTTGTTGTGTGCACTGAAGCCTAGCTTGTAAGAACAGCTCAATACCTTTATTATCCACCACTGTGAAATTGTTTTCTTTTTCTGCTGAATAATATGTAAACTTCATTCCTGGGACCATTATATCCTTATCCGTTGCAGATATTGTATAGATGACCTACAATTATACCAACAAATGGAATAAGGTTAATATGTCACCTCCTCATATGGCACTGAAAAGCAATTGGCATCACTAACATATGGAACCACTTACACATAAATACTGGAACTAATGCAAATGTTAATATGGTGGAAATAGACTTATGATTGTGTTGTACATAAGATGTTGAGTTCTTCTTCTTGCATCTTGCAGAGGATCTATTGTTGCCAACTTGGGGGACAACCCAGACTTGCAAGTAATTAAATTAGACTAAAATATGGTATTTGGACTCTAGATAAGCACTTGTTTAAAGTGTTTGCATGGCCAGATAAAATGTTTTCAGAATGGCTTTCATGGGTGTTGAATAATAAAAAAAAGTCATACTCACTTTACCTTACTGTTTTGTGACTGTGTTTGTGAGCAGTCTGGTGTTAAGTAGTGTTGCTCGCAAATATTCGCAATTCGAAATTTATTCGCGAATATCGCATATTCGCGAATTCGCGAATATTCGCGAATATAGCGCTATATATTCGTAATTACGAATATTCGTTTTTTTTATTAATTTTTTTTTTCACAGTACACATCACAGTGATCATCCCTCTCTGCTTCCAGCTTGTGTGGTGTAAAGAAGGCTCTAATACTACTGTGTGAGACTGGTGTGCGAATTTTCACATATGCGAACAATTGCATATGCGAATTTTCGCATATGCGAATCTTCGCTTATGTTAATTTTTGTATATACAAATTTCGCATATGTTAATTTTCGCACACGCGAATATTCGCATATGCAAAAATAAAACGAGAATATTACGAATATGCGAATATTCGCGATTATGACGAATATTCGTCCATATATTCGCGAATATTCGCGAATTCGAATATGGCCTATGCCGCTCAACACTAGTGTTAAGTACCGTATATACTCGAGTATAAGCCGAGTTTTTATGTGCTGAAAACGCCCCCCTCAGCTTATACTCAAGTGAACTGAGGGGTGGCTTAGCTGTGAGGGGATGTTCCGGACCGTCCATCTGTGGCCATCTATGCTGCAGGGACCGTCCGGTGGGGAGGGTTAGTCATTCCGGACTGTCCATCTTCACCGGGAGGCCCTCTCTCCACTCCGGGCTGGCCCTGACCTAGTGATGCTGCATTGGGGACATTCATGCGCAGGGACGTCACTGCGTGTTGTTGTCAAGGCAACGTCACTAGTCCGTGGCGGCCCGGAGTGGAGAAGAGGGCCTCCCGGTGAAGATGGACAGCCCGGAATGACTAACCCTCCCCACTGGACGGTCCCTCAACATAGATGGCCAAAGATGGACGGCCTGGACCAGCTCACCTGGCTGATGGCTGTCCAGGCATGCTGGGAGTTGTAGTTTTGCAACATCTGGAGGTCCGCAGATTGAAGACCACTGAAAGGAATTGACAGGTGGTGATGATGAAGGGGGGGGGGAGGGAGATGATGGCGAGGGGGACGATGACGGGGTGATGATGATGAGGGTGATAATGACAGGGTGATGATGACGAGGGTGATAATGACAGGGTGATAATGACAGGGTGATAATGACAGGGTGATGATGACAGGGTTATGACGACAATGTGATGATGACAGGGTGATGATGACAGGGTGATGATGACAGGGTGATGATGACAGGGTGATGATGACAGGGTGATGATGACAGGGTGATGATGACAGGGTGATGATGACGGGGGTGTTAATGATGGGGGTCTGGATGATGACAGGGGGGATGATGACAGGGTGATGATGACAAGGTGATGATGACAGGATGATGATGACAGGGTGATAATGACAGGGTGATAATGACAGGGTGATAATGACAGGGTGATAATGACAGGGTGATAATGACAGGGTGATGATGACAATGTGATGATGACAAGGTGATGATGACAGGATGATGATGACAGGGTGATGATGACAGGGTGATAATGACAGGGTGATAATGACAGGGTGATGATGACAATGTGATGATGACAAGGTGATGATGACAAGGTGATGATAACATGATGATGATGACAGGGTGATGATCACGGGGTGATGATGACGGGGGTGTTAATGATGGGGGTCTGGATGATGACAGGGGGGGGATGATGACATGGGGGGGATGATGTATTTCTCACCTAGGTTTTTGGGGTGAAATTAGGGGCCTCGGGTTATATTCGGAACGACTAATACTCGAGTATATATGGAAAAACAAGAGACCCTACTATTAAGAACTCTGAAAGGCATTGTTGGTGTGTATTCCAATGTTTCACTTAAGATAGAATTTTATTGGCTATACAACAAGGAGTTTATTTACGTTGGAATCGTTGTGCTTGCTTTTTTCAAGTTGTTAACCTATTGTACTTAAGAGCAAGAGAGCCCTTCTAGGTGTAGAACTGGAATATGCAAACATAGGCAACCTAATACCATCCTAGGTCTGCATGAATTCCCATATTATATACTGTTTGGTACTGTTCAAGTTGAGTATCTTTCCTGGCTGAGGATAACAAGAGGAATTACATTTATGGGGAAGATTTATGCAAGGTCTATAATATAGGCCATTTGTATCCACAATAAGGTTGCATTGCTTGACCTTGATCTTCTGCATTAGAAGGTCCAATACTTTTCTCTGCCAATATAGCAGTAGGCCTGTAGAAACCACTGAATTTCATTGCACTACTGGCACCTATCACCTATGCTTATGCAGGACTATATGTGCACAGACAGATCACAATCACTTACAAGATCATTGGCTGTATTCTCACACACTCTTGGAGCATATGGCTCTGCAAACTCGGGAGCATTGTCGTTGACATCCAGCACCTGTATATAAACGTTTACTGATGAAGCTTTCTTAATTGGAGAGTCTGCAATGAAGAGTCATTATTAGAAAATATTTAACCATTAAAATGACTTCTTTCCTCCCTAATGCAACCCCTCTCTCTCTCTCTCTATATATATATCTATGTCCATCTGACAACTGTCTCACTTTCTTATATGCTGTTCTAAAAGACTCTTTCCCAATTGTTGACCTCCTCTATGATATGCCCTATATGTTATTTCCCTCCACTAGCACCACAATGCCTCTAAAAGGCCCATCTCAAGTTCTCTTTCGTTAGGGGGTTGGTCTTGTTCCTTTGGACCTCACTTTCAGGGTTCCCACTATTCATTATTTACTAGGACCCAGCAGACTGTTCTCACTGCTGTCCATACCATTGACTATACAAGATGGTTTGCAAGTTTTTCTCCTTTGAGATAAATTGGGTCTTTGTTGCTTCAGTTGTATCAATTTACACTAAATCGCTGGTGACATGGTCCAAATTTACCAATCCGTCTCAGGACAGAAATTGCCTGTTTTTCATAAAGCAACCAATCACAGTTTATATTTTATATCCTAACAAGCCCTGGCAAAATTAAAGCTGAGCTGTGATTGGTTACTATGGGAAAACCAGACAATCTGGAACTGTTGCCTAAATTAAGACCTAGCATAAATAATAGTTTTAGAACCTCCCCACCTTGTTAGTTGACCTTCCTACAAATGGGACTGTTCAAAAATTGCAGTACACCGAATATAATATTATACATATATACACTATAAAATAATATGTAATACAGTGCTTGTGTACTTACCAAGTTCTGTAGCTGTTACAGTAATATTGTGCCAAGCACTGGTCTCTCTGTCAAGCATTTTAACATAAATACTACCATCTTCCTCTTTTACCACAAAAGGGTCATCTTTGCTAGTTTTGGTAGAATACCTATAAAATGATAGGGAGAAATATTTTTTAATACTTTGCCTTGTTATACTTTGTTACCCCAGCCTGTAATCCACAATTAATTCAGTCTGTAATGAGTAATTCCCTGATGAACTATTTGCAATACAAAGGGTAATGTGTCAGGTAGTGTTTTATGTCCGTACCATTCTTCAGAGTCTAGATAGGAAAAGGGTCTCTTTCAGAGAAGTCCCCCACCGCTCTTTATCTAATAAGGTAAAAGTTATAAGATTCAGACTGTAAAGGGCAGATAGAGATAGTTTATCATGAGATCAGGGAATGCAACAATTTTGTAACAATTTAACAGCTGCTATGCGGGAATGTAGAAATTTGGGGCATGGAGGTAGCAGTTATAACTGCCCATAATAGCTTAGGGGCTCTTCTCCCATAAAAAACATAACTATTATAAATGGCACATGGTAGGGGACAGCATGGTAGGGGACAGCTGAAGTTTGGGACAGGTGCCTTTAGTTTGGGACAGGTGCCTTTGTGACAACAGGACGTTTTGCCACATTGGTCGCCTTTAAAACATGGCTACATTCTTCCAAAAACAGCACCACATCTGTCCTTGGTTCGTGTCTGATATTGCTGCTCAGGTCAATTTAAGTGAATAGGGCTAAACAGCAAAACTGCTCACAACCTGTGTTTCTGGAAGCAAGAAGCCAAGAGTTCTTTTAGACACCAAAATAATCATGGCATAGAGTCCACTACCTTTTTTTGTTTAGAACTAACTAAAGCAAAGTATTACTGCATTGTTTTATACCATACAGTGTACATTACGTAATTGGCCTTACCGGACAACTCTTTTGGCAAAATCGGGGTCTGTAGCTGATACATAACCAATGTAATTTTTTTTCACATCCTCTTTCACCTGGAACTGGTAGAAGGGTTTGCTGAATTCAGGGGGCTCATCCACATCTAATACATTAATCACAACTTCTGTGGTACTACTTGGCCTATGCTGGTTTGCCACTCGTAGGTCAATGAGAGGATCGGTGACTTCAATGCTCATCCTGTATTCTTTAATACTCTCATAATTCAAAGGCTGAAATTAATGACACATTTTTAATTTTAGCAATGGCCAGAGGTGGGCAAAAAGGGGGGCAGGTAATCCTTTCATACCTTTCTCAGGATTATTATCCCTTCATTGGTTAGTGGGTTGCTTTTTATCTGAAACCATTGTTCATATTTTCCTTTCATAAAAGTGTACTTGGCATTTCTGTTCTGTGGTTCATCTATATCATCTACCAAAAGCTTTCCAACAACTTCTCCAACTCTCAGATCCTCAGAGGCGTTAAATGTGTATAGTTCTGTGAATTTGAAGACATAAGTGTTAGATTAAAATGCACTGTTCTAAAAGTTCTAAATGTTAATATCTTTAAAATGTTTTCCTTGGGCTCATACTTTCAAAACTTTCCTTACCTGATGACTGCTTCCTTCAATGGTGTCCAAGTGACTGCCTGCACTTTATTAGCCTGAACATGACCTGTAAATACCTGCGCAAGGATTTGGTAGCAGCAGGTGTTCTGTGGCTTGTTGACAGCTAACAGTACTGGAAATTTAGTGATCCATTCTTAAATGAATTCACAAAAATTTTCAAACTAAGCGAACTAAGAGCTCTCCAGTGCTGTATAACACTGCTAGGTCACCTAGGAATATATTCAAGTAGTTTTAAAGTGGTTGTAAGGCTAAGTTAATGTCAAAGTTATGGCGACATGCAGTAACCCATAGTAACTAACAGTTTGTTAAAAAACAAATGTCAGCTTCTCATCTCATGATTCCCATGTCCTCATTATCATCAAACTCTTCTTTATCATCCTCACCACTCCTCTCAGCATAAACTTTTGATGTCTGATCATGGGCTCCTTAATCCCCATTCTACCTCCCTGATGAAGGAAGAAACTGTTTCTGAAATGTGTTGGAGTAATTTTGACCCTCGTAGGCTTCCATAGTGACATCACAACCTTGAAGGCAACTTTTTAACAACACTACTTGGTCAAGACTCCACTGGCCAGGGCTGCCTCCCATACAAAGCATGCTTCCCAAATGGAGGACTTAGAACTGCTGTTATAACCACTGAATCCTATTTCTTGATCTATGGAACACAATCCACATTCAGCATAGACACTTTTTACTCATACCAGTGACCTTATACTTATAACTTATACACACTTATAACTTCTAAGCTTGAATGCTTTAAAGTGGTACTCCGGTGCTCCATCATTCTGAACATTTAGTTCAGAACGCACAGAGCTGGAGGCCATGATCATGACGTCACTATATTAGATGAATGGCGCATCCTGGAGGTGGCTGAAGCATGAGGAGACCATATTGTGGCTGAATGACACAGCCTGGAGTTGGCTGAAGCATAGGAAGAGACCATATAGTGGCTGAATGAGACAGCCTGGAGGTGGCAGCAGCAGCAGCAGCATCTGGAGTCCTGAAAGTGACCTGGTGACAGAGTGGTGCGGTGGGTCGCAATACCAGTACCCGGTGATGAGGAGGAATGTTTGTAACTGGGGAGCAGCGCCTCTAATCTCTTTGGCACTGTCCATATTTGTGAAGTGTTGGTGTGGCACCATGATCATTCGAGGTCAGTCTCTTCAAATTTTTTGTGGACAGACGAGTTCTCCTTGAGATGACTGTGGCCCACGCCGCACTAAACACCCGCTCTGATGGCACACTGAGCGGGCAGGACAGCTTTTCCAGGGCAAACTCTGCTAGTTGCAGCCACAAATCAAGTTTGGCTGCCCAGAAGTTCAGTGGATCTTCAAGGTGTATTGGCATGGGCATGTCAAGGTATGCCACCACCTGCTGGTTCAGGTCCTGCTACAGGTCTACCTGCTGCTGATGAGTTGCTTCACTGTGCGGGTGAAGAAAGCTACTCATCAATGAGATGAGACTCAGGCTGCTGCTGATTGAGCTGGTACTGCTACTGCCACCCCACCCCTCCCCAGCAGCCATGGCAGTGAAAGGTGAGCGCAGGGGGCCCCCTGATTCAGACCTGCGAGAGGATGGACAATGGCGCCGATAGGCATTGGCCAACTGACTACATAGGATGCCTCTGTAGTAGGTCATTTTGTCCTCCCTCTCAGTGGGTGTAAAAAAGGCCCCTATTTTGTGGCGGTAGCGAGGGTTCAATAAGGTGGAGATCCAAAAGTCATCCCGCTGCCGAATGATGACAATTCGGCTGTCACTACGCAAGCAAGTGAGCATGCATCGTGCCATTTGTGCAATTGACTCGGAGGGACTCCCTGCCTCCATCTCCACTGCATACTATCACGGTGTGTCTGGGTCCTCTGTCTCGCCTTCCTCATAACCCTCTAGCTCCTCTGGCTGCTCCGGCTTCTCCTCTCCTGTCAGATTACTAGAAAAACCACCCATTTGGTGAAACCTAAACTGTGCTCCACTGTGCCCCTCCCCCTCCTCCTTCTTCAGTTCAGCCCCCACAGGGATCATGTGGCCTTGAGATGTAGGCGCCACGTCTCCAGTGCCCTGAAGAGCCAGGAAATGAAGCAGTGGAATGACGTTGTTCATCCCGTAATCCTGGTGACTTACTAATAATGTGGCTTCCTCAAAGGGCCTGAGCAAACGGCAGGTGTCACGTATGAGCTGCCACTGGTTCACATTGAAGTTACACAGGGGAGTACCCCTATCCGCTTGGATCATCAAGAAATCGGTGATGGCTTTTCTCTGTTCGTACAGTTGGTCCAACATATGGAGGGTGGAATTCCCATGTGTGGCAATGTCACAAATCAGACTATGCTGGGGGATACCATTCTGACGCTGAAGCTCAAGGAGGGTGTGCTTTGCAGTGTAGGAGTGGCTGAATAGCATGCAAGGTTTCCTTCCCATTGTTAGGATGTCTTGCAAATGGGGGGAACACTTCAGGAACTGCTTCACAACCAGATTGAACACATGTGCCATGCAGGGCGCATAGCTCAGCCTTCCCAGTCGCAGCGCATGCAAGATGTTCTTCCCGTTGTCAGTAACCATGGTTCCCATTTCCAGTTTTCATGGAGTAAGCCATGCTCCGTTTTCTTCACAAATTACTTTTAGCAGTTCCTCCCCTGTGTGACTCTTTTCGCCAAGGCAAACCATGTGAGAAACAATGTGACACCGCCGTGCCCTGCACATATGGTATGCTGAAGGGCTACTGAGACTTGTCTGGGCAGTGGAGGCTGAGGACACGGTGGAGGATGAGGATGCAGAGTTGCACACTGTCACAGGGCCAACGGCCTGAGAGTGTGGAGGAGGAAGAGGCGTGACCTGTCCAAGTTGGTATTGTGGCTGTGCAGGAACCACATTCATCCATTGAGCCGTAAACGACATGTATTTTCCCTGACCGTAGTTACAGCTCCAGACGTCGGCGCTGCCGTGCACTTTGGTACACACCGACAGGCTCAAGGACTGGACCACCTTCTCTACCACAAAATTGTGCAGGGCTGGTACAACACCAGCCGATGAGTACTTTTGCCTGGACTTTCACAGTATGTAGGCCCTAGACAGATTATCAGGTACAGAATAGTACACTACTTAGATGTACGTATTTGGTATGCACTTATGAGGGAAGAAAAATGAGATACAGTAAGCTTAAAAAAACGTATTTCTGTAAAACACCAGCCGGTGATTACTTTGGTCTGGAATTTCACAGTATGTAAGCCCTTGACAGATTAACAGGTACAAAATAGTACACTACTTAGATGTACGTATGCGGTATGCACTTATGAGGGCAGAAAAATGCGCTACAGTACACTTAAAAAACATCTTTTTGTAAAGCACCAGCAGTACACAACAGTGCTGCAGCCAAAAAAAGCTATGTACGAAACACAAAATTGCACTCTGTCAAAGACTATTAGGAATGGACTGCTGGGTATTATGCCATCTACAGACTGGTATAACCAGCAGATCATTTGTTGTGGAACTAAGACACTGAATGTCACGAACCGTGACGTGCGGGTGGTAGGATTATCTATAAAATCACTATTTGTCTGCACTAGACCGAAAATAATGATTAAAAATCCCTCTTACCCCACCCAATTTAAAGATATCGCTGTCACCACCTGCCTGTTTCAAGCCGACAGGAAGCTATCAATCCAATCTGGATATTCTACAATTCCCAAATATAATCTACTATCCCCAGTAGTATATAAAAACAGGAAAAAGATTAATCCAAATCTATAATGTAGCCGAACAGGTAAGTAAATTTAAGACTATAACTTCAATCTCTTCAAGGACAATGTACGTCCGTTTTACCAGACATAAGGCGGTACTTAATAAATGAATGATTTATTATGAAAGAAAAATATTCACAGTACATGTAAAAATAGATGTTAACAAGACAAAGTTTCACCACACAGAAAATAAAATAAATGGGAAAAACATAGGATCCTTACTTACAAAAAGTTACAGCGTTCTATCCCATGGGGTCTGGTAGGAAATGGCGTCTGGCATCCAAAATTAGATCTTGTCCCCCATGCAAGCGCCCCTAGTCCCCCCAGGTCTGCAGTTTTATATCCTGCTATGGACAAGAGACACCTCTATGTTCAGCCCCTGGGCAGGACAAGGAGGAGAGGTAGATGTTGCCACTCCCTTATGATACCTTTATGCCCAAAGAATAGGAAATGTCTTCTATCTTCTATCATGGGCCAGGCACCCACATAATTTTCTAATATTTGGGTTCTCCATCAAATCCTCTTTCTAGGGGTACCTGACATGACCCCCTTATTGTGTATGAATTACACAGTGCATACAGTTCGGGCAGGGATCAATACACAAGGGTCATGTGAGGACTCATTTTAAAGGTAATATGATGGAGAATCCAACCATATATAATAGGGCCAGGGACGCACTTCCCTAAACCCCATATTTAATATTGAAAAATATAGGATTTTCCCATTGGGTCAACTTCATACATCTCTTTCATCTATTGACACCCAGGCTGGTGCCTTGCTGGCTAAAATGGTGTTACCTTTCCTGTCATAGAGCAGCTGTGTTAATGAACCCCCTGCTAGGATTAGTCACACCTATACCCAGGCTGGATAGACATGTAGGCTCCATGGTGCCCTGATCAAAAGAGAATTAATTATTGTTGAAATGCTAAACTCACCAGTAAGGGTAATTGAATTTACAAGATGTACATACAAATGGACTTTTTACAGGACATATATCACAAATGACAACAATCACCCTGCAACATGGATATATTTTGCCATGGTACATGACACTGAATTGTGCTGAAAATTATTCCTGCCTCCTCTGCTAAGGTTTATGAAGTTGATGCAGCACACAGTCAACACACAGCTATCTGCCCCTCTCTGTAATACTATGCCGAAGAAAATGACTGGGAGGTTAATGCCTGCAGCTGCAGTAAAAATCCTTTTCAGTGAAAAAAACAATGCTCTCTGTCCACGAGAACGCACACACACAGGCTCTGTGTCCTATGATCCTTCTGCAGTGTATTTATGCTTTAAAGTTTAAAACTGCTTTTTGGATTAAATGTGGGGTACTACTTACTCTTTGTGAAAGCTGGAAAGTTATCATTAATGTCCTTCAAATGGATGGTGACTGTAGCTGAGCTTGAAAATCCTCCATTAAGTCCCGGAGAATCCTTGGCTTGCACAATGACTTCATAACTAGCTTTTTTCTCTCTGTCTAGGTAGGAACTCAGTGTATAAATTTCACCTATAAAAATATTGAATATTAAAATTTCAAAAATGTATTTCCCATGGATGGCTGTAGCACCTGAAAACTGAAAGAATATCAATAGGGAACATTTACCCCAATTTATTGGCCACACAGCAACATCTTCAAAACCACAGTCTAATTTTCATAAAAATGTAATAGGACCTGCCTCTTTGAGGTATAATTCAGAGTTAAAGTGTTACTGTGATTAGTAAAAACTTTTGACATGTTGTCTACTTATGTCAAAAGTTATGATCCCACTGGGTCTCTCTCCTGAGATCTGCTGCAATCGCAAGTTCTTAGCTGGGAAAGTGAGTGTCTCCCTGCCTGTAGATCCAACCATGTTTCTATACAAGTCTGCATAGAGACAGAAAAAAGTTTGGGTCTGCTGGCTGGCTTGCGCTTGCTACCCCAGCTAATAATCAACAATCACAGCAGGTCCGAGGAGTGAGACCCAGTGTCATCAAAAGCTTTGACATGTGTAGGCAACATGTTAAAATATTTTACTAATGACAATAACCCTTAAAGCGGTACTCCACCCCTAGTCATCCTTTTCCCTATCCAAAGGATAGGGGATAAGATTTCTGATCGCGGGCGTCCCGCCGCTGGGACCCCCATGATTTCTGTGCAGCAATCGGCGTTCGTTCAGAATGCTGGGTGCAGCGCCAGGGGCACGTGACATCAAGGCCACGCCCTCATGATGTCACACCATGTCCCCTCAATGGAACTCTATGGGAGGGGGCTTGGTGTGATGTCACAAGGAGCATGGCCATGATGTCACGAGCCCCTGGCGCCTCACCCAGTGTTCTAAACAAACAAACAAAAAATTCCGGTGTGACTAGTGTTTTCTCCATGGTTGACTCTTAGTCAAATAAAATAACAGCCAGTTTGGCAAACACCGGTTCCCTGCATGTGTTCAGTTGTGGATGCATACTTAGTACACCCTTACAATTGAATTTTCAGGATGTAGGTAGCATGCTTACATAATCTAGGTGTAGGGCCTGATTAGCTGAGGCCAGATAGGGGCAAATGGGGATATTTATCAAAACCTGTGCAGAGCGAAAGTAGTACAGTTGACCATAGCAACCAATCAGATTGCTCCTTTTACTTTTCAGAAGCCTCTTTTAAAAATAAAGAAGCATTCTGATTGGTTGCTATGGGAAACTGCACCACTTGTGCTCCGCACACATTTTGATAAATCTCCCCCATAATGTATTAAATAATATATGATATGGAGGCACAGTATATTAATTTATGCATGATATGAGGACACAGTGTATCAATTTATATGTGGAGAGACTGTATATTCATTCATATATGATATGGGGACATAGTGTATTAATTTATATATGATATGGGGACACAGTATATTCATTCATAGGTACAGGAAACAGTATATTAATTATTGGAGGCACAATGTATGTAATTCATTTATGGGGGCACAGAATGTAATTAATTTATTTGTGGGACACGGTGTGTATTGAATTTTATAGTATGGTGAATACTGTATAGAATTTATAGACAAACAGTTTCAGGGGCTATAGTATGTGGCAGCATTTTATTTAGAGTACGCAGTGTGTGGCAGTCCCATATTCATGGTGAACACTATGTGGAGCTGTGGTACAGAGTTATATTCAGGGGTAAAGGATGTAATAGGGTATATATTTAGAGGGCACAGTGTGTGTCAGGGTTATATTCAGAGGGTACAGTGTATGTCAGTATTATATTCAGGGGGCACAGTCTGTGGCAGTATTATATTCAGGTGGTTCAGTGAATGGCAGGTTATATTCAGAGGGTTCAGACTGTGTAAAAGTTATATTCAGGGGGCACATGTCTGACAGGGTTATATTCAGAGTGTACAGTGTCTGGCAGGGTTATATTTTGAGGGTACAGTGTTTGGCATGGTTATATTTTGAGGGTACAGTGTTTGGCAACATTATATTCAGCGAGCATAGTGTCTGGCAGGGTTATATTCAGGGGCTACAGTATGTAGCAGAGTTATATTCAGAGGATAAAGAGTGGAGAGAGTGGAGAAGAAAAAAGTTTATAGAGAAGACATCACCTGTAAATCACAGATACCATTGTGTATTCTGCCTGACTAGTCCCATCAGTGCTGTAGTCACTTGTAAGTTCTGCAGTTATGATTAGTGAAAGAAAAACTCCCAGCATAACCTTGCCACTGCTTAGATCTTACAGGGAGCTGTAGTTTCACCTGGTGAAAATGTTTTTGCGGATTCACCCTTACTTGGCAATATTTTACTATTACAGTATAATATTCTGTGACACACCACACCACAGGTGTCCTCCAAGTAGGGAACCTGTTGTTAAAAATTTTAATCTTACCCCTAGTTTCCTCCACTCACCATTTAGTGTTGACTCACCTGTGTTTTCATTGATTTTAAAGTGTTCATATCCTTGAACGATTTTGTATGTTACTATGGCATGTCCAGCAACTGTGGGATCATCTGGATCTACTGCTGTTATCTTGGTCACCAAGACATCTATTTTACAGAAATATAAATACTGGAATATTAAAGGCCACAGTGTTCCCTTGCTTATATGAAACATTTTGCAGAAGCTATCACAAAAACATCATCAGATCATTGGCCATAGCTCTACCCTACTGGTATATATATAATATATATATATATAATATATCCAAATCAAAGTTCAGTGTTTTATTCACACTTTTCCCACAGAAAACAGTCTTTAAATGCAGAAAAAAGGAAAACATAACAAAAAGTCCACCTGTATTTGTTAGGTGTTTGTTCACACCTCAGACCATGCCATGCGGCATCAGGCAAGTCTTTTCCTGGCCTCCAGGCAGGCTGCTCACCAGCTTCCAACCTTGGAGCAAACACAGGGAAGAACTCCACTCTCAGCTCTTTCTGTCAGTGGGAGCTACAACTAGCAAATCCCCCTCAGCTGGTGAAACAGGTTGCCTTTAAGGCCAACAAAAGGTGGCCTGGATTGTGGGGAATGGCCCCCACCCTGCACTTGGTCATTCCCAGTAAGAGCCGTCCCGGATTGGCCTTCCAGCCATACTACGGCCACAGTGTCAGTCTGCATCGCAGCACAGACACTGAATAAATACGGCTCTTACTTCACCAAAGCCAGGAGCCTTGGTGACACAAAACGCCCATCCACCACGATACCTTTCACCTTCTCACAATATAAATATATATATATATAAAACATTGTCCCTGTGGATATAAATGTTTTCAAACTGCGCCTGTCCGGGCAGGGTGGGAGTTGTAGTCTTGAAACATCTGCAGGGCCACAGTTTGGAGACAACTGATCTAGAGGGATTTGGCCAAGTTTAGTGGCGTCTTGGCTCTCTCCTAGGCTTATACCCCTATAACATTTTCAAATTAAGTGCATACCTGTTGCAGACATCTCTGGGACTGATGCATTGTACGACTCTTGTGTAAAAGCTGGTGCATTGTCATTAATATCAATGAGTCTAATCAAAAATGTCTCAGGAGGCTCTAAGGTTTTCTTGGTCTTTATATCTACAAGCAGAGCTGTCAAGTTATACTGTGCTTTCTCCTCGCGATCCAGCCTCTCATAGCCATAGATGTCTCCTGTATTTTCTCTAACTTTGAAGCGTGTGTTAGCAAACTCTCCCTCCAGCATGTACATTGCATTTGATACATTCCCGTTAATCTTACTAGATTTAATCTAAAAAAACAAAACAAAACAAAATGGATTACTAAACATCGATTATTGGCATAAAAAATGTATATATTCTTAAAACAGCAACTAAGAGTGGTGTCCAATGCAGATTTCTGCCCCATTTTGATATGTACCTGTTGGATGGGGGATTAATAATTAAATTTTTTTTTATAAATGTCTACCAATTGCCATGATCTTTGACTGGATTCCCTTAGGAAAGGGCAGATTTGACGAAGCACCATTGCCTTGGCTACTAAACTCCAGTCTGCCCAGAGAAACATCTCCATGAAGGTGGAATGTTGTCCCCATATTATTGTGGATTTACTTAGACTACCCCCTTATCAAAATTAAAATGATGAGTTTAACGGTATCTTGGGGAATTCTACCTAGTATATATGCATGTCCCTGTATCTACACACTGCTTTGTTATAAAGGTTGTAGTGCAGATGTGGAATGTATCCTGACAATTTAGTCCTGTTTGGCTATTGTGAGTTAAACTTGTCTTACAGTACACTTTAAAAAAAATGTTATACCCTTTATTTTTTCACATTTTGTTATGTTTAGGCCTTGTGCTAAAAAAAAGTCTCTAAGCCAGAAGAGATAGAAGCTGTACAAGTACTCTTCTGCCATTACTTGACTCTTTATGGTCTTTTGGACAGAGGCAATGCTGCGGGGCTTACATTTTCTGACTGTTTTTGTCTAGTACTCTGTGATAGAAAGTCGTAATGCTGCCAACCGTGGGTAAAGTCTTCTACACATTTACCACAATGATCCTAGCTGTGAAGACCTTTCTACGTATAGTGTACCTTAACTGGTCTTTGCACCTCCCAACACTAAATGTGCTTAGAGTGTTTTAGAGACTATTTTATAGTATTTCTATTACCAAAGGGAACTATGCCCAAACTTTATAAACTTAATCTAAAGACTGTGTAAGCATTGCACTAACCTGTGCTGTAAGGAGTTTGTACAGTGGTCCCTCAACATACGATGGTAATCCGTTCCAAACGGACCATCGTTTGTTGAAACCATCGCATGTTGAGGGATCCGTGCAATGTAAAGTATAGGACAGTGCTCTACAACCTGCGGACCTCCAGATGTTGCAAAACTACAACACCCAGCATGCTGGGCATGCTGGGTGCTGTAGTTTTGCAACATCTGGAGGTCCGCAGGTTGTAGACCACTGTTAGAGGAAGTTGTACTCACCTGTCCCCGCCGCTCAGGACCGTCACCGCTTGTCACCACTGCCCTGGATGTCGCCGTCCCTGAGGTGTCCCGACGCTCCGGCAACGCCTCTTCTTTCCCGGCATCTGCGCTCTCCGTCGCCGCCATCACGTCGCTACGCACGCCGCTCCTATTGGATGACGGGACGGCGTGCGCAGCAACGTGATGACAACGATGGAGAGCGCTGACGATGCAGGGGATCCCGAAGAGGACGCGCTGGAGCCCTGAGGACAGGTAAGAGACATCACCGGAGCACACGGGGCACCGTAAACGGCTATCCGGTGGCAGCTGAAGCAGTCTGCGCTGCCGGATAGCCGTTTATGCGATGGCCCTGACATAAAAAAGAATCGTATGTTGATGCTGCTTTCAACATGCGATGGCCTCTGAGAGGCCATCGCATGTTGAAATTATCGTATGTCGGGGCCATCGTAGGTCGGGGGGTCACTGTACTGGTGTGCACATAGTATTTCAAGTAAAGACTGTTTCCGTTTTTCCAGTCTATCCTTGTTTCTGGATGAAGTTATTTGCACATTACAGCATGGGTACCACAGTACTAGGAGACCACATCAGAGTGTACCTCAGGGTCAAGGACTACCTTTTTGTGCATATTGGATCCAGGTTGTTCCTTTGACTCTGTACAATACATTCTATTTTCTTACCCCTCCTATGAAATATGGAATATTTGTTTGCTCTTCGGGAACAGTCATCTGATTCCACACCCACTCTCTCTTTACACGTCGGTTGGTCGCAATGTATTGACTTTCTTGGTGTGCAGTCTTTTTAGTACACAGGACCACACAGAAGATGTTGCTGATAACCAGAAGATGAAGGAATAGTAACTTCATCCTAGCTGGATCTTCAGCGCCCTGTAAAAGAAACACAGTGATTATTTACTTGTATATGAAGTATGAGCAGTGTCCTCTGTGCTGATTCATGCATACTATTGCCTCTGTTATTAGCCATTTCATGCTGGTGGGGGGCTAACTGCATAAGGCTCTGCAGGCATTACAGAAGACCATGATGTCTATACGCTCCAGAACAAATGTGATATCCAAAGTATGTGCAATCTTATAATCACTGATATTATTCAGTACACTGTATAATACAGTGTGTTATGCTTGTCAGCATAACTCTGAGAGACAATGTACTTGGCTGTGCTTGAGACAGGGCTAGGTAGGCAGACCCGCTAAGCCTGGAGGCCTTCAGAAAACTACCATGATATCCTATCAGCACCTGATAATTGACCCATCGATCAATTCACAAACTCCTTGCATGCTGTGGTCATGGTTTGACTGTGGCATACAAGGTGGTAAACTATCAAGAGCTGTAAAAAGGTTGCAAACTAGAATAAGGCCTCTAAATGACCAGCTTAAAAAGGATGGATGGGAGGTTGATGGGATTAACAACATTGGCCCGTATTTACTATTGCAAACCCGACATGTTTTGTCGGGTTGTGCACCAGTTTCGGGCGCATTGCACCTGAAATTCTATCTGCGCCAGAATATGCGCTTGAAATTCTGTCTGCGCCTGAATTTGCGCCTGAAATTGCGTCTGAATTGAATAAACCCCAATTAACTCTCCATTTTGCTTAGAAAATTCGAAAAAGGGGTGTGGTCTTCGGGAAAAGGGGCGTGGTCACAGAAAAGGAGCGTGTTCCCGACATTTTCACAAAATCCCAACATATTTACTAAAGTTTCCACATAAAATGTGGTGGATTTGAGCTGAGGAAAACCCGACAGATCAGAGCATGTGTAAAAAAAGCAAAGTGTAGGGAAAGTGGAAACTGTAGGGAAATCTTAGTAAATACCGTGGAAAATAAATTGTAGGGAATTAAAACCCACAAAGAAACCTACACAACACTCTTAGTAAATAAGGGCCATTATGTTTATTTTTGCAGATGGCACAAAGCCTTGTACTACAATTCAGTCCATGGAAGACTAGGAGGAGAATAGGTGGGTGTCACTTTTAGAGAAGGATTTAGATGTAGACTTTATATTACAGAACAACATGCAATGCCAATAAGCTGCTTCTAAGGCAAGCAGGATATTGTTATGTATATAAAGAGAGATGGACTTGCAGCACATCGGTGAGTTCTGTAATGTGAATCACAAGTAACGCAAATGATCCCACTCCAAAATAAACAGACACCAGGTCAAGCTCTTTAACAAATATAGGTACCAGACCCCCTAAACTAATACACAACAGGCGCCCTATACAGTGGTCCCTCAATGTTGTTACCTGAGGCCATTGTAAGTTAAGGGACCACTGCATAGATCTCCTCTAATTTGTTGGTATGGGCGACAAGAACACTTGGAGACACAAGGGATGTTACATATGGATTTCAGCTATTGCTGTCATATGATTTTCCACATATATTTGTTACATATTAACTATTATTAATTTCTTCATTAATAATGCAGCAGTTGTAAGCTCTAAAAGCAACATCACTATATACAAGCCACTCAATGAAGGCAGAATATGTGTAAGGCTGGGTTCACACCACGTTTTTTGCAATACAGTTCCCTTATACAGAACCATATTGAAAACCGTACAGAACCATATTGAAAACCGTATGCATTGACTCTCCATTGAAAACCGCACGCCAAAAGGTGCATTCAGTTATGTCCATTTTGCATCCTGTTCAGTTTTGCCAGTTTTTTTTCCCATACCCAAAACCAAAGCCTACCACGGTTTTTGGTCCAGGTGAAAAACTGTATTGAAACTTATACTTTAAAATTTTTTTTTTATTGGAGTCAGTGGAAACCGTACAGAACTGTATGTGTGTACGGTTCCATCCGGTTTTCACCATATGATTTTTGACTTTGCACAGTTTTTTTCTTGCAATTTCAATCAAACAAGTGAAACTTTATTTACAATGGAATGAAAAGTTAAAAACGTTTACATTTTTTTTCTTAAAAAACGGATGCAACCGGACATCATTTTTCAAACTGTATATGGTTAAAATTTGTACACAGAGTAAGGCTAGGTTCACATTACGTTTTTGCAATACGGGACCATAATGGTACTCTACGGTTTTAGGTCCGGTGGGAAAACGCATATGGGGCAAAAATGAGCCAACCAGAGTCAGCGTTTCTCTCCGGTTGGCTCATTGAAAAAAATTACATACGGGCCGGTATTACTGAAAACCTAATGTGAACTCAGCCTATCAGAGAATATTGTATCTCCAGTAATATATATCTTGGTTGCTTTTTTCTGTTAAGTTGGCATATCAGGGTGAAGGCAATATGGTGAGCATTATAGTTTTTCCTTCAGGATGTCATCCAGCTTTCCAAGGATCCTGAAGGGCACATGTGCATAACAGATTTTCTGTTGTGGTATCTGGGAAAGCTGGGTCACATGGGAAATGACTTAGCTTTCGCAGATTGATAGTCATGGAGTGATACAAGGGTAGGAGAGAAATGATTAGTCTATTTTCAGGAATCTGGAAAAGTTGGATGATAACTCTGTGTTTGCAATAGATTGCCATTTAGCTTCCCTGGAATAAAGCATCACTAAGAAACCCCTCACACGGATTTTAGGGAAAATAGTGGGAACACTGAGATCTATCTGGTATCTGTTGTGAGTACATACATTGAAATTGATTTACCTTTGTGAGAAATCCCTGGAGAGTATTTACGAAAAATAATGTTGTAGGCGGCCATGAAATTTTTGTTGAAAGACATTTCATTTACAATTCCCAGCGGAGGCTATTAAGCTGAATAAACCTGACTCGTTCATAATAAACCCATCTTCATAAAACGGAAAGAATTGGCTTCTAGATTTTTCCATGCAAGGTTAATGGAAGGTTAAACATGCTCTAATATTGACTGCTTATTACAGTCAATGGGAAAAATTGGTGCAGTTTTATTACTCCTATTACTGTGAGTCAAGAGTAACCCGACAATTAATAAAGCTGCCATTTCCAGAGGTGAGATCTGCGATTCTACATTTATAAAACTCTATATATAAGGCAGATTTTTTCCCCTCCTTACTAATGGATTTATTTGTCTTGATACTCAGGATTTCTTTAATTTCCAGGGAGTATTTTACAGAAAATAAAGATAATATTTGTGATATTTATTCAGTCTGGCAGTAATTCTTTTATTCTCTCTGAGAATATTTATAATATGGGATTTCTCATTGTGGCTCCAAGGTTTTATTATTTTATTCCTTAAAATTTAGCAAGGAGGAATGTTATTAACATCTTAAAAGAGAAAAAAACCCAGCTGTGGCTTTAAAATGTAATTTTCTAGCAGGGTAGTTTTAACATTGAAATAAATAAGGGAACAGAAGGACCACTTAAAGGGGTACTCCAGTGGAAATTTTTTTTTTCAAATAAACTGGTGCCAGAAAGTTAAACAGATTTGTAAATGATTTCTATTTAAAAATGTAATTCTTCCAGTACTTATCAGCTGCTGTATGCTCCAAAGGAAGTTCTTTTATTTTCTGTCTGACCACAGTGCTCTCTGCTGACACCTTTGTCCGTATCAGGAACTATCCAGAGCAGGAGAGGTTTGCTATGGGGATTTGCCCCTAGTCTGGATGGTTCCTGACATGGACAAAGGTAGCAGAGAGCACTGTGGTCAGGCTGAAAAGAACAACTCAACTTCCTCTGGTTCATACAGCAGCTGATAAATACTGGAAGGATTAAGATTTGTTTAATAGAAGTAATTTACAAATCTGTTTAACTTTCTGGAACAAGTTGATTTGAAAATAATAATAATAATAATAATAATAATAAATAATAATAATAATCAAATGTTTTCCACTGGAGTACCCCTTTAAGTGTTACTATATCTTGCACTGGAAAAAGGATTTGCAGTTCAGAAGAGTAATTATACAGTCGTGGCCAAAAGTTCTGAGACTGGTTCTGTTGCCAAAAGTTTTGAGACTGGTTCTGTTGCCAAAAGTTTTGAGTTTGCTGCTTCAGTGTTTTTATATTTATTAGTCAGATGTTTCTTTACTATAGTACAATTCTAAGCACTTCTTAACAATTCTATGGGGGAGATTTATTAAAACCTGTGCAGAGAAAGAGTGGTGCAGTTGCCCATAGCAACCAATCAGATAGCTTCTTTCATTTTCCACAGGCCTTTTGAGGCCTGTGGAAAATGAAAGAAGCAATCTGATTGGTTGCTATGGGCAACTGCACCACTCTTCCTCTGCACAGGTTTTGATAAATCTCCCCCTATGCCACTAGGAACATGATGACTGAGGTGACCACGATCATCACTGCCCAGGCAGTTGCAGCCCTCCCAGGAATCCGGGACACATCCAAGATCCCCAGGTGAGCACAGCTTTAAGACACATATACAGTTGAAGGATGGGCAACGAGGCATCAGAGACTACCAGAGGCAGTGTCTCTGTACTAGGAGATAAGAGCACACATTGGGAGAGGTGTGGCGAGGGAGTGGTGAGACAGGTGAGATTTTTTTTTCTTTCACGGGGCCCAATAGTATATCTGGGCACAGAGAGTGATCTAATACTATATGGCGGCACAGTGGGGTCTAATACTATATGGCGGCACAGTGGGGTCTAATACTATATGGGGCACAGTGGGGTCTAATACTATATGGGGCACAGTGGGGTCTAATACTATATGGGGCACAGTGGGGGTCTAATACTATATGGGGGGCACAAAATGGGGCCTAATATTATATGTGGGCACAAAGAGGGGCTTAATAGTATATGGAGCACAGTGGGGGCCTAATACGCATATGCCCGCTACCTCTACACTAAGCCACTGAGCGTGGCAAAACAAGTTGATGGGGGCAGTGATTTTACTTTTTAAATTGTGTGTTTGCCCTCTGAGTATTAGGGTTAGACTGCATATAATCCTTATGATTCATTAGTGTGTCCATTTGGTGGCCAGATGGCAGACTTTCAGTGAAACTATCTTGTGACAGAGGGTACACACCAGATTTTAAATTATGTGTTTTCCCTATATTTGGTTTTTCACTTTAAATATATTTTTTTCAGTAAAGCTTGTGGTAATGTTATCCTAATAGGTGAATGGGAAGAATGGGCTTCCAGTAACTGCCTACGGTAGTTATTAGCCTTTTAATATTATATGGTAGCTCAGAGGGGTGGGGTTAAAGGGGTACTCCCCTGGAAAACATTTTTTTTTAAATCAACTGGTGCCAGAAAGTTGAACAGATTTGTAAATCACTTCTATTAAAAAATCTCAATCCTTCAAGTACTCCAGCTGCTGTTATGATCCACAGCTAGTTCTTTTCTTTTCTTTTTGAATTCCCTTTCTGGCTGACCACAGTGCTCTCTGCTGACACCTCTGTCCATTTTAGGAACTGTCCAGAGCAGGAGAGGGGATAGGGGATAAGATGTCTTTGGCCGGAATACCCCTTTAAGCTCTGTTTGCATCAGTGCTATAGTTTCCACTTAAATTGATAGTTTAATCTGTCATATAATTGAGTGTGAAGATTCTGATTGACGTATAATGGAGTTCATTGGGTTCCTATCAACATTGTATCGGAGAATTTATATTAAAAATGCGAGTTTGTTTCATATAGGAAATGTGACCCATTGTTAGTTCTCTCTGAAATAAAAACATAAACAATGCCCAATTTATTCAACATGAGAGACTGGGCTCTGGCATTGGGAAGCTTTATACTGGGAAAGCTTTATAGCATTGGGAAGCTTTATACTGGGAAACGTTTAGTGGTGCCATGCTGAGGGTTGCACCACAGTTGCAAGAAACAAAGCACACATAAAAATGGCTGATAGTAGCCTATTTTTTCTTTTCATTAGAATTTATTGCTAAAGGCGCTATGGCTGTGGGAGGACAAATGCATGCACTCTCAAGTATTCTTAATTCAAACTAATGTAATTTTTTAATAAATATAGCAGTATCTTAGATTGGTATGCAGGGCTGGGGACAGCACCAGGCAAACCTGGGTAATCTGTGGAGCCACATTTGAGGTAGGCAGGAAGCCCACTGAGACTACGTTGTCCAAGGGTCCACACAAATCGGGGACGGGGTGTATTTATAAGATTGCTTATGTTACATACAATATCTTCTTAGCTTTGCTGTCTGGAGAACTAAATCTGATTTGGTGCCTTAAAAACAAATGGTTTGTGAAGTGTCGGCCACCTCCATTAATTGTGTGATTCAGGAGTCAGCAGCCCCGTGACATTTACAGATTGAAGGCACCAAATTGCTTTGATCGGAGAGCGATATTACAGCTGCTTTAACGTGAGCTTTTTAATCTACCAAAAACATTGTTTTATATTCAACCAGCAGACACTGGAAATAATGTGCTACAGTGTCCATGTTATCGGAGATAATAGCTGAGCTAAGAGTCTGCACACTCAGCAGTAGGTGGCCGGTGCTGATTTAGGTGTCTTGCAGGAGGTACAAATATATAAATTTAGAACAGTTTATCTAGATGGGTTTAAACACAGATGTATGTAAGAAAAACAATTTCTATGGGTCAAGGCACTCCTTAGGGTAATTAAAAAAGTATTTTAATGTACTTTGTTTATAATTTTTTTTTTGAAGTTTTCTATGTTTTATTTGTGTTTAAAAAAGCTGCAACTAGGTGTCTCCCTACCTGTCCAGAGCACATTTCCCCCATCTCTTGCACAGACAAAGGGGTGTGTGCAGCCTTATCCAACCATAGCTCATCTCACACTGAACTGCTCTGGGCTGGGTGTAGCAGAGTGAAGAAGGAAGTTTTCCCCTGTATGGCTTCACATGATGTCACGCCTGGTGGGTAACGCCCCTTCCCAGTCAGTCTGAGACTGAGCATAAAATACAGAGCAATATCAAGGTAGAGAACTAAAAAATTATAAAAATAAAGGCAGGGGTGGTTTATCATGATGGGGACAGTGACCTGGGAGGATTGTAATATTTAACAAGATCATGAGAGGTACTCTCTAACAAGCTGGGGGTAGTGATGTCACAGTATCTGGTGTGGTCATTGACTATCACTTAATTTGATGTTATCTATCAACTGTAAGGCATCCAAGGTTGCATGAGATGAAGTACCACAAGTTGTTTATGCAGCGGGGAAGGGGGACCAATGAATCCCTAATTTAACCCTTAACTACCCCCCATTTGTGAGGGTCATGTTTTTTTTGTATAAAGTCCCATGCAAATCAATGGGAAATGTATGTTCCCACATAACTTCCGTACGGCTGGAGATATTTCAATACCTGGAACACATATTACGGGTCGGGATATGAGGACGGGATATGAGGTCGGGATAGTAGGTCAGGATAGGAGGTATAGATAGGAGGTCGAGATAGGAGGTTGAGGTAGGAGGTCAAGATAGGAGGTCGAGATATGAGGACGGGATATGAGGACGGGATAGGAGGTTGGGCTAGAAGGTCGGGATAGGAGGACAGGATAGAAGGTCGGGATGGGAGATCGGGATAGGAGGTCAAGATAGGAGGTCGAGATAGGAGGTCAAGATAGGAGGACAGGATATGAGGTTAAGATGGAAGGTTGAGATAGGAGGTCGGAATAGGAGGTCGGGATAGGAGGTCGAGATAGGAGGTCGAGATAGGAGGATGGGATAGGAGGTCGGGATAGGAGGACGGGATAGGAGGTCGGGATAGGAGGACAGGATAGGAGGTCGGGATAGGAGGTTGGGATAGGAGGTTGGGATAGGAGGACGGGATAGGAGGTTGCGATATGGGGTTGGGATATGACAATAACATATGAGGACAGATATGAAGTCAAAGCTTCCTCTGTTGATTTTCCTCCACAACAAGGATTAGGAAGGAAAAACCGAGCAAAGCCGGGTACTCAGCTAGTCTATATATATAAAGCTCAATGTGTGTGTATGTGTTCCAGCATCACTTCCAAACCGCTAAAGATATTAACATGAAACTTGGCACACATGTTACTTATATGTCAACAACAAAATAGGATAGGTAATTTAACCCTTACCCACCCACATTTGCGAGAGTCATTATTTTTATTTATAGTCCCATACAAGTCTATGGGAAATATATGTTACTGCATAACTTCCAAACAGCTGGAGATATTTTGATAATACTTGGTCACATGCTATTTATATGTCAAATAAAAATATATAATAGTTAAATTAACCCCTAAGCTGCCCCCATATGTGAAGGATGGGGTTTTAGTTTCAAGTCCCATGCAATTATATAGGACTTCTGGTGCCTTACTCCACAAGCTCCGCTCTACTTCTGGTGAATGCATCAGTCTGGCTGCATGCCATGTCCCATCTCGCAAAGACATGCCCACCTTTTAAGCCACACCCTTTTATTTTCAGTTTACAATATCTTTATCACAACACAGCCCCACTTGAGGACGGGATATGAGGATTAGAAATGAGGATTAGCTATGAGGATGGGATAGGAGGTCGAGATATGAGGTTGGGATATGAGGTCGGGATATGAGGTCAGGATATGAGGATGGGATATGAGGACGGGATATGGAGACGGGATATGAGGTCGGGATATAGGGACAGGATATAGGGACAGGATATGAGGATGGGATATGAGGTTGGGATATGAGGACAGGGTATAGGGATGGGATATGAGGACATGATATGAGGACAGGATATGGGGACAGGATATGAGGTCGAGATAGGAGAACAAAATTTGGGGACAAGATATGAGGTCGGAATATGAGGGGGGGATTTGGGGTCGGGATATTAGGAGGAGATATGGGGTCAGGATTTAGGGACGGGATATGAGGACAAAAATTTCCTCCTTTGCTGCTTTTCCTCCCCCACAAGGATTAGGTAGGAAAAACCAGACAGCTCCGGGTACTCAGCTAGTCCACAATAAATAATCATGTTTGATATGATGCAGATAAGACATTTGGAAGTCACATCAGCATTGAGAAATATGGCAGTGCCAAAAATATATTTAATCTGATTCTCTGCTCTGAAGGACTTGGAATGTCCACAGATGCTCATGAACTACAAAGGGGACTATGTTGTACTATGGCAGACTCCCCTGATTACTGCAGCTGGACCCGTGGAAACCAGTTTTTGTTTTTACACTAATTAAAATAATAATACTTATTCTTTATTTATATAGCACACATAGATTCCGCAGCATTGTACACTCAAATTGGTCCCTGTCCCCACTGGGGCTCACAATCTAAATTCACCAATAAGTATGAATTGTGATAAGGAGAGGAGCACCAGGCACTGTCTACTCGACTATAGGTCAAATTGTCCTGTCCGGACTATCCGGGGTATGTAACCTGCTGTACTGGGTGCTATGGGGAGCGTCTACGTCTGATAAAGAACAAAGTCTTTCATACAGCATCAAAGAAGGAATGAAGATAGACGGACGACTCACCCAGGTAGCAAAAATTCTTCTTTATTCAGAGCTTACAGCATAAAATAACAGCAGGTACAGGGGGGTCTGTCAGCAGGAAAGCAGGGCTGTGGAGTGCAACGACCGTATCGCTTTGGACTGAAGCATCTGGAGGCCGGAAGAAGCTTCAGTGAGAAGCGATACGGTCGTTGCACTCCACAGCCCTGCGTTCCTGCTGACAGACCCCCCTGTACCTGCTGTTATTTTATGCTGCAAACTCTGAATAAAGAAGAATTTTTGCTACCTGGGTGAGTCGTCCGTCTATCTTCATTCCTTCTTTGATCACCTATAAGTATGTTTTGAAATGTGGGGGAAAACCAGAGTATCTAGAAAAAAACCTATGCAAACACAAGGGGCTTTCATTGGTTTCAATTGACACATGTCGTTTTTCCACTCTGCTGCTTGCACTGTTTAGTAAGGTAGAGGCCCCAGAATATCCGAATAGAAATAAAGGGAAATTTAAAGAGTTTTATTGGTTTAGAGAAAAAACAAATGTGCCTCTTTCTATCTATGGGGGACCCAGCCAGCCTATCTCTTTTACTGTTGATTTCAATGGCAGCCATGTATTGCATTATTTCCCCTGCTGTGGCATTGCAGGATATTTGAAGGGGTACTCCACCCCTAGACATCTTATCCCCTATTCAAAGGATAGGGGATAAGATATCTGATGACGGGGGTCACCTCGCTGGGAACCCCTGCAATTTCCCTCCTGAACCTGGCTTTCGTTTAGAGCATCAGGTGCAGCACCGGAGGCTAGTGATGTCACGGCCACTCCCCACTCGTGACATCATGGCCAAGCCCCCTCAATGCAAGTCTGCCGTAACGCCCCCTACCATCGCATTGAGGGGGCGTGGGTGTGACATCCCCAGCGGGGCGTGAAATCAAGAGCCTCTGCCACGCATTGCCAGTCATCTGGCACAGAACAAAGTTCGCTCCGTGTGCCAGATGTCTGGGTGCCACAGCAGAGATCGCGGGGGTCCCCAGTGGCGGGGCTTCCGCGATCAGACATCTTATCCCCTATCCTTTGGATAGCAGATATGATGTCTAGGGGTGAAGTACCCCATTAAACACTTGCTCAAAGTTTTATTACAGCTGAATACTGTACATTCTTGAAGAAGGCCTCTCTGCAATCAGTTTTAGAGGGATCCTTATGACACACATGGACAACCATTTTAAACACAACCAGCCCTTTAAATATCTCAGCTCACCCTGAATGTTCACTTTTACTAAAATTTGTCAATTTTTTAAGCATCTTCGGTAAATCTCTGCTTAGACATAGTACAAGTGGCTAGACATTTATAGGTAAAGGTTGCTTTGATTATATGCTACAAAAATGTTCAGTTCTTCAATAAAAATGTGCTAAAAGGTCAACAAAGCATATGAAAAGCATTGTGATTTTATGAGTTCTTCATCTAGTAATGAGCTGTTTTATATAGAACAGTAAAACAATAGGTGTCTGAAATAAAACGAGAGTGTGCATTGCTTCCCGATGAGTGCTGGTGATACTCGCACTGTTGGGGGTTACTGGAGAGGTGAAAGCACGTCTTTTGCGCTGTTGTTTCCTGCCGCTGTTCTGTAAGATATGAAGGAGTGGGAGGAGAACTGGCAGGATTTCAGCGCTCTATAATTACGCTAAGTGAAATTTTCCTATGAGCATTAGGTAATCCAGGACATTTTCTTCAGTGTGACTGCTAATTTCAGCGGCAAAGATAATTCTCTGAAGAAATTCTCCTCTCTCAGCTATTATACAGTCTGTGCTTAATAGGATTCACCTTTTAATTACTGTTCTGAACCTGAAATGTTAAATATGATGCAGAGTTATCAATCAATTCAGTTACTATGTTACTATGACAGCGGAAGTGCACTTCATATGCATTTGCATAGGAAAAGAGAGCTTTGCTTTTATATTATGATAATCTAAAACAAGTGTTCATACAAAAAATTAGGCAAATGTCTGCAAAAACGTAGGGATCCCATTTTTGAGCTTGCCACCAGACCTCTCAGCGTATATCCTTTCCTGATCCCTTGAATGCCTTTCTATATTTAAATAGATAGGGTTGTTAAAGAAGTTGTCTATTTGTTAAAAAGGTCCCTTGACAAAACATTGAAATAAAGTGGCAGCAGTGACATTCAAAATGTCTCCTTTTTTCCTTCCACAAAAATGTCAGCCCAAAAGTCTGTCACTGTGGATGGCACAGCTATTTTAGATTGAAGATTGTCGGGTTGTGCACCAGAAATTCCATCTGCGCCAGAATGTGCGCCAGAATTGAAAAAAAAAACTAACTCTCGACTAACTAACTATTTTATTGAGAAAACCCAAAAAGGGGCTTGACCGTCTGGAAAAGTGGGCATGGCCGCTGAAAAGAGTGCGTGTTCCTGACATTTTCACAAAAACCCAACATATTTACTAAGGCTTCCACAGAAAATGTGGTGGATTTGACCTGAGGAAAACCCTACAGATCAGAGCGTAAAAAAAAGCAAAATGTAGGGAAAGTGGAAAATGTAGGGAAACCTTAATAAATACCGTGGAAAAAAAATTGTAGGGTATTAAAACCCACAGAAGAAAACAACACTCCACTCTTAGTAAATCCGGGCCAATATCTGTTCTTTGGTGAATGAAAAAGAGATAAAATTAGATGAAAGATATAAAATACATAAGCATTTCAAGGAGGATTTTGTGGATGAGAGTAAATAGACAACCATCGTTTTGTCAATTAACATTGTGATGCAATAGTCAAGGTAGGAAATGAATAGGGCCTAAAATAAGGGTGTAATTCAATCAGCTATGTGATGTGCTAGTAATGAAGGGACCAGCTCTTATCTAATGCCTCAGTGTATTAATATCCTAAGATATCTGATTTTGTAATTATATTTTCCAAATGACTTGCTATCACATTTCATCTCCTGTTTTACATACTGCTGTGTGTGCCGTCTAACATTGCGCCGTCTGCTTCTTAATAAGATGCAAATGGAAGGTGTGGAATATGTAGATTAATTAAAATAAAGCCTGGCTAATTAACGGCCAATCAGAGGGGTCTGGGGTTGTGATTAAGATGCGAGTAGTTCAGATATGGGACTGGGAGAAAACATTTTAAAACTCACATTATCATTTCCTATTTTCATTCATTTGCATCTTATTAAAATGGTTTAAGTGCCGCATCCCAATCACTAATGATATGTTTAGAATGGCGGGAAGTTTGTTCAGCCTCCTATAACAAATACGGATGGAAACTACAATCCACCTGTTATTGGTTAATTCAATATTATTTTCCATCTTAAAATATTAAATTATTTATTGTTCCCAGGACTCCATTTACTTCTAAAATGTTCCCAGTTTCTAAACTTTATATGTAATTTTTAGCACCAAATATGTCCATAGTTGTTTTTCTACCTTATCCTATCAGGAAAAGCCTTGTTGATATATACCCTGTAAGGGCACAAAAACATCATACAGAACACCCCTTTAAACCAGAGCAAAGAGCCACTAATAAGCACTCTGGTGCACTAGGGGTGTCCATGTTTTCACCTAAAGGTGGCCATCTAATAGCCCAATTGCTCCAGTGGAGCTCATCAGATGATGCCTTCTCCTCCTTTGCAAATTAAACTGTTTGCTAGGAGCCTAGCTAGGGCTTTTTGTATGATTGGGGTTTCATCAGAAACATATAATCAGAAAATGACCTATTGTTTAACTGTTTTTATGTTATACATGTTTATCTTGGTAATGTTTTTTTTATGTATTCATTTTCCATTTTGCAATCTCTATTTTATAATAATCCTGAAATCTTGCAATTTCTATTCTGGCCACTAGGGCAAAAACTAAACTGAGATTTCCTGTTCTATACATATTATTTCCTAGTAATGCCTTTCTTCTCAAGAGCAGAGAGAAAGGTGACACCAGTAGAGAGATAACACTGGATCCACCACCATTTACTGTGATCAGCATCCAACACTACCTGTGGAATGACCCCTATAAAGGTCAATTGAATGGGAGAGGTCCTGTCTATTGCTGTCTATGGTACATGGGTCCTGCTGTAAAGCATATCACTAAATGTTGTTAGAACCAGGCTCAGGCAAGATGGCAGCCCCCATAAAAATTCTAATTAGAAAATAGAAACAGATTAGAAAAAAATAATAGGGTTCAATATCTATCTCAAACCAGGAAAAAAATCTAGATGACACATTTCCCTTAAACACCACTTGATGTTTCATTATTTATTGCATTGCATATCCAAAGGGATATGGCATACATGTTTGCCAAGTCCTTCATTCAGTCAGTTAATCAGTCTTGATTTAGGTGTATATCAGCTGATAGGTGAGTCCCAGTGGTCCCTCTGTCTAGTCCCACCTTGACTTCTCAATAATCGGGCATATTAATTCAGCTCACCATAGACCCCCCAAACCCAGTTGGGCCTGGCGTCTTCCCAGGTTCGCCTGGTACTGATGCCGGCCCTGAGTACAGTCCTTGGCATAGTTGACTTAATGTTCATCAATTCGAATAAGGTTAACACCCCACATAGAGCTTGTATGGCATTTCTATGTATTAACATTCCACTGCTAGTCCTTGCTTAGTAATTGCAGAAAATCCTTTGTTAGATCCGTGAGACACACTATATATAGAGTATGAGGTGGTGCTCTACTTGTGAAGTCATACATATACGGAAAAGTAGAATGAAATAGTGGCACTCACCGGGACTCTTGAAGAACATTTACCTTTATTCAA
This sequence comes from Hyla sarda, assembly GCF_029499605.1. Lineage (NCBI taxonomy): Eukaryota > Metazoa > Chordata > Amphibia > Anura > Hylidae > Hyla > Hyla sarda. Next base: position 186,340,510 of record NC_079194.1, read on the forward strand.
TCAATCCATAAGGATAAAAAACATCCTAGCTTGTTTTTATCCTTATGAATTGATTAAAGGGGTACTCCGGCGCTAAGACATCTTATCATACATATACGGAACAGTAGAATGAAATAGTGGCACTCACCGGGACTCTTGAAGAACATTTACCTTTATTCAATCAATCCATAAGGATAAAAAACATCCTAGCTTGTTTTTATCCTTATGAATTGATTAAAGGGGTACTCCAGCACTAAGACATCTTATCCCCTATCCAAAGGATAGGGGATAAGATGCCTGATCGCGGGGGTCCCGCCACTGGGGACCCCCATGATCTTCCACGCCGCACCCCATTAGAATCAGCCCCCGGAGAGTGCTCGTTCCGGGGGCTGATTCTAACGGGTGCGGCATGGAAGATCACAGGGGGTCCCCAGCGGCGGGACCCCCACAATCAGGCATTTTATCGCCGGAGTACCCCTTTCAATAAAGATATATGTTCTTCAAGAATTCCAGTGAGTGCCACTATTTCATTCTACTGTAACCGACTATGTATTAACTATATATGTGTTTTTGAGTCATTCAGTTCTCTGCTCATAACTCTGTTGGAAGATGTTGATGTACAAAGCCTAGAAAAACTGTGGAAAGAACATGGACAAAGCTATGTATTATAGTCATCTTGTGGCAGTCTAATGTATTTTATGCCACACGATAACCTAAAATCAGCATTAATAGCTAAGCTAAGGCTAATGCCTGTAGGTATGGCCAAATTCTGACCCCTCTTTCTTCGATCCAGAGAAGCAATAAAAGTTGTCTTCACTCTAAGCGGTTGCTAGGTAACAGCACAGAAAACCAGGATAAATGGTTATTTGTACATGGAAGGAAAACTAAAAGCAGGCCTAATTTTATCAGTTGGAAAACAAATGCTTAATGTAACCGCAAAGCTATTTTCTAAAAGGACAGCTGCTTTAAGTGATTGCAGGTTTGCATTATTTTATGAATATTATTATTTTCACAAGTGCAATGGGAAATAAACTAGACAGCTATTCTAAATCACTTGAATAAGCACAACAAAACTAATCTCTGCCAACCTATGAATCAATTAGCGGACGCAATTTCGGATAAAAGCACGCACCTATTGGAATATTATACGAGGGTACCAGTATGGCTTGTAAGCTATACAACTAATTTTATGGGATCTCACAATGCCATCTGTCTCTGGAGACAGATGTTCACACATACTATTAGAGGGCTGCTGCATAATGAGGTCAGTCCAAATGATATCCTAGGTTATTCTGTATGCACATCATGCACCGCAGCAGGTGCTCAACTCTTTAAACAGTTTCCAGTATTTCAGGATTCGGCACAAGAAAATGAATTCCTTACACCTCATACAAATTGTCACTTTAAAGCGGTACTTTAGGATATAAAAACTCCCCCCCCGGATCTCTTGTACAGGCCCCGGATCCTTCTCTAAATGGAGCATGCCAACCACTAAAACGAGGGCCGACCACCAAAACGAGGGCCGACATGCCCCCTCAGTGCAGCTCTATGGGAGTGCTGGAGATTGAAGAGTGCAGCGCTCCGCCTCTCCCATAGAGCTGCATTGAGAGGGCAGTTTGTATGAGGTGTTCATTTTCCGAACAAGCCTCATTCAGGAGGAGAGCAGAAGATTCGTCAGGAGATTGTGCGGGTGGCCCAGCGGTCGGACCCCCTGCGATCCCTAGGTTAGGGGATACGTTTTTGTATCCCGGATTACTCCTTTAAGGCTACCATTTTTAAAAGCTATATGATGGAATTATTGTTCTCATGGAAGTACCATATGGCAACATAAACAATGGCCATGGGTTTGATATATGGATCTATAGGGGCTTCAAGTGCTGTTGTATTGGTTCTGTGCACTCATCATTTTACTGTGTGTCCCCAGTTATAGTTGATCAGCATTATGTATAGTTTTAAGCCCCATGTTTTACGCAAAATATTGGCGAAGGCACATGGAGGTTCTGGAACTGTATGTACTATGTGTATCACTGTATGGTGGTCTGTAGGGTGCTTTCCTCTAGAAGCCCTGTTTCCATGGGAGAATAGCTTCACAATACAGAAAACAAAGGAGACATCAGAGGACATGAGAGCTCCATAGGTAGGATAGAGCATTATGACTCCATGAACTTAAAGGTATACATAGCTGTAAAACACTTGTGTGCGTAAACTTAGCCTAACCCTAACAGAAGCATAATAAATATTTTTAACCATTACTTTATGGCTGAAAGTTGCCTAAAAGCAATAATACCTCCCACCACCTTTATTACTTTTTCAATATAAACCATGTCCCTTAAATTTCCCCAGACTCTTCTCTGCCAGGTTATATTTTTTGTTCTATGTAATCTTATAGTTTAGATAATCCGGAACAATTTAGAATCCTTTCTTACTTTGTACATAATGTTGTTAACAAAACAGAGCATATTGTGACAAAATAGGCAATCATTTTTAGAAACATATGGTCATAATACTTCAGAGGATGCCCAGCTGATAGGAATGCCGTGAGTCACAAAAGGTTAATACTTCAAGCAGATGAAAGTGCAGTGAGTCAGAAGGAAATAACTGAGGCAGGGAGTCAAGTCCCTGGACATTAGGGGGTCCTAGTCTTGGGTTATTTCCTTAAGCATCATGTCACAAAAATTCTTACTTGAGGATATAATTCAAGGAAAGTCAATACAATGGATCCTGACGATGAAAAGTAGAGGGTGGGCTGGAAACGGAGAGATTTTATATGCTAAGGAATTTCTGATATGAAAAGAAAAACAGAACTAAAACAGAACAAGTAATACAGTCTAAGTATGTCTACATTCTTCTCTAAGCAGTGAAACAAAACCAATCACATCAAAATATTCATTAAAATGTAACGGTCTAATATTGGTCTGTGGACAAAGTGTAGTCATAGCTGAGGTTTCCAGCATGGTCTTTGGCTAATATATATGCCATGGAGATCACCTTTACTAATGGTGTAGAATAGTGGTCCAGACAGACTTCTATTGCTACGACTTATAACTGCCAATCTTGCCAAGAATTGTCTGGCTTGCTCTCTAGCATGCTTAGAACAGAAAGGGCCCGTTTGCAAAAATTTTAATTGCCCCCCCCTGAAAATTCTCATTTTTTCATTTTTCACTTTGCAGTGGTCAGGGATTTATTAAGTGCGAAAGTCCCACAAAAAGTCGCAACCCCTCAAAAACTCAGTTAATGCAAGCCAGCTCGGACCTGGCTTACAAAACAGCTTTTGAGAGAAAAATTTTATATTTCCCACTGCCAGCCATGGTCACAGCTTCAGTGGGAAATAAGATATTACAGCTAGAGATTAGCGAACTTACAGTAAATTCGATTCATCACAAACTTCTCGGCTCGGCGGTTGCTGACTTTTCCTGCATAAATTAGTTCAGCTTTCTGGTGCTCCGGTGGGCTGGAAAAGGTGGATACAGTCCTAGGAAAGAGTCTCCTAGGACTGTATCCACCTTTTCCAGCCCACGGGAGCACCTGAAAGCTGAACTAATTTATGCAGGAAAAGTCATCAACTGCCGAGCTGAGAAGTTCGTGATGAATCGAATTTACTGTAAGTTCGCTCATCTCTAATTACAGCTGTACAAAGGAGCCCAGGCTGGCATCACTCTGCAGCTGCCCCGACTCATATTTTCTCCCGCTACCCTCACTTCTAATGATGGGGACACTGCTGTCACTGGACCCGACGGGAAATATGAAATTACAGTGAATTTCTTATCACCACCAGCCAGGGACGGAGCGCATTACCGCCCGTTCCCTGGCTTGCTTGTCACCTGTTGCGCTGCACGACTACAACTCCCAGCATGCCCTTACAGTAAGGACATGTTTGGAGTTGTAGTTGTGCGGGAGAGTGACAAGCTTGTTACCTGGCCCCACCGCACAATTACAACTCCCAGCATGCCCTTACAGTAAGGACATGCTGGGAGTTGTAGTTGTGCGGGAGAGTGACAAGCGTGTTACCTGCCCCCGCCACACAATTACAACTCCCAGCATGCCCTTACTGAGTTGTAGTTGTGGGGTGCGGGCGAGTTACAGTAAGGACATACTGGGAGTTGTAGTTGTGCAGTGCGGGCAAGTGACAAGCTTGTTACCCGCCCTGCCACACAACTACTCCCAGTATGTCCTTACTGTAAAGGCATGCTGGGAGTTCTAGTCCTGCAGCGGTAGGCAGGTGACAAGCTTGTCACTCGCCTGCACATCTCCCGTACCGCACGACTACAACTCCCAGCATGTCCTTACTGTAAGCGCATGCTGGGAGTTGTATTCGCGGCACGGGAGATGTGCAAGCAAGTGACAAGAAATGTATTAACTTATTTTTCGTGTTTTTCTTCTCATTTCAGATTTTGTGTATCCTGTGGACTCCTTCGGATTTTGTGGACTACATCGATAACCAGCGTTTTTTTTCTTTTTTTACTGTTAATAAAATGGTTAATGAGGGCTTGTAGGAGAGTGTTTTTTTGTAATAAATTATTTTTAAATGTGTTGTGTTTTTTCATTTTTTATTTACTTAACAGGCTTAGTAGTGGAAGTCATCTTATAGACGGAATCCATTACTTTGCCAAGGCTTAGCGTTAGCCACAAAAACAGCTAGCGCTAACCCCCCAATTATTACCCTGGTACCCACCACCACAGGGGTGCCGGGAAGAGTTGGTACCAACAGGCCCAGAGCGTCAAAAATGGTGCTCCTCGGCTTAGGCGGTAACAGGCTGGTGTTATTTAGGCTGGGGAGGTCCAGTAACAATGGTCCTTGCCCACCCTGGTAACATCAGGCTGTTGCTGCTTGGTTGGTATTTGTCTGAGAATAAAAACAGAGGGGTCCCAATGCATTTATTTAATTATTTATGCAAAAAAAAAAAGCATAGGGTCCCCCTATTTTTATGTGTACATTTAGGGTATGTTCACACTGCGGAATTTTGGGAGTGGAATTCTGCACAGTGAACGTTACCATCAGTGTGAAAGGGTCTTCCGCGAAACCCGTTCACACTGCGGAATTACAGCGGCGGACAATTCTGCAGCTGAAATTGTTCTGCGCAAAGTAAGAACATGTTCATTCTTTGCACAGAATGGCGACGGCGCAGTGCCGCGCGGTCCTACCGCTGAAGTATTTTTGGTGGCGGCCGCCAGACAGAATAAACACACACACACACATATATATATATATATATATATATATATATATCGCAAATTTTTTTCAAAGCTGCAAAGTGGTGTTCTGACGTAATTTATTGATTTTTGCTTGTGTGCTAAAAAATGGTATTCAAAAGCGATCTATTGGTTTTTGCTTATGTAAGCCAAATTTATCAACCCCTTGTGATAGTATAATAAATGTCATACATAAGCAAAACTAAAGCAAAAAAAAAAAAAAAAAGCCTACAGAACTCGCTTACCAAAGCAATGATGATAAATATCCCAGATAGGGGGCAATTTATTAATCTTTTTTTTACTTGTTTTTGGTCTAAGTTGCGTGTTTTTGTGATTTATTATTTTTTGGGATTCTTGCATTTTTTTTAACTTACAATATACCGTATTTTTCGTCCTATAGGACGCACCAGCGTATAAGACGCACCCAATTTTTAGGGGCAAAATCTAAAAAAATTAAGATTTTGAACCCAATAGTGGTCTTCAACCTGCGGACCTCCAGATGTTGCAAAACTACAACTCCCAGCATGCCCGGACAGCCATTGGCTGTCCGGGCATGCTGGGAGTTGTAGTTATGCAACATCTGGAGGTCCGCAGATTGAAGACCACTGCAGGAGGAGGTAATACTCACGTGTCCCCGCCGCTCAGGACCCGTCACCGCTGCCCTGGATGTTGCTCCAGCGCTGTCGCCGTGTCCCCGTTGCTCCCGAACGTCTCTGCTGCCGGCCGGGTATTCTCGCTCTCCGTCACCGCCATCACGTCGTTACGCACGCTGACGCACGTACGCGACGACGTGATGACGAGGAAGGAGAGCGCCGGCCATACAGGAAATCCCTGAACGGAAAAGACACCGAGGAGGCAGGTAAGGTCCCTCCCGGTGTCCTGTAAGCACTAACCCGGCTATTCAGTCAGGCTGTTCGGGACCGCCGCGGTGAAATTGCGGCGGTCCCGAACAGCCCGACTGAACAGCCGGGTTAGTGTCACTTTCCCTTCAGATACGGCGGTCAGCTTTGATCGCTGCGTCTGAAGGGTTAATACAGGGCATCACCGCGATCGGTGATGTCCTGTATTAGCCGCGGGTCCCGGCCGTTGATGGCCGCATGGACCGCCGCGATAGGGGTGTATTCGCCGTATAAGACGCACCGACTTTTTCCCCCCAGTTTTGGGGAAGAAAAAGTGCATCTTATACGGCGAAAAATACGGTAAGTGATTTCTGAAGACTTGTCTATGTAGGCCATTTTTAAATGCAGTGGTCATTAATTTATCATTTGCGATTGAAAAAAAAAAAAAGAAATACACAAAATTACAACACAATCGTTGGAAAAAAACATAGACCACCATCATTGCTGCTCTAGAAATGGTGTTGTGACGTTATTTTGTTACTTTTGGTGCTCTTGCACATTATTTATCACACACACGATAAATTATGCGCGTCTGCCAAACAATCTGCAACAAAAGTGACTTTAAAAATGACATACAAAACAAATGAGTGGTAAATCTTCCCCCCAAAAAGTTTCAAACATAGCACCATTCTTCAACACGATTTCATAGGTGTTTTACCTGCATAAAGCATATACCATTGGCCATAACAGTCAGTGATAAATGTCTGGAATAACCCAGACTTTTACCTCAACAGTGGAAACAGTTTTAAATGGTGTATGACTTATGAGATACACCTAAAAATAACGATCCCAAAACTGGTGGTCATCATACACTCGATTCCCCATTCTTCCTTCCTCAGTGTCTGCCGCTGGTAAGTACATTTACAGACATTTGGCTCCTACAATTGTTTTTACAGAAACTTTCAGGCTCCAGAATTCTTTTACTGGTTTACTATTCAGCATTTCATGGTTTCAGTACAATTTTGCACGTGAATTGTCAGCCTACAGCTATTACTAATGTGTGAGGTAAAACTCTAAGCAATATGGTATTATGCAGATTGAATTCAATGTACTCCACATGTTTCTATTCATTTCATTCTTATATAACTGTTCAGATGTAATACTTTGTAACACACCTTGTAGCTGATCTCAGGTGCTAAGGCTGCAGGTTGTGGATGCTTAAAGGAGTATTCCGGCTAAAACCTTTTTTCTTTTAAATCAACTGGTGGCAGAAAGTTAAACATGTTTGTAAATTAAAAAAAAAGAAAAACTATGTGGATGTGTGCAGCTCACAACTATTACGCACCGAGGTCAATCAGGGCAAGCAACTATACCTTAATTGCTAAGAAAAGGGAAACCAAAAAAATACAATGTAGCCCGGACCTTCTAGATGAGTATAAATGGATATACAAGGATCGTGCTTCAATAATAATTGTCATTTATTTATAAAAATAAAATTTCATCACTTCTCACAGGGCCCTTGTGAGAAGAGCATACATAAAAAAGGTATTAGGCAATAGTATTAAAATTAAACACTTGGCATAGAGTATAGAATAATAGAATAAAATAGCTGGGTAAGAGCTGTACCATACAGATATATTAGAAAGTTTAGGGTAAATATGTCCCTTTTCTTTAGGATACAGTGACAGACAGTCTGTATTGATAGTAATTGTTACCGGTCTGTCGGTTGTGGCTCAGGCGGTGGATGTTGCTCCCGCAATAGATAAGTGTCCGTAGTATATACAGTCCACTGTATGTTGCCTCCAATTGTGAGCCTGATCCAGTAAGGTCTGAGCGTGGTGGCAGTCGCTGTCGGATAAGGCGCTGGCAGGCGCCAAAGATCGTGATGGTGTCCGGGGACTGCTGGCGCTAGCGTGCGCTAAAGTTGGTATTCCTCACCGCTTCATTAGTTGGAAAACAGGACCATGTACTGGAAGGCTGGAGGTTCACCTCGTGGTGCCGGCGTCTGACATCAGAGCCGGGATGGTTACAGCAGGATAGTTGCACCGGGATGATTGCGCCGGGATGGATCCGAACTGCTGGACCGGGTGAATAGCAGAGCGTGAGCACAACTGGTGGTACAGTTCATAGAATGTAACTGGCCATAGAATTTGGGCACAGTTTTAATACTGCTATGCCAGTAGATAAAGACTAGACGCGTTTCAGGGTTGTATGGTATAACCCTTTCCTCAGTAGTCATGACTGATTTGAACCCAAGTCCCCAGCACTGCAAGGCAGCAGTGCTAACCACTGAGCCCCCATGCTGCCCTTAGCATACATCTGCTATGCATCTGCTATGCATCTGCTATGCATCTGCTATGCATGGTTGCTAAAATGGACAGAGATGTCAGTAGAGAGCACTGTACTCGTGATGTCATCAGTGTTCCAAAAAGAAAGGAATTTCTTCTGGAGCATTCAGCAGCTAATAAGTACTGGAAGGATTAAGATTTTTTAATAGAAGTAATTTACAAATATGTTTAACTTTCTGCCACCAGTTGATTTAAAAGAATAAAGGTTTTCACCGGAGTACCCCTTTAAGTCACTATCCAGTCAGACCTTATTTCTAATCTAAAGTATTATGGTGCTGGCACAGGAGAATAAAGACAGTCTCCGTACATACATTTCTCTGTAATGGCTATGTAGCTGAGCCCACACAATCCTTTGTAAGAGCAGGCTATAATGCATGGTCAGGCACCTACTGAATTCGTTGGGATCAGAGATAATTCTGATCCCAGCCATTTAATCCTTTAGATCAAAGGAGGACCCTCTGTCAGACTATCCTCTCCATGTGATCACAGGGTGTCAATGGGTTGCTATTATAGCTGGGGGCCTAATAATAGAAACAGAATGCTTGTCAGGTATAATACACTGTGATACAGAAGTAATGCAATCTATTATGAAAATAAAAAAGGCTTTCAAAAAGATCATTATCAAGTTCCCTAGTGGGTCTGAAATAATGTAAAAAAGAAGTTTAATAAAAATGTTAAAAGATATTATAAAAAAAAATAAGGAACAAAAACCACAAAAAGTCTCAACTGCCCTATTATGAAAAAAAATGTTTAATAACTGGTATTGTTGCATCTGTAACATTCTGAAATATAAAGTTATCATAAAATGTATGCACGGCAAACACTAAAAAAGAAAATAAAAGCAATGCCATAAGTGCTGTTTTTGTTTGAAAAAAAGTGATCAAAACCCATAAATACCCAATGTAGCATGCGATGAAAAACTACAACTTTGACCTCTATAAAGAAAACAAGCTCTCACACTTTATGGGGTTTTATATGTGGGGGCACAAAAACATTTATTTTAAGTATTTTATTGTGAAAAGTAATAAAAATCTAACCTAAAATGTAAAAAAATATTTGTCATTGACTAGCATAATAACATTAATATGTCGACACGCCAAATGGTGGGTGAATTGTCTATTTTTTATTTTACAAAAAAAAATCTTTACAATCTATACATTATGGGGGGTATTTATCAAAGGATTTGTGTGTTTTTTTTTTACGTAACTTTGGCGCAATGCTTTGGCGCAGTGTCTTTTTGCGCCAAAGTTTGGCACATTTTCTCCACTGTCATTTTTACAACTTTATCAAAATCACACGGTCCTGTGTGTGATTTTAACTTTAGTCAGTAATTCATAATTTGCGCCAATCGATCTTTGGCGCAATTTTGCACCTTTAGAGTTTTTTTGGGCGCAAATCACCGCCAAGAAATTTTGCACATGGAAAACACACTTAGCAATGTCAGAAAATGTAAAGGCGTCAAAATACATTAAAATTTTTTTTTGTGAAAGTAGCGACGCCTCCAGGGCTGCTCAATACTATCCTGCGACATAGTTGTCTCTGAGGGACCTTCACCCTCCGTTGAGCCAGCATTGGACATGGCCACACAGGTTCAGGAAAGGTAAAGCACTAAAGCAGTGGTCTCCAATCTGCGGACCTCCAGATGTTGCAAAACTACAACTCCCAACATGCCCGGACAGCCAACGGCTGTCCGGGCATGCTGGGAATTGTAGTTTTGCAACATCTGGAGGTCCGCAGGTTGAAGACCACTGCACTAAAGTAACCAAAAAAAAAAAACTACTCAAGTTGAAAATAAAATCCATTTCACATGGTGGCTATAAACCCCACAAAAGAAAATAACTCATGTCGCTTGCTGATATACTGCAGGAGGGACTCCGAAATGGCTGCTCTACAGGGTAAAATACGCGTCCTCTGTGGGGGTAAGTTCTGTGTAAGAACAGCTGATTTCAACATTTGAGCCAAAATTACTAACAACTTGCACCAAATGATAAATTTGGTGCATGTCCACGAAAACCAAAGTGAAAAAAAAAGGGTAAAAAGAAACTGTCAACAGGCAAAATTGATAAATACCCCCTATATGTGCCCTAAAATAGCTGTATCCATATGGGGTTAAAGGGGTACTGCGGTGAAAACCTTTTTTTCTTTAAAATCAACTGGTGGCAGAAAGTTAAACATATTTGTAAATTACTTCTATTAAAAAATCTTAATCCTTCCAGTACTTATTAGCTGCTGAATGCTACAGAAGAAATTCCTTTCTTTTTGGAACACTGATGACATCACGAGCACAGTGCTCTCTACTGACATCTCTGTCCATTTTAGCAACCATGCATAGCAGATGTATAGCAGATGTATGCTAAGGGCAGCATGGTGGCTCAGTGGTTAGCACTGATGCCTTGCAGCGCTGGGGACTTGGATTCAAATCCCACTAAGGACAACAATAAATAAAGTGTTATTATTATAATAATGTCAGCAGAGAGAACTCTGCTCGTGATGTCATCAGAGAGCATTCCAAAAAGAAAAGAATTTCCTCTGTAGTATTCAGCAACTAATAAGTACAGGAAGGATTAAGATTTTTTAATAGAAGTAATTTACAAATATGTTTAACTTTCTGCCACCAGTTGATTTAAAAGAAAAAAGGTTTTCACCGGAGTACTCCTTCAAGACATGTTTGAGAAAGGACAACCATTTTGATTTTGCCTTAGAGTCCTGTATCCTCGTTGTCTGCTTCTGCCTCACATTGTTTAATACAATCAGATTGCATCGGAAAGTTACCTATAAAAAGCTTCTTTCAGTGTTCCCTCACTACATTAGTCATGTATTATTTACGGTAAGGCCAGTTGCAATTTTCCAAAACGATGATTTCACCAGCCATGCCGGAACTTGACTAGTCTTTCATTTTTGTCTGTAGATGCTATTCTATGATATCAAGTGCTCGTGCCCCCAGCTGCCCTCCACCTTCCTCACACCAGGTGTTGGTAGAAGGTCAGTGCCTACAGTTACTGGGCCACATCCTGTTTTCATTTTCCACTATGGAAGAAAAACAGGAAACAGTGGAATGGCCGCTAGTTTCCATCACATCCGGCTTCTTTGTTGTATGTTTAGAAGAATTCAGTATCAAAAGTTTCATTGTCTTTGTACAATTTGAGGTTCCTAAAGACTCAGGTTTACATGTTTACATTGTTGGAGATCTATTTCATGCTTTGATATTTAAAAAAATGTCTTAGGTGAACAAGCATTAATATAATACAATGGGTAGAGATAAGCTGTAGCTAACTAGAAGATATCAGGATACATCATTCTCCATACACAGCCATGATATCCAGTATTATGGATCGCCTTTTTCAGTACCTTATATGCTGCATATGTAAAAATGTAATGAGACCTATTAAAGGCTAATATCTTACTATTCATCAGTGTTAGGCTGCATTCACATCTCGTTTTTACACTACGGGTGCTGGATCTGTCTGGGGCAAACCGGGCTCTCCCGTACCCCAGTGTACTACGGTTGTAGGTCCGGTCACAAAACTGGATACGTGTCAAAAATGAGCCGACCGGAGTCACCGCTTGACTCCGGCCGGCTCATTAAAGTGAATGGAGTTCAGCGCTGGTCTGGCTGGGGTACGGGAGAGCCCGGTTTGCCCCTCCCCCAGCCGGATGTAGTGTAAAAAACGAGATGTGAATGCATCTTCCTATCAATGCCCTTCTGTAAATCTTATAGTGAACATGTATGTGAAGTGGACTGTCTCAGGACAGACATTGATGGCATTTTGCTAGATATGCTGCTATTGCTGATCCAAGCCCTAGATTGATAGCTGATCTTTTTTGGCTCTCCTCAGGGACACCATGTTATGCTTATTCTACGCATTACGAGCAGAGCTGAAGGACATAAAGTGGCATGATATTTTCCTAGTGCTGCCGCCATTGTCTTCTAATGGTCAGTCTTAGCAATATCCTATTAATCCCTTACCAAAGTCTGTAATGAGACAATCAGGTTAAAGGGGTACTCTGGTGGAAAACATTGGGAGTGGGAGGGGAAATTTGTAGAGATACCAGTTTGTAGCTCTGTACAAAGAGTGGTCACCCAGGAAGAAAATGTAAGGGGGTTGCTAAGCAGCTCCTTAGTAAAGTTTGTCTACGCAGCTACTTTGGTGTACTTAACGGGGTACTCCGTTGGAAAACATTTTTTTTAAATCAACTGGTGCCAGAACAGATTTGTAAATTACTTCTATAAAAGAAAACTAATCCTTCCAGTACTTAACAGTTGCTGTATGCTCCACAGGAAGTTCTTTTCATTTTGAATTTCTTTTCTGTCTGACCACAGTGCTTTCTGCTGACACCTCTGTCCATGTCAGGAACTGTCCAGAGCAGTATAGGTTTGCTATGGGGATTTGCTCCTGCTCTGGACCTGACACAGACAGAGGTGTCAGCAGAGAGCACTGTGGTCAGACAGAAAGGAAATTCAAAATGAAAAGAACTTCCTGTGGAGCAGCTGATAAGTACTGAAAGGATTGAGATTTTTTTTAATAGAAGTAATTTACAAATCTGTTTAACTTTCTGGTACCAGTTGATTTAAAATTGATTTCCACCGGAGTACCCCTTTAAGTCCACTAAAGTAGCTGCATAGACAAACTTTACTAAGGAGCTGCTTAGCAACCCCCTTACACTTTCTTCTCTTTGTACAGAGCTACAAACTGGTATCTCTACAAATTTTCCCTCCCACTGAGAAAGAAAGCATAAGGAGATGACAACTTCAGGATGTTACATATTAAGATAAAGGAAAAAGGTGCAAAAATAAAAAATGTGTTAAGTTTTATTATTCCTTATAATGTAGTGCTTGGGTACAATAATAGTGCTGGATTATTGGTTTTACTCAGGTTCAGACTGAGTAGTACCAAAACAGGACAAAAAGAGCCCAGGGCAAAAATATGTTTGTTACCTTTACCCCTTTACACCAATAGGAGGGAATAGATATTTATTGGAATATACTTCAAGATGGCAACAACCGCCTAATTGTAAGTCTCCAAATTTTGACACCATATGGCATACATTGATGCTGTGCTAATGCTCAAAATTAAAAAATATTCATATATTATTTATCACTGTGGATGATAAAAATACAGTAATAATAGTAGTAGTAATAATAATAATAATAATAAATGAACACATACAAAAAACTGGGAAATATGGCATTGGAAATTCATATCTCCAATCTTTAATCTCCTGAAACACAGGTATGCATATCTTCTCCATAACAGCTTTAGCAGGTTTTATGCCTGCATCTGCCTGACCTTCCGTATAATACTAGATGGGTCTCTGTGCATATTTTATCAGCCATTCGTAAAGTTATTGCTAGGAATTGGCATCTAACTCTTCTGCAAAATATGCAACATGAACTTATCTACACTCTGGATTTGCATTCAAAGATAAACTTGCAGATTCTATGAGAACCTTGGATCTCCACTTCCTCAGCCTGGCTCACTATTGTAAAGAAAAGAACTATATGCATTCTTCTTATTTTTATTTTATGCCTACCCAAGTGTCATGGATGATGCAATCTATGGTGTCTTTATTTGCATGTAAGACTGATGATGCGAATCTCAGCCCCGCTGGCAGCGCCACTGTAACAGTACCCCCTCCCCCTTTGGTCTCTCCCTCTTCTTTGTAACTCAAAGAGTTCCCCACTACATGAGACCAGAAGGGTACTGGACTGGGCAAAGGCTGACAGGAACTAGCAGACTTCTGGCAAGGAGTCTTCTGTCTTCTAAAATGACCACCTGGTGAGGAAGAATGTCCCCATTTTAAGACTTTACGTCTGACAGAAGACAACACAGGAGGAACAAGACAATGATCATGGCAATATTGTCCCCAAGAAGCAATCTCTCTGGCCCTCCAGTCGAGATGAGGAGAATGGCGTTGTTCTCCCGAACTCGGAGGACGTACAGAACAGTCTTTGAGAAAGTGCTCCGGACTGGCACAATACAGGCACAAATTCTCATTGTGTCGGGGCACCAGATAAGGTAATGTTCGGACAGGTTCATTTTCCAAGGGAAGTTCTTCTTGCCTCTCGGCAAAACGCACATCAATTCTAGTGGCTAAATGGATAAATTCACTCAGGTTAGCTGGAGAATCTCGTGCAGCAAGAACATCCTTGATTCTAGAGGAAAGACCCTTTTTAAAGGTGGCACACAAAGCCTTATTGTTCCAGGAAAGTTCAGCGGCAAGAGTTCGAAAAACTGAATCGCGTAGTCGCCAATGGAGGAGTTTCCTTGGCAAAGGTTCAGCAGAGCCATCTCGGCAGAGGAGGCTCGCGCGGGTTCCTCAAATGCATTGCAGAATGTCACAAGGAAGGCAGACAGATTCAAGGAGACCGGATCTCTATGATCCCAGAGAGGAGTAGCCCAGGCCTGGGCTTTTCCGGACAAAAGACTGAAGACAAACTCCACTTTAGCACGCTCCGTCAGAAACAGATCCACTATAAGTTCAAGATGAATAGAACACTGTGTCACATAGCCTCTACACAGCTTGGGATCTCCGTCATATTTAGAAGGCAGGGACAAACTAAGCTTGGAACCAGGTGAAGCTTCAGATACAGGAGGAGGCTCAGGAACAGGTGGCTGCTACTGTTGTTCCTGCAGCATGGCAAAAATCAGTTGCATCATGGCAGTAAGTAAATCCAGCTGTTGCGCTTGATGGGCTAACTACTGCAACTGCTGAGAAAGGCTTACTTTTAGCCGAAACGTTGCTGTTATTGATGCAATAAACACCAGTTTGCTATTATACTGGACCTGGCGATTGTTGCTGTTTCCTTTGGAGAGAGTGTGAAGTGTACCCGTCCTTGACGTTCGGGTGGATTACGGGGACATCCCCAGTGGTGATCCAGTGCTGGCTCCCTCTGTGTTTTAACTGCGACTGCTGAGCCACAACGGTGGGCAGATCTGAATCATCAGGTAAAGGCACACCAGCAGGATTCATGGCAGACTTGGAAAGATCCGAGAGATCAGACAAAAGCGCTCCAGCAGAATCCATGGTTGGATCTTACTGTTAGGAATCACGGCAGGTGGACAGCAGGTGGTGGATCCTTTGGGCCTGTGTGGATGGAGACTTGAGCCATGCCGGGGAGCGGTGCCTAAGGTGCCACTGGTTTTCACCAGAGCCCGCCGCAAAGCGGGATGGTTTTGCTGCGGCAGGTGGCACCCAGGTCGCTACCCCTGGCAATAATAATAATCCACACAGGTAGGTGGGGGGTGACATGGCACTGACAACGACTGGAACACAGGTACGGGATATGAAGGAAGGTAGGAACAGATACACAGTACCTGGGATACACGACTTCACAATGGCAAGACTACCAAAAATCCGGTGAGGAAACCAGGAAGGAGCAGATACTTATGGACCAGGGGACAGGTGCAGGCACTTTAATTAATTGGGTACTGGCCCTTTAAGAAACAGAGCTCTGGCGCATGTGCGCCCTAGGGAGTGGAGGCCCGCACACCGGAGCTGCGGGGACGCCAGGGAGCAGAGACACAAGAAGGTGAGTGACAAGCTGAGACTCGCATGCGGGCGCATACCGCGATGTGAATCACAGCCCTGCCAGCAGCGGGGACAGGGAGCACTCGCGGCCGGAGAGTCCGGCTGGAGAGCCACTGTAGCAGCTCCACAGGGAGTTCTTTTCTTTTTAAATTTCTTTTCTGTCTGACCACAGTGCTCTCTGCTGACACCTCGGTCCATATCAGGAACTGTCCAAAGCAGCATAGGTTTGCTATAGGTATTTGCTCCTACTCTGGACAGTTCCTGACATGGACAGAGGTATCAGCAGAGAGCACTGTAATCAGGCAGAAAATAAATTCAAAAAGAAAAGAACTTCCTGTGTAGCATACAGCAGCTGATAAGTACTGGAACAATTAAGATTTTTTTAATAGAAGTAATTTAAAAATCTGTATAACTTTCCGGCACCATTTACATTTTTATTTTTTATCCATGGGAGTACCCCTTTAACAGTTCCTTGAGTATATATCAACTAATGTCTCTGTACTGTTCAAAACTGATAATGAAAATGAAAGTTGAAAAGCTTTTAATTTTAACGGCTGGTGCCATCTGGTCTAAAATGATATGTTTGTCGCAGTTTAGCTTTTACACGCTGCTTGTAACCTGTAATGTTTAACTGATGTATAGAAGCATTGACTGCTCTCCTTGTTTAGTATTAACAGTAATAGTCAGACAGCTGTCAAGCATACTGGTGCCATTTTACATGACTGGAACAAAGGCAATACATACATTCAAAGGAAACTGAATGAAAATGACCTAAGTTTTAAAGAAATTTTTAAAGAAGAAACATAATTTTTATGAATTTTTGTTAATGTATTTTCTATATTTTCCATTTTAATGTCTATATTATAAAAAAAAAATCCTGCAGTTTTCAGTCTGGCCATGATGCCTACAACTAAACAGAGACTTCCTGTTCTGCCTATAATGATAAAGAGGAGGATGCCAGAAAGTGATCTGTACAGCATTACAGAAAAAGGTGACATAAAAAATAGAGAAGGCAGTTGGAGCTCAGCCTCCCCTTTCCTGATAAATGACTTCGGCAGTGGTCACAGAGCATGCTTACAAACATGTCTCATACAAAAAATAGTGTCTGAAGATGTTTATTGTGTCTGTGTCAATGAGCGTATCGCTAAATGCTGCTAACAACAGATTAAGTTGACTGCTCCATAATAATAAAAATCACAATAAGAAAATAGAAACAGATTAGAAATATGTTTCAGTATCTGGCTCTAATTAATAAATTAAAAAAATCTAGGTGACCCATTGACTTTAGAGGGGTGGTCCTACCTTGCTGTTTCAGTTTTCTGTTCAGCTCCTGCCTGTTTGCACCCCAGGAGGTGGTTGGAAAAGAGGAAAACATGGAAACAGCCGAAGCAAGAAAGTTATGCCAGGAGTTACATAAACAGTGTAGCATACAGAGCTACGCCATTTGCATAACTCCCATTATAGCTGATGAGAGTTGTGCAAATCTAGCCAGGTAGTGAAGCACTGTGCTGAGCTCTTCATCCAGCTATATCAAGAGATTGGTGCCGACATGTATGATATGTCAAAAGTGTTTTTGATGACAGTATCACTTTTTAAAAAAAACTCGAGAATGTCATAGTTTGATAAACAAAAAATGCTGCGAAACTCAAGTACTGTAGGCTCTCCAGAAGAATTTCTTGCTTCACCCCTTTCCTGTCCATATACAGGACATATACACTTCCTCTGTAAATCCTGTAACCTGTGTGAATAAGTGTGTGTGTGTGTGTGTATATATATATATATAGTAAATTTGAATAGCCGTATTATGCGGTATCTTCCATAATGTAGTAAATTTGAGTAGCCATATTATTCCATAATGTAGTAAATTTGAGTAGCCATATTATTCCATAATGTAGTAAATTTTAGCGTAAAATGTTGCAGTATCTTGTAATACCTTTTTTTATTGGACTAACAGCATTTTGTAGAGACAAGCTTTCGGGATTCCTCCCTTTATCAAGTCCAAAGCTTTGGACTTGATAAAGGGAGGAATCCCAAAAGCTTGTCTCTACAAAATGCTGTTAGTCCAATAAAAAAGGTATTACAAGATACTGCAACATTTTACGATTTGCATGTGTATGTGTATATATATATATATATATATATATATATATATATATATATATAAATCGAAAGGAGAGCAGCACATCCCTTTTAAAAAAAAAGTGCATGGGTGCCGTCAACTTGGAGCCCAGATCCAGGGATCTGTTGGTATATATATATATATATATATATATATATATATATCTCCTTCATTATATAAATCAGTTATAAGACTGTTTTTCCTGGCAGTTAATTCTCAGCTTTTTTTCAGAAGTAAAGTGGAGTAGCTCTGATTCTAAATCCATTCAAGCTCCTTTATATTAGGTATCCGGTCTCTGTTCTTTTCAAACAAAAGCAGGATGTGTCTCAGACCTCAAGTAACCTTTAGTGAATAATTGCTATGCCAGAAGACTTTATAATGTGATTTTTTTTCCTATCAATCTCTTCAATATCAGTAATTTTAAGGTTTTCCAAGCAAAGTAAACAACTTTAAAAAAAAAAATCAAAATCTGTATAAAATGTTTTTTCATTTTGTAAATGCTTTGCTTTACTAATCTTAGAGAAATGTATATTTATACATTAATTGAGAATTCTGATAACTTCTGGTTTTTAGAAAGCAGTGCATTGCGGGGGTTCCGTTGACCCTTACACAGTTAGGCAATGTTCACATTGCCATTGTGCCCTGTCCTGGTCCTGGGTCAATTTTTTTTGTTGTTGCATCGAATGCCCCCCAAGTGGTTTGGAGCACAACTGAACTCACCGGGTCACCAACAGGTCCCGATGGATCCCATTGACGTTAAAGGAAAAATCTAGCAAAAAATTTACTTATCACCTATCCGCAGGACCCCCCACGATCAACGGGACAGAACCTGTGCAGCACTTGGGCATCATTGGTGTTCACATAGAAATGAATGGAGGGTGTGCTGTTTACCATTAGACGACAAATGCTCCTCAGTGAGAGAGCCGGGGTCACGTCCCAGAGATCGCGGGGTCCCAGTGGTCAGACCCCACACGATCAGCTACTTATCCCTGAGTTCTCCTTTAATGGAATTTGTTGGGAATATGGTAGTCTACTGTAGAAAAAAAATTGTACTATTTTTTTCTTTGCTCCTGTCATTTTGACGGAATTGCCAATGGAGCTCCATATGGTAAAGCCTGACGGCAATGTAAAAGAGGCCTTAGAGCAAACTTGTAAGCATGCCTGACAACAGGGTGGAGCTGCAATCTGGTTTTAATGCCAGATAGCATAATTTTCTGTTACCAGATATTTAACCAAATGTCCAAACAACTATTGTACTATGTGCTGATCAGGCAAATCTTAAAGTGATTTTCTTGTGAACAAAAAAATATTTTTACGTAAAATTGGTGCCAGAAAGTCATACAGATTTGTAAATTACTGCTGTTTAAAAATGCATGTCTTACAGTACTTATCAGCTGCTGTATGTCCTGGAGGAAGTTGTGTAGTTTTTTTCAATCTGACACCATGTTCTCTGGTGCCACCTCTGTCTGTATCAGGAACTGTCCAGAGCAAGAGAGGTTTACCCTGCAGATTTTCTCCAACTCTGAACAGTTTCTCACATGGACAGAGGTGGCAGCAGGGAGCACTCTGTCAGATTGGAAAAATCTACATGACTTCCTCTGGGGCATACAAAAGCTGATGCGTACTGGAAAACTTGAGTTTTTTTTTTTTTATTTTAGAAGAGGCAATTTACAAATTTGTATAACTTTCTGACACTTTTAACCAAAATGCAAAGGTAACAGGAAGTCTTATGATTGTTTTTGCTTCTTTGCCAACTATTATGTTATGAACAAAATATGTTAATATCATTACAGCTGAGGTTCGGAATTAGTCATTGGCCCAAATTTACAAGTTGTATCCTCAAAGTCTAGTGCCAGGTTTTGTGACAACATTTTGGCACACGTTTTCTCGTGCCATTTTTTTTTTATAGCAGACTGCGACACTTTACAAGAAAAAACCTGACCCACATAAAATGCATTTATAACTCGATTAAGTGGGCATAAGCACAGGTATTTCTCAATACAATTTTTGACTAAAGTTAAAGTGGTCAGAAAAAGCCAACAGAATTGTGTAGGTATTGAAAATTACTGTGGGTTTTTGTTTGTATTATAATTTTTAAACCCAATTGTATCACAATGCCCCCATCAATAGTAAATGTGGCCTTTGTGTGATTCAGCCTTGCTTGAAGGGAAGTCAGCAAAATGGGCCCCATAAGCATTTTTAATGCTTCATACAGACAATGGAGCTCAGGGATGGAAACCAAATGACGCTATTGGATCAGACTGTGGTGATTTTACTGCACTAGGTCACTTCACAAGTCCAAGTCACTAGGGCAGAGTAGTCTTCATTGGCTTCTGCATAATATATTGAAAGTTTGGGCATATCATGGGTCAAGGGATACCAAATTCTGGGCTATAGGTAATATTTAGTAACTTTGAATATTGCAAACAATATTAGTTATTTCCAAGAAGGCGATGACCTGATTTATTATAATACAAGTTAAAAAGAAAAAAAAATGGTAACTTTACTGGATGCAGTGAAATGCAATGCAAATTTGTTCACTAGTACATAGGGACTATTTGTGACACAATGTGAATCAATGGGCAAAGCAGAAAGACTGAAAACTCTAAATAATTGTGAGAATAGTTAGGGTCATGGTGGGTTGTCTATTTGCCTTGCAATTAATAAAACAATACATCCCTTTGCAGCCCATAGACATTACACCAGGGTCCACCAATTCATTTATTTTATGTCAATCTATCCCTTTTGTTTTAATTATCTTTTACACTTATATAGGCAGCTGTGGGTTCCCTCTGGTCATGGGCAACTGGACAATGTCTAATGCCCACATGGTATAGACCCTAATGTCCATACTGTATTTACATTCTCATCCTCAAACCCATTTTCCAAAAAACATTTGATCAAAGGGATTCTCAGTGTCAAGACCCCTGTTATCAGTTACTGACAGCTGGACCAGAAACTAGAGAGTAAATAAGTGGAGTTTGATTCAACAGGTTATAGTCTCACATAGGTACCCCATTTTATTCATTAGTCATTTTAGCCTATTGTACAGAAATCCAAGGAAATTATCAATAACCGAATATATCAAAGGACTCTAAATAAAATCAGACCACTCACCTATGTGAAGAGCCCCAAAAGATCTGATTCTGCTTGGAATGTTAAAAATAGAAAAAATAATCCACCAGTCACAGGACTATGAAGGAGCAAAATATATAGGTCAGTTCAGGAGTTTGTGAATTCCAAAATATCCAGTGTGCTCCACTTTGGAATATGCCTGATCCCACCCAGTCCACTTCCTTCCTTTGATTGTTCTTCACATCACTGAGGCTTGAAGCCACTGGGTTTCATGGAGGAAACCAGATAAATGTATATGAGATTCCTTTTTTCCCTGATGTCACTTGGAACTGGGCATTCAGTAACTGTGAACTTATAAGGAAGCAGAAATATCTGAAAGTTGTATGTAGTTTTTGCAATCCTCAGTGAAATATCTACAGTCATGGATTTTGGAGAACTGCTAGGCAAAGACATCAGATCTAAGAGATGAGGACAGATTATGGTTATTAGGATGAGTCGACACACTGTGAAGTGTATTGCAACAAATATCAACATTTATTGACCATGTTTCAGTTAGTAATCATTGTGCATAGATTATGTAGATAAGCAATGTTTAGGGCAATAAAAAATGAGTGACTGAATGGTGTAAAGACTGGACAAGTAGAATTGTTAGTAATGAGCGGTGCACTAAGGGTCCTATTACAAGGGGTGATTATCGGATGAACAGGCCAATATTGTCCGGTTCAATAGGCCAACGATCAGATTGAAACCGTTCCTACCTCTCGCTAGTTAATTGACACCTTTGGCAAAAAGATATCAGGGTTTGAAAAGAAATGCAAAGGCTTTGTAGTAGGGTTACAACTAGCGATTATTTTTATTGATTAGTTGTCAATTTGTTTTAGCCCTACATACCTGTCTCGCAGCCATGGTCAGGTTCACCTGTTATCTTCCTCTGTTCGGGTGCCGGGCAGAGCTTCATGATGTCGTTGCTTCTCTGCTGGGCCTCAGTGCCAGCAGGCTTGAGGAAACAGTAGCGGTGTTGTCATGAAGCTCCGCCTGGCACCCAAATGGAGGAAGATAACAGGTGGACCTGAGCACGGCTCGGAGACGTGTATGTAGGGCTGAAACAACTAATCGATAAAAATAATCGTTAATTGCAGCCCTACTTTGGAGCCTTGGCATATCCTTTGGCTGCTAAAGCCCAGCAAAGTTCAGCTTCCTTACCAGTCCACTTGACAGGTCAGCTTTAAAGAAGGAAAAGGCCCAGAGACCTCACCCTCTCCAGTCCTGTGCACTTCACGTCCTTTGTCATGCCAGGTGTGCATTTTATGGAGTTGTAAGAAGTAACCTTTGGCCGAACTAATGGTTGGCTGACCAACCAATAAAATCAGTGTCCCTCCTTAAAGGGGTACTCCGGTGAAAACCTTTTTTCTTTTAAATCAACTGGTGGCAGAAAGTTAAACATATTTGTAAATTACTTCTATTAAAAAATCTTAATCCTTCCAGTACTTATTAGCTGCTGAATACTACAGAGGAAATTCCTTTCTTTTTGGAACACTGATGACATCACGAGCACAGTGCTCTCTGCTGACATCTCTGTCCATTTTAGCAACCATGCATGGCAGATGTATGCTAAGGGCAGCATGGTGGCTCAGTGGTTAGCAGTGCTGGGGACTTGGGTTCAAATCCCACTAAGGACAACCATAAATAAAGTGTTATTATTATTATAGTAATGTCAGCAGAGAGAACTGTGCTCGTGATGTCATCAGAGAGCATTCCAAAAAGAAAATAATTTCCTCTGTAGTATTCAGCAGCTAATAAGTACAGGAAGGATTAAGATTTTTTTTAATAGAAGTAATTTACAAATATGTTTAACTTTCTGGCACCATTTGATTTAAAAGAAAAAAGGTTTTCACCGGAGTACCCCTTTAAATAGTAATGTGGGTCATTCCGAGTTGTAGACATCTTTGACCAGCTGTGCCATCTTGACTATCGGTGGTAGTTCCAAGGTCTCATATTCCCTCTGAAGAAATCCTATGACATGTCTTAGTGATATTTTAGTGACTTTTAATAATAGATGAAAATTCCTCTAGTCTTTAAGAAATAGGCGATATCATCATAACTAAGTCTCTGTAACCCTTAGGAACATTTACTTTACTCAATACCCGGAGGACAGCAGTGAAGAAGAAAGGTCTGATTCACAAAGGCACTTTTTAATTGGTTTTCAATATTTGTCTGTTCATTTTATTAAAATGGGGACATTTTCTGCTCAGGCTTTCTAGGCTCAGCACAATGTAAATTTCAGCTAGAATAGGTTGTTATTATTCTGCATTCCATCCTGACACTTTACCATAAGCATGCTGTATTGACTTTTATAAACAACTTGTCGGAATGGTTTGCTTTTTCCTCCCAATCTGATCTACTAGATGAATGTCCTTCTAGTAATTACTTTTGAAAATAAATGCACAAACATATGACATGTCCATTATGTGCTGTTCTGTTATGGAAATAGAAATTAGCTATTGATCTGCTCTCTCCAGGCCTTGAATTTTAATGGGGGGGGGGGGGGATATAAAAAGTTAATCTTTTTTGACATTGTCTGTTATCACTAGTTGGCATCTGATATGATGTGTAATGTACTAATGTACTTCTTGGCTATGGTAAAACCTCATATTATAAAATGTTATGGTTAGCTAAAGTTTGTGTGAGGGATCTGTCACAACACTTCAACAGAAGCCATATTGCAAGTCCATTTTGGCTTTAGACATTTTATGTGTAAGCACATAGCTCTTGTTCCTTTACAGCTATATATCTATATATACCGTATCTTGTTACTACAGAGCAATGAGCCATTTATTTACATAAAGGCTTTTTTTCTCTTGTTCCTATGAAGCCATAAATCTCTATCTATCTATCTTTATTATTACAATAAAACTATATTTTACATTTTTACATGTTTCATTAAATGGGCACTGTCAGATACAAAAACTTTTGATATGCTGTAAAGCATGTATAACCAATAGGTTTTGCAATTGCTTTCATTAGAAAATTTTCAGTAATTCATACTGAAAAAGCCAGTCAAAAAATTTCCCCCCTGCCTGCCTGCCTGCCTGCCTGCCTGCTTGGACACATACTAGTCCTGCTGTGTCCATGCATCATCACCTATGTCATGGACACACTCCCTTGATTGACAGATGTGAGCGCAGGGCTCACAGCTGGAGGACAAATCCTCTCACTGTCAGCTTGTGTCTCGCTACTGTCAGTGAGGACAAACTGGGAGGTGTAGTTGGGTCAATGCTAGGGGAGATGTGAGCAGACAGCATACTGAGGGAGGGGGCGGAGACCTGCACAGTAAAGCCACGCCCCCTCTCTTTGAGAGTAATTCAGACTAGTGAGCTAAATTAAAAGTGTAATAAAAAAATAAATAAAGGTGCTAGACACATAAAAATTAAATGTACATGGTCAGGATTAGGTACTGAGTGATATATAAAAAAAAATGTTCTTTTGTTGGATCTGACGGGTAAGCTTTAAAGCCTAATAGCCCATGTTGCTTTGAAGCTTGTATCCATTACTACTTAACAGATATCTCTGTCTCCCACAAAGCCAAATACCTCTCTTTAACCTTGAAAACCCCTTAAAGTAGAATTATGAAGGGATGATATACCCTTGCAGCGAGACCTTGGGCTAGGCACGGCTTGACTTGATTGAAAACATGACTAGTGACAATGTGGTCTACTTGGAGATATGCTTGACATTATGAATACCTAGGCTCATAAACATGTATTTTCCTCAGGAGAAGATATGTGTGAGAGGAGCTGAGGAACTAACATGTTCTCTTGGCTAGGTCAAGGCTCTGACTAATTAGAGAGAGAGAGAGAGAGAGAGAGAGAGAGAGAGAGAGAGAGAGAGAGTGAGCAATGTACTCCTCTTTTCCCAGGCTAGGACAGTGGTGTTGGGACAACTCTGGCATTAATTGGCTAGGATGTCTACATGTGATTACATTCTGTTTTCAGTTGTACAGAAATACAGTGCAATGTGAGAGAGGTTTTAGCAAGGATTAACCCTTTGCCTGCTGGAGAACTCAGTGTAGGTACAAGACTAAGGGGGAGATTTATCAAAACCTGTGTAGAGGAAGGGTAGTGCAGTTGCCCATAGCAACCAATCAGATTGATTCTTTCATTTTCATCTTTCAGCCCACAGAACCATATAATCTTGGGACAAATCCAGGTTTTGTATGTGGTCTGTCGACAGTCAGATTCGAGTATGGAGGTCTTGTGGTGAACTCTTCAATCCCACCTTTGTTGTGGGACAACACACTCCCCAACTACTGGTGGGATGATCTGAGTTTCGTTAAGGCCTCATATCTCTTGCTCTTATGAAGCCATATACAGCTTGTTCAGAAATCAATATACAAATCTGAGTCTCCATGAAAATATAAACTTCCTGCTGAAAGTAAATATAAATATTCGGCAGCTATTTCCAGGGAAATAACAGCAGAATAATACAAGCCATACACGGACGTGTGTGCTTGTAAGTTTTTTTTCTTTAGCTTGTTTAGTACATGTTGTCCTAGATACATCTTAATTACTTATTTCTCTCTGTCCCACAGGCTACATTCTCCATACGAGGTGACCCAGATCAGGTAGGTCACAGTATGAAGCAGACGGGCAGCGTCTCTCCTCGCTAGTTTTGTACATTGAACTTCAGCGGGAGGGACGTGACACTTTGAATCTGACAATAATGGGTTAGAGCCTCAGAAATCTTTCAGAATGTGGCCTCATGGGGCTCTCTGTCCACATTCTTCATTCATTATTTGAACTTAATGCTTCTGAAGGCCACATAAAAAACGTATTCTTTCTTGCAAACTCACACACACACACACACACACATGCTTTTAAGGACAATGAATGAAGCAGTGTGTACAATATTTAATTTATACTCTATCATTAGATATATATCTATATGGAATGGAGGGAAAATTCATATAATATGTGGTAAAGGGTATAAAGGTCACACAGACTGTACAGCAGTATAGATGTCTAGCTAATTAATGGTGGAAATTCAAAATTTCCCATTCAACTTATTAGAGATGAGCGAACTTACAGTAAATTCGATTCGTCACGAACTTCTCGGCTCGGCAGTTGATGACTTTTCCTGCATAAATTAGTTCAGCTTTCAGGTGCTCCCGTGGGCTGGAAAAGGTGGATACAGTCCTAGAAGACTCTTTCCTAGGAATGTATTCACCTTTTCCAGCCCACCGGAGCACCGGAAAGCTGAACTAATTTATGCAGGATAAGTCAGCAACTGCCGAGCCGAGAAGTTCGTGATGAATCGAATATACTGTAAGTTCGCTCATCTCTACAACTTATGCACTGAAGAGTCAGAGCATGGTCCTAAAAGCACTAAATCACAAGCCTGACAATATGACACTAAAGTGAGAGAAGACATCTGAAATGCAGGGATTCACATACTGGTAAACGATGCCCAATCAATGGTGAAGTGGTGTCAGTGGAATGATTGTCTGGTATAAAAATCTGACGCTTACCATGACTAGTCAAAAGAGTAGACATCACCAATGCAGTGCCCATGACTTTATGAATTGTTGCTCTACCACAACAATTGAACTAAAAAAACTAACATGCCATGGTGTCTGTGACTTTCCATTGTAGTGATAAACAAGGCTTCGGTCAACAAATACATTTATGAATGTCACTGCGAGCGCTCTGGCCGGTCACACTCCGCTCCCTGACACGGCCCAAGCCATCATTCACTCAGGCTCAGCAAATCTACTACCTCCTTGCCGCTTACAATGCACATCTGATCACTAATACCATTAGCTTATAGATGAACTTTTACAGATATATTTTAGTAAAACAGTTCTCTGCATAGAGAGTCTGATATAAGGGGGGCAGTTGTCTGAGACAGTCAACTGAGAGAGGGAGCGAGGAGTACTCCTAAGGTGAAAGATATAGCAGCCCCATGAGTTCTAATATAGTTATAGTGGGTGTAACACCTGCGCTGGGCTGGGATTCGCATCGCGGGACATGCCCGCCTGCGAATCCCAATCCGTCACTCACCTCCCTCAACTTCTGCCTCTCTGTGTCCTCGCAGTCCCGGCACACGTGCCCCCGCCTACTAGGGCACGCGCGCGCCGGAGCTCTGACTCTTAAAGGGCCAGTGCTCATTTAGTCAAGTGTCTACACCTGCACCCTGTCCTTAAATTTCAGCTCCTCCCTTGGTTCCCTGCCGAATATTTGGTTACCTTGTGCCACAGTGAGAGTCTCTTTCACTGTTACTCACTACCTCTTCCTTGCCTTCCCTGCATCTGTGTTACCTGCCCTGACCTACTGCCATCTTGCCACGTCCTGCCAGTCTCCGTCTGTGCCACGCCACCTCCCAGCTACCTGTGTGGAAGAGTCGTGCCAGGGGTAGCAACCTGGGTGTAGCCAGCCACAGAAAGACTATCCCGCTTTGCGGCGGGCTCTGGTGAAAACCAGCGGCACCTTAGACTCCGGTCCCTGGCATGGCTCACGTCATCATCCACACAGGCCCAGAGAATCCACCACCTGCCGTGACCAGTTACAATGGGAACTGTCAGTCAGCTACTTCCTGTCCTAAAAACTGAGGTAGGACAATCTGGAGCACAAACATGTAATTTTATGAGAGGAAGGCGCTCTACTACAGTGATATCTACAACAGTAACTATTGTGAGGCAAGAATCCATTTGCCTAGACCAAAGCAGTTTAGAAAAAATGCCATATTTAATTAATAATTTAGTGTGGTGGAGCTACAATGAATGAGCATTTCTTCAAAGATGTCTATTGGGATGATGTTTGCTGTCACATTAAACATGGCTGGTTGCTTTCAGCAGTATGGTGACGCATGTGGACTAAACACTTCCAAAGTTACAGTTAAAAATATCTTATGGCTTGTATTCATTTTGTGTAAATGTATTTACTGTTTTCTACTGCAAAAATGTACAGCTGCAAACTGGAACTGAGAAACAGGATAGGTGCTTTATGTAATAATATGGAAAGTCATGGGCACAAGCATACAAACAAGAGAGAGGGCCCCTAAACAAAAATAACAATTGGTCCCCAGTTATGGTTGTAAGGTTTGTCACCCATGGCAGAAGGGTCTAGTATTTGTTTCCCTAAATCACCCACAGCCTCCTCTTTCACACGGCAGAATTTCCTTGCAGAGTTCCGCATTGGAATTCAGCACAAAGATTCTGCAGCAACAGAGTCTCTTTGATTTCAATGGGATTCTACTGCGCTGTTCGCAAAATTTTAAACTCAATTTCAAATTTCCAAATTCAAATTCCAGTGTGTGCAGAAAGAATAGACATTTCTATTCTTTCTGCGGAGTCTGCACGGAAATGCATTGCCATCTATGAAACGGCGCATTTCTGGGTGGTCCTAGCTGATGTCACAAATGTGTCCTTGCCCGGGATGCTCCACTCCGAGCAGGAACCTTTGAGAACCTCATCTGGATCCTCACTTGCCGTCACTGCTATTTAGTTGTGTGGCAGCCAAGGGGAATTGGACAGACTGTGGTACGTCACTCTGGGTGGTTAGATGTATCATTTTGGGACACCAGTTAACCTACACTGTCCAAGGATACAACAGCTTCTCCTGGGCCCGGCACAGGATAATAAATACACCGATACCAGGTTACGAATAACTGTCTATTTACTAATGATCGAGATAGCAGGTCTTTAAAAACACAGAAGTTTGTGCAGAGTGGAACCCCGGGAGCCGATCGCCTTGCTGGAAGTTTTGGTGGCTGTTGAATGCAGCCTGAAGATTAGTGGCAGCACACGCTGACTGAAAGCTTTTACTTGACTGACTGATGTAGATGTTTTCCCCACTGAGCTTTTGCTTACCGTCAGTGTTTGACAATTCCCCTGTGCACCGGGGTCTTTTCCTGAGATTTTGCATGGCTGTAGAATTTAGTAGACTTCTTCTCCCTTAGGCTTCTCCTCAGCTTGATAGCTGGAACACACTCTCCTTCTCCTTTATTGACTAGAAGAACACTGAACTGAACTCTCCTCCCCCCACTACACTACATTAAGGGGTAGTTATGGGGGTGACACAATTGGGCAATCAGGGTCACCTGGTCTCTCTTCTTCGATCTCTTAAGGGTACAGGGCTCAAGAAAATACACAACATAATACAGCAACATCCCATAATATAATTGAAGTGAAACAATACAGCAGTGGCGTAGCGTGGGTTGTCAGCACCCGGGGCAAGGCAAGTAATTTACGCCCCCTAACCCATGGATTTTAGCACTCGAGTCACTCGAGCCTCTAGATTAGTTTAAGAAACTCTTACCCCCTAAGCACATGTATTGTTTGTTATGAAAATACTGATGTAATTAAAGTAAAATGCATCTAAATACAAGTTTATTTTCGAACACTTTATTGAGTGCGAACATGAATTACACATTCTCCACATTTTCAGCAGGTCTATGAATACAAATCTACAAATGTAGTAACCTAGCATGGGCCATGCTATTATATGTCGTCTCACAATCATCGTAAACGACAAAAAATATCAAGAACAAAAACTAAACATCAAAATGGAACCATACCCTGGAGATGATCCAAGACTGGGCTAGATGGAGCCAACTTCCTCAATCCTGTACCTCTGTACCATAGCAGTAGGTGCCGGGACCGGGGGAGCGGTGACCGGAACACTGAAGAAGATGACGCGCTGCCGGTCACTTACCAGGCCCCGGCCAGCGCCGGGATAGGAATACTTCTTTTTATGTGCCCGGGCTGGCTCCCGTGTGTGGCTGCAGGCGGGGGCCGACCAGAGCATATAAAAACGAATACTGTATACTAAAAACCAGAGGGCCTCCAGCTGTTGTGAAACTACAACTCCCATCATGCCCGGACCGGCAAAGGCTGTCCGGGCATGATGGGAGTTGTAGTTTCACAACAGCTGGAGACCCTCTGGTTTTTAGTATACAGTATTAGTTTTTAAAAGAAGAAGTATTCCTATCCCGGAGAGCGCGCCCCCCCAGATGTTGCGCCTGGTGCGGCCGGTCCCCCCTGCACCCCCCCACGCTACGCCTCTGCAATACAGCAGTGTGCCCAGTCAAACAGGATGTCCGAAGTAATCTCTAGCCCACAGGACAACTTTTGGTGCTGGGACACCACAGTTGGTATGTAGCCCACTGTGCCCATGGTGCAACATGGGGCACCGTGCCTCCCCTGCTAGGCTCCAATGTGCCTGAGGCAAACAATGAGCGGCCTCAGGGCAGAGGAGAACAGAGGGGACTGTGGGGGACAGGGGAGTCTGGAGGAAGAGGACAGAGGTTTTGGGGAAAGTATGATCAGGAGGAAAACTTAGGGGTATGGGGGAAACATAGGGGACTGGAAGAAGACTTAGGGGTCTGGGGAGGACATGGGGCTTGGGGAGACAGAGGGGTCTGGGGGTACAGAGGAGTCTGGGGAAGGAGGGACAGAGGGGGTCCTGGGGGGCACCGAGGGATCTAAAGGAGGGCAGAGGGGTCTTGAGGAGGACTTGGGGGGACAGAAGAGTCTGGGGGAGCAAAAGAGTCTGGAGGAGGAGGAAACTTAGGGGTAGAAAGAGGGGTGAGAGGATGGGGCAGATATGTCTGTAGGAGGAAGAGAAGGGGACAGAGGGGTCTGAAGGACTTAGGGGTCTTGGGGGGGGGGGGGGGGGGCAGATGGGACTAGAGGAGGACTGTACAGGGTGAGATTCAGCCAAGCTCACAAGAAAACATGTCATGCAGAATTATTTTCTCGGGTTGTGATTATTGTCTTCATATAGAGGATGAGGATCTGCTGACAAAGTGATGAACCAAAGATGTCTGGGCTTCAAACTCTTCAGAGGAAGATGGAGCTAGAAGGAGTCCTGGCCTCTGGACCAGATAAAGAAGAAAAGAAAATGACTGACACCACCTGTGAGTCACAGATATCATTGTGTATTCTCTGGACCTTGTTTTATCAGTGCTGGAGTCACTTGTAAGTTCTGCAGTTATGATGGGTAAAACTGAAACCCAGCTGTCACAAAACGACAACTCCCGTAACATTGCAATAACTGGAGAGCCAAATGAACTGAGGTCAGCGTAGGTCCCAGCAGTCGGACCCCAGCCAAAAAAAAGTCTGCATAGTCTAAAATGACCAGGCCTATTTTTGGTCCCAGTCTGGGCCTAAGCCCCAGTAATGAGAACAGGAAGCTGATACTAATTTGACCGACTGAATAAAGTTTTACTCCTGATAAAGTGGAATTATCTGAAAGTGTAAGTAAAAGTGGCACCTAATGTGAATGTAGCCAATGATTTTTGTGCTTAAAATAAAATTTGCAATGGCCAACATTTCTGTGACAAATAGGGTTGCCACCATTCTTGCAAAAAAAATAAAAATACTGGCCATGCTAATTTGCATTATTATTTATATATGCGTGACATCACAGGATACACATATGCAGGGGAACTTTTGTCCTATTCTGACCCCTATAACTTTTTTATTTCTCCTTATACTGGGGTGTATGAGGCTCATTTTTTGCACCCGATCTGTAGTTTTTAATGGTACCGTTTTTGTTTTGATGTGACGTTTTGATCGCTTTTTTTAAATTAAATTTGGGAGTTGCAGTTACTTACTAACTACAACTCCCAGCATGCCCTGATACAGCCTCAGAAGCTGCCCCAAATAAAAACTACAACACCCAGCATGTTGGACTATATAGTAGTATATAGTATAGGGCAGCGTTTCCCAACCAGGGGTGCCTCCAGCTGTTGCAAAACTACAACTCCCAGCATGCCCGGACAGCTGTTGGCTGTCCGGGCATGCTGGGAGTTGTGGTTTTGCATCAGCTAGAGGCGCTCTGATAGGGAAACATTGGTATAGTATATGGTGCAACATTCCAGGAGTTGGAGGATTGGTTGTATAAATACCGGCCATTGCATTGCCGGTATTTTTAATATAAAAATACCGGCAGGGTGGCCAAAATACCAGCTGTGCCGGTAAAATACCAGCCAGGTGGCAACCCTAGTGCCAATGTATATAAAGAAGTTTTAGAATCTTACAGAATATATTGTCAGAGCACATTAGTCTGCACAGGACTTCTTTTAAAAGGAAATTTGATGAAACCCCATGCTACATGCCATAATGGACTTTATATAACAGCTTGCTCAGCATTTCTACTATGGACACTGTACAGTAGGAGTCTTCTCGTGGCTCAGTTTGTGCGGTATGATGTCACCTACCACGTGAAGTGGCTCTCTCATATAGTGTACTCTCTCCCTTAAATCCGGGATGTATCCTTGACTGTTGTGTATGCACAATGTTATTTGCAAACAAGACATCTCTTGGCTAAATATACTGATTCCAAGTGGATGTTTTGATGGGCCGGAGTAATCAGCCTGCGCCTTGTCATCAGACACTTCCTCTCCAAGTCTGTTTCCTCCACTTTGGCAGATTGCGGCTGAATCATAGGCACATCCCTGTCTATGTGTCACTGAAGTCATCGTCTTGTCTTGTCCTGTGCGCTGTCAGGATGTGGCAAAGTGATGCTTATCTGCTGAATGTCCTGTCATTTGCATTTACATCCATAATAGGAGAATCAAATAAAACTATAACAATGAGATCATCAATGATTATTGTGTTGGTTTCCGCTCAGTACAAGAGAAAATCATGGCGATATACTGAAAATCAAAATGCAGCGTATAAACAAATTATTTGAGTACATTGAGATTTATAAAAAAAAGTCTGCTTATACGTCAAGAACAGCGCCACTCTTTTTTTCCTTGGCTTGTGTCTTTTCTTGCAGCTGACCCCTTTATTTGAAGGGGGACACAAAAAATTCTGGCAAATATGGTGATACTGATTCGTTTTAATATCTGTCAGGAACTTTTGTGCAACCAGCAGGTTCCATAAGTTTGCACAATGTGTATGGATTTTGACTACCCAGGAAGTAACTATAAATGGCTGATAAAGAATGTCTTTCCCCCATAGTGATAGGTTCTAGTTGAGGGGGAAGGTTGACTAACAAGCCTTATTAGTTAGGTATAGAACTTTGGAAGTTGTATGGGAGGGATAACCTTTATTCCCTCCATTAGTATTCTTATGTCGCCATCTATGTTTGTTGCTGCCCTGTTGTGTGCTCCTACTGTGTGCCCTGCCCTGTTGTGTGCTCCTACTGTGTGCCCTGCCCTGTTGTGTGCTCCTACTGTGTGCCCTGCCCTGTTGTGTGCTCCTACTGTGTGCCCTGCCCTGTTGTGTGCTCCTACTGTGTGCCCTGCCCTGTTGTGTGCTCCTACTGTGTGCCCTGCCCTGTTGTGTGCTCCTACTGCCTCTATGTTCGGGCTTCCGCCAGTCAGCTCACAGCAGGGACAGCTGCCAAGCCTCAAAGCCTGATGCCAGTGGAGGATGGAGAAGAAGTTAAAAAGGTTGAAGACAGTGGAACTTTAAAGTTAGGCCCCATTCTCACTCCACACAGACATGAGCAACAACTCTGGATTATTTTGAATGGAACGGATCTACTGAGAAATTTACTCAGTGTGAACATACCATCACTCTTTTTTAGGCTAGGTTTCCACACAGGTTTTTTTCTGTAATTTTCTGGAAAACTGCCACTGCAGTTTTTGAGCTACAGTCAGAAGGACTTATACTTATTCCTACTGAATCCGCTTCTGACTTTGGCTCAAAAACTGCATTGGCCGTTTTCCAGAAAATTACAGAAAAACTATCCTAAGGCTAGGTTCCCACACAAGTTTTTTTCTGTTGTTTTTTCGGAAAACTGTCACTGCATTTTTGGAAGCAAAGTCAGAAGTGTATTCGGAAGGAATAGTAAATATAAAGGAAGGATTTATACTTCTCCTTCCTGCTGGATCAACTTCTGATTTTGGCTGAAAAACTTTATTGGCAGTTTTCCCAAAAATGTCAGAAAAAAACCTGTGTGGAAACCTAGCCTTAGGGTACGTTCACACAAGCGGATCCCCAGCGTATTTTATGGTGCGGATCCGCCGCTCAAGGACCGCTGCATGGTGCCTTTACAAGTGCCTGCTCGGAGCGGCAATACGCCTCTTCGAGCAGACACACTGAAGCGATGTGCGAGTCGCCACACATGCGCGGTATACTCGCAGACATTGCGGCTGCTCTCTGTGCTCTATGAGCTAGGCCGAGAGCTGCCGCGAGTATACTGCGCTGCGCACTGCGACTCACACATGGCTGTGTGTCTGCTCGAGGTGGCGGATTGCCGCTCTGAGCAGGCACTTGTAAAGGCACCATACAGCGGTCCATTAACGGCGCATCAAAATACGCTGGAGATCCGCTTGTGTGAACGTACCCTTAGATCGGAGTGTGAGTGTACATGAGTGGAATTTAATTTTCCAGAAAAAAGTGTAGAAAAGCCTTACATAGCAAATATTAAATATACATTTGAGTTTTAATAAAAAATTAAAAGGATGCCTGCTACAGACTTGGACAAAATTGTTGGTACCCTTCTATTAAAGACAGAGAAATCCACAATGATCCCTGAAATAAACTGATGAAAATCAGACATTACTTTTGAATTGTTCAGCAGAATCACTTAAAAAAATAAAATATTGAAACTGGTCTAGTAAAAAATGATGGTACCTTGAACTTCATTGGCTTCACTTTTGCGTTTATGGACATTAAGCTGATGTAACTTGCCAAAATTGACAAATTTGACATATGAGACAAAACTGTGTCTATGTTTACAGATGCAAAAATGAAGCATACAAATAAAAGAACACTGTACCTACTGTAAAGCATGAAGAAGGCTCTGTTATGTTTTTGGGTCTGATTCTGTGCAGGGCACAATATGATCTAAAGGCATTCTGGATTGAAATGTGCGGCCCAATGTCAGAAAGCTTAGTCTCAGTGGCCATTCATAGGTCTGACAACAGGATAATGACCCAAAAAACACAGCTATAAACACTGAAAGAGTAAAACATGGGACTATTCTAAAGTCGGTTAAACCCAGAAAATACCCATAACTTAGCCTGAAATGTGTGTTCCGCATTCACTATAAATGTTTTTAATGTATATTTATGTTAAACCTAGGTAGAAATAGTATATGTTTGATTAAACTCAGAAAATACATATAACTTGGCCTTAGATGCCTGTTCCGCGCTCACTCTCAATGCTTTTAAGGCTAAGTTTCCACTTGGATTTTTTTCTGGCATTTATTGGAAAACTGCCACTGCAGCATTTGAGCCAAAGTCAGAAATGGATCCATAAGGGAGGAGAAGTGTAAGTTCTTCCTTTATATGTCCTATCCCTTTTGAGTACACTTCTGGCTTTGGTTCAAAAACTGCAGTGGCAGTTTTCCATAAACTGCCAGAAAAAAAAAACAAGTGGAAACTTAGCCTAATGGGTATTTACTCTGCTTGCATTGTATTGTCATTTAATAGCTTTTATGGACTTGTTCTGCAGTGACACTGCTGGGATCTGTAGTGCACCATCTGGACAAAGCAATGCAGGTGACAGAAGGTTACTGTCTGAGGTTAGCCCGCTGCTCAATGCTTTGCTCATCTTGCTTTCTTTTGGATTTGTTAAGGCCTTCTGGGATCAGTAGTTCCCATGCACTGTCTACACTTTCTGTTTTTCTCTCCAAGGTGGCAGGCACAATGCAGTGCATAGGGTTTATTCAGCCTATATAACCAGGGCTGCCAAACTGATCAGGCAGCGCCACTATATGTGGCTGCAGTGGGACTGGAGGTCGATCATACAGGTGGCAGCAGCGGGATCGGGATTGGCTGCTGCAGCAATCAGCAGTAGTTATGTTAATCTGATTGCTAGTTATAAAGAATGACGATGGCACTCACCGGGGATGAAGGAATGCTGACAACCGGCAGACAGCATAGGGAAGAGTGACACCGCGGGCATGATAGCTATTTCAAGCACTAGGCGCACTTCTTCAGACCACTCTGAACGGTTATGTTAATCTGATTGCTGCCCGTGGCTGTCCCGGTGTCTAATGACTGTGTCCCAGACGTTGACGTCACTACACATATGTGTGGCATCTCCTGGTGTTACTCCCTCTGAGTCACTAATTGAGGAGGAGCCCTGGTTCCCGGCTCCAGTAGGCTGAAGCATGAGAATCTAATCCACACAGGGTGCACTGTCAGTATCTATATCATAATGTGTGTGTGTCCCATATGGATTAAATACTGACAGCGCCCCCCTGGATGGATTAGATACTGATGATACCCCCATATGCTGCATTCATCAGTATGTAATCCATACAGGGGGGTACTGTCAGTATGTAATATATATTGGGGGGGGCAGTCACATTATGATATCCCGCCCCCAATGTATGGATTAGATTCTGACAGTGCCCCCCCTGTATGGATTAGATACTGATGATACCCCACATGATGCAATCACCAGTATCTAATCCATACAAGGGGGTACTGTCAGTATCTAATCTATATGGGGGGGGGGGGGGTCACATTATGATTTGGAATGTTTGGATTAAATACTGACAATGCCCAACCACCCATTGCCCCCTGAATGGATTAGATATTTTGCACTATATATGAGGGAGATTTATCAAGGGATTTAGAGGGTTTCTTTTATGGTGTCCCGGTACAGGACATGGTCCTGTTCCTGCCTTAAGCCCCCTCAGGAAGAGTCCCTGCAGTCCATAGGGCTCTCCTGCAGGGCTTCAATCCTTGCTCATCAGATACTGCTTCAAATAAATGCATTATAAATGTATTGTGCATATTATTCAGTATGTATAAAGGTTGTACAAATGTATAAAATGTATAGGACCTTCCTGGGTCATGTGATCTACTGTCATGTGAGGTACCCAGAGTTCCCTGGATACAGGACCTCCAGGCCTTGCAACCAATGGGTTTTCGTCCAGCCCCCCTAGTATATAAGGGGCTGTAGTCTCTAAATTTGCTCTCTTAGTTCCTGGCTACCAAGCAAGCACAATACCTGTACTACTAAATTCATCTCATCTAGGCCAAAGCCTAAAGAACCTGCAGCCACTTCAAAACGTGAGTTATCAAGCTCTACCTACAATTCTAGTGACTACTACTCAACTCAAGTATACAATTAGTAGCACAGTGGCCTGCATAAATCTCAATACTACAAGTCCCAGCAAGCCTGTGAGGTATCCCGCATCCCGGTTGCCTCTAATGAAACTGCATAACTGTAAAGACTGTTCAGTAAGAAGTAAAAGTTTCAGTTATTTGCACAATTCCTGCTGTGGAAATTCCTTTATTGCCTGCCCTTTCTGGGTTGGTTGTCGGCAGGGCCTTAAACAAAAAACAACCACATCCTGGTGTCACGACAAATCATGGGTTAATAACACCTTGCCCCACAGGTTTAATACCACCAGACCCTGCTACACCGTTGCATCACCCCTGCACCACATAGCTTTTGGCGTCCTACGAACAGGATACGGGTGTGTGCCTTTAATATCTCAGCTAACCTGATCACCTGCAACAAAAAAACGGGTGTACGCCGTTATTGCAAGTGCCATAGTCCTCTCCCTATGCAAGAATGTGTATTGAATACTGCCCAGGATTTTTGCAAGTAAATTGCGCCCAAAAGTGTACAGGAAATTTTTGCTGAAATTGTGCTTTGCCGGGGGCGCAAGAAAAAGTAAGGGGGAGGTGAAGAATACTGTATTGTGACCATGGGTAAAGTCAGAAATGAAGCCATGCTACGTTCTCCGCTGCAGACCGTACCTGAAAGGGTTAAAGAAGAACCCGAGAAGCACGCCAAAATGTCCCGCGCTGGGCTGGGTTCTGCCCCTGGGCGTGGACATTATGTAGCAGTTCCTATGTTGAAGTGGAACTGTTATCTTCTGCTTGTGCTTGCCGGGGGACAGGAAATCAGAGCTGCACCAATGACATCCTTCCGGCTGGTGGCCATTATGTTGAAGCCTCATATAAAAGAAGCCACGCGGCCAGACCTCTACAGTCCGGGGATGCAGCGAGGTGTACGGAGATGTCGGAGCCCACAGCAACATGTGAGGAAAGCAGCAAGATGGCGCCGGAGCAGCGGAAAGTTGCCACGGCCACAGCACATCGCCAGTGAGACTGTCCCCTTACCACAGATCCGAGAAGTCGGTTGTAAGTACACCGGCCGAAGCCAGGGAACCCCTAGCACAGAAGTCTGCACCTGTTAGCGCACGCCCGCGGTCTTCCACAGTGGGTGTTCGGCAAAGAGGCTGCGCTCTTACAGTACATGCGGGACCACGTCCTTACCCAGCCAGGGAAGTCCCATCCACCGGTCCCCACAGCTGAGGCAGAAAGGGCCCACAGGTAGGCCAAAATTACCGGCATCATTGAAAAGCTAAGGGCCCAGCATTGAGCGAGATATGGGCCGAAACGCCTCCCTTATGAAGTCCAGGCAGAGCAACAGAGGAACACTAAAAAGCTAGGAGCTATATACATTCGCATGCTGGACTATCCTCAAGAGGGTGAGCCACCCTTAGAGCACCGACGAACCACAGTTGTAAAATTTGACAAGGCAAGAGGCTTTAGTCCCCTCCAGGACTGCCGGCACGGAGGGACCATATTAGTTAATAGAAGGGCCGTTCAGCGGGACTACCTGCCTAAAAGATATCACTCCCTAGAGCAAGGGGAGATTGTAGAGTACACCTCAGTCAAGAGTCTGCTGGGTGAATGGGCTGCAGCCATAACTAGGCCCAAGAATCCAACACCATTCACATACTTCCCATCGGACTACTGGGACGCAGATCTTCACGGGATTCGGCCGACGAGGTTGCCAGAGACAGCCTGTGAAGAGGAAGTGTACAAGTTGCCCATCATGGATCACAAGTACATGTCAAGGTCCAGTTCAGCATCATCTTTAACAGAGAACGTGCCCAGGCCTACTCCCCCAGAGGAAGTGTGGCCTAATCAGCAGGCACCAACTGATGTGCCGTGGCCTGCTCCACCCAAGGAGGTGTGGCCGAACCAACCGGCACCAACTGTAGCACCAGTGGCCTAAGCCGCTGCCATTAATGTTGTTGTGAGCGTGAACCCATCAGTGGCACAGTCCGCGCTCACAAATGTTTCTTGGGACACTATTGTAAACTTCTGAAATAGTTTTTTCCTTCACTTACTGTGTGGTATTCTAGTACCCTCTTGTTGTTACAGGTTTTCTTCAGTTCTGCAAAAAGTTCAAGATAAAGTGCCTGGCAGGACTATGCCAAGAAGTTCTCCTGTTTGCAACGTAACCACCTTCATAATTTGTGCCCGGTCCTTGGCCAAGAGACTCCTTGCCTGAGGAGATCCTAGTATGTTTGTGCCCAGCCCCTGGCCGAGAGACTCCTTACCTGAGGAGATCCTAGTAAGTTTGTGCCCGGCATAGCCGTGTTCTCATTCAGGACTCTATAATTTAGGTGAACTGTAGAGCTTTACATGACCGTTAATGTAAATTTTATAATGTTAATATATTTTTGTGCACAAAATTTTGCACTCCAACAGCAGGTAAATGTAACCTGAATATCTCGAGTGTTGTGCTGCTGGCATGTAACCTTTGTTTTCCAAGAAAATAAAATATCTGGTTACATAACATGTCCATAATGTAAATGGTTTTGCTGTACAGAAGTATAAAATTCCTGTACATAAGTATAAAATCCCTGTACAGATGTACATAATTCCTGTATGGAAGTAAAGAAAAAAAATAATATATATTTCTTATAGGTGTTATATAGTTAGTATGGTTGAAAAAAGACATACGTCCATCAAGTCCAACCAGGGAATTGAAGTGAAGGGTGTAAGGGGATAAGGGGAAGGGATGTAGTTTTATAATTCTGCATAAGCATTAATGTTATTTTGTTCCAGGAATGTATCTAACCCTGTTTTAAAGCTGTTAATTGTTCCTGCTGTGACCAGTTCCTGAGGTAGACCGTTCCATATATTCACAGTCCTCACGGTAAAGAAGGCGTGTCGCCCCTTTAGACTAAACCTTTTCTTCTCCAGACGGAGGGAGTGCCCCCTCGTCCTTTGGGGGGATTTAACCTGGAACAGTTTTTCTCCATATTTTTTGTATGTGCCATTTATATACTTATATACGTTTATCATATCCCCCTTAAACATCTCTTCTCAAGACTAAACAATTGTAACTCCTTTAATCGCTCCTCCTAGCTAAGATGTTTTCTTAAAGGTGCTCTCCCAGTTCCTCTGGGAGTAACAATAAACGCCACCTTTCACTAGCGCCTAATCAGACAAATACCAATCAGATATCAAGACTGACTTCATTCACATATATTAATAAAATACAGTGTACACATAGCTCAGTGCATAAACTTCAGTAGTGTACATTCAAAGTCCAGTACTCATAAGAAAAGAAGGTATATGAATTATATCTCACAATCAAACCCCCCAAAAAATGAGTCTTAGGCACTGTAGCAAGTTCTATATCAGTCCATAAGACTGTTATGCACAAATGTCATGTACTTCTTTTGTCTTTATATGTTCAGGATGCTTTTACTGGCCAGAAGGTATTCCTGTAGCTAACTAAAAAAAATACACGTATCCAGTAAGGTAACAGCATGCTTAATTGTTATCTAGATCAATAGTTCTAGGGGTAAGTGTGTAGTACCGATAGACCCTAGTAGCTAAGGCATTGGGCAGAAAGCCTCAGGCAACCCAATCCTCAACCAGTGTATAATTAATGGAAATAATATGTGGTATTTTATCAAATATGTTTCAATAATCTTATCCGGAAAAATCGTACTAGCCCTAACCTGCCTCAACGATCCAGGGTAGAGGAGGGTAGGGGAGGAGATATCGGAGAGGGGGCCATACCCTATTTGCCCCTACAAAGCTCTTATCTATGCCCTAATCCTAGGTGGGGTGGCCGCTCTAAAAAGTGCGGTCCCACACTGGAACCTAGCCTGCCAAACCCTAGAAATCCCTAGTATAGAGGCGAGCTCCTACCTCCTGGAAAGATCCCACAATCCTCTCTATCTACCTCATTGCCCGTCCGATTATCCCTAAGCGCACCTCCCCCTTTCATCTCCCCTGTTTATTATTGCCTGTCCTGTCTCTAATCCAGGAAACAGGCAAAGTTAAACTGCTGATTTAATCCCCTCGGGGCTCGGCTGTCGAGATTATAGATCAAGCGGCACATGCGCAGACCTCCCCCCTGTCCTCCCCCTCCCCTCTTTTTACTTCAATTATTCACCTTTTCATTTTTTCAATATTTTTCTTTTTTCAGTATTTCTGCTAATACTAGGATTGGGTGGACCACCAATATGCCGCGGATTGTCATTATGGGAATCCGTGGCATACTCCTAGGATATTATATATATTTGTTCATTTAATATCACATATTTATTTGAAGCGATACATATAGCTTTTATTTTTAAGTATTCATCACCATTTCCCCATTCTGTGAGCCTCCTGCTGTCCTGAAACTGCCAGCTTTGTAGCATAAAATCTGTGGATTACCTGAGTTTATATAGCCATGCAAACACCTTCATTCCTCTATGTACGCAGCGCTAACACTAATGCGCGGTATAGTGGTTTTCCACGGCTGCCTGGTTACCATGGCAGCGGGGACGCTCCCTCATGGCGGCGCTGGGGGAGCGGCTTCCACAGCCGTGATGCCACTGTCCTGCGCCGCTCTGATAGGGCGCAGGCGCATGATGTCAGACGCCATCCGGCTGCTGACTATATAGTGGCCGGAATTATCACGCTGCCCTGTCTGCCATTGCAGCAGGGTGGAGCGGACCTCCAACGAAACTGTGAGTAGAGGGTTGATCGGAGGGCCCGGTGTCTTTCTAGCTTTGGCCCCTGGTCCCCGGACGAATACTTATTTCATCACTTCCCAGGAACAGCTACAACAGTGATATATGTGTTTTTTATATAGGTGTGGGAGCAACAGCGGCGGGCATACTCCGCCGCCCAGGGCACCTGTCCATGTTTTTGCTTTCCCTTTATTGCACAGGTACTTTATCTTGAATATGGGTTAAAAATTTGTCCTATTACAGGTGTGGCTACCAGACCCATTATACTGTGCCTATATTCTTTTTCTTTATAGGTTGGCGACCATTTGGATATGGACACCAGGCACCTGACAAATTAGGTGCACTAGGCTAGGTGTGACCAGGATCGGTCCCCTGTGATGCTTACACAGTTTCACTTACTACTCTGTAGGAGTTAATTGGGGGTATAACTAACGCAATATATTGCTCTACTTACATTAAGATATTATAAATCAGATACTTTTTTAAAATCATTTATTACCCTTTACGGCTCACCCCCCCAGCAGTTTCCTCCCTGAAGAAGTCACAAATGACAGTGTGACAGAAACGCGTTGGGTGTTGTGGGGGTACTATTGTGAGCATATTTGTTGGGGCTATATGTGCCTGAACAGTGGTCATTATTTGACCATATTGGGAGCTCAGGATCCATATAGCTACCATAGGGTCCTCGTGGACTCTAGTAATTAGAGCACTGTAACCATCACATTCACATCTATATTCGTTTGAGGTTACTATTCGGCATTTATTTTAATAGTCTACAATAAATGTTATGTTTTAAGAATATCAAGTTTTCATTCCCTATTTGATTGCCTTGATCATTTGGGTCAGGACGACCAGTATACTATATTAGTCCTACTATATCTTTTAACAAAAAGGTAACAGCGAGATTTATTTCAGTATGTCGAAGCATTACAGTCATTATATATACTTCATGTCAAGTGTCAGTTTAGAATATTCTGTGGTCATAGTCAAATATCTACATGTCAGTCAAATGTCAGACATAAATCAAATATCAAATATCATGTGTTGATAAAGTTTTCAGCTATAGACGGATTTTATAGCTAGGATATAACTAATAATATGTCATGCATAGTCATTAGATATGCGTAATCTAATAAACTAAGGTAAAATAAAGATACAAAAGATATGAAAATGTAAAATAGCATGTGGTGTCCCGGTACAGGACCTTGTCCTGTCCCTGTCTAAAGTCCCCTCAGCTAGATTCCCTCCATTCCACAGGGCTCTCCTGCAGGGCTTGCCCCTTGTTCGCCTCATATAAATATATTTCTGTATAGTGTACTGATGTATAGGACCTACCTAGGTCACGTGATATATTATGGTTGTAGAGATATTTAGGACCTTCCAGGGTCATGTGATAATGTCATGTGGTGTACCCAGAGTTCAGGACTTACAGGCTTTGCAGCCAATGGGATTAGTCCAGCCCCCCTGGTATATAAGGGGCTGAAGTCTCTAAATTGTCTCTCTTGTTCCTGCTCTTATTTCCCGATCCAAAGCAAGCACAATCAGCATCTCCATTCATCTCAACTAGGCCAAAGCCTAAAGAACCAGCAGCCACTAGAACCATGAGTTATAAAGCTCTGTTTCCTAAATCCTTGTGACTACTATTCTACTCAACTCATAAAATTAGTAGCACAGTAGCCTGTTTAAAGCTAAAGACTATTAGTCCCAGCAAAGCCTGTGAGGAACCTGCATTCCGGTTACCTCAGGAGAGACTGTATGTTTATAAAGACTGTTTGCATAAGAAGTTCAGTAAAGTTCCAGTTATCTCATAAATTCTGCTGTGGACATTCCATTTATTCCCTGCTGTTTTTGGGCCGGTTGGCGGCAGGGCCTTCTATACTCAGTAAACCGCACCTTGGCATCATGACAAACCAAGGGTTAATACCACCAGACCCTACAACACCATTGCCTCACCCAGCTCACCACAAACACTATTGTCATGGTATTGGTGTTATTGTTAATATACTTAGTATAGTAAAATCTAAAAATATATATATTTTTTTACTTATCTCATCCTGTTCATCCTGTTTGTGAATAAGTTCTAGCCATCCTGTATGGACATTATTTAAATGCACAGAGACTATATATATATTTTTTTTTTTTCTTTCTTTTCATCATTTTTGTTATCATCAGCCTGAACTGGGACATTTGGATTAATGCTTCAGGACTGCATCCGGCCCTATTGGCCATTCCGTTCCTCTCCCTAAGGGGACATACGTCGGGGATGACTCTTTTTAAGTAAGGGGGTTTGTGGTGTCCCAGTACAGGACATGGTCCTGTTCCTGCCTTAAGTCCCCTCAGGAAGTCCCCTCTGCAGCTCTCCTTCACCCCTTGCTCATCAGATACTGCTTCATATAAATGCATTATAAATGTATTGTGCATATTATTCAGTATGTAT
Organism: Hyla sarda; assembly: GCF_029499605.1. NCBI lineage: Eukaryota > Metazoa > Chordata > Amphibia > Anura > Hylidae > Hyla > Hyla sarda. Next base: position 186,384,723 of record NC_079194.1, read on the forward strand.
AAAGGTTGTACAAATGTATAAAATGTATAGGACCTTCCTGGGTCATGTGATGTACCCAGAGTTCCCTGGGTACAGGACCTCCAGGACTTGCAACCAATGGGTTTTAGTCAAGCCCCCCTAGTATATACAATACTACAAGTCCCAGCAAGCCTGTGAGGTATCCCGCATCCCGGTTGCCTCTAATGAAACTGCATAACTGTAAAGACTGTTCCGTAAGAAGTTTATGTAAAAGTTCCAGTTATTTGCACAATTCCTGCTGTGGACATTCCATTATTGCCTGCAGTTTCTGGGTTGGTTGTCGGCAGGGCCTTAAACAGAAAACAACCACATCCTGGCTTCATGACAAATCAGGGGTTAATAACACCATGCCCCACAGGGTTCATACCACCAGACCCTGCTACACCGTTGGATCACCCCGCCACCACACTTTATCATACAAAAGTCGCACGTGCGCCTAAGCTATTTTTTTGTGCAACTTTTGAGGGTAAACATAAAGTACCAATCAGCCCTACCTAAGCAATTTTCAGTTTTTACTTTGCAATAGTTGGGAATTTATCATGTGCAAATGTGGCATGCAGGTAAAAAAAAAAAAAAAAAAATCACAAACCCCCTTTAAGGACACAGCCAATTTTATTTTTGCTTTTTCGTTTGTTCATCCACTAAAAATCATAACTCTTTTATATATCCATCTCCAGACCCATATAAGGGCTTGTTTTTTGAGGCACCAATTTGTCTTTTGTAATGACATCAATCATTTTACCATAAAATGTATGGCGCAACCCAAAAAATGTTATTTGTGTGGGGAAATTAAAAAGGTTTCATTTTCACGTTGTACACTTTACAGTAAAAATGAAGTTTTCTTTATTCTGTGGGTCAATACGATTAACCCTACATGTACTTTCTCATTGCCTTTCAATCATTTTTTGGGGAATGTGATGTCACAAAATCACAGCAATTTTGGATTATTATTTTTTTTTTTTACATGCTTACACCATTCACGTACGGGATCATCAACATTATATCTTGATAGTTTGGACATTGACGCACGTGGCAGTACTACATGTTTATTAATTATGAATTTTTCTAATCCTTTTTGTGATGAAATGGTGGGAAAAAGGGGCCATATACATTTTTATTGGGGGGGCGGGGGCTTTTTTACTTTTCCCCCCCAGGGTTGGCAGGGGGTGGGGCCATGGTGGGGCTGGAGCGGAGTTAGGGGGGGCGCCAATATAGCATTTCGCCAGTGGCACAAGGGGTGCTAGGTACGCCTCTGCACCTACAGCCTTATCAGCAACTCAGAATTGAATTGCTTGCACAAAGGAATATAAATGAAAACCACATTTATTTTCTATTAATCCATAAATGTAGCCCTCTTCCTGACTGGCAGCATAGGGGGTCACCTACATTGCTTATGCTTCATCTTAGACCTGTTTGTAAGTTATGACCTGTGGCCTTCAGTAATGCAATCTTATTGTACAATATTCTACTGCAACCTCTCCGACCACTATGACCTCTTTGTATGCAATATATTCTATATTATTCACTTGCACAGTACATGAAGCTCAGTACAGGAACAATAAGAAATATATGATGTATGTTACTACTGACTGTACAGGAGTATAGAAGTCTGTGTGTCTACAAGACCCCCAGCTGAACAATCTGCCATGTGTTGTTTCACATAGGTATAATGGTGCAGGGTGATGTCTTTGTCTATTGTCAGGTTACTGGTGTCAGGCTGGCAGTTTCAGTCTTTAGAGGATTTCCTCTTTGGTGGAGAATAAAGCTGTGTCAAGAGGAAGGAAACCAACTCTGATTTTACATTGTGCTGATTAGAAGAAAGTCCAGCTCTAGTTTACTGATGATAAGTCCCGCAGGAGGATTGGCTGTACGTTTCTTCAACTCATCCACCATCTTTAAGGAAGCTGTAAAAGAAAAATGAAAAAGTAAACAGCAGTATGTAGTTGTTACATATTTGTGGTATCTCAGTACAGAAGTGGCCCCCCTTCTGTACCCTGTTTGGTCCTTTCAGGTGGACTCAGTCCCAGTCCCCAGGCCCCACACTCCTCAGGACTCTCGTCACACTATAGTTCATAAGTGAATATGTCTTTAAGTCCTGTTGTTCAGTCATGTAAGCAGGGAAGGTGTCAGTGACCAGGTGACTTGTGGGTGACCTATGGAAGTACTCCAAATTGCTTCCTTATATACCAGGGAGGAGCTAGCTAGTTGAGTTCTGTTCTGAGGTGCAGTACAGTCAAGACCTGAGAGTGTCTGGTGTCCCAAGGGTGACCAAGGCCTAACCACGCAGCCATGCTTCCATCAACCGTGTACCCCTTCAGGTGAAAGTCTAAACCTCTTAAGCAACCACAGGGGAGAAGTCTAGTCAGTCATAGTCAAGTCTTTCAAGCCTGCTAAAGTCAGCGTGGGATTGCATGAGTAAGTCCAAGTCCACTACAAGTCCCAGCGAGCCCGCATGTCTCCTAACTGGTCATTTCCTTGGGTCTAACTGAGCTGTAAAGACTTTAAACACCTATCTGCCTCAGTAAAGCTGCCTTTGTTCCGTAACCTTGCATCGGAGTCATTATTTGCCACGTGCCTGGCCCAGTAACCAGCGACCATATCCTCGGGTGGTGTAGAGGATAACCATGCCCTGGTGTCAGGAAAACAAGGGGTTACTGCCATGTGCCCCAAGGATAATAACACCTGCCCTTCCATCGCACCCCTTACCACATAGTTATTTCTGTTTCTCAGAAAGCAGGGTGCCACTGCCATTACAACAACCTAGGAGTAGCACTGTACAACTGAGGGAGACTTGTGAGAATGCTGAGGTTTGTAGTCCTAATGTTTGCTACTGTCTGGGTCACTATGGTCAGTGTGCATAGGATTTCTGCAGGAGCTCCCACACTCCTTAAAATGTTACTGTCCTTAAAAACAACTTTGACATGATGCTCAGACTAGAAGACCAGCATGTAGTCTCTTTACTAGTCTAAGAGGGTAACAGTTTTTAAGGACCTCTTAGCAGTGTGACCGTAGTGGACCTCCAGTCAGGTTGGGACCGCACATACCCTAGAGGCCAATCAGTTTGATTTCTCTTTGTCACTTCAGGGACATTACTGTAACATCTCAGGAACTCGCTCGGGATGCTCACTATCACTACAAGGGTAAACTATTTGCCACATGTACCAACTGCTGTTGCCTTGTTCATGTTGAAACTGCATCTTGTTAAAGAACTGTGCCTCCATTTATGTGGAAGATTAGTGGTGATCAAAAGTAAAGTTACCTTTTACATCATCCTCTCTTGTCTTCCTTGTCCTCCCAGTGTCCTGGCTCAATGTGCCCCTGTGTAACATCTAGGGCAATCCACATGACAGCCTACCTGCATCAACCTTATAAATAAAACCTTACTGTGGCCTGACCTTCTCCCCCCGAATAAAATTGCATGACAACTTGTGGGGTTGTAAAGGCCACAGCTTTATTATTATAACATTTTATTGTAAAACTTAACCCATATGCCTACCGCAGGAAACTGCGGGCACAAAGCTCAAACCCAGTATAACACGAGTCTCTGCCTGAGAGGTGAACTCGTGGGGTACCACTTCTAGGTCTAACTCCCCAACTATTTTTCTGGCCTTGAGTTGCTGCCAAATAAAGCTGTGACAATAACATCAGTTAAGGTTATAATAATGTATTTTTTATTTTTTAATTTAAATTTTTTTTTTTTAATGATTTTAATTCTTTATTTTATTTTATTTTTTTAAACAGGTAAAAAAGGGGGAGAGAGGGTGGGGACAGTTTTCTGTCTTATGTAGTGACTCCTGAGGCTGAGGGGACACTAACAGCACCAACACATCTTTCAAATAGTGTGAGCCCCCAATTCCCCTCCCCTGGCTTCTGGGGACCAATCCTATGGGGGTAATATGAAAATATTTACCCCACGCTTACCCCACGCTGATTCAACCCAGAGCCAGGGGTGGGGTGGGGGTGAACCTCTGCTGGCTGTCATGGCACCCCTGGTCCATATGCATAGACCATAGGTGCTTCTTGACAGCCTACCTGCATCAACCTTATAAATAAAACCTTACTGTGGCCTGACCTTCTCCCCCCGAATAAAATCGCATGACAACTTGTCGGGTTGTAAAGGCCACAGCTTTATTATGATAACATTTTATTGTAAAACTTAACCCATATGCCTACCGCAGGAAACTGCGGGTACGAAGCTCCAACCCAGTATAGCACGAGTCTCTGCCTGAGAGGTGAACCCGTGGGGTACCAACTCTAGGTCTAACTCCCCAACTATTTTTCTGGCCTTGAGTTGCCGCCACCACCTCTCCCGGGTACACCTAGCCAGAGAGGCGACCCCACAAGGCCAGGACTTGATCGATACCATTTTGGAAATCCGAATTCAGGATATACAATCCAATTTCGTTTAGATGCACCCCATCCCATCTTTTCAGTTTTCTACCCCCACTCTCAATCTCTCGGTGCCTAATGGCCACTCCTCCCAATCGGCGAACGAAGGCCGATACCGACATATTTAGTTTACGTCTACATTTTTCCAATGCCCTGTGGCTCCTAGCCTCGTTCCACTGGTCGCGGGAAACCATGTTTGACCAGATGATAGCCGAACCCCCAGAAACTTATAGAAATCTAGCTAAGTCAGCTTTTATTTTTTGAATAAGTAAAATGTTTTTTATAGCACCCAGGTCATTACCCCCAGCATGGATTAATAAGATAAAGGGGGCAGGTGTAGCTTGCCTTATCTTTTCTACTTCCTTGGTAAGCTGTTGCCAGCCTAGCCCCTTTATGCCCCGTCATCTGACCTTAACATGAGACGGATCATAACCTAGGTTGCGTCCATTTGTCCATGCTTCTGCTCGCTTGTTGGCCCAATACACGTAGGAATGACCGACTATCCAGATCCGAACCGGGAGGAGACCTAGGATGAGGGTTGAGAGTTAAAACAACATAAGAGGCATACCGTTTAGATTTCCACCTGCCTATCTTCTTTATTTCATCAGATGAGAACCCAGAGAGGAAGGCAGTGGTGGCCGCCCCTATTCTAAAAGAGTGTGATGTGTTAAGGTGGGCTGGCAGGCCCAGGTGTTCCAATGCCAGGCGGAGTACGTGTTTGTATTGGTAAAGGGCTGAACCATCTGGATGTATTAGGAGGGATTTTCCCCCGGGAGGCCTAACTTGCAGGAATAGTGTAAGAGCACGTACTGGGCAACAGGGGCCCCCCGATGCCATGAGGGAAATCATGTTCCCTTTACCCTCCTGGTCGGTTTTTGATTTTTGTAAAATTATGGATAGGGACTTAAGGCCATTTGAGACCGCACTCATTTGCAAACCCCCTTGTACATCCGTCCTACCGGAAACCAGCTCCCCTATGCGAAATGCACCAAAGAAACTTAGTGTAAAGGCAGCCCGGAACAAGGTTACTTCGTAAGGGATTGAACAGATATGGGGTAATGTCTCCAATAACCATCTCAGTATCTCTGGGGAGATTGGTTTTCTCTTGACAGTAGTTTTTGACATGCACCTTTTCCAACCTTGCAGTATCTTTTTAATATGGAACTGCTTCCCTATTTCCTCTCACTGTATTAAACGACATAAATAGGAGATTGTTGTCAGGGACTTGTTTACCGCCGCTGCTGAGCAACCTTGAAGCCGCAAGGCTTCCAAGTAGGCCAGCGTTGCGACCATCCTGCTATAGTGGTCTGATAGACCCATTTCCCCATCAGCGACTGCTATCCACTGGTGCCATGTTCTGCTATAAGCTCTAATAGTGGAAGGAGCTAAAGATTTTTCAAACAAGGATAGCAGATTTCCGTAACGAGAAGCCATAATGAAGAAGGGATTCGAGTCTCTGTGTGCTCCGCTTCTGGAGCCAGGGTTCTGAACCTGTTGATCTGCAAACGGGACAGGGAATCCACTATATCATTTTGCATTCCAGGGACATGTTTAGTTCTAAACCAAATATTACGATCTAGGCATCTGTGACCAAGTGGCGTAGTAAAAATATAACAGGAGGTGAGGATGAGGTGGACTTGTTAATTACGTGTACTACGCTAAGGTTGTCTGTCCAGAACATAATTCGTTTGTTTTTCATGTGTTGTCCCCACACCTCAACTGCAGCAACTATTGGTAACAATTCTAAGCAGGTGAGGTTGCGTAAAAGGGGGGAGCCTTGCCACTCCAGGGGCCATGGTTGAGAGAACCACTGGCCCTGGAAGTATCCCCCGATACCCAAACTACCCGAGGCATTAGTAAATAGGTTCAGATCAATATTGGATACCTCCAGTTCCTGCCAGCAGGATGAGCCATTATATCTGGACAGGAAAGAAAGCCAGACCTGTAGGTCTGACTTCATGGGTTTGGTGACCCTAATGAAATGGTGTGGTTCCCGTATACCCTTAGTAGACAGTGCTAGACGCCGGCAGAAGGCCCTGCCCATGGGTATAATTCTAGCAGCAAATGCTAAATGTCCTAACAGTGATTGTAATTGTTTTAGGGTGGTCTTTTTAGATTTCATCATGTCAAGTAATTTTGATTTTATTTCTTGCTCTTTTTGTAAGGGCAATCTAGATTCCATCATGTTAGCATGAATTTCAAAACCAAGGAACTGTATGACTGATGTTGGACCTTCTGTTTTTTCCTCCGCAATTGGGACGCCAAAGTGAACTAGCGTGTCCCTAAAAGTGCATAATGCATGGCATGTGATGTCTGTGTTGGGGGGGCCTATGAATAGGAAATCATCTAGGTAGTGTATCATACACCACCTGGGAGACCAATAGTTTCTGGTCGCAATAACATGTGTGAAAAAATTTGTAAACTAATCGACCATGTTTTACGACAGATGGTGGTTGTGCTTCCGTCTTATCTTAAAGATACAACCGATGCTCTCAGGCGTCTTGAGGGAATACATTTGGACCAAGATATGATGATAGTCACCTGCGACGTGGAATCATTGTATACCTCTATACGTCATGAAGATGGAATTCGAGCAGTCCGATCCTCTTTCCTCATGTTAGACCTGGATTCCGAAACAGGTGAGTTTGTTACTGACTTACTCTCCTTCGCACTCACCCATAATTACTTCTTTTTCCGTCAAACAATATATCTGCAAACCCAAGGGACCGCTATGTGGGCGGCTTGTACGCCCTCATATGCGAATCTCTTTCTGGGAGCATGGGGGAGAGAGATCTTTATGACCCACCCCTGCCCACAGGTGGACAAGGTCCACCTGTGGGCAAGATATATAGATGATGTCATTATGATCTGGAAGGGATCCCAAGAAGACTTGGAAATGTTCATAAATGAATTGAACAATAACAATCTAAATATCAAACTGACGTTTAAGAGTGGTAGAGCTGGAATGGAATTTTTAGACATTCTTTTCCATGTGGATGACGAAGGTTTTTTATATTCCAGCTTGTATAGGAAACCGACATCGACAAATGCATTGTTACATGCCAACTCTTCACATCCCACGAAATTGATTCAGAGCATCCCTATTGGACAGTTTCTCCGTGCTCGCAGAATCTGCTCATCTATGGAAGCATTTGAGACACAGGCGAAGGATCTTAGCCAACGTAGGTTATGATGAAGCATGTATCAAGAGAGCATACAAACGTGCCAAATACTCGGATAGAGATTCCTTGTTACAACAGAAACGACCACGTAGCGACGACAACCAGGTGAGATTCATCACGAAATACAACTCACAATCAGGGCATATATGCCAAATTCTGTCTAAGTATTGGGACATACTCATGGTGGATCCAGTTCTTAGATTATACCTGAAATCGCACCCTTCCATCACATACAAAAGAGCACCTAATCTCAGAGATGCTCTTGTGCAAAGCCACTATGGGGGCAAGAAACCTCAAAAAATATTTGGATCACTAGGCCCGAAATGGGGATGCAAACCTTGTGGTTCATGTGTGGCATGTTGCAATGTAGTGGTGGACACACAATTCTGTGATTCGAAAAAAACCAGAGAATACAAGATCACACATACCATCTCATGTAACACGGTTGGCATTATATGCCATGCTCCCTGCCCTTGTGGTTTGATTTATATAGGTCTCACCACAAGGGAATTCAAGAAGAGGATTTGTGAAAAAGTTTTGGGCATCCTAAAGATGAAGAAGATGAAACTGCATTGACTACAATACCTCACCATTTTAAGTCTTTCCATTCTTGTGATCCTTCTGGTCTTCAATTACGAGGTATTGATCAAGTTTTTCCTGGCCAACGTGGGGGGAATTTAAAAAAAATTATTGGCCCAAAGGGAGGTTTTTTTGGATTTTTAAATTAAAAACCATCCATCCCCTGGGGCTTAATGACTCTCTTAGTTTTTCCCCCTTCTTATAAATCATTCCCTCATGCGTATTCGGAATACCTCTTATTAGGTGGGCTTGGTTCCATTGCCCTTATTCGTTTTCCATTCATAGTGGGGTTGCTAGATACTAAGTTATATTTCTTACCCTGATCCGTCCTCTCTTTTTCTGCTGTGACCGTCCCTGTTTAGGCTCTCACAATGTTTTTATTCTAAGTTTTATGTATAGTTCTCATTTTTCTTTTCTTTTCTTCCCTTCTACTGCAGAGTTGTTTCCTGCGCCTGTGAGCCACCTTCGATTCCAGTCTCATGAGTCTGTCTAAGATTTAACACGCACTAGCACTTTACACTGTTTATACAGTTGTACTATTGTTAATTCCTTGCAGGTGATTGCACCTATGCATCATATAACTATGTGTGTATATATATATATATATATATATATATATATATATATACCATATCCAGCCCACATCAACCCACCTATCACGCTCCATATTTTAAGTCATCCGCCTGCCCACGCAAGTACTGCCAGACCTTTTTTGTCGTATTTTTGATTATATTCATATCTTGTGTTCACAATGTATTTACATAATATTTCAGGTCATTTGCTGTTACACATTCACATATATCTTCAATATATCTTATAGATAATAACATTTTGTACCTATATTTTTATATATAACTTTGTATATATATTTTTTTATATATATATATTTTTATATATACTCTTACTTAATTTATTTATTATGGTCTTGCATTTACAGTTTCTTCGATAAATTTGACGCACTAGAACTTCATTGTTTTTCATTTACACACACACATATATATTTTTTCGTCTTCCACTAATCAGTATTATACCAATCCACTATTAGCACTTATTTATTGGTAATATTGTCTGTATATATGGACATATGCACACCTTTTTAGGTTTATTGACTTATTACCACTATTTTTATTTCAATGTTACATTATATATTTTATATTTATACTTATTCATTATTCACACATTTCTTTCAATATATATTCCCTTTTTTTAAATTTATTATCATTTATTATTATTAAATATACTTTTTGTACATATATTTTTTTATAAACATTTTTTTAATCTATTTTCTATTTACTTCATGCATCATTTTTTCCTATCTGATTCGTATAATAATGCTCTCAGTGTTTTATTTATATCCTAACATTATTTACTTATTCACTGCATGATCAGCAATTGGTTGTATTGGGTAATAAAATATATAGAATTTTCTTGCATGTTCACGGTTGGTTTGCTGTGTTTTATTTCTCTTATTCACTTTCACCTACCTCTTTCACTTCACTTTTGCCCACACTTTTTTCACTTCTGGGTTTTTGTCACTCTATTGCATTTGTTTGACATGGGGTGTTTCACGTGGGGTATACATCACGTGTTCCAATCTTCTCATTTCTAAGCGTTCGCGTTCACTCTCATGGACACTAGCGCTTCTTGATTTACACGGCGCCTGCGCACTCCTGTCTGAGAGTCCGGTCAGGTGATCCATGTACCACATGACCGTACGCCACTCGCGGGAGACGCAGTACGTGTGCACACGCGTTTTCATAGCCTGGTCATGTGATTACAAGAATCATGTGACCCGGCTTGTTTACCGGAAGTACGCCGACGGCGTCCCGGACATCAGTAGTTCTGGCGTTCACCATCTTTAGGTAAACTCGGAACATCATTGGGTACAGCTAAGTCCTGTGGGCGGCAGTATTTTTCAGGACGTTCTGATTGGGGGTAAGCAATGTCAGTTAAATTGTGACGAGCTGTAAGTGGCTGGAGTTTGGTATATTAGGCTGGTGAGAAGGTAGGATAGCCACACCCCCTGAGGAAGCCATTCAGTGGTGAAACGATCGTTGGGGTTGGTAGGTAAGGTCTGGCATACTTGTTCCTTTTGGTCTCTGGGTTTGGCTTTCACATTTATTTTTTCCATGCCTTCTTGCTTGCATTTAGCATTATCCTGGTGTGATCTTATTTGATACCTGATACCTTATTGCCCTCTGACCTCATACTTATGTTTATTATTGTTTCCACGCTGAGTTCCAGCCCTTACCTACCCATCTGTAGATTCTTTCGGTGCCTTGTTTTTATTATGTATATGTATTGTTGTTTTTAATTGATGATACATCTAATAAAGATTTTGTTAATATTTCTTCTATATTCTGTCTATCTGTGCATAATTTTTTCTTTGTTTTTGGTGGTGCTTTCTATCATGCACATTACTTACCTCCATGAGGTATAGGTTCTTATGTAGGTGTCTAGTGTATCATAGATGACACTCCCGACCTTTCCGACACAACCCATTCTAGGAATGAGCTAAATAGTTCAAAATAATAACATGAAATCGAACAGCCCATGGAGAGTGTCATATCGTAGTAATAGTTGCCCTGGAAGGAGAAGCCTATAAGGTGAAAGCATTGGGGATGGACGGGAAGGAGTCTGAATGCTGATTGGATATCAGATTTTGCCATAAGGGCTCCCTGTCCAATTTTTTGTAGCCAAAAAAGGGCCGTATCAAAGGATGTGTACTGAACCCTAGATTCATTCCTGTCGATTCGGTCATTTACAGAGGTTCCCTTCGGAAAGGACAGGTGATGAATAAGTCTGTATTTCCCAGGTTCTTTTTTAGGTATTTCCCCTAGCGGAAAAACTCTGAGATTGTCAAAGGGTGGGTATGGAAATGGTCCAGCTATTCTGTTCATTTGCAGTTCATGGGCTATCTTCTGGGCAAGTGTTCTTTTGCTGATTTAAAATTATTGGCAAAGGTAGGGGCCTCGCTAGGAATAAACGGGATCCAAAATCCCACTGAGAAGCCGTATCTTAGTATGGCTGCCTCACGCGTTCTAGGATAGTGGTCGAGCCACGGATCCATCCTTAGCCTGTTCACTGGGGTCCTCTTTTCTAGGAAAGGAGTTATGGGCAGGAAGGGGTTTTGCGTTGGTTGTCTTGGCCTTTTTAAAACATCGGACAGCTGTTTGCGCTCCACCGCAGTAGGAGCATGCGTGTTTAAATCGACATGCTGAGTACCATCTACAGTGGCTTTCGTTAAATAGCCAACATGTACCTTTTGAATTGGGAGCGGAATTGATGGCCGGTGTTCCAATATGGGCACCGGCCCTGTGTGGAAAGGGTGGATTTTGAGCTGGGCGGCTGGGCGTCATCACCAACAACCAGAGATTAACATCCTGGCTGTCCCATGTTAGCTGCGGCCTAGAGGGTATGCGCTTCCTAAATTGTTCATCGTACCTTGACCAACAGGATCCCCCATATGTCTTATATACGCCCCATATTATATCCACATATGTAAACAGGGGCGGGCCTAATTCTGGAAATCGCTCGCACAATGTGCTGGCGTATATGGCAAAGCCTTGCAACCAGTTGTTAATGGTGTGCGGAAGGGTTTTTTGCTTTTCTTTTTCCGTATCCCCTGCGCGTTTAAAAGGTTTATCTATAAATTCTCTTTCAGCTGGGACTAAATTATAAACGTCTACATATTGACGAGACCAGATCTGTTGCTTAATCTCATCGGAAAGGTGCCAGCTGAGAGGTGACACTGCACCCACTAGGGCAGGGCCAACTATTGATTCGGAGGCGCTGGGTTCCTGTGGTGGAGCTGGGTTCTCTAATGGCGGAGCGGTGGTCTGGGCCAGGGGCGGTGGGGGCAGCCTATCTAAAATGCGTGAAAGTATTTGTGTAATGTGTGCTGCGTCTGCTACCTGTGATGTGTGTCCCCTTCCCCAAACTGCACCCGAGTCACACTCACCAACCGGGGTATCCGCACGTGGGTGGTCCTGAGGAGTTGCGGCATGGTGCTGAGGCGGTCTCCCCACCTGAGGGGAGCTGTCTGTAGGGGGAGCCGGAGGCCGAGATGGAGGACTGGGGACCTCCAGGACAAGAGATAAGGGGCGGGATGGGCTGGGGGAGATGTTGCGGGTTTTTTTTTGGCGCTTACAAGCGCGGTGAAGTCCGGAGGTCTGGGGCAGGACCAGTGATGGATGAGGCGGCTTGTTCCGTTTTATGCGGCGGTGGGGTTCCGGGTTCAGGTGTTGAGGGGGGCGAGAAGTGCGGGAGGGCCTGGCTGCCGGGCGCGGTGCGGAGCGGAGGTCATCCGGAGGAGGCTCAGCAGGAGGGGCTCCATCCAACATGTTGGAGAGCCACTGCAGTCTTTCTTGCTGGGCTCGCTGGCCTATCTGCTGCAGGAGCCGGTCCATCTTCGCGGGATGGTTTTCTGTCTGATGTAGTGACTCCTGAGGCTGAGCGGACACTAACAGCACCAGCACATCTTGCAAATAGTGTGAGCCCCCAATTCCCCTCCCCTGGCTTCTGGGGACCAATCCTATGGGGGTAATATGAAAATATTTACCCCACGCTAACCTCTGATTCAACCCAGAGCCAGGGGTGGGGAGGGGGTGAATCTCTGCTGGCTGTCATGGCACCCCTGGTCCATATGCATAGACCATAGGTGCTTCTATACCATTGCCGGGTACTGTACTTCGGTGTGTTCTGGGGGAAGCTTAAAGGGGAAGTATCACCTTTACCGTATATACTCGAGTATAAGCCGAGTTTTTCAGCACGATTTTTCGTGCTGAAAACACCCCCCTCGGCATATACTCGAGTGAACTCTCCACCCTCAGTGGTCTTCAACCTGCGGACCTCCAGAGGTTTCAAAACTACAACTCCCAGCAAGCCCGGGCAGCCATCGGCTGTCCGGGCTTGCTGGGAGTTGTAGTTTTGAAACCTCTGGAGGTCCGCAGGTTGAAGACCACTGCAGCCTTCGACATCATCCAGCCCCCTCTCACCCCCTTTAGTTCTGTACAGTACTCGCCTCTGCTCGGCGCTGGTCCGGTGCTGCAGGACTGTCCGGAGAGGAGGTCGTCCGGTGGGATAGTGGTTCCGGGCTGCTATCTTCACCGGGGATGCCTCTTCTCCGCTCTTCGGGCCCGGCCCCAGAATAGTCATGTTGCCTTGACGACGACGCAGAGGTACGTTCATTACCAACGTCCTTCTGCGTCATCGTCAAGGCAAAGCCTCTATTCCGGGCCTGAAGCGCGGAGAAGAAGCGCCACTGGTGAAGATAGCAGCCCGGAACCACTATCCCACCGGAGGACCTCCCCACCGGACAGTCCTGCAGCACCGGTCCAGCGCCGAGCGGAGGCGAGTACTGTACAGAACTAAAGGGGGTGAGAGGGGGCTGGATGATGTCGAAGGCCGCAGTGGTCTTCAACCTGCGGACCTCCAGAGATTTCAAAACTACAACTCCCAGCAAGCCCGGACAGCCGATGGCTGCCCGGGCTTGCTGGGAGTTGTAGTTTTGAAACCTCTGGAGGTCCGCAGGTTGAAGACCACTGAGGGCGGATAGTTCACAAGAGGATGATAACAAGAGGATGATGACAAGAGGGTGATGAAGGGGGGTGGGGATGATGACAAGGGGATGATGAAGGGGGGTGGGGATGATGACAGGGGGATGATGACAAGGGGATGATGAAGGGGGGGTGTGGGATGATGACAAGGGGATGATGAAAGGGGGATGATGACAGGGTGATGATGATGAGGGTCTGGATGATGACAGGGGGGGGGGGGATTATGTATTTCCCACCCTAGGCTTATACTCGAGTCAATAACTTTTCCTGGGATTTTGGGGTGAATTTAGGGGCCTCGGCTTATATTCGGGTCGGCTTATACTCGAGTATATACAGTATATTTTTTGTCTTGTCAGAGACACATACTAAAACATGTTTTTTTTTCTAACCAGTTTCTATTTTCTGATTGTCATTTTTTTTTTATTTACTTTGTGTGCATTATTATGGGGGCTATCATCTTGCCTGAGCTATTTTTAACAGCATTTAGAGATATGCTTTATGGCAACACCCATGGACATAGACAACAATAGACAGAAGCTGTCCTATTCAGATAAATTAAAGGGGTACTCTGGAGGAAAACAATTTTTTTTTTTTTTAAATCAAATGGTGCCAGAGGATAATGCAGTGCATTAACGCAAAGCAGTGGGATTCTGGGATTCTGTGTAAATCCTGATTATGGAGTCCGCAGAAAGAATAGCATTGTCTATTCTTTCTACAGAATCTGCAAGGAAATGCATTGCCGTATATGAGATGACACTTTTACATGTGGTCCTAGCACCAGCATGTTGTGCCGGTGCTCCTCTCCAATTTTCTGTGCGGACATTGCTCATGTGAACATAGCCTCACTGTGACAGGGCCTCTAATTTCTTTCAAAACCAGCTCCATGTCTGTCCCCAGGTTGTGTGTGGTATTAAAACTTGGCTCCATTCAATTCAATGGAACTGAGCTGCAGAACCACACCCACCCTGGAAACAGACAGGGAGCGGTTTTTGAAAGAAGTTGGCTCTTTTTTTATATTCCTGGATAACCCCTTTAACCCCTTAACGATGCCGGACGTAAATGTATGTCCTGGTGATCTGGTACTTAACGCCCCAGGACGTACATTTACGTCCTATACATAACCCCGAGCATCGGAGCGATGCTCGGGTCATGTTCAGCAGCCAGGGACCCGGCGGTAATGGCGGATGTCCGCCATTAACCCCTCAGATGCCGTGATCAATACAGATCATGGCATCTGCAGCATTGCGGTCACTAAAATGGATGATCGGATCCGATCATCCAGAACGGCAGACATAGGTCCCCTTACCTGCCTCCGCTTCCTTCCACAGGTCTTTTTTTCTGGTCTGCGATCGAGCAGATCAGAGCAGAAGATGACTGATAATACTGATCAGTGATATGTCCAATGAATAACACTGAACAGTATTAGCAATCAAATGATTGCTATAAATAGTCCCCTATGGAGACTATTAAAGTGCAAAAATAAAAGTAAAAAAAGTATTAAAAAAAAGTGAAAATAATTTGAAAACCCCCCTCCCCCCATAAAAACATACATTTTCCCATTTATTGTCCCTATTTCACCCCCAAAAAGTGTAAAAAAATATTTTATATACATATTTGGTATCACAGCATGCGTAAATATCCAAACTATTAAAATAAAAGTTTAATGATACCGTACAGTGAACGGTGTGAACATAAAAAAAAAAGTCCAAAATAGCTGCTTTTTTATAACACTTTATTAAAAAAAAGAAATGAATAAAGAATGTATTAAAAGTTTTATATAAGCAAATATGATATCAATTAAAAGTACAGATCATGGAGCAAAAATGAGCCCTCATACCGTCGCTTATATGGAAAAATGAAAAGTTATAGGTCTTCAAAATAGGGGGATTTTAAATGCACTAATTTGGTTAAACAGTTTGTGATTTTTTTTTTAAGTGCAACAGAAAATAGAAAAGAATGTTATGATGGGTATCATTTTAATCGTATTTACCCAAAGAATAAAGAAAACATGTCATTTTTACCGTAAAATGTACGGCGTTAAAACGAAACCTTCTAAAATTAGCACAATTGCAGTTTTCTTTTTAATTTCCCCACACAAATAGTATTGTGAGTGATGGCATTACAACGGACAACTGGTCTCGCAAAAAAGCTAGCCCTCATACTAGTCTGTGGATGAAAATATAAAAGAGTTATGATTTTTTGAAGGCGAGGAGGAAAAAAACAAAACATAAAAATAAAATTGTCCTTAAAGGGGTATTCCAGGAAAAAACTTTTTATATATATCAACTTGCTCTAGAAAGTTAAACAGATTTGTAAATTACTTCTATTAAAAAATCTTAATCCTTTCAGTACTTATGAGCTTCTGAAGTTAAGGCTGTTCTTTCTAAATCCTCTTTGATGACACCTGTCTCGGGAAACGCCCAGTTTAGAAGAGGTTTGCTATGGGGATTTGCTTCTAAACTGGGCGTTTCCCGAGACAGGTGTCATCAGAGAGGATTTAGACAGAAAAGAACAACCTTAACTTCAGAAGCTCATAAGTACTGAAGGGTTTAAGATTTTTTAATAGAAGTAATTTACAAATCTGTTTAACTTTCTGGAGCCAGTTGATATATATATAAAAAAAAGTTTTTTCCTGGAATACCCCTTTAAGGCCCAAATGAGCTCAGTCCTTAAGGGGTTAAAGAGTAAAATCAGATGTGTACCACATACATATATGTAAAAGATAAAAGGCTAATAGCTTAAAATATACTAAAATATTAGATTGTTGGAATTAAAGGTGCTCCTTAAAAGGAATGACAATAATATTAAGAATTTATCATTCTAATAGGTATAATAATTTGACAGTTCAGAGGTCACGCATATAGGTGCTCCTTTATTAATTATACCTCCTATTACATATAAAATACAGTGTAACACGTTTAAAATTGCAGCTCGGTACAAGCATGGTGACAAATTTAGACGTGGTAAGCCCTGGCCTGAAAATTAATTATCATCTTATAAAACTTGCAAATTACCTTGAGTGTCGGAACACATAAACTTTAAAGCTGCGTTCCTTGAATTATCTGACACCTTTGTGTAAGTATTTATCAAGTCTTGTTTTGTTTGTCACATTGATTCATATTTCTGTCTGGTCATTAACACGTACTAGAATTGTGATAGTAATTTACAGAGAAGTAAAAAGAATTCTTGTTGCATTTGCCATTTGCTGATCTTTTTACATAAGTCACAATTCATCATATTTAAATCATAACAAATGACTGTCCAACAAATGAAGCTATAGTTGTAGTTATGCAACAGCTGGATGTCCCCCCCCCCCCCCCAATGTGAACGTACAGGGTACACTCACATGGGCGGAGGATTACAGTAAGTATCTGGCTGCAAGTTTGAGCTGCCGCAAACTTTCTGCTGCAGCTCAAACTGCCAGCGAGAAACTACTGTGAACCCCCGCCTGTGTGACTGTACCCTAAAAACACTACACTAAACTAACACAAAAATAAAATAAAAAGTAAAAAACTTTACGTATACACATACCCCTATACAGCCCCCTCCCCTCCCCAATAAAAATGAAAAACGTCTGGTACGCCACTGTTTCCAGAACGGAGCCTCCAGCTGTTGCAAAACAACTCCCAGTATTGTCGGACAGCCGTTGACTGTCCAGGCATGCTGGGAGTTTTGCAACAGCTGGAGGCACCCTGTTTGGGAATCACTGGCGTAGAATTCCCCTATGTCCACCCCTATGCAAGTCCCTAATTTAGGCCTCAAATGCGCATGGCGCTCTCACTTTGGAGCCCTGTCGTATTTCAAGGCAACAGTTTAGGGCCACATATGGGGTATCGCCGTACTCGGGAGAAATTGTGTTACAAATTTTGGGGGGTATTTTCTGCTTTTACCCTTTTAAAAAATGTAAAATTTTTTCGAAAACAAGCATTTTAGGTAAAAATTTTTTTATTTTTTTTACATATGCAAAAGTCGTGAAACACCTGTGGGGTATAAAGGTTCACTTAACCCCTTGTTACATTCCCTGAGGGGTCTAGTTTCCAAAATGATATGCCATGTGTTTTTTTTTTTGCTGTCCTGGCACCATAGGGGCTTCCTAAATGCGGCATGCCCCCAGAGAAAAATTTGCTTTCAAAAACCCAAATGTGACTCCTTCTCTTCTGAGACCTGTAGTGCACCAGCAGAGCACTTTTCACCCCCATATGGGGTGTTTTCTTAATCAGGAGAAATTGGGCTTCAAATTTTTAGGGGTATTTTCTGCTATTACCCTTTTTAAAAATTAAACATTTTTGGGAAAACAAGCATTTTAGGTAAAATTATTCTTATTTTTTTTTACATTTGCAAAAGTCATGAAACACCTGTGGGGTATAAAGGTTCACTTAACCCCTTGTTACGTTCCCTGAGGGGTCTAGTTTCCAAAATGATATGCCATGTGTTTTTTTTTTTTTCTGTCCTGGCACCATAGGGGCTTCCTAAATGCGGCATGCCCCCAGAGAAAAATTTGCTTTTTAAAACCCAAATGTGACTCCTTCTCTTCCGAGACCTGTAGTGCGCCAGCAGAGCACTTTTCACCCCCATATGGGGTGTATTCTGAATCAGGAGAAATTGGGCTTCAAATTTTTAGGGGTATTTTCTGCTATTACCCTTTTTAAAAATTTAACATTTTTGGGAAAACAAGCATTTTAGGTAAAAAAATTTTTATTTTTTTTTACATTTGCAAAAGTCGTGAAACACCTGTGGGGTATTAAGGTTCACTTTATCCCTTGTTACGTTCCCCGAGGGGTCTAGTTTCCAAAATGGTATGCCATGTGTTTTTTTTTTTTGCTGTTCTGGCACCATAAGGGCTTCCTAAAGGTGACATGCCCCCCAAAAACCATTTCAGAAAAACGTACTCTCCAAAATCCCCTTGTCGCTCCTTCCCTTCTGAGCCCTCTACTGCAACCGCCGAACACTTTACATAGACATATGAGGTATGTGCTTACTCGAGAGAAATTGGGCTACAAATACAAGTAAAAATTTTGTCCTTTTACCCCTTGTAAAAATTCAAAAATTGGGTCTACAAGAACATGTAAGTGTAAAAAATGAAGATTGTGAATTTTCTCCTTCACTTTGCTGCTATCTGTGTGAAACACCTAAAGGGTTAAAACACTTACTGAATGTCATTTTGAATACTTTGGGGGGTGTAGTTTTTATAATGGGGTAATTTATGGGGTATTTCTAATATGAAGACCCTTGAAACCAACTTCAAACCTGAACTGGTCCCTGAAAAATACTGAGTTTGAAAATTTTGTGAAAAATCGGAAAATTGCTGCTGACCGTTGAAGCTCTCTGGTGTCTTCCAAAAGTAAAAACACGTCAATTTTATGATGCAAACATAAAGTAGACATATTGTATATGTGAACCAAAAAAAAAAATGTTTTCGGAATATCCATTTTCCTTACAAGCAGAAAGCTTCAAAGTTAGAAAAATGCAAAATTTTCAAATTTTTCATTAAATTTACGGATTTTTCCGTAAAAGGATGCAAGTATCGACAAAAATTTACCACTATGTTAAAGTAGAATATGTCACGAAAAAACAATCTCGGAATCAGAATGATAACTAAAAGCATCCCAGAGTTATTAATGTTTAAAGTGACAGTGGTCAGATGTGCAAAAAACGCTCCGGTCCTTAAGGCCAAAATGGGCTCCGTCCTGAAGGGGTTAAACATAGCACAGCAAGGAATGTGCATGGACACTTTCAACATAGCACAGCAAGGAATGTACATGGACACTTTAAACATAGCACAGCAAGGAATGTGCATGGGCACTTTAAACATAGCACAGCAAGGAATGTGCACGGACACTTTAAACATAGCACAGCAAGGAATGTGCACGGACACTTTAAACATAGCACAGCAAGGAATGTGCATGGGCACTTTAAACATAGCACAGCAAGGAATGTGCACGGACACTTTAAACATAGCACAGCAAGGAATGTGCATGGGCACTTTAAACATAGCACAGCAAGGAATGTGCACGGACACTTTAAACATAGCACAGCAAGGAATGTGCATGGGCACTTTAAACATAGCACAGCAAGGAATGTGCACGGACACTTTAAACATAGCACAGCAAGGAATGTGCACGGACACTTTAAACATAGCACAGCAAGGAATGTGCATGGGCACTTTAAACATAGCACAGCAAGGAATGTGCACGGACACTTTAAACATAGCACAGCAAGGAATGTGCATGGGCACTTTAAACATAGCACAGCAAGGAATGTGCACGGACACTTTAAACATAGCACAGCAAGGAATGTGCATGGGCACTTTAAACATAGCACAGCAAGGAATGTGCACGGACACTTTAAACATAGCACAGCAAGGAATGTGCACGGACACTTTAAACATAGCACAGCAAGGAATGTGCATGGACACTTTAAACATAGCACAGCAAGGAATGTGCACGGACACTTTAAACATAGCACAGCAAGGAATGTGCATGGGCACTTTAAACATAGCACAGCAAGGAATGTGCACGGACACTTTAAACATAGCACAGCAAGGAATGTGCACGGACACTTTAAACATAGCACAGCAAGGAATGTGCATGGACACTTTAAACATAGCACAGCAAGGAATGTGCACGGACACTTTAAACATAGCACAGCAAGGAATGTGCGTGGATACTTGCGTCCTGTAGACACTGTCCCAGTCTTCAAATGACCTTGCTGGAGTAAAGCCCAAAGAGGACAGAGGACTATCTGGGTTTGCACACATGGTTGTCTGTTTAGTTATTTACTACTTTGATTTGCTGTATTTAACCCCTTAAGGACCCGGGGGTTTTCCATTTTTGCATTTTCGTTTTTCCTCCTTACCTTTAAAAAATCATAACTCTTTAAATTTTGCACCTAAAAATCCAAATGATAGCTTATTTTTTGCAATGAAGTCAGTCATTTTACCCCAAAATCTACAGCGAAACGGAAAAAATAAATCATTGTGAGACAAAATAGAAAAAAAAAAACGCCATTTTGTAACTTTTGGGGGGTACTGTTTCTACACAGTAAATTTTTCGGTAAAAATGACACCTTATCTTTATTCCCTAGGTCCATACGATTAAAATGATACCCTACTTATATAGGTTGGATTTTGTCGTACTTTCCGCGTATGGGGCGGTGTGAGGGCTCATTCTTTGCGCCGCGATCTGAAGTTTTTAGCGGCACCATTTGTGCATTGACAGGACTTATTGATCGCTTTTTATTCATTTTTTCATGATATAAAAAGTGACCAAAAATGCACTATTTTGGACTTGCTCATGCAAGTCACTGAGCAGTCATTTGGTGATCGGACAGTGAGGAGGCAGATAGGGATCCTTCAGCTGTCTTGTAAGCTGTTCGGGATGCCGTGATTTCGCCGCAGCGATCCCGATCAGCTCCCTGAGCTAACCGGCATGGTTTCACTTTCACTTTAGACGTGGCGTTCAACTTTGTACGCCGCGTCTAAAGGGTTAATAGTGCGTGGCACCGTGATCAATGCCGCGCTCTATTAGCCACGGGTCCCGGCTGTTGTTAGAGGCTGGGCCCGACCCGCTATGATGCGGGGCCACGCCGTGGCCTCGCGTTATAGATCGGGAGCAGACTCATGACGTACGCATACGTCATGGGTCCTTAAGAGGTTAAGCTGCTATGAAACATATGATAAACAAATTCTATGAAACTTAAAGGGGTACTCCGCCCCTAGACATCTTATCTCCTATCCAAATTGGATAGGGGATAAGGTGTCTGATTGCGGGGCTCCTGCCGCTGGGGACCCCCGCAATCTCACTGCTGCACCCGGCGTTCGCTTAGAGCGTCGTGTGCAGTGCTGGAGGCTCGTGACGTCACACCCCCTACCATAGACTTACTTTGAGGAGGCGTGGCCGAGACGTCATGAGCGGGGCATGGCCGTAATGTCACGAGCCTCCGCCTCGCATCGCCAGTCATCCGGCATGGAGTGAAGTTCGCTCCGTGCACTTGATGCCTGGGGTGCCGCAGCCAAGATCATGGGGGTCCCCAGTGGCCGGACCCCCGCGGTCAGACATATTATCCCCTCCCAAGGATAGGGGATAAGATGTCTAGGGGCAGAGTACCCCTTTAAAGACACACTTTAATTTGACATGCTAAAACCCAGCAGGTACAAATACTCGTATTTGCAATGTCACGTTTATGGAATAAAAATTACATTGTGTAGCAGCTACCAATAACAACAGCACAGTTACTGAACAATGCACTTAAACTGTTTAATACATCTTATAAATCCTATTAGAGACTGTCTGTCAAATAGTCCTCTATCTTAATAAAGACTTATATAGAAGAATCACTGCTGAAGTTAAGCATGTTCAACCTCCTAAGTCAGCGAACACATATTAATTCTGAATACATCATGATTGGGCATATTACATCCTCCAAACAAAACTAGGGAAACCTTCCTGACAAGCCTGCTGTTACCACTCATCTTTAACCTGTCAAATGATGGCCTATACAGAAGCAGAGTCCGCAAAGCCACAGTCTATCTGCATCAAGAAAGAAGAAGCTGTTGAGGTGTCAGGGAAGCAAGCAGAGCTGGAAGTCCCATATATGGAGGAGGAATTAGCATGAACTTTAGCAAGGCGACCAGGATTCAAATAGGCTATAAAAGAAGAAAGGAGATCATATCTTCAGCATGCCAATCTCAGACCCTATGACACAGACATATGTATGTTAAAATGTTCCTATGATTAGAACGATCAACAGGGGTAGGATTCAATGGGTTGCCTCTGGTTCTTCCAAACAACTTTTTAAAATAGCAGCTGGTTTGAGAACAGAGAGAAGCATAATCCCCGATCTGATTATCCTGTATTCACTTATAACCATATCCTTGGGATGTGCACACAATAGAAAAGTTAGCAGCCCGCATCTAAGAAGGTACTTAGCTCCCTGCTCTGCACTCTCTGTAAAATGCACGCAGCGTGATTACGTTACCATGCTGTATGCATCCTTTTCAGGGTGATAGGCTTGGCTAGCCAAGGCCAAAGTGAGCATGGGGACAGGTGAGTAAAGTATATTGTGGTGACCCAGTACAGGAGATGTTGCCCCGTACCCTTGCTGCCCTGTCAGGCAGCCTCCTTCAGGTTCCCCAGGGCCCCTTGTACATGTCCCTCCCCCCCCCCCCCTACTGTACATATGTTCTGCAGTGTATTGTATTCTAAAATGTGTTGTATCTTGAAGAGCTGTCATGTGATTGTAACGCAGGTGGTACCAGTGACCAGGTGATCCCAAGAGTGACCTATGGGCTCCCAACTAGTCTCCCCTTATAAAGCCTGGGTGGAGCTAGCTTCTTTTTCTTTCTCTCTTGGAGCGCTTAGCTCTTGCTCCCAGATGAGGTCCAGTGCAGTGGTGCCTAGTGTGTATGTCCAGAGTGTTGGAGGCCTCAAAGTCAAGTCCTGCAGCCATGATCAATTCAAGTAAGCTAAAGACACAGCTTTATGAGCCAAGTCAAGTCAGTCCCTGTCATCTGTCAAGTCAGCGTGGTCTTCATTCAATTGTCGAGTCCTATTACAAGTCCCAGTAAGCCCTTAAAGTCTCTGCATCATTGGTCACCTCCTTGGGCCCTGGCTGAACTGTATAGACTTTACCAACTGTCTACCCTCAGTAAAGCTACTGTTGTCCGTAACTTGGCATCGGAGTCTTTATTGCCCCAGTGCCTAGCCCAGGATCCACTGGTATAGCTTTGGGGGGTCTTAGGCTAAACCACCCCCTGACGTCACGAATACAAGGGGTTAATTCCATCTGCCCCTAGGGTAACAACATCTGCTCTCATCCCACCCCGCTACGTGTATGGGACTTTGCAAATGAAAAGTGGTTTACTCGTGGCGCTTGTGAAATAGAGGGGGAGGTGAAGAAAAGACTGTTATCTGCTAATGTGAACTGTACAGAGGTAGTACCTGAAAGGGTTAAGTTGGTCTGGTGTTTACCGTGCGTGCGAGCAGTCGTAACTCCGCCCCGTCAGTCCCCAGCGGTGACACCTCTTCAATCAAGTAAGGAGGAACCAAAGAGCCACCTTGTGTTGCACAGGGGAAAATTTTGCCGACCGGACCAAAACAGGAAGTTCTCTGGGCGCAGCCATATTGGAGGTTCCGGCTGCTGTGTCCGTCTCTGCCGCCATCCGTCAAGCACCCGCTGCAGAGCAAACTCTGCAAACATCAATGATTATCAGTATTAAGTCTCCGGTGTCAGTACCTGCTAGCATTAACCCCTTAGTACCTGCAAGTCTGGTCGCAAGATGGATTACAACCGGTTGCCTGCAAAATAGAGGGGAAGCCTCCATTACAGTACCCCCATCAGTCAAGTCCAAGCCGCTGCAGCACGTCAGCAATCATCTTAAATGGGAAAGCACCTTATTCTTCTTAAAGTGACAGCGCACTCAAAACTCAACAAGATGTCAGAACCCAGCTCTCCAGATGAACCACACGACAGCGCCCCTTCATCTCCAGCAGCGAGGTCATCACCAGCCCCAGCAGCCAGGATCTTGCCAGCTGTACCTGCAGTCAGCATCAACAGTCCTGGTGTTCCAGCGTCTGCACTGGTATTCATGGAGAACCCTGTCCTCCCTACCTACAATGAGACCCCTTCACCCTGAGGGATTTCAAAGAGAGAATCCAGAGGTTGTTTGTCTTTTACTCTTTCCCTCCTAATCAACAGGTGCAATTGCTCACAGGACAACTCCTGGGACCAGAGGAAGTCCCTATCTGGCCAGCCTCTGAGAAGGCAACTGTAGAGCCAATCTTTGAAGGACTGTATCAGGTATTTGAGTCCCATTCTCCATCACAGGTACCTCTCCAGCTGTGTGTAAGGCAACAAAAGCCAGGTGAGACCTTGAGAGCAAAAGCCGTAGCCCTACAGAATGCCCCAGAGACTGTCCAAAAACTAGATGGTATAACTCCCAAGCAGGGCAATAAGGTGTTAATGGACAGAGTTATTGATGGGGCTCATAATAAGTGGGAATGTTAGCGGTCCAAAACCTTAACTTGTCCTTCCCCGCTTTCAAAAGACTGGCTATCCAAGTGTTTGAGTCCGGGACTGAGTTAGAGGAAGCTTGTACGCCCCTTACACTTGTTCCCGAGCCACTAGGGGCGGTAGCCAGATCTATACCACCTCTGTCACCAGCCCTCAGTGTCATCTACTTTGCCAGTCACTGCAGCCTCAGATTTAAAGAGTGTTAGGCAGGACATTGAACAACTGACTAAGGCTGTGAAGAGCTTGCCACCCGGGCCGCTGCACCTAACTGTGAACCGCCCCTGCCTAGAAAACCTGCCCCTGCTCAACGCAATTTCAATTACCGCAGTCCTCCGTCCAATAGACCCTAGGGGACTCAAAGACCCTTTTGCATTTACTGTAACAAATCAGCACATTGGAAAATGCAGTGCTAGAATTTCAAAGGATTTCCCCTGAGGTCACAGACCGGCCCTCAGGAAAACAGCCATCAGGTCCAATCCCCGAACGACCTAAGTCAGGTCTTTATGTCACCTCCGGCCCCTATGTAAAAATGGTTGTAGAAAGTGTACCGTTGGAGGCATTGATAGATACAGGGTAGCAAGTGTCTACTATACCTAAAAGTGTTTTCTATCAGCATTGGGATGCTGGTTTAATGTGTGATCCTGAGGATGTTAACTTCATAGTAGTTGTGGGTAACGGGCAACCAGTCCCCAGACATGGATACTGGGAGCCAACCATTCATTTGGGAAAGCATGTACTTACCGGGCAGGGAGTGATTGTAACTAATGTGACAGATAAGGGGTCTTCTGAGTTTATCTTAGGGAGGAACAGTGGAGGATTGTTTTGCTGAAATATTTGATGCATTGCATGCTTCTCTTCCCCATCTGTCCCCTTCAGGCCAGCGGGCTGTGCAGCACCACTTCAAAGTCCTACAGGCGGAGCAGAAGTTTGCCAACAAGCAAGGAGAAATCTGAAGAGTGAGTGCAATCTTCTTTGGACTCTTCTATTGTATACCTTTTAATATGATTCATTCCTGTAATTTCATTTATCTCTCGGACGTTTAATATTGGTAAACCACAAGATATAATTGAGAACACATAACAATTAACTGAGGTCACACATTAAGGAAATGTCAGACTTTGTAAGATACATAATACATTGTGAGCTTATTAAAACAGGTCTCACAGAGTCTGATAACTGCCCAGAGAACTATAGAGGCTTTACAGCAATATTTAGACGGCTTGAGTTCTATATCAATAGAAGGGCTTGATCTATGGTTTATGTTTGCATATGTTATTTCCTGTAAGGGAAAATACAATAAAGGTTAAACAGTTTGCTCTGATCTACCTTTCTCTGTTGGTGCCAGAAAAACTGGGCACTGGCTACAGAAAGCAACAGGAGGCAGCCATGGCACCACACAAAACACCAGGTAGACAGGTGCAGCAGCTGTAGGGTGTGTATCTGTGGGTGACTGGCCGTGCCTTATAGCCAAATGGCATGTGATTGCAGAGATATTGCAAACCATATCTGATTTAGAGATTTTTCTTTCTTTACCATTTTACATCATTGTATATTATGGACTGTAAGGTATTTTTTGCATGCTTTTTTTTTTAATTAACATCCACAAAGTTTACAAATATGTCCATATTGCAAACTGCTCACTCCAAAGACTTGGAGACTTGGCCTGCTTTAAAGGGGGTTATCCAGAAATAGAAAAACAGAGCTACTTTCTTTTAAAAACCTCTCCCCTTCTGTCTCCAGGTTGGGTGTGGTTCTGCAACTCAGTTTCGCTGAAGTGAATGGAGCCAAGTTGTAAAACCACACCCAACCTGGAGACAGACGTGGAGCTGTGTTTGAAAGAATTTATCTGTGCTTTTCTATTCCTGGATAACCGCTTTAAGATTTTCAAGGATACATTTGTTGTGTCTCATGGGAAATGTTGGGCAAAATGCTGTCTTCTCTATCTTTCTCATTTTCATGGTGCCTGTCAATGGGGTGGAATATACACTGCTCAAAAAAATTAAGGGAACACTAAGATAACAAATCCTAGATCTGAATGATTGAACTAATCGTTTGAAATACTTTTGTCTTTACATAGTTGAATGTGCTGACAACAAAATCACACAAAAACTATCAAATTTATCAACCCATGGAGGTCTGGATATGGACTCACACTCAAAAACAAAATGGAAAACCACACTACAGGCTGATCTAACTTTGATGTAACGTCCTTAAAACAAGTCAAAATTAGGCTAAGTAGTGTATGTGGCCTCCACGTGCCTGTATGACCTCCCTACAATTCCTGGGCATGCTCCTGATGAGGTGTCGGATGGTCTCCTGAGGGATGTCCTACCAGACCTGGACTAAAGCATCCGCCATCTCCTGGACGGTCTGTGGTGCAATGTGGAGTTGGTGGATGGAGCTCAATCGGATTCAGGTCTGGGGAATGGGCAGGCCAGTCCATAGCATCAATGCCTTTCTCTTGCAGTAATTGCTGACACACTCCAGCCACATGAGGTCTAGCATTGTCTTGCATTAGGCGGAAGCCAGGGCCAACCACACCAGCATGTGGTCTCACAAGGAGTCTGAGGATCTCATCTCGGTACCTAATAGCAGTCAGGCTACCTCTGGCAAGCACATGGAGGGCCGTGCGGCCCCCAAAGAAATGTCAGCCCACACCATTACTGACCCACCGCCAAACCGGTCATGCTGGAGGATGTTGCAGGCAGCAGAACGTTTCCCACGGCGTCTCCAGACTCTGTCACATGTGCTCAGTGTGAACCTGCTTTCATCTGTGAAGAGCACAGGGACCCAATCTTGGTGTCCTGCACGGTGTTGGGCTGTAAGCACAACCCCCACCTGTGGACATCGGGCCCTCATTCCACCCTCATGGAGTCTGTTTCTGACCATTTGAGTTGCCCATTTGTGGCCTGCTGTTGGTCATTTTGGAGGGCTCTGGCAGTGCTCCTCCTGCTCCTCCTTGCACAAAGGCGGAAGTAGCGGTCCTGCTGCTGGGTTGTTGCCCTCCTATGGCCTCCTCCACCTCTACTAATGTACTGGCCTGTCTCCTGGTAGCACCTCCATGCTCTGGACACTACGCTGACAGACACAGCAAACTATCTTGCCACAGCTCTCATTGATGTGCCATCCTGGATGAGCTGCACTACCTGAGCCACTTGTGTAGGTTGTAGACTTCATCTCATGCTACCACTAGAGTGAAAATACCGCCAGCAATTAAAAATGGCCAAAACATCAGCCAGGAAGCATTGGAACTGAGAAGTGGTCTGTGGTCACCACCTGAAGAACCACTTCTTTATTGAGGGGGTGTCTTGCTAATTGCCTATAATTTCCACCTGTTGTCTGTTCAATTTGCACAACAGCATGTGAGGTTGATTGTCAATCAGTGTTGCGTCCTGAGTGGACAGTGTGATTTCACAGTGTGATTGACTTGGAGGTACATTGTGTTGTTTAAGTGTTCCCTTTATTTTTTTGAGCAGTGTATATATAGTATCAAGCAGCAAGTAAACAGTCAGTTCTTGAAGTTGAAATGTTGGAAGATAGAAAAATCAGAGCAGAGTCAGAGCATTTTCAAGACTGTCAGTTCTTGTAATGTCTTACTGTTGTTCTGGGGAAAGTGTGGTGTCCCGATGCAGAGCACACTTGTCCTGTCAGGCGGATGTCACTTTATTGTGTCTGCTCTGGCCCACAGTTCCAGGTTTAAATATCAGGTATTTGGTAATCTATTCTGAATGCATTCTCTATTGTGGCAAAATAAATAAATAAACAGGGCCCAAACTGCGCAAAAGAATGGTGACCAATTCTAGAGCAAACTCAAAACAATATATGTGAAAACTTATTTGGTCCCATATATAAATGTGTTTTCGGAGATCTAAGTCGCCTTCTTCAGATGAAAGGACAGTGGACAGTAGAAATAAAAAAAACACAGAATGACAGTCTTTATAATATTAATGCTTACATATCCAGATAACGCATACACGTCCAGCCGCTGCGTCTTGCTGCTCGTGGAGGTCCTGCCTTCACCGAAAGTGACATTCAGATAATCCGTGTCACTTCCTGTTAGAGATTGAATTCAAACCATGAACAGCAGCTATCACCGTGGAACACAAACATCATCATAGTAACTAAATACACTAATGCCGAATAAATATATATATAGGCCACACACATAAAAACATATACAGACCACATATAAAAATCTGCTAAAAGCAGATAACATAAATATCAAAGACCCCAAAAATTGCTCTTGAAGTCAGACTCAACATACAATGCCACAGGCAGATTAGATCCACAATATGTGACAATGGTTGTAGATTAGGTGCCGTACAGTCCCCCCCACATTAGGTGCAGTGCCCCCCACATTAGTTGCAGTACAGTTCCCCCCCCCCACATTAGGTGCAGTACAATTCCCCACACATTAGGTGCAGTACAGTTCCCCCCACATTAGGTGCAGTACAGTTCCCCCCACATTAGGGGCAGTACAGTTTCCCCCACATTAGGTGCAGTACAGTCCCCGTCCCCCATTAGGTGCAGTACAGTTCCCCCACATTAGGTGCAGTACAGTTCCATCACATTAGGGGCAGTACAGTTTCCCACATTAGGTACAGTATAGTTTCCCCCACATTAGGTGCAGTATAGTTCCCCCACATTAGGTGCAGCATAGTTCCCCCACTTTAGGTGAAGTATAGTTCCCCCCACATTAGGTGCAGTATAGTTCCCCACATTAGGTGCAGTACAGTTCCCCACATTAGGTGCAGTACAGTTCCCCCAGATTAGGTGCAGTACAGTTCCCCTACATTAGGTGCAGTACAGTTCCCCACATTAGGTGCACTACAGTTCCCCCACATTAGGTGCAGTACAGTTCCCCCCACATTAGGTGCTCTATAGCTCCCTCACAGACATACAGCCTTCAGCCATATACAGTGTATGGCTGGAGGCTGCATGCCTGTTTACTGCCCCACTTCAGTGTTCCGACCACCGCTCCTCCGGTCCGGGGTCACAATCTAGTGCTATGGCCTATGGGCCATAGCAGTAGGTCCTGGGACCGGAGGAGCGGTGATGGGAACACTGAAGAAGACGTGCTGGTGACTTACCATCCCCGCGCATCCTCCTCACTGCTCCGCTCTTCTCCTATGGGCGCACGTACGGGATGTCAGTGACGTCAGTGCGCTACTTCCCGGTGGCCCCTGCATTTTTAAGGGCTGCAGAGACGTAACCGGGACATCCTTGTGTCCTGAAAACATTTTTCGGGACACAGGGATGTCCTAAATGTGATGGGGGCCCCCTGCGGGCACTGGGCCCGGAGCAGGTGCTCCAGGAGTGCCAATGATGATCTGGCCTTGTACAGAGCCCTGCTTGACCTCAGTGTACAGAGCCCTGCTTGTCCTTGGAGTACAGAGCCCTGCTTGTCCTCGATGTAAAGAGCCCTTCTTGTCCTCAGTGTACAGAGCCCTGCTTGTCCTCAGTGTACAGCGCCCTGCTTGTCCTCAGTGTACAGAGCCCTGCTTGTCCACAGTGTACAGAGCCCTGCTTGTCCTCAGTGCATAGAGCTCTGCTTGTCCTCTGTGTACAAAGCCCTGCTTGTCCTTAGTGTACAGAGCCCTGCTTGTCCTCGGTGTACAGAGCCCTGCTTGTCCTCAGTGCATAGAGCTCTGCTTGTCCTCTGTGTACAAAGCCCTGCTTGTCCTTAGTGTACAGAGCCCTGCTTGTCCTCGGTGTACAGAGCCCTGCTTTTCCTCGGTGTACAGAGACCTGCTTTTCCTCGGTGTACAGAGCCCTGCTTTTCCTCTGTGTACAGAGCCCTGCTTGTCCTCGGTGTACAGAGCCCTGCTTGTCCTCGGTGTACAGAGCGCTGCTTTTCCTTGGTGTACAGAGCCCTGCTTGTCCTCGGTGTACAGAGCCCTGCCGAAGAAGGGCCCTGATCTCTCTGCCGGCTTTCTCAGTCCCAAAAACAGGCTGGCCTTGCCAGGTGGGTGGGTGGCTTAGGAATTGTATAGAATCAATTCCAACTGTTCGAATCAAGTGGTTCCAGAAAGTTATAAAGATTTGTGAACTACTTATATTTAAAAATCTTAATCCATCCAGTACTTATCAGCTGCTGTATACTCCAGAAGTTGTGTAGTCTTTCCAGTCTGGCCACAGTGCTCTCTGCTGACTCCTCTGTTCATGTCAAGAACTGTCTAGAGCAGGAGCAAATTTTACAGCGAACCTCTCCTGTTCTGGACACGGACAGAGGTGTCAGCAGAGATCACTGTGGTCAGACTGGAAAGACTACATAACTTCTTGAGTATACAGCAGCTGATAAGGCACCAATTTAGTAGCATTTTTTTGTTCGCTATTCTATTGCTTGTACTTCTCCGGTTTAATCTGGCTCTGCTCCAGTACTTGCAGCTCACTCAGATGCTGTCAGTATCCTGTCTGGCTCAACTGTACTGGAATTTGGATTGCACTTTCGGTTAGCATGTTATCTCTAAAACTTTCCCTTGTGTAACTCAGACTTTCTCTTTCTTGGTGCATGTTCAGAACCACAGATAACAGAAACAAGCCCCAAACTGTACTCCCCCCCCTCCTCACTCCCTTAAAGGGTCCGGTACCTTGTGTGACCAGGGATAGTAGGACTGTAACACCTCCTTCTACTTGCTAAAGCTACATGATGAAAATTCTGTCACTGTCCAAACACCAACTGTATATTTTTATATGTATATTTTGTAGAAAAAATTATATTCACTTCCAAGTGGGAGTAGAAGTTAATCCTGTTTTTTCTTTTTCTTTCATGACATCCAAAAGACTACATTTCGCCGTATGAAGACACAGATCCCATCAGGATATCAGTGATACAGGTGGGGAAGGAGAAGGTCTTCACTGTATGATTGAATGACTCACTGGGTGGCATAAAACACAGCTGCAATTGGGGGCATAATTGGCCACTTCCCATCCCAGAAATTAAAAGGGTATTCCAGGAATTTTTTTTTATTTGACTATGCTACAGGGGTTGTAAAGTTAATGTAGTTCATAATATAGTTTCTGCACCTGTGTGTGACGGTTTTCTCACAATTCTTCTGTGATTTTCACTCCAATATTTATTTTTCCAGCATACAAAATGACTGTTGTCTCAGATTTTTCTCAGCTTGCAATGCGGCCTCGCTAGTCAGCTGATGACAGGAAGCCTGTCTGCTTCAATGAGTGGAGGGATCGATTGGTGGGAGAGAGATCAATCTGCAACAGTTGTAGGCACCCAGATTGAAAACCACACTGATTTGAATGGATGCAGCTCATTTATGTTTCAATGGGTGGGGCGGCTGATGTGTGGGAGGGAGGAAGATGGAATTGTGGGATTTGTAGTCAAAAAAAGAAAAGTCAAACAGGAAATACCAGTTCACAAAAAGCTAGCCACAGTGTTATGGTAATCTCACAACATAGCCATTTAGCCCCAAGACAAGTGCAGATCCTTCCTAAGCATGTCCATTACTGTCTGCCAGGTAAGTACTAAAATCACCTTATGGTGGATAACCCCTTTGAAGATGGATCTAGAGACTGGATTTAGATAAAGTCTAAGTTTTCTTTTCTTTTTAAGGTATTCATTGTGTCAAAGCTAGGAGGCACAGTCAAATTCTATGATTTGCGATCATTCAGCAAGCCCCTAGCCTTTGGCATTATTTCCTTATGCAATATTCTGTGGTGGCAGGTAACAATAAGGGGTTTATGAGATTGGAAGAAAATGTTGTCTTTTTCCAGAGACGGTGCCACTCTTCTCTAATGGTAGCATCTGGTATTTTGGCGATGAGGTGCACTAACATGAATAGGGTAGGGAAGAAAAACCATTTAATTTAAAGCTATTTATTGAAAGTGGCACAGTTTCTGTGAAAAAATAAATAAAGAAACCATTAACTCAAATCTCTTCCATCCCCTCTTAGAGAAAACAATTCTCATAGAGCTATGTAACATGTAAATGAAATGTAGCAAAAAACTCAAGTGACAACTCTAATCAATGCAGTGCGTTCTTCTACAATACAATAGATAGCTTAGTGTTCTGCTAGAAAACAATTCTTGAATAATGCAGGAGTGGTAATTTAACAGCCAATTTACCAGTTGTCGGGTAGAAAATAATGATGTGTTGGCGGTAGTGCGGTACCTGTTATATTATACATCTCTGACTACATCCCTCACCGCCAAGTGTTGGAGGACAATGCAGCTAATGTCTACACAAGTGCATTACAAGTAATTTCCTCTCATCTCTGGTTTCAGACGCTCCCGTCTTCTTTTACAAGCTGAAGATCTTGCATATTTAATTAGTCTTATAAAAAGACTGCAGTTTAAGAAATCAATTGACACAAGTATTTGGGAAAGAAAACTAAATTTCAATAGCTTTCATCATATCACACTTTTACCGGATTGCTAAGGGGGTCATTTACTTCATTTTACAAAACAGAGGATACACATGACCAATGATAAAGTGAAGGGATTCACTATTTTAGTAGTTTAGTTTAACCCCTTGGGGACCCTGTAGCGCCCGTCATCAGGAAGGAGCGAAGTTCTCTCTGTGCAGCAGATGACACAGGGAGCTGCCGGAGAGATCGCGGGGGTCCCCATCGGCAGGACCTCCACGATCAGACATCTTATCCCCTATCATTTGGATAGGAGATAAGATATCTAGGAGCTGAGTACCCCTTTAAGGACTAGGCCAGTTTTTGTTTTTGCACCTTCGTTTTTTCCTCTTCCCCTTCTAAAAATCAGAACGCTTTTAATTTTGCACAGACAGACCCATATAAGGGCTTGTTTTTGCGTCACCAATTGTATTTTGTAATGACATCACTTATTTTATAACATAATCTGCAGCGAAACAAAAATAACTTATTTGTAAGGTGAAATAAAATAAAAAAAACATTTTGTAACATTTGGGGGCTTTCGTTTCTATCCAGTGCACTTTTCCATAAAAATGACACCTTACCTTTATTCTGTAGGTCCATACAGTTACAAAGATACTCAATTTATATAGGTTTTATTTTATTTTACTACTTATTTTTTTTAACTTCATGCAGCAAAATTTGTATGTTTAAAGTTGTCATCTTCTGACCCCTATAACTTTTTTTTTTTTCACATGCGTGGCTATATGAGGGCCTATTTTTTGCGCCATTGAGAGTATTTTGTATCAGTACCATTTTTGTTTAGATGGGAATTTTTGATCGATTTTGCTAAATTTTATTATGGTATATGAAGTGAAAAAAATGCACATTTTTGCACTTTGGTATATTGTTTTACGTTTAGGCCATTGACCGTGCGGTTTAGCTAACCTTATATTTTAATAGTTTGGACATTTACCCAGGCGGCAGTACCACATATGATTATTTTAATTTTTAATTTTATTATTTTATTTAAAAAATGGGAAAGGTGGGGGGATTCAAACTTTTATTAGAATGGGGTTAATTTACTTTTATAAACTTTTTTAAACACTTTTATTTTAGCCCCCATAGGGGTCTATAACATGCAATCTTTTGATTGCATATACTAATCCCGCGATGGTCCCGAACAGCTCCCCTGAGCTGCTGGGATACTATAGTTTTAGATGCAGAGATCAACTTTGATTGCGGCATCTAAAGGGTTAATGTTGGGCATCGGCCCGATTGGTGGTGCCTGGCATTAACCCAGGATCCCAGCTGCTGATAACAGTTGGGACCCTCCGGGTTTCATCCGTTCTCCGCTCGTGAGCACGCTTCAAATCCTGGTAACGGGACCAGGGCGTACATGTATGTCCTTGGTACTTAAGTACCGTGACACAAGGGCATAGCTGTACGCCCTTAATCCCCAACAGGTTAAGGTCTGTGGTTTATGGTGCCGTGTAACATATTACATTGTCTAGATAACGTAGTACCACCACAATGTCTAATATAATGCCTGCATACTGATGTCATACAATCCCCATTTAATACAGCCTAGACTACAGTGCTACATAATGCCTAAATAATAGTGCTCAGGTACTGGATTTTGGCCAAGCATAAGAAACTGTTAGTTAGATCAAATATCCTGAGCAGGGTGGAGGGTGGTAGATGGTGGAGGCTGTATATATTGGTTAAAACTGAGTGGGGGACAAGGTGGGCATTTTGGGTTCAGTCCTCTGTGTTAAAATTCTATTTGAAACTTTAGACTATGGGAATTTGTATGGCTCCCAGAACCTGGATACATGCAGTATAATAGATACCATCCTGGAATACACAATTATGTATATGAACAATTTCCTGTGTAACGTCACATGGTATAAATAGATATCCTTTCAGGAAAGACTTGAAGTTGTGTTTTCCATGGTACAGGCATCATGACAGAAAAGGCTGTATAGGATTAATCATATATATATATATATATATATATATATATATATATATATATATACAGAAATAAGAAATCATTTTTCTTTCTTACATATATTTGTAAAGGTGCTGCTACATAACATTTCCACAACCTAAGTTCTCCATACGTACAAACAAACCAAAATAGATAAGCTAATAAATTAAGTTATGTGTAATAGTTATGTGTAAAAAGTGCAAAGAGGCATGTAAAGCCAAGACAAAAGCTGAAATCTATGTTTCAAGACAACAGCTGAAATTTGTGTTTCTGTACATGCGACAAATTTACAGAATGGTACATGCACTTTCTCAGGGGACACAGAAAGGGAGGTGTGCAGTAATAGAGATAAGGAACAATAATACAGTATTTTCCGGCGTATAAAACGACTGGAGGTATAAGACGACCCCCAACTTTTACAGTTAAAATATAGAGTTTGGGATATACTCACCGTATAAGACTACCCCTCTATGGTACATTACCATTGTTCCCCCACACTAGGTTTTCAGCATAATTCCCCCCACACTAGGTAGGCAGCATATTTCCCCCACATTAGGTTGTCAGCATAGTTTCTCCACATTAGTTTGTCAGCATAGTTCCCCCACATTAGGTTGGCAGTATAGTTCCCCCACATTTGGTTGTCAGCATAGTTCCCCCACATTAGGTTGGCAGTATAGTTCCCCCACATTAGGCTGTAGTTCCCCCACATTAGGTTGGCAGTATAGTTCCCCCACATTAGGTTGGCAGTAAAGTTCCCCCCACATTAGGTTGTCAGCATAGTTCCCCCACATTAGGTTGTCAGCATAGTTCCCCCACATTAGGTTGGCAGTATAGTTCCCCCACATTAGGTTGTAGTACCCCCCACATTAGGTTGGCAGTATAGTTCCCCCACATTAGATTGGCAGCATAGTTCCCCCACATTATGTTGAAGTTCCCCCACATTAGGTTGTAGTTCCCCCACATTAGGTTGGCAGTATAGTGCCCCCCACATTAGGTTGGTAGTATAGTTCCCCCCACATTAGGTTGGCGGTATAGTTCCCCCCACATTAGGTTGTCAGCATAGTTCCCCCACATTAGGTTGTCAGCATAGTTCCCCCACATTAGGTTGGCAGTATAGTTCCCCCACATTAGGTTGTAGTTCCCCCACATTAGGTTGTCAGTATATTAGGTTGTCAGTATTGTTCCCCCACATTAGGTTGTCAGTATAGTTCCCCCCACATTAGGTTGTCAGTATAGTCCCCCCCACAATAGGTTGGCAGTAGTGTTCCCCCACATTAGGTTGTAGTTCCCCCCACATTAGGTTGGCAGTATAGTTCCCCTACATTAGGTTGGCAGCATAGTTCCCCCACATTAGGTTGTAGTTTCCCCACATTAGGTTGTAGTTCCCCCACATTAGGTTGGCAGTATAGTGCCCCCCACATTAGGTTGGTAGTATAGTTCCCCCCACATTAGGCTGGCAGTATAGTTTCCACACATTAGGTTGTAGTTCCCCCACATTAGGTTGTAGTTCCCCCACATTAGGTTGGCAGTATAGTTCCCCCCACATTAGGTTGTAATCCCCCCACATTAAGTTGTAGTTCCCCCACATTAGGTTTTAGTTTCCCCACATTAGGTTGGCAGTATAGTTCCCCCCCCCCCACATTTGGTTGTGAGCATAGTTCCCCCACATTAGGTTGGCAGTATAGTTCCCCCACATTAGGTTGTAGTTCCCCCACATTAGGTTGGCAGTATCATTCCCCCCCCCCCACATTGGGTTGTCAGCATAGTTCCCCCACTTTAGGTTGTCAGCATAGTTCCCCCACATTAGGTGCACAGTATAGTTCCCACCACATTAGTTTGTAAGCATAGTTCCCCCACATTAGGTTGGCAGTATAGTTCCCCCACATTAGGTTGTAGTCTCCCCACATTAAGGGGCAGTATAGTACCCCCACATTTGGTTGACAGTATAGTTCCCCCACATTAGGTTGGCAGGTTAGTTCTCCCACATTAGGTTGGCAGTATAGTTCCCCCCACATTGGGTTGGCAGTATAGTTCCCCCCACATTAGGTTGGCAGTATAGTTACCTCACATTAGTTTGTAGTTTCACCACATTAGGTTGGCAATATAGTTCCCCCACATTAGGTTGGCAGTATAGTTCCCCCACATTAGGTTGGCAGTATTATTCCCCCACATTAGGTTGTCAGCATAGTTCCCCCACATCAGGTTAGCAGTATAGTTCCCCCACATTAGGTTGGCAGAATAGTTCCCCCACATTAGGTTGGCAGTATAGTTCCCCCCACATTAGGTTGTCAGTATAGTTCCCCCCACACTAGGTTGGCAGTATTGTTCCCCCACATTAGGTTGTAGTTCCCCCCACATTAGGTTGGCAGAATAGTTCCCCCACATTAGGTTGGCAGTATAGTTCCCCCACATTAGGTTGTAGTTCCCCCACATTAGGTTGTCAGCATAGTTCCCCCACATCAGGTTAGCAGTATAGTTCCCCCACATTAGGTTGTAGTTCCCCCACATTAGGTTGGCAGAATAGTTCCCCCACATTAGGTTGGCAGTATAATTCCCCCCACATTAGGTTGTCAGTATAGTTCCCCCCACACTAGGTTGGCAGTATTGTTCCCCCACATTAGGTTGTAGTTCCCCCCACATTAGGTTGGCAGTATAGTTCCCCCACATTTGGTTGGCAGTATAGTTCCCCCCACATTAGGTTGGCAGTATAGTCCCCCCCCACATTAGGCTGGCAGTATAGTTCCCCCCACATTAGGCTGGCAGTATAGTTCCCCCACATTAGGCTGGCAGTATAGTTCCCCCACATTAGGTTGTAGTTCCCCCACATTAGGTTGGCAGTATAGTTCCCCCCACCTTAGGTTGTAGTTCTCCCCCATTATGTTGTAGTTTTCCCACATTAGGCTGGCAGTATAGTTCCCCCCACATTAGGTTGTAGTTCCCCCACATTAGATTGGCAGTATAGTTCCCCCCACATTAGATTGTAATTCCCCCTCATTAGATTGGCAGTATAGGTTCCCCCACATTAGGTTGGCAGTATAGTTCCCCCACATTAGGTTGGCAGTATAGTTCCCCCCACATTTGGTTGGCAGTATAGTTCTCCCCACATTAGGTTGGCAGTATATTTCCCCCACATTAGGTTGGCAGTATAGTTCTCACCACGTTAGGTTGTCAGCATAGTTCCTCCACATTAGGTTGGCAGTATAGTTCCCCTACATTAGGTTGGCAGTATAGTTCCCCCACATTAGGTTGGCAGTATAGTTCCCCCCACATTAGGTTGGCAGTATAGTTCCATCTGAGGAAATTATAAAGGTGCCGTAAAACTTAGCATTTATTTATATAGCTAGATAAAATCCACCACAATAATAGTGCAGAAAATGATACTATCACCAAATCATAATTGAAAAAATGTGCAAAAACGTATGCATCCTACTTATGCCGATCGCCTGGTATGTTTATGCGAACCATTCAAAACACATTCAGGTTATATTTGATTTGCATAGGGGTAACCCTAAATTCACCCAATGCTTTTCTGCCTGGTTTGGTTAGTCCTTTGCTACATATACAACCAAAGTTCCTCAGGGGTTACAAAGAACAAAAGGTTAATCATCCATATACAAGGATATTAAGAATGGTCACACCATTATATGACCATGGATTGTATAGAACAACACTGCAGCTTTAGGCCGCCCCAAGTGGAGCAAAACAGATAATTTATAAAAACTCATCAAATATAGGACATTTTCCCTGCAGGCAATGATAAACCCACTCTGGAATGATACCAATAGTTACACGGGAATGTCACAAGATTGCCTCATATAGGAACAATTCCAGGTCCACTGTATTGTAAATAGATGTACCAGATAACAGTGAACTATAGGAGGCCAGACCTGAGCTGCAGTGTTCGACAGACAGACGGGTCTCCTGCCACTGCAGGATTTGCGTGATTGTCCGCATCGAACACTGCAGCTCAGGTCTGGCCTCCACTGTTATCTGGTACATCTATTTACAATACAGTGGACCTGGAATTGTTCCTATATGAGGCAATCTTGTGACATTCCCGTGTAACTATTGGTATCATTCCAGAGTGGGTTTATCATTGCCTGCAGGGAAAATGTCCTATATTTGATGAGTTTTTATAAATTATCTGTTTTGCTCCACTTGGGGCGTCCTAGAGCTGCAGTGTTGTTCTATACAATCCATGGTCATATAATGGTGTGACCATTCTTAATATCCTTGTATATGGATGATTAACCCTTTGTTCTTTGTAACCCCTGAGGAAGCCTGGTTGTATATGTAGCAACGGACTAACCAAACCAGGCAGAAACGCGTTGGGTGAATTTAGGGTTACCCCTATGCAAATCAAATATAACCTGAATGTGTTTTGAATGGTTCGCATAAACATACCAGGCGATCGGCATAGGTAGGGTGCATATGTTTTTGCGCATTTTTTCAATTATGATTTGGTGATAGTATCATTTTCTGCACTATTATTGTGGTGGATTTCATCTAGCTATATAAATAAATGCTAAGTTTTACGGCACCTAT
The DNA here is from genome assembly GCF_029499605.1 of Hyla sarda. NCBI lineage: Eukaryota > Metazoa > Chordata > Amphibia > Anura > Hylidae > Hyla > Hyla sarda. Next base: position 186,424,336 of record NC_079194.1, read on the forward strand.
ATAATTTCCTTAGATGTTCTTGATCCGCAAGGTGAATTCATATAGGTAGACCTGAGGCCCTTACTACTAACCGTATATACTCGAGTATAAGCCGATGCCCCTAATTTCACCCCAAAATCCCAGGAAAAGTTATTGACTCGAGTATAAGCCTAGGGTGGGAAATACATCATCCCCCCCTGTCATCATCCAGACCCTCATCATCATCACCCTGTCATCATCCCCCCTTCATCATCACCGCCTGTCATCATCCCACACCCCCTTCATCATCCCCTTGTCATCATCCCCTTGTCATCATCCCACACCCTCCCTTCATCATCCCCTTGTCATCATCCCCTTGTCATCATCCCCTTGTTATCCTCCCCACCCCCCTTCATCATCCCCTTGTCATCATCCCCATGTCATCATCCCCATGTCATCATCCCCTTGTCATCATCCCCACCCCCCTTCATCATCCCCTTGTCATCATCCTCTTGTCATCATCCTCTTGTGAACTATCCGCCCTCAGTGGTCTTCAACCTGCGGACCTCCAGAGGTTTCAAAACTACAACTCCCAGCAAGCCCGGGCTTGCTGGGAGTTGTAGTTTTGAAACCTCTGGAGGTCCGCAAGTTGAAGACCACTGCGGCCTTCAAAATCATCCAGCCCCCTCTCACCCCCTTTAGTTCTGTACTCACCTCCGCTCGGCGCTGGTCCGGTGCTGCAGGACTGTTCGGTGGGGAGGTCGTCTGATGGGATAGTGGTTCCGGGCTGCTATCTTCACCGGAGGCGCCTCTTCTCCGCGCTTCGGGCCCAGAATAGAGGCATTGTCTTGACGATGACGCAGAAGGACGTTGGTAATGAACGTACCTCTGCGTCGTCGTCAAGGCAACAAGACTATTCTGGGGCCGGGACCGAAGCGCGGAGAAGAGGCCCCCTGGTGAAGATGGCAGCCCGGAACCACTATCCCACCAGACGACCTCCGCACCGGACAGTCCTGCAGCACCGGACCAGCGCCGAGCGGAGGTGAGTACAGAACTAAAGGGGGTGAGAGGGGGGCTGGATGATGTCGAAGGCCGCAGAGGTACTTCAACCTGTGGACCTCCAAAGGTTTCAAAACTACAACTCCCAGCAAGCCCGGACAGCCGATGGCTGCCCGGGCTTGCTGGGAGTTGTAGTTTTGAAACCTTTGGAGGTCCGCAGGTTGAAGACCACTGAGGCCGGAGAGTTCACTCGAGTATAAGCCGAGGGGGGTGTTTTCAGCACGAAAAATCGTGCTGAAAAACTCGGCTTATACTCGAGTATATACGGTATGTAATTTGCAGTATAGTTCCACCCACATTAGGTTGGCAGTGTAGTTCCCACCACATTAGGTTTTTAGCATAGTTTCCACACATTAGGTTGGCAGTATAGTTCCCCATCATTAGGTTGAAGTTTCCCCACATTAGGTTGGCAGTATAGTTCCCCCACATTAGGTTGGCAGTATAGTTCCCCCACATTAGGTTGGCAGTATAGTTCCCCCACATTAGGTTGGCAGTATAGTTCCCCCACATTAGGTTGGCAGTATAGTTCCCCCCACATTAGGTTGGCAGTATAGTTCCCCCACATTAGGTTGGCAGTATAGTTCCCCCACAGACATACAGCCTTCAGCCATATACAGTGCATGGCTGGAGGCTGTATGCCTGTGTAATGCCCCACTTCAGTGCTCCGACCACTGCTCCTCCGACAGTATAGTTCCCCCACATTAGGTTGGCAGTATAGTTCCCCGACAGACATACAGCCTTCAGCTCCTCCGGCAGTATAGTTCCCCCACATTAGGTTGGCAGTATAGTTCCCCCACAGACATACAGACATGCAGCCTTCAGCTCCTCCGGCAGTATAGTTCCCTCACATTAGGTTGGCAGTATAGTTCCCCCACAGACATACAGCCTTCAGCCATATACAGTGTATGGCTGGAGGCTGTATGCCTGTATAATGCCCCACTTCAGTGCTCACGATCTACTGCTATGGCCTATAGACCATACCAGTTGGTTCCCGGGACCGGAGGAGCAGTGGTCGGAGCACCGAAGATGACGTGCTGGTAATTTACCATTAGTGTTGAGCGGCATAGGCCATATTCAAATTCTCGATATTTCGCTAATATATTTGCTAAATTTGCATATTCATAATATTCACGTTTTATTTTCGCATATGCGAAAATTAGCATATGCAAGTTTTCGCAAATGCGAAAATTCGCACCCCAGTCTCACACAGTAGTATTAGAGCATTCTTTACACCACACAAGCTGGAAGCAGAGAGGGATGATCACTGTGATGTGTACTGTGAAGAAAAAAAAAACGAATATTCGTAATTACAAATATATAGTGCTATATTTGCAAATATTTACGAATATGGATAATCACGAATAAAATTTGCATTGTGAATATTCGTGAGCAACACTACTTACCATGCCCGCGCGTCCTTGCTGCTCTGCTCTGCCATTGCTATGGGCGCACGCATTGGATGTCAGTGAGGTCACTGTGTACGCTACCTCCTGGCGCCCCCTGCTTTTTTAAAGTTAACACGGGGCCGCAGAAAGGTAACCGGGACATCCTTGTGTCCCGAAAAGATCTTTCGAGACACAGGGATGTCTCAAATGTGAGGGGGGAAATTAATCTCGGCCGGGACGCCCGGGGTATGGATAATCCATACCCCGGGTGTCACGGCCAACTGCAGCACCCGGCATATAAAACAACCTCCGACTTTTGAGAACATTTTAAGGGGTTAAATATTTGTCTTAAAATACGGTAGTTTTAATGGTATATCCAGAGCAATAATGTAATAAGGAGCAATGATCATTTCTGTAAGGAATGCACATAGCCTTGGCTTGTCACTATGTCAGCCAAAGCTGATGTAGACCAATGTAAACCAACCATCAAGTTAGTCAATAACCAAATACATCTGGTTAATTTGCGTCACCACCATTAGTGTTGAGCGGAATAGGCCATATTCGAATTCGCGAATATTCGCGAATATATGGACGCATATTCGTTATATCCTCGTTTTATTTTCGCATATGCGAATATTTGCGTATGCGAAAATCAACATATGTGAATATTAGCATACACAAAATTAGCGTATGCGAAAATTCGCAAATGCGAACATTAGCATATGCTAATTTTCGCATATGCGAATTTTCGCACGCCAGTCTCACACAGTAGTATTACAGCCTTCTTTACACCACACAAGCTGGAAGCAGAGAGGGATGATCACTGTGATGTGTACTGTGAAGAAAAAAAAACAAAAAAAACAAAAAACGAATATTCGTAATTACGAATATATAGCGCTATATTCGCGAAATTCGCGAATTCGCGAATATGCGATATTCGAGAATAATATTCGAATTGCGAATATTCGCGAGCAACACTAACCACCATCCCTATTAGCACAGTATAAGATGAAGGGACTCAGGCAGGCAGCCACAGTCCACACAGGACATAAGGAAAGGGGACGCTGCAGGCTCCTAGGAAGGATGCATAACTCGATCGGGGACTCTGCAGAGTTGCAACAACCTTTAGGGGTCGCCCCCCAAGGGGTTAACCCTAAACTAGAAACCCCCCTTAGAACTAAATTTTATTAAGTCATTTAAAATATATGAGCTCCGGTATAATGATCTAAAAGCACAGCTAGTAGTTGCTTGAATCGTATGTAGGCACCCTGTAACTTCTTAGGTAATGGTATTGTGCTTTTATAGCACTAATCTGCAGATGCCACTATATAGAAAGAGAAGCACTGTAAGCTGCTAGTTAAAATATGAATAGCCCTCCGCTGCTGGGCAGCGGAGGGCTATTCATATTTTAACTAGCAGCTTACAGTGCTTCTCTTTCTATATAGTGGCATCTGCAGATTAGTGCTATAAAAGCACAATACCATTACCTAAGAAGTTACAGGGTGCCTACATACGATTCAAGCAACTACTAGCTGTGCTTTTAGATCATTATACCGGAGCTCATATATTTTAAATGACTTAATAAAATTTAGTTTTAAGGGGGGTTTCTAGTTTAGGGTTAACCCCTTGGGGGGCGACCCCTAAAGGTTGTTGTTACATATAATTTGCCCTGGAATCCCTGGGGAATTTTGTTGTTGTGTTTCTGCAGAGTTGCCACTCGAGTTATGCATCCTTCCTAGGATGGGACTGGGAAATTTCACATAATTGAAGGAAGGATGAATGGACAAATTGGACACATCTACCAGGATGAAGATGAAATGAAAATGAGGGTGGACATTTAAGCAAGACAATGATCCCAAACACACAACCAAGGAAACTCACACATGATTTCAAAGAAAAAAAAATCAAGCTACTAGAAATACAATCACTTTACCTTAATCCCATTAAAAATCTATGGAAAGAACTGAAGATCATGAATCATAGATGAGGCCCACATAACTTTCAAGATTTGAAGACTGTGTGGAAGAATGGGCCAAAATCAAATCAGAGCAATGCATGCGACTAGTTTCACCAGAAAGAAGGCATCTTGAAGAGGTCATTACCAACAAAGTATTAAATAAATATTATATGACAAAGAAAAAATTAAAGCTGGCCATAGGTATGGTGGTAGAAGAACCTTGTTGCCTATCTGTACCCCCCTGGTATATGTCCCTCTCCCCAGCTTGCTATGTGAGTATCTTTTGGATAAATAAAGAAGCTGGAAGGCAAGAAAAGGTGAGAGGCCAGCTTTCATTTTCTCTTTGTCATATGGTTACCTGTACACTATTCATAGCCTGAGCACCACCATATGTCCACGCTGGAGTACAAGCATAGTCCCTGTACCAGAATCTCCGCATTGCCGCAGTTGCCAAACAAACCTATAAGCTGACTTGTTGATTACATAAATATTAGTAAGCGTATTCAATGCTTTCCCCCTGTGTCATTTCACATAATTACATATAACAATTTCTGAGCTTATTTGTTTTGGCTTATATGTATGGAATACCAACATCTGGTGAAAATGTCATGTCAATAGCACCTCTGAAAATCTATTTAGTGAGAATGGTGAGGATTCCAATACTTTTATATATATTTCACCTGCTTATTTCTCAATTTTCAATCACCAACAAAGAATCCAGAATGTTTAATAATTTAGCACCTATCAGGTCCAAATGATGGTCAATGAAAGGAAGCTGGCCAAATAAGAGATTTATGATTATATGGTCTTGTCTGGGAGAAACCATTTGGACAGAAATATTCCTATATTTATTTAATATGTTGATACATTTTACAGCTACAGGGAAACATGATCTTCTTTGGGGTGGTATTCTTAAAGAAAATGGTCACTATGCATTATGTATGATGGCCTGAAAATCGGTCACAAAATTCTGGATAAAGGGGTGGTCTTTTACTTTTACTGTATCTTACTATCTTGCTGTATATGTAAATAGCTTATCGCTACTATATACCTTCACTTTATGATTGGTGGGAGCCTGACCTCTGGGAAACCTCCAGTCATAAAAATAAAGCAGTAACAGAGCTCATTCAGCACTGCATTCCCTGCTGAGTTCCCAAGCACAGTGGATCCTTACAATCTGCTTGTGCAGCACATGGCATTCAGCCTCACTCATTTGAATAGGGCTGGGGCCGCCATACAGAGGAGAGACAGTGAAGGGTATAGCACTGCGCCCCCTTCAATGTCAAAACTGATGTTGGTTCCTAAGGATGAACCTCCACTGGGCGATATGCAACTACTTCATGAGATAGGGATTCCCCTTTAGGGGTTTTTTGCATCTTGGAAATGTATGGTATGGCAAAAGAGCTGTCATAATTTAGATTTATAGGAGGGAAATCTCCATAATGCAGTAAGGATCTTTTTATTTTTTTTATTAGATCAGAAAATGACCTAACAAAATAAAAATAAACAAAATAAAATTAAAGAATTTTGGTGACTAATCTACCTAATTTTCCTTTTTACTATTTGTATTATTAGATTATCTTGCAGCCAACTGTCGCAGGGAGACTGCCACTTTAAGAACAATAGTGGCTTGCTGCTAGCAATGTGCTTTGTGGAGTCTGAAGGAAAAGAGGAGAGAGGGGTTTGAGGGTCCTTGGGGGTCAAAAGGAGGAGGACAGAGGGGTTTGGGGAGACTTAGGAATAATAATAAGAAGGACCTAGAGGTCTGGACTGAATTAAGGGTCTGGGGAAGAAGGACAGGGGGGTCTGGAGGGGACTTGCGGAGTCTGACGGAGGACTTAGGGGTCTAGTGGCAGAGGAGTCTGGAGGAGGAGGTGGACATAGGGGTCTAAAGTAGGACTGAGGGGTCTGGGTGAAGAGGAGTCTGGAGGAGGAGAGGGACATAGTATTATTTTTAGGGACACAGTGTTAGGAAGGGTTATATTTAGAGGGTGTAGTATCTGGCAGGGTTTTATTCAGGGGACCCACTGTCTTGCAGGGTTATAATGATTATTGTCTTCATATAGAGGATGAGGTTCTGCTGACAAAATAAGGAACCAATGATGTTTGGGCATCAAACTCTGCAGAGAGAAAATGTAGCTGGAAAAAGTCCTGGCATCTGACCAGATGAAGAAGAAAAAAAAAAATTAAGAAAGATGATGCTACCTGTCACTGGTATCATTGTGTATCCTGCCTGTGTCTCATCAGTCCTGTATCCATAAAGGTTTTGTTGCCACTTGTGTGTGCAGCTTAAAGAGTATCTGCGACTAAATAAATTTTTCTAAACTCAGGCTATGTTACCTAACTACTCCTTACACTCCTTCCACCCTTAGAAAAAATTTCAGAGCTTTAACCCCTTAAGGACTCAGCCCATTTTGGCCTTAAGGACTCAGACAATTTAATTTTTACGTTTTCATTTTTTCCTCCTCGCCTTCTAAAAATCATAACTCTTTTATATTTTCATCCACAGACTTGTATGAGGACTTGTTTTTTGCGCGACCAGTTGTCCTTTGTAATGACATCACTCATTATATCATAAAATGTATGGCGCAACCAAAAAACACTATTTTTGTGGGGAAATTAAAAAGAAAAAATGCAATTTTGCTAATTTTGGAAGGTTTCGTTTTCACGCCGTACAATTTACGGTAAAAATGATGTGTGTTCTTTATTCTAAGGGTCAATACAAATAAAATGATACACATTATTATATACTTTTATATTATTGTTGTGCTTAAAAAAAATCAGAAACTTTTTAACCAAATTAGTACGTTTATAATCCCTTTATTTTGATGACCTATAACTTTTTTATTTTTCAGTATAAGCGGCGGTGTGAGGGCTCATGTTTCGCGCCATGATCTTTACTTTTTTTTGATACCACATTTGCATATAAAAAACTTTTAAGAAATTTTTTATAATTATTTTTTATAAAATGTATAAAAAAAGTAGCAATTTTGGACTTTTTTTTTTACGTTCACGCCGTTCACCGTACGGGATCATTAAGATTTTATTTTAATAGATCGGACATTTACGCACGCGGCGATACCAAATATGTCTATAAAATAAATTTTTTACGCTTTTTGGGGGTAAAATAGGAAAAAACGGACGTTTTACTTTTTTATTGGGGGAGGGGATTTTTCACTTTTTTTTACTTTTACTTTTAAATTTTTTTAACATTTTTTTTTACACTTGAATACCATTCATAGCAATACCATGATTGCTAATACTGATCTGTTCTATGTATAGGACATAGAACAGATCAGTGTTATCGGCTATCTTCTGTTCTGGTCTGCTCGATCTCAGACCAGAGCAGAAGACGCCGGGAGCCGGAAGCAGGAATGTGAGGGGACCTCTGTGCGGTGTTCTGAATGATCGGATCCCCACAGCAGCGCTGCGGGCGATCCGATCGTTCATTTAAATCGCGCACTGCCGCAGATGCCGGGATCTGTATTGATCCCGGCACCTGAGGGGTTAATGGCGGACGCCCGCAAGATCGCGGGCGTCGGCCATTGCCGGCGGGTCCCTGGCTGCGACCTCACATTGTTCCACCCTCACATTGTTGCAGTGCTGTGATGAATAGAAGACCTCAAGCTCTGTGCAACAGCTTTCAGTCTGTGTATCTTTCGGTGAGTCTCTTTGCAGCTGTCAATCAAGCTCAGTGCAGAGAAACACTTCCTGAGATTGGTCTCCTGCCACTACAAGCAGGAGACCAATATCTGAGATTTTGACCAGACGCAGTGTGTATTGGCCAAGAAGGGAGACCCCTGGTGGCCAGAAGTATACAGCCGAAAATCATTCTTTTTTTTTTTTTTTTTTTGGCAGACAATTAGAAAAGTTAGTTCTTTGGCATAAGGAATTAAATATTAAAAATCATGTTTAATGACAGTGTCCATTTAAAGGAAACTTTGGTTCCATTTATTATGTTATTTATTTATGTTATGGGCTTTGTTTTGGCATTGTATCTATGCTTTAACCTGTACGCCCTGAGTCCGCTACCTTTCTATAACGCATGGCCACGGCTCCGCGTTAGAGGCCGGGACCCGTGGCTAATAGCGCGCGGCACTGATTAACCCTTTAGACGCGGTGTTCAAAGTTGATCGCCGCGTCTAAAGTAAAACTGAACTACCCCCGGCTAGCTCAGTGGGCTGTTTGGGACCGCCGCGGTGAAATCTCGGCGCCCCAAACAGCTGTAGGACATGAGGAGGGTCCTCCTACCTGCCTTCTGGTGTCTGATTGCCGAATGACTGCTCAGTGCCTGAGATCCAGGCATGAGCAGTCAAGCGGCAGAATCATTGGTCTATGTTATCCTATGGGATAACAAAGATCGATGTAAAAGATCAGTGTGTGCAGTGTTATATCCCCCTATGGGGTCTATAACACTGCAAAAAAAAGGTAATAAAGATCATTTAACCCCTTCCCTAATACAAGTTTAAATCACCTCCCTTTTCCCATTAAAAAAAAAGTGTAAATAAAAATAAACATATGTGGTATCGCCGCGTGCGGAAATATCCAAATTATAAAAAAATATCATTAATTAAACTGCATGTTGAATGGCGTATGCACAAAAAAATTCCAAAGTCCAAAATAGCATATTTTTGGTCACTTTTCAATTCATGAAAAAATTAATAAAAGCTATCAAAAAGTCCAATCAATACAAAAATAGTATCGCTAAAAACATCAGCTTAAAAAATTAGTCCTCATACCGCCCCATACACGGAAAAATAAAAAAGTTGTAGGGGTCAGAAGATGACAATTTTAAACGTATAAATTTTCCTGCATGTTTTTCTCATTTTACCCCCAAAAAAGCATAATTATTTTTTATAAACATATTTGGTATTGCCGCGTGCGCAAATATTCAAACTATCAAAATATAATGATCCCATTCGGTGAACGGCGTAAACGTTAAAAATATATTTTTTTTAAATGCTGCTTTTTAGTCACATTTTATAAAAAAAAAAAAAAATGAATAAAAATGATCTAAAAGTTTTATATATGCAAATGTGGTATCGATAAAAAGAACAGCTGACGGCGCAAAAAATTATCCCTCATACCCCCCTATATACGGAAAAAGGAAAAATGTATAGGTGGTCAAAATAGGGCAATTTTAGATCAAAAAGTTTTAGATTTTTTTTTAAGTGGTACAAAATATAAAAGTATCTAGCCATTGGTATAATTTTAATTGTATTGACCCACAGAATAAAGAACACGTCATTTTTACCGTAAAGTATTCAGTGTGAAAACGAAATCCTCAAAAATGTGCAAAATTGTGGTTTTCATTCAAATTTCCTCCCTAAAAAAATTATTTTTGGGGTTCGCCGTTCATTTTATGGTAAAATTTGAGGTTTCATTACAAAGTACAATTGAACATGCATAAACAAGGTCTTATATGGGTCTGTAGATGGAAATATAAAAGAGTTATGGATTTTAGAAGGCGAGGAGGGAAAAACGAAAACACAAAAATAAAATTGGCCTGGTCCTTAAAGGGGTACTCTGCCCCAGGACATCTTATCCCCTATCCAAAGGATAGGGGATAAAACGTCTGATCGCAGGGGTCCCGCTGCTGGGGACCCCCGGGATCTCGGCTGCAGCACCCCGCTGTCATTACTGCACAGAGCAAACTTTGTCTGTGCGTAATGGCGGGCGATACAGGGGCCGGAGCATTGTGACAGCATGGCTCTGCCCCCTCATGATGTCATGGCCCACCCCCTCAATACAAGTCTATGGGAGGGGGCGTGGCGGCCGTGTCCTGGGGCGAAGTACCCCTTTAAGGTTAAAATGGGCTTGGTCCTTAAAGGACAACTGCGGTGGCATTTCACTTATCCCCTATGCACAGGATAAAGGATAAGTGTTTGATCGCGGGGGGTCCGACCGCTGGGACCCCCCCCGATCTCCCTAATGGGGTGCCGCCATGTGCGCTCATGGCGACGTAGCGTCGACCTAGAGGTCGGCGGTGACGCCCCGCCTCCTCCCCATCCCCATACAGTTCTATGGGGGAGACGGGGAGGCACGAACGCTGCCTCCCCGCCTCTCCCATAGAGATGTATGGAGGAGGCGTGCCGGCTGCAACGTCATGCTGCGGCTGGCACGCCCCCTGCATGGGACAGCCGCGGCCCTGTACAGGAGATCGCCGGGGGCCCCAGCGTTCGGACCCCCCGCGATCAAACACTTATCCCCTATCTTGAGGATAGGGGATAAGTGTTTGTAACGCTGCAGATGTCCTTTAAGGGGTTAAAGGTATGGAGGGAAAAATGAAAGTGCAAAAATGGAGAAAAAAACCTGGTCCTTAAGGGGTTAAAGCGGACCTGTTAGCAGGAAAACAGGGGTATAAATAAGCCCATAGCTAAATAGGTTGTCATGACTCCATGGAGATCTTTTTTTGTTGTTGTTGTTAATAAACAAATGAGACTCAAGTTCTTAGAGGGTACTCCTCAACATGGCAAAAGCCCAGGTAAGTCCAGCACATGTCCTCTATATATAATGTCTGAGAGGTACCAATGGTAGGTGGACATGGGCTGGACTTGCCTGGGCCTTGTGTTCCTGCTGACAGGTCCACATTAAAGGGGTACTCCAGATTCTCAGGAAGAAATATGTTTGCAGGAAGAAATATATTGCATGACATAATGCTGTCACGTATGAATGCTTTATGTATTCTCCTTGTTTGTATTCTTACCACTTACTGTGCTTCTGTAGTTTCATTGAGCCCCCCCCCCCCCCCCCCCCGGCCACTCTTGACCACACCATATTTTTTTTAGTTTGGCCATTTTGTAGGCAGTACACAGTGTAATGCTTGCTGATGCCTTTTTCGGTTACCTCCTGTTGTCTGAATAATGTCGCCCCTGCTGTGCTCTGCCGGGATTCTGCGACGTGCCACACAGCAGGAACCTCACAAGTAAATCTTTTGTTAGCCAAGTAGGGAACTTGTTTTATACCAGTTCATATTTAGTAATTAGGGGCCCTGCGTGTCATTCAGATAGGATAGCATGCTCCTGGGTATATAGTTGTGTATACTCTTATGGATGTTTATCACATCTCACATATCAGTGTTTTATGTATCTTACATGTCCTGCACATGTTTGTATTGGCCTTGTACATGTCATATGTCAGCGTGCATTAGTAAGTACATTATTTTTCTGTTCCTTAGTTTCACCACATTGCAATAATTTGTATTCTGACTGACCAATGATATTTGGCTACGTTTTGTGTGGATTTGTGTTATTTGTCATTGTCCTGAGGTCTGTGTGAGACAGAGAAAATGATTCTTCAAGCCATATACTAGAATGTTTGTGTTTAGCACCACCTGGAATCAACTGGGACCACCAAGCTTCTGTGTTTTATATGAGATCTGTAACCACCAAGCTTATGTGCCTTATAGGAGATTTGTAACCAACAAGTGTTTAGTGCCACTGTTCTGTGAAGAAAGAGCGAAAATCTTTCTGTCATCACTTTCATGCTGCCTGAACCAAGGGTCATTAGGACGGTCCTCCTTGGCTTCTGCCTGCTCCACCAAAAATGTTTCCCTAAATCCAAACAAGGAAAAATCTATCAAGCCAGACTGTTAGGGAAAGGAGAAGCCTCCAGGGACTATCCTGATGACAGACAAGTTCACATGGCAGAAATTCTGCACGTCCTCGTCAATTCCGCGCATCCATTTGTTTTCCGCATTTGTGGAATTGATGTAGAATTGATGTAGAATTGACGCGGAATTTGTGCTGCGGAATCTGGATGCTTTCTGCATGATTCTGCAGCACAGTTAAAAAGATTGAATATATGCAGAATTCTGCACAAATTTAATACCCATTGGCTTCAATGGGATTCCGCAGACGAAGACCATAAAAATATAATATCAGCTATATTGTTCCGTAGTGCGGAAAGCAGGATTTCCACATCAAACATTCCGCAGCAGAAATTCTGCTGGGTAAATGACCATGCGGAATCCCATTAAATTGAATGGGCAATATATTTTGACAGAATCCATGCAGAAAATTCTTGTGGAATTCTGAGCAAAATTTCTGCATTGTAAACGCAGCCTAAGGCTATGTTCACATGCCAGAATTTCTGCATGGAATTCTACATGAAAAATCTGCATGAATTTATAGCCAATACACTTCAATGGGATTCCGCTGTCCCATTAAGGGTACGTTCGAAGGAGCGGATCCCCAGCGTATTTTATGCTGCAGATCTGCCGCTGAAGGACTGCTGTATACTGCCTTTACATGTGCCTGCTCGGAGTGGCAATACACCGCTACAAGCAGACACACTGAAGAGATGTGTGAGTCACTGCGCATGCGCGGTGTACTCACGCACATCGCGGACACTCCCCCTGCTCTCTGAGCTAGGCCGAGAGCTGCCGCGATGTGCGAGTATAATGCGTATTGCCACTCTGAGCAGGCACATGTAAAGGCACCATTCAGCGGCTGTGGATCTGCTGCATAAAATACGCTGGGGATCCGCTTGCGTGAACCTACCCTAACACAGCAGAATTTCTGCTGCAGGAATTCAATTGAAGTGAATGGGTAATTAATTTCTGCAGAATTTTCATGCAGAATTCCATGCAGATATTCTGCTGTCTGAACAAAGCCTAAGAGTGATGACAGGTTTTCTTTAACAGATATGGTCTGTGTGTTCAAAGGTACAATACTCTGCATGGCTAAATAGACTTCTATGAGCGCCAAATTATTAGACCTGTATATAAACTCGAATAATACAAGTCACCTAGTTCCCAATGACCCGAGCAGCCCAAATGGCACCTGATACCCACGGTGTCAATTGAAAATAAATAGTGGAAATAGATATTGAGGCTCAGGGTCTTGAATATTTGGTTAAAATAATTTATTAATTTATTAAATATATATAGTGTATGCCAATCTCACAGGGCCCTTGTGAGTTAGCAATTATACAATAAAATCAAGGTAATAGCATATATATTGCAAAAGGATAAAAATAAAAGATTAAATAAAATAAAATACAATAAGTATAGTTAATATATAATAGAGGTATATACTTTGCATTCAAATAAGGTGCATTTAGTCAGTGACTTCGCATCTGTATTCCAGCCAAATGTCATAAAAGAATGAGAGGACCGCACTTTGTAATCCAGAGGGTGATAGTACAATGGTAATAAGTATCCTTTGTAGAAACAGATACTTTGTATGCACTTGTGATGATGTGTCTCTGCTTAGTTCTCTATGCAAGAGGTTCGCTGCTGGAGACTCTGCCGTCTCAGCGGTATGCAGCGATATTACAGATAAGTAACTGTTCTTCAAATTTGTTACAAATGTGCATATAGTTAATGGTGGATGGTAACACAATCCCTTTAGGGGAAGGGTCCACTGCTAGAGACCGTGCAGTCTCAAAAGTATGCAGTGGAATAGGTGGGCTAATTTCTGGGGGACTGCAGCGCTTCAACTGTATAACATATCCATGTATATAGTACCTGGTATGCGGCTGACAATCCCGACAGTGGTAGAAGGTGACTTACTGTTAGAGACACGTCCGTCTCAGGTACGGTAAGTGGAAATGTCTTTTGCGGTCTTGGGAGTTGAATCAATGTGTCGTGTCCTCGTGGCTGCGGCCCCGTACTCAAGTAACGTATGCCGTAGATAGGATGGCTCTTTATCCAAAATAGGGCTGGGTGATGCGGCACTCTAAGGTATAAGCTGGACGCGTTTCAAGTCCTCCACAGGACTTTTCCTCAGCAGCTAAAGGGATGTTGTATAAAAACATTGTTGCTGTATATAAACTCCACTGCTTTCACACACACAGCATTTGGCACTGTTTAACATAATTTGGGGCTGATTTATTTATAAATTTTTTTTGCAGCCACAAGTTATGTTAAAGTCTATAAAGTGATATTAAAGGCACTGCCCACAAACTGATTTTTCTGGGGGGCGTTAACCGATTTCTGAATTATTATTTTAATTTTTTTTGCAAAATGCAGCATGGGTGGGTTTGGGATATTTCTGATTTTTTTTCCCCACTGGCTTCACTAAAGGACCTGAAAAATGGCAGAAGAAAAAAAAACTGATAAAAGAGAGTATGTGAAAGAACTCATATACCATCCTCCGGCATGCTGAGCATCATTTGCCTTTGTTTTCTGCTTGTACGCTGCCACTCTCGCTGAATGCTGCATAAAGGCAGGAAAGCTGCAGCTTTGAGGGAATCTTTGTCACAATAATTAACTTCTAAACCAAGCAGGGAAGTAAGAAAGCAAAGCAGCTGACAATCCCCTCTAAATGAGTCACACTGGCTTATCCTATTCCAATATTCAGGCTGGTGTAGTGTAGCACCCATTTCTTACAGGGCTCAGGCAATGTGCCAGCTGCAATCCAGGCTCAATAATAGCAGGAAACTGATCCATGCTTAGACTTGGTGGTGAACTTATAAATGTATTATAGAGCTGCAAGACCGGCTGAAGGATGGAATTTACCAAATCATATATATTATATGCTGCTTTAAAGTGAACCAGAGCCTGAAAGGGAGAGTGGGGGGAGGCAGTGCTGGTGTTAACCATGTCTTTGCTGGAGTAGATGGGAGAGGGTAATTACAGTAAAGGGCCAAACTGTTGAGACCCAATTACCTCCTTACCAGCTATAACTACCCCTCCCCCTTACTTCAATAAATAATTAAATAATAACTAACATGACAACAATTTATCTTTTCCTTGGGGATCGGCCACAGCTTTATTTATAAAATTTCTTATATAAATAACAATTTAACTGTAACAAAGACACCAATTGGCTTCTTGCCAACCCGAGAGGTGCTGCCACACCGTCCTGTGTGGAGGTCTACCCCAGTTGACCCCGCTTTCACCGTCTTCTTACCCCCAAGCTGTGACTTACAACAAACAGAGATACAAAAAGGCAGGGAGGGAGGGCAAAACTCCGGGTCTTGGGCAGGTTGAGAGGGGAAGGGAGACATAACAGCTATAAATACCCAGGGGAGGGCCCCTGAAAACCCAGGAAACTAATAAACCCCTGATTGGTGCACTCCTTCCCCCCCACCCATGGGACGTACCACTGCAGTTACTGACAAGTTTTACAGGCGGGGAGGGGGCTAAAAACATTGACTGTATTTTTCTTAACCTCTTAACTGCTCACCAGTCAGGGGGCAAGCTAGTTATGCACAGCCTGCCCCTCCATGTAGGGTTTTTTTTCTGCACTTTTAGCAATTTGTCGCTTGGCAAGCTAAGTGACAACCAGTATGGCAAAAAATTCAACTCAGGCATGGGCTGCATTAGGCCATGTTCATAAGACAGAATTTTCATGCTGGATTCTGCATTGGATTCTTGCACGCAGATTCCACTAGACCGGGGCATGTATTTATTTGTCGAGTCTGTATTAATTTGGTGAATTATTAAAGCATTCCATATTACTATTTGTTACTCAAACGCCTGTATGATTTTTCAGGATCTTGTACCTTAAAAGCCTATGTTACCCATCAGATGTGGCAAAAGTCTCCATAGGGAGAAAACTGCAGTCTTTAAATTGCAATGCCTCTCCAGGCAAGATCGATGGCTACCAACTTTACCAACAAGTATGTTTATTTTGGCCTGCTGCGTACATTACCTTATGTGTGGTCTGGTCGCATTTGTCAGATGTATCTAATGAGACTCTAATGATCCTGGGCAAACTTCAGCAAACAGATATTGAGCCATAAAGCCAGCAAACTGCACTCCCAGTCTATTACAGAGTCTTGTCTAATGTATTGGAAAAATACATTGGAAAATAATGATCAATTTTTAAGCGGATGAATAATTGGATGAGGCACTAGCAGGTTTACAAAATGCCGACATGTCACCTGCTCAGTAAAATGTTTGTATTCACAGTCATTTGTAACCAGTACAGACAGGATGAGCATTTTCCCCAGGGTGATAAAATTATATATATTTTATAGGAGTTAAATGTACACATGTTCTGGCAGATTGCGAAGTGTCAAATATTTCAATTCCAAAAGCTAAAACTAATTAGCTGGTGGAGGGAAAACGGGCTGCGGTGACAATCTGACAAGACTGAAAAGGATGATGATCTGTTTGAAAGAAAGCAGAACAAATGTCTTAGGCACTTGCAAGGAAATAGTGAATAACAGGCCACATATCAGTTTATAGATCATTTCCCTGTAAAATCGAAGACAACCGCAAAAACCTGCATCTATTCCAGGGAAAGTTGGGTGACAGCAGTGTAGAATTTTCTTTTCTTATTTTTTAAGTAGACAAAAACGTAAGAACTTTTTTTTTTATTTCTTAGACGGAGATACCCTTTAATTTTCGAAAAGGCTTTTGATTGGAAGAGGCTACTTCTAGAAAGGTGCTGTGTCACATGTCACATAGCATTAGTCATATCTCCATACTCAGCAGGGTCACGGTGTTTAGAAGCCCCTGGTTAAAATGTAATTGTGGGTAGTTTCTTTTTATTTTCAAAGAGAACTGGGGTTAATACTATCATTATATGTTATCTGATGTTGCTTTTATTTTCTCACTCCAAGGTTGTCCAGTGCCCTTATAGCTTCCTCTTATCATCAAAGAAATGTCTTCTGCCTAGGGGTCTCATGTCTATATTCAAAGAGTTCACAAGCTGCATATAGAGAAGAGGAAGCTGGAATCCAAGCAGTGTGTTAAAGCTGTTAAAGCTTTTTTGGATAATATTTTTTTTACCGTATTTTTCGCCGTATAAGACGCACTTTTTCTTCCCCAAAACTGGGGGGGGGGGGAGTCGGTGCGTCTTATATGGTGAATACACCCCTATCGCGGCGGTCCCTGCGGCCATCAACGGCCGGGACCCGCGGCTAATACAGGACATCACTGATCGCGGTGATGCCCTGTATTAACCCTTCAGACGCGGCGATCAAAGCTGACCGCCGCGTCTGTAGCGAAAATGACACTAATCCGGCTGTTCAGTCGGGCTGTTCGGGACCGCCACGATTTCACCGGGTTAGTGCTTACAGGACACCGGGAGGGACTTTACCTGCCTCCTCGGTGTCTTCTCCGTTCAGGGATCCCCTGTATGGCCGGCGCTCTCCTTCCTCGTCATCACGTCGTCGCGTACGTGCGTCGGCGTGCGTAACAACGTGATGGCGGCGACGGAGAGCGAGGATACCTGGCCGGCAGCAGAGACGTTCCAGAGCGACGGGGATACGGCGACAGCGATGGAGCGACATCCAGGGCAGCGGTGACGGGTCCGGAGCGCCGGGGACACATGAGTATTACCTCCTCCTGCAGTGGTCTTCAATCTGCGGACCTCCAGATGTTGCAAAACTACAACTCCCAGCATGCCCGGACAGCCAACGGCTGTTTTGCAACATCTGGAGGTCCGCAGGTTGAAGACCACTATTGGGTTCAAAATCTTTATTTTTTTAGATTTTGCCCCTAAAAATTGGGTGCGCCTTATACTTCAGTGCGTCCTATAGGACGAAAAATACAGTAGATCTTTTTTTGGTGGCAGAGTCCGTAGTTTTAATTAATACCTCTCTGTTTTCTTTGCATGACGAAGTGGTCTTCAACCTAACTAGCCAAAATATTTGGAGGTGTACATACTAAAGACCCCTGGGTACTCCTGCCACACATCACTTGGTGACTCATTAACCATTTGTCCATTTTAGGGCATGTTCACATGATGGAATTTCTGAGTGGAAAAATTCTGCCGTTTTCAATACCATTTTGCACCGTGCACATGATGGCATTTCCACAGCAGAAATCCTGGTTCTGATCTTCGCCGAAAGAATTGTCATGTCATTTCTCTCGGCGGACTCTGCCCAGAAATGTACAACTGTCTATAGAGATGGCGCATTTTGGAGTGGTCCTAGCATTCCTACTATAAGACTATGATATTTGCAGGCACCCAGCACCCGCTATTTGTACAATGTCCACCTTATAGTCTTGACCTTGTGCTCATCTGTCCATTTAGTAGTCCATTTCAAAGTGAATACACATGTCTACTCCCTTGGAATCTTTCCTTCCACTCAAGCTATAACATTGTTGGATTTAAAGGGAACCTGTCACACTGAAAATAGTTTCGGACATCAAGTTATAGAGCCTGAGACACTGTGCAGATTGATATTTCAGAGGACCGCCCACATGACTACTTAGCCCGAAATGAGCAGAGATTTACATAAATAAAGTTTAAGTTATTCTGGAACTTTTCCCGCAAAACTAAATATAAGTAAATATATATATATACAGTGACCCCCCGACATACGATGGCGCCGACGATGTCGATGTCAATTCAGGTAGAAGACATCTGATCTAATTGCTTCTCAGCATAATTTCAAAAACTAACAGGTTGTTAGTATATACGTTTTGATCAAAAAGTGCAAAGCCCACTCTCCACGTCAAGGCCACCTATTTAGAGTGGGTCCCTAACGTCCCTAGCATAAAATGGCGTAGCACTGGGCGGCGACCACCACCGCTGCGACACCAGTGCCCACAGGGGGAAGTACCCACTGGCAGAGTCGATGTCAGCATTGACATACGATGCTTTTTTATGTCGGGGCCATCGCATTAAGTGCTATCCGGCAGCGCAAAATGCTTAAGCTGCTGCCGGATAGCAGCTTAATGTTCCTCGTGTGGTGCGGTGAGTATTACTTACCCCTCCATGATTCTCCGGGGTGCCCTTCAGGTCCAGCGCTGGTCCTCCGGTGTCTTCTCGGCCCTCTCCGGGGACGTCAATACGCTGTTGCGCATGCCGTCCCGTCATCCAATAGGAACGGCGTACGCAGCGGCGTAATGACGTTGCTATGCAGGCCCAGTAAGGCCTTGCGGAAGACAGCGGAGGACCGGAGAAGACCAGGAGAGCCCAGCGGAGGCCCGGGGACACCATCGGGAGTGGCGGGACGCGGTCCGGAGCAGCGGGGACAGGTGAGTATAACTTCCTATACCTTACATTGCACGAATCCCTCAACATACGATGGATTCGACAAACGATGGCTCGTTTGGAAAGAATTACCATCGTATGTTGAGGGACCACTGTATATATATATATATATATATATATATATATATATATATACTCAACTATTCCTTCTCTATAACATGATGCATACACACTCGACTGCATTTGCAATGTGACAGGTTATCTTTTGACCTCTTAAGGACCCAGGACGTACGGGGACGTCCCCGCACCCTGGGCCTTAAGGACCCAGGACGTCCCCGTACGTCCTGGCGTTTTCCGGTCTCTGCCGCTCGCCGGGCAGAGATCGGAACTGGATGCCTGCTGAAATCCTTCAGCAGGCATCCAGGGCAAACGCCGAGGGGGGCCATGTAGGCCCCCCATGTCGGCGATCGTCGCAAATCGCAAGGGAAATCGCCCTTGCGATCTGCGGCGATACCGGGCTGATCGGGTCTCTGGGACCCGACCGCCCGGTAATTTCGCATGATCCCGGCTGTCACAGACAGCCAGGACCATGCTAACGTATAGGAGCGAGGTGGCAAGCCTGCCACCTCCTCCTATACCCTGCGATCTGTCGGTTAGTTAACCGACCAATCGCAGGAGGGGGGCGGTTACTTCCTCCCGTCCTGCCCGGCCCCTGAAAGTCCGGAGAGGACGGGAGGAAGACCGGAGGACTCGGCGGGGGACGGGGGAGTGCTGGGGACCGGCCCCGGTACTTACCTCGTCCCTGAAGACCCGGATCCAGACGATGAAGATGGCGGCGGCGGCGACAGGTGAGTAGATCTTCAGCCGCGGTCGGGCCCTTTACAGCAATGCACGTCGCCGTAAAGCGACATGCATTGCTGTAATAGGACCCTGTAAACTACAACTCCCAGCATGCCCAGACAGCCCTTGGCGTCTGGGCATGCTGGGAGTTGCAGTTTTGCAACATCTGGAGGTCCACAGTTTTTGGACCACTGTGCCCTTCCAGATGTTGCAAAACTACACATCCTCAGCATGCCCTTACTGTCCAGGCATGCTGGGAGTTGTAGTGCTGTAACATCTGGCCCTTCAGATGTTGCAGAACTACAACTCCCAGCATGCCTGGACAGTTTTGGCATACTGGGGGTTGTAGTTTTGCAACATCTGGAAGGGCACAGATTGGGAACCACTGTATTAGTGGTCTGCAAACTAGTCCTCCAGATGTTGCAAAACTACAACTCCAAGCATGCTGGGAGTTGTAGTTCGGCAACATCTGGCTCTAAAGATGTTGCCGAACTACTACTCCCAGCATGCCTGAGAATGTTTGGGAGTTGTGGTTTTGCAACAGCTGGAGGCACACTGGTTGGGAAACATTGTTTCCTAACTCAGTGTTTCCCAACCCGTGTGCCTCCAGCTGTTGCAAAACCACAACTCCCAAACATTCTCAGGCATGCTGGGAGTTGTAGTTTTGCAACAGCTGAAGGTCCCCCCTGTGAATGTACAGGGTACACTCACATGGGCAGGCGGCTTACAGTGAGTATCGGGCTGCAAGTTTGCAATGCAGCAAATTTTGCGCGGCAGCTCAAACTCGCTGTAACCCCCCCGCCCGTGCGACTGTACCCTAAAAACACTACACTACACTAACACAAAATAAAATAAAAAGTAAAAAACACTACATATACACATACCCCTACACAGCCCCCCTCCCTCCCCAATAAAAATGAAAAACGCCTGGTACGCCACTCTTTCCAAAATGGAGCCTCCAGCTGTTGCAAAACAACAACTCCCAGTATTGCCGGACAGCCGTTGACTGTCCAGGCATGCTGGGAGTTTTGCAACAGCTGGACGCACCCTGTTTGGGAATCACTGGCGTAGAATACCCCTATGTCCACCCCTATGCAAATCCCTAATCCAGGCCTCAAATGCGCATGGCGCTCTCACTTTGGAGCCCTGTCGTATTTCAAGGCAACAGTTTAGGGTCACATATGGGGTATCGCCGTACTCGGGAGAAATTGACTAACAAATCTTGGGGGTCTTTTTCTCCTTTCACCCCTTATGAAAAGGTGAAGTTGGGGTCTACACCAGCATGTTAGTGTAAAAAAAATAAACTTTTTACACTAACATGCTGGTGTTGCCCTATACTTTTCATTTTGACAAGAGGTAAAGGGGAAAAAAGCCCCCCAAAATTTGTAACGCAATTTCTCCCGAGTACGGAGATACCCCATATGTGGGTGCAAACTGCTCTGGGGGCGCACAACAAGGCCCAGAAGGGAGAGTGCGCCATGTACATTTGAGGTGATTTGCACAGGGGTGGCTGATTGTTACAGCGGTTTTGACAAACGCAAAAAAAAAAAAAAACCACATGTGACCCCATTTCGGAAACTACACCCCTCACGGAATGTAATGAGGGGTGCAGTGAGAATTTACACCCCACTGGTGTCTGACAGATATTTGGAAGAGTGGGCTGTGCAAATTAAAAATGTTGTACAGCCCACTGTTCCAAAGATATGACAGACACCAGTGGGGGGTAAATGCTCACTTCAAGCCTTCTTACGTTCCTCAAGGGGTCTAGTTTCCAAAATGGTATGCCTTGTGGGGGTTATTTTGCTGTCCTGGCACCATATGGGCTTCCTAAATGCGACATGCCCCCCGAGCAAAATTTGCTCTCAAAAAGCCAAATATGACTCCTTCTCTTCTGAGCATTGTAGTTCGCCCGTAGTGCACTTCAGGTCAACTTTTGGGGTACCTCCATACTCAGAAGAGATGTGGTTACAAATTTTGGGGGGTATTTTCTGCTATTAACCCTTGCAAAAATGTGAAATTTGGGGGGGAAACACACCTTTTAGTGATTTTTTTTTATTTATTTTTTTACGTATGCAAAAGTCGTGAAACCCCTGTGGGGTATTAAGGCTCACTTTATTTCTTGTTACGTTCCCCGAGGGGTCTAGTTTCCAAAATGGTATGCCATGTGTTTTTTTTTGCTGTCCTGGCACCATAGGGGCTTCCTAAATGCGACATGCCCCCGAGCAAAATTTGCTCTCAAAAAGCCAAATATGACTCCTTCTCTTCTGAGCATTGTAGTTCACCCATAGTACACCTCAGGTCAACTTATGGGGTACCTTTATACTCAGAAGAGATGGGGTTACAATGTTTGGGGGGTATTTTCTGCTATTAACCCTTGCAAAAATGTGAAATTTGGGGGGAAACACACATTTTTGTGAAATTTTATTTTTATTTTTTTACATATGCAAAAGTCGTGAAACACCTGTGGGGTATTAAGGCTCACTTTATTCCTTGTTACGTACCTCAAG
Source organism: Hyla sarda (assembly GCF_029499605.1). Classification (NCBI taxonomy): domain Eukaryota; kingdom Metazoa; phylum Chordata; class Amphibia; order Anura; family Hylidae; genus Hyla; species Hyla sarda. The sequence goes on from NC_079194.1 coordinate 186,446,882, forward strand.
GGGTCTAGTTTCCAAAATGGTATGCCATGTGGGGGATTATTGCTGTTCTGGCACCATAGGGGCTTCCTAAATGCAACATGCCCCCCAAAAACCATTTAAAAAAAACGTACTCTCCAAAATCCCTTTGTCGCTCCTTTGCTTCTGAGCCCTCTACTGCGCCCGCCGAACACTTTACATAGACATATGAGGTATGTGCTTACTCGAGAAAAATTGGGCTACAAATATAAGTATACATTTTCTCCTTTTTCCCCTTGTAAAAATTCAAAAATTGGGTCTACAAGAACATGCGAGTGTAAAAAATGGAGATTGTGAATTTTCTCCTTCACTTTGCTGTTATTCCTGTGAAACACCTAAAGGGTTAAAATGCGGACTGAATGTCATTTTGAATACTTTGGGGGGTGCAGTTTTTATAATGGGGTCATTTGTGGGGTATTTCTAAAATGAAGACCCTTCAAATCCACTTCAAACCTGAACTGGTCCATGAAAAATTGTGAGTTTGGAAATTTTGTGAAAAATTGGAAAATTGCTGCTGAACTTTGAAGCCCTCTGGTGTCTTCCAAAAGTAAAAACACGTCAATTTTATGATGCAAACATAAAGTAGACATATTGTATATGTGAATAAAAAAAAATTTTTTTTTTGAAATATCCATTTTCCTTATAAGCAGAGAGCTTCAAAGTTAGAAAAATGCTAAATTTTCAAATTTTTCATAAAATTTGGGGATTTTTCACCAAGAAAGGATGCAAGTTACCACAAAATTTTACCACTATGTTAAAGTAGAATATGTCACGAAAAAACAATCTCGGAATCAGAATGATAACTAAAAGCATCCCAGAGTTATTAATGTTTAAAGTGACAGTGGTCAGATGTGCAAAAAAAGGCCGGGTCCTGAGGTGTAAAATGGCTGGGTCCTTAAGGGGTTAAACTGAATCTGTACTTACCCTATAAAATGGGGCCCCGCCCCAATGATTTGTTGCACCTAATTTGCATACATCTTGTGCAGTTTTATAACTTGAACATATATTATTTTTTAACTGCACATAGAAGAATTGAGCTGCTAAGTGCAAGTCATGGAAGGAATTAATGCCACACTATGCATAATATAGGGTAAGGGTGCGTTCACACGCTATTTGTTTTTGCAGGTTTTCCGCTGCATATTTGAAAGTGGGCGGGCTATTCTCGACTGTCTGTAGCAGATTTTCCGCGGTGGAATTTACGCTGTGGAAAATCCGCCGCAGTCCCCACTGAATTCAATGGGGCTGGCGGTGGATTTTCCACAGCGTAAATTCCTCCATGGAAAATCTGCTGCAGACAGCCGAGAAGAGCCCGCCCACTTTCAAATACGCAGCGGAAAACCCGCAAAAACAAATAGCGTGTGAACGCACCCTAAATCCTGATGACTGGTTCCCTTTGTATATGTTCACAGAGGCAAAACATCCCTCATAGAATCCCCTCAAAAAGCCACAAAGAAGCATCCTTTCCAGCTCCCAATAACTTTAATGGTAAATTTTTCAAAAAAACAGCGCGGATGTATCAGTGTGAAGTCAATAGGAATTGAAAATCATTCTTCTTTGGAAGCCTTTTAGAGCTTTTTTGCCTGCCTCATAACTCCATTTATCCTGGTCTTCATTGTGCGCTGTGCAAATTCTTGCTATACTTCATGAGACGTTATTTAACCTTTTACATAGTTGTTGGTTTAAAGGATTCATGAAGTTGCTAAAATGATCCCTGTCAATGAGGTTCTGCAATCTGTTAGAAAACCCAGAAGCTAGGGTACGATTTCTCTGCAGTGTTACCATAAAAGAAAGAATTCACTTAGCAGTTCTTAGGAAACAATTGGGCAGATTTACTAATATGTTTGGGCCTAAACCTTGTCTACAATATGCCAAAATTTGGCATGTTTCTAGTCCAAACATTTTTTGAGACAGAATTTTTTGCGCATTGTACTAGATTTTTGATGCAAGATGTAGCACTAAAAGGTCCAATGCAATTGGCAAGATGCACCAAATGTATCATACGATATGAGCGACTGAACAATTTGGAGCATCATCAGCCTGGCTTGTCGAAATTTACACTAAACATTAGACTAGATTAATAAATATGCCTAAATAACCTGTGCACAGGACAAGAGACTCACTTGAAACTAGTGTTGCTCGCGAATATTCGCAATGCAAATTTTATTCGCGAATATCGCATGTTTCCGAGTTCACAAATATTCGCAAATATAGCACTATATATTCGCAATTACGAATAGTCATTCTTTTTTTTTTTCACAGTACACATCACAGTGATCACCCCTTTCTCCTTCCAGCTTGTGTGGTGTAAAGAATTTTCGCATATACAATTTTTCGCATATGCGAAAATAAAACGAGAATATTACGAATATGCGAATTTAGCGAATATATTACGAATATTCGTCCATATATTTGCTAAATATCGCGAATTTGAATATGGCCTATGCCGCTCAACACTACTTGAAACCCCTCTATATTGACACAAACAGATGAGGGTCTGGAATGTAGAACTAGGGTTGGCATAAGAGGTGTGAAACCTGCGTGGTCACGCACAGTGCAAAGGAGATGCCACTGTCTTTAATAGTCCTTGATTCTGGAGCTAGAATACCCATACAACAGTTTTTTTTTTTTGCCAAAACCTATGTAAGTGCAGCTACTTCCCAAATTGAATCACCTACATTTTTGGTACTATATGGGCAATGTATGCTTGTATGATGTGGACACTATATGATACCCTATAAGGGGGAGGGGGTGAAGAGAAGGTGTTGAACAGGGGAACCCTCAATCCTAAGGCTGGTTCTGTACACAGTTATTAAATGATAAAATAGTATTATTTAATAATTCAGTATAGAAATGTCATTAATAATACTTACATAATTCCCTGTCACAAGAGTTTAAAGACTTGCAATACCCTAACTGGCTCAATAGAGGGCAGTGTTACCTAATAACAATTAGTCCTCTGCATTATATCATTATACTTTGGAAGTCTGCTCATTAGGGTAAATTCACATGCAGCAGATTTCATGCAGAAATGTCTGCAACTTAAAATTTGTACCATACATCTAAATGGGCTTGTGTAGGTGGCAAGCACATGGATTTCTGCAAGCCCCAAATATCTTCAACTTATCTGTCATTTGGAAAGTCACATTTGGTTACATCCAGCCATTACGGGTAATGTAAGAGATAATGTAAGAATATTCATGTTCCATGTATTAGTCGTGGGGTTTAGGTCAGAGAATAACACTGGATGTATCTATATATGTCAGCAAATACTATTAGTCCCCGAGCCGGCATTTATAACAGCGAGGAAGGCGATGGACCTTTTCACATTTGCAGGCGATTAGCAGCAATACGGTGACAGGAAAGGCTACTCGTGTATAGTTAGAGATCAGAATCTTCTGCCTTTTGATTTATTGCTTTTATGAGCCGGTATTTTTTGCTGTGTCTGCTAGGTTAATAGTTTGCAGTTTCCACTGAACATTTTTTTTTATCCACTCATTTTTTATTACAATGTCTAAAAATTGTTCCCCCCCTCCTCCCGACTTGTTTGGAACAATTGGTACCTTTCTGCTTAGGACGCCTTCTTAACTGAGCCAAGGTTGCTGTGTTCTAACTCTTAGATGTTACACAAGAAAATGGTAAAAAATGACAATGACTCACTGAGGATTGGGCTTAAAGGGAATGGATCATCAAAAGGCTAAAACTGAAGGTCATAGAGTGTGAAAAGAATGAGAATTCTATTCACATTGCATAATGAACAGTAATTCACTTTTTACATTTACAGATACTAGGTGATGTACCAGGAGTGTACCAGTACAGCAATGGGTCTCATGGGGACAACAGGTTTCCCACAGTATGTGTTATATATATCAGGTACTGCATATACTAATCTACAGTGCAAAAGGTTAAGGTGCACCGGTTATTAACAGAAACATTTATATAATGTAAATAATACCATTATATGTATATCTGTAATATACAGTACATTGGTTAGAAAATGTGCATATTTTTGGGGTGAAAAAAGGCCGTCCCTACAGCTATTGCCTGTGTGTCTCTGTGAGGAGACCAAATACAGGAAGTGAGGACAGGACAAGCAGGGCTCTGTGCAGGCTTCTGTCTTGTCAAGCAGCCTGCTGTGTGAGCCGGGAGTGTATCACAGAGCCTCACTGCACAGAGCCCTGCTTGTCCTCAGTACACAGAGACCTGCTTGTCCCAGGGGCGGATCCAGAGTGTAGTCTCGGGAGGGGCACTATTAGAGAATTTTGCGTTGGCGGACAGAAAATAAGGTGTTGCTTAAAGAACTTACAATATTATTAAATGTATCCAGTATAATAATCAAATATACCAATTGCCACAGAATGGGAAAGCGCTGAAGAAGTTTTTAACAATTTAAAACTACAGCTCCCAGTATGACCTAAGCAGTGATGAGGAGATGCTGGGAGTTGTTGTTTCACCCATCATTACTGCAAAACTTACAAGTGACTACAGCTCTGATGGGACAGTCAGGACAATACACAATGATATCAGTGATTACAGGTGACATCTTCTCTATAGTCTTTCCTTATCTAATTTAGATGGTACATACCGCCTGGTCCAGCTAAATATTCTCGCTGCATAACTTGACGCCCAGACGGCTCCTCACTATGTCAGTGGATTCTGAACCTCTATATGAAAAAAAGTATTATTAAAAAACTGCCAAAGATCCTATCCTTTGAATATAATTGTGACACACTGTACCCTCCGAATATACTACAACTCACTTTACCCTTTGAATACAATACTGCCACACACTGTACCCTCTGAATATAATACTGCCACTGTCACGATTCGGCTGGCAGAAGGTGGATCCTCTGTGCCAGAGAGGGATTGGCGTGGACCGTGCTAGTGGACTGGTTCTAAGCTGCTACTGGTTTTCACCAGAGCCCGCCGCAAAGCGGGATGGTCTTGCAGCGGCGGTAGCAACCAGGTCGTATCCACTAGCAACGGCTCAACCTCTCTGACTGCTGAAGATAGGCGCGGTACAAGGGAGTAGACAGGAGCAAGGTCGGACGTAGCAGAAGGTCGGGGCAGGCAGCAAGGATCGTAGTCAATATGGCAATAGCAGGAGGTCAAGTACACAGTAAGGACGAACACAGTAAACGCTTTCTCAAGGCTCTAAGGCAACAAGATCCGGCAGGGGAGTGCAGGGGCAGTGATCAGATATAGTCTGGGAGCAGGTGGAAGCCAATTAAGCTAATTGGGCCAGGCACCAATCATTGGTGCACTGGCCCTTTAAGTCTCAGGGAGCTGGCGCGCGCGCGCCCTAGAGAGCGGAGCCGCGCGCGCCAGCACATGACAGCAGGGGACCGGGACGGGTAAGTGACCTGGGATGCGATTCGCGAGCGGGCGCGTCCCGCTGTGCGAATCGCATCCCCGACGGCCATGACAGTGCAGCGCTCCCGGTCAGCGGGACCGACCGGGGCGCTGCGGAGAGAGGGACGCCGTAAGCGCTCCGGGGAGGAGCGGGGACCCGGAGCGCTAGGCGTAACAGCCACACATTGTACCCACTGAATATAATACTGCCACACATTGTACCCACTGAATATAATACTGCCACACACTGTACCCTCTGAATATAATACTGCCACACATTGTACCCACTGAATATAATACTGCCACATACTGTACCCTCTAAATATAATACTGCCACACATTGTATCCACTGAATATAATACTGCCACACATTGTACCCACTGAATATAATACTGCCACACATTGTACCCACTGAATATAATACTGCCACACACTGTACCCACTGAATATAATACTGCCACACACTGTACCCACTGAATATAATACTGCCACACACTGTACCAAATGAATATAATAATTCCACACACTGTACCAACTGATTATAATACTGCCACACATTGTGCCCACTGAATATAATACTGGCACACACTGTACCCTCTGAATATAATACTGCCACACACTGTACCCACTGAATATAATACTGCCACACACTGTACCCTAGGAATATAATACTGCCACACACTGTAACAACTGAATATAATACTGCCACACATTGTACCCACTGAATATAATACTGCCACACACTGTACCCACTGAATATAATACTGCCACACACTGTACCAACTGAATATAATACTGCCACACACTGTATCCACTGAATATAATACTGCCCACACACTGTACCCAATGAATATGATACTGCCGAACATTGTACAAACTGAATATAATACTGCCACACACTGTACCCACTGAATATAATACTGCCACACACTGTAACCTCAGAATATAATACTGCCACACACTGTACCCCTGAATATAAAACTGCCACACACTGTACCCTCTGAATATAATACTACCACAGACTGTATGCTCTAAATATCCCTCTGAATACAATACCGTGATGTATTGGGGCTAATGAAAACTGTACTACCCCAGAAATTCCTTATACTCTGTGCCCCTCATATATAGTAGTAATGCCCCATCCTGTGCCCCCACATATAACTATGACCTGTCCTGTTCCCCCTCATAATAATAATGCCCTCTGTCCTGTGCCCCTACCATATAATGCCCCCAGTGCTGTGCCCCTCACATATAATGCCCCTGCAATGTTCCCCTCACATATAATGTCCCCCAATCCTGCTCCCTCAGGGGGCATTATAAGTGAGGGGTACATAACAGGGTGCATTATAAGACAGGGCACATTATATGTTAGGCTCACATGACAAGGGGGCATGCCACATACTGTACCCTCTGAATATAATACTGCCACACATTGTATCCACTGAATATAATACTGCCACACATTGTACCCACTGAATATAATACTGCCACACATTGTACCCACTGAATATAATACTGCCACACACTGTACCCACTGAATATAATACTGCCACACACTGTACCAAATGAATATAATACTTCCACACACTGTACCAACTGAATATAATACTGCCGCACATTGTTCCCACTGAATATAATACTGGCACACACTGTACCCACTGAATACAATACTGCCACACACTGTAACCTCTGAATATAATACTGCCACACACTGTACCCACTGAATATAATACTGCCACACACTGTACCCTAGGAATATAATACTGCCACACGCTGTAACAACTGAATATAATACTGCCACACATTGTACCCACTGAATATAATACTGCCACACACTGTACCCACTGAATATAATACTGCCACACACTGTACCAACTGAAGATAATACTGCCACACACTGTACCCACTGAATATAATACTGCCCACACACTGTACCCAATGAATATAATACTGCCGCACACTGTATGCTCTAAATATGCCTCTAAATACAATACCGTGATGTATTGTGGCTAATGAAAACCGTACTAACCCAGAAATTCCTTATACTCTGTGCCCCTCATATATAGTAGTAATGCCCCATCCTGTGCCCCCACATATAACTATGACCTGTCCTGTTCCCCCTCATAATAATAATGCCCTCTGTCCTGTGCCCCTACCATATAATGCCCCCGGGGCTGGGCCCCTCACATATAATGCCCCCCAATCCTGCTCCCTCAGGGGGCATTATAAGTGAGGGGTACATAACAGGGTGCATTTTAAGACAGGGCACATTATATGTTAGGCTCACATGACAAGGGGGCATTATATGTGAAGGGCACATGACAGGGGGTTCCTCACTTTTAATGCCCCCTATCATGTGCCCCTCACATATAATGCACCTGTAATGTTCCCCTCACATATAATACCCCCTGTCCTGCCCCTTCAGGGTGAATTATATGTAAGGGGCACATAACAGGGGGCATTATAAGTTGAAGTACATTATATGTTAGCGGCCCAAGACAGGGGGGCATTATAAGTGAGGGGCTCAAGACAGGGGGGCATTATAAGTGAGGGGCCCAAGACAGGGGGGCATTATAAGTGAGGGCTTGTTATGTGCCCCTCACTTATAATGCCCCCCTGTCATGTGCCCCTCACATGTAATGCCCCCTGTTATGTGCCCCTCACATTTAATGCCTCCTGTCATGTGCCCCTCACATTTAAGGCCTCCTGTCATGTGCCCCTCACATTTAATGCCTCCTGTCATGTGCCCCTCACATTTAATGCCCCCTGTTATGTGCCCCTAACTTATAATGTCCCCTTCATGTGCCCCTCACATTTAATGCACCGTTATGTTCCCCTCACATATAATGCCCCCTGTCCTGCACCCTCAGGGGGCATTTTAAGTAAGGGGCACATGACAGGGGGGCATTATACGTGAGGAGCCCCCCCTGTCATGTGCCCCTCACTTATAATGCCCCCCTGTCATGTGCCCCTCACTTATAATGCCCCCCTGTCTTGGGTCGCTAATATATAATGTGCTTCAACTTATAATGCCCCGTTATGTTCCCCTCACATATAATGCCCCCTGACCTGCACCCTCAGGGGGCATTTTAAGTAAGGGGCACATAAAAGGAGGGCATTATAAATTGGAGCACATTATTTGTTAGTGGCACATGACAGGGGGCATTATAAGTGAGGGGCACATGACAGGGGGGCATTATAAGTGAGGGACACATGACAGGGGGGCATTATAAGTGAGGGGCACATTTCAGGGGGCATTATAAGAGAGGGGCACATGACAGGGGCGCATTATAAGTGAGGGGCACATGACAGGGGGGCATTATAAGTGAGGGGCACATCACAGGGGGGCATTATAAGTGAGGGGCACAGGACAGGGGGGCATTATAAGTGAGGGGAACATGACAGGGGGGCATTATAAGTGAGGGGCACATAACGGGGCCCTGTCAGTCTGCCGGAAGTGGCCATTCCAATGTCCCCCGCAGGAACCTCCGTGCAGGGTTCAGCACCCCCTTCCAGCAGACTGCAGGGGCCCTGTTCGGGAGATTGTAGGGGGTCCTAGCGCTCAGATCCCCCACAATCTATAACTTATCCCCTGTCTCGGCGTCTAAATAGGCTGTAAGTAAATGAAAAATAGATGCTGGCAGCAGTGGGATAGATATGATATAGATATATAGATAGATATCAGATAGATAGATAGATAGGAGATAGATAGATACGAGATAGATAGATATGAGATAGATAGATAGATAGATAGATATGAGATAGATAGATATGAGATATAGATATGAGATAGATAGATATGAGATGGATAGATAGATATGAGATAGATAGATAGATAGATATGAGATAGATAGATATGAGATAGATATGAGATAGATAAATAGATAGATAGATATGAGATAGATAGATAGATAGATAGATAGAGATGAGATAGATAGATATGAGAGATAGATAGGAGATAGAAAGACAGATAGATCAGTGTTCCCCAACCAGGGTGCCTCCAGCTGTTGTAAAATTAAAACTCCCAGTATGCCTACAAAGCCAAATACAAGCTGGGAGTTGTAGTTTTACTATAGTTAGAGGCCTCTACTGGGAAACACTGATAGGAGTTCCCCTTAACCTGTCTCCCGAGCCTGACCCCCCCCCTTCCTCCCCCCCCCCAAAGTTACTTACCATGAAGGGCAGCATCAGGGTGGGCAGGGGGGTCTGGAGGCATTGGGTGGGTGTCCGGGCCTGTGGTGGGGGGCAGTAAGCTGAGCCCGGCCTGCTGGAAATACAGAGGGGTGAGAGGGGGAGGATCTTATCTCTTCCCAGTCCCTGCACAGTGTAATGGCTGCAGACTGAATGATGAGACCGGAGCATTCTCAGCACTGACAGGCAGCCGGCGCGGCCTGCAGAGAATGGTGTCCTGCAGAGAATGGTGTCCTCGACGGTTCACACGCTGCAGGTGAGGGGACAGTGCAGCCGGGGCTGACAGCTCCCGCTCATCACTAATATGGTATCGGGAGGGGCAGCAATCTCGGGGGGGGGGGGGGGGGGGGGCAATTGCCCTGTTGCCCCCCTCCCCCCTGGATCCGCTATTGGCTTGTCCTCAGTGTACAGAGCCCTGCTTGTCCTCAGTGTACAGAGCCCTGCTTGTCCTCAGTGTACAGAGCCCTGCTTGTTCACAGTGCACAGAGCCCTGCTTGTTCTCAGTATACAGAGCCCTGCTTGTCCTCAATGTACAGAGCCCTGCTTGTCCTCCGTGTACAGAGCCCTTCTTGTCCTCAGTGCACAGAGCCCTGCTTGTCTTCACATCACAGAGCCCAGCTTGTCCTCAGTGCACTGAGCCATGCTTATCCTCACTGCACAAAGCCCTGCTTGTCCTCAGTTTACAGAGCCCTGCTTGTCCTCAGTGTACAGAGCCCTGCTTGTCCTCAATGTACAGAGCCCTGCTTGCCCTCAGTGCACAGAGCCCTGCTTGTCTTCACAGCACAGAGCCCTGCTTGTCCTCAGTGTACATAGCCCTGCTTGTCCTCAGTGTACAGAGCCCTGCTTGTCCTCAGTGTACAGAGCCCTGCTTATCCTGACTGCACAGAGCCATGCTTGTCCTCACTGCACAGAGCCCTGCTTGTCCTCAGTGCACAGAGCCCTGCTTGTCCTCAGTGCACAGAGCCCTGCTTGTCCTCAGTGTACAGAGCCCTACTTGTCCTCAGTGTACAGAGCCCTGCTTGTCCTCAGTGTACATAGCCCTTCTTGTCCTCAATGCACAGAGCCCTGCTTGTCTTCACAGCACAGAGCCCTGCTTGTCCTCAGTGTACAGAGCCCTGCTTGTCCTCAGTGTACAGAGCCCTGCTTGTCCTCAGTGCACAGAGCCCTGCTTGTCTTCACAGCACAGAGCCCTGCTTGCCCTCAGTGCACTGAGCCCTGCTTATCCTCACTGCACAGAGCCCTGCTTGTCCTCACTGTACATAGCCCTGCTTGTCCTCAGTGTACAGAACCCTGCTTATCCTCACTGCACAGAGCCCTGCTTGTCCTCACTGTACAGAGCCCTTCTTGTCCTCAGTGTACATAGCCCTGCTTGTCCTCAGTGTACAGAACCCTGCTTATCCTCACTGCACAGAGCCCTGCTTGTCCTCACTGTACAGAGCCCTGCTTGTCCTCAGTGAACAGAGCCCTGTTTGTCCTCAGTGCACAGAGCCCTGCTTGTCCTCAGTGTACAGAGCCCTGCTTGTCCTCAGTGTACAGAGCCCTGCTTGTCTTCACAGCACAGAGCCCTGCTTGTCCTCAGTGTACAGAGCCCTGCTTGTCCTCAGTGCACAGAGCCCTGCTTGTCCTCAGTGTACATAGCCCTGCTTGTCCTCAGTACACAGAGCCCACCCATGCTTCCTGTATTTGGATTCCTTATAGAGACACACAGGCAATAACTGCAGAGACAAAAATATACAAATTTTTTAATCAATGTATATTACAAATATACATATAATGCTATTTTCTACATTATATAAAAGGTTTTTGCTAATCACAGGTACACTTTAATGTTTTAATATGTCTTGTTTTACATTGCACAGCTGAAAGGTTGATTTGGCACATGTAGCCGTAGCCTCCTAGCCAATGAATGCTGGAGCCAGTCCCAAGTCCAACCCTCTTTTTCCTGGGAAAGAGGTGGTCCTTAATCTGTTCTAGTTAGTTTATCCCTGCCCTTTGCCAGAGTCAAACGTGCTTCAGATACTGTAGCTCTATTCAGTACCCCATGTCCCCAAAAGTGGCTGCACTTTAGTCTAGTTTCTGTCCGCGCTGTGAGGATTTATTTTGTTGATCTTTAGAGCAAGCCTGTCTACCAAGTCAAGGAAGACTTCCCTGGATGTGCCTTTCTGATTGCAACACCAAAAGAGTCAGTAAGAGTTAGTGCAGTCCTGCATTGCAACTTACACCATGGTAAAATGGTTTAAAAATCCCTAAACTGCTAGAAAAAGCACTATTTTAAAGGAAAGTGACCAAATCTACCTTCTCCTAACTCCTAAGCTTTACTATTCAAAGCTGTAATAAAGAGACTGTGTTTTTATGGAATTTTGAAAGAAATTCAGTACATTTTGCAAGTTGTTTTAGGGAATCCTAGCATCAAAAGTCTAATTCCTGAGTTTTACATTCCTTATCTGCTTTATTTGGAAAAAGATGCTTCTAGGTCCAAGGCCGGACTGGCAATCGCTTTCAAAGCCTCGGCTGCCGCTTTGAAAGTAGTGGCCAGTGTAATGAAGAAAACAGCCTCATCTGCCTGCTCACTGACACAGCCCGCCCCTACCCTAAAAGGGGCTGAATTCCACCGGACTGCATTACCAACTATGAGATCCACTGACTTTAGCGGCGCCTTACAGACATTCAGTTGGCTTAATGGCCGCAGTTTGGACGAGTTCAGGGGTGAGATTGTGCTAAACAGAAGAAACATGTGTGGCAGTTATATTCAGGATGCACAGTGTCTGGTAGGGTTATAATGATTATTGTCTTTATACAGAGGATGAGCATAAGGAACCAATGATTTCCAGTGTCAGACTTCGCAAAAAAAGATGTAACTGGAAGAAGTCCTGATGTCTGGCCCAGATAAGGAATAAAAGGAACAACAACAGAGAAGATGTCATCTGTGAGCCATTATAGCTTAATGTATTGTGCCTGACTGTCCCATCACTGCTGAAGTCACTTATAATTTCTGCAGTGATGATGGATGAAACTATACACTGATCTGTGGCTCTCCAACTGTTATAAAGCTACAACTCCCTTCATGCCTAAAACTCTGCAGGCATTATGGGAGTCGTAGCTTTGCGACAGCTGGAGAGCCACTTCAACCGTGGTGATTTTAGACTATGCAGTCCATTTTTTTTTGGTGGTGGTCCGACTGCTGGGACCCACACCTTAAAAAAATGGGCTGCATAGTCTAATATGTCCGGGCCTATTTTTGGTCCCAGTCTGGCCCTGTCCTGATCACAAAGAGAAATTAGGTTTGCACCAGATACGTGACATATCCACCAGGGATTATTAGGCTCCTTTCACACTGTGAAAAGGACCCGTCATATAACACCCATTATAAATGGGGTAAATGGCCATTAGAAAAGCCCTAACTTACATTAGTAAATCCCATTATAGTCTATGGGATTGTTCTAATACACGTTTTAACCCGTTCTCGCCCGTCATTCATAATGCTCGTTTTTTTGGGATGGGAGATAGTAGCGGGAGAAATAGTGCAGATGCCATTTTTTTGTTTTTTGTTATTTTGAAAGTGTAAATGATGGAAATAAAATCTAACTTTTGTTGACATTATAAGAATGTCTAATCTGTAATTTGATGCCTTTTGGAGATTTTTCCATCTTTCCTTGGCTTCTTTATGCACATTAATACACATTTTTCCCTGGAGTGCCCAAACTTTTGAACCCCACTGTAAGTGTGTGTGTATGTATGATAGAGGTGTGTATGTATCATAGAGGTGTGTCTATATATGAATGATGTATGACTGATAGGTGTGTGTATATGTAAAATAGATGTGTGTTTGCATGAAAAATGTGTGTATAATAGATGTGTGTGCATGATAGGTGTGCATGTATGATAAATGTGTGTATGAATGACAGGTGTGTATGTATGTACGATAGGTGTGTGTATGTATGATAAATGTGTGCGTATGTATGATAAAGGTGGGTATGTATGAAAGAGGAGTGTGTATTTATGAATTATGTGTTTATGATAGGTGTGTGCATAGAACTCTCATAATGACTCAGGCTCTCCAGACATGATGGGAGTTGTAGCTTTGCAACAGCTGGGGAGCAACTTCAACTGAAGGGATTGTTCAGGGTCCTAGCAGTTGGACCTCCACCTAAAAAATTGGCTGCTTATTCTAAAATGCCCTTGCCTATTTTTGGTCCTAGTCCGGCTCTGATATATATAATAAAGATAAATAATACAAATAATAAAAAATAATAATGCTAAAAAGAAAAAATGAGGTTCTATATAAACAACAGCAAATACAGATCAATGCTGTGCATAGGAACCAATTATATCACTTCTTTGGAATTTGCTTGGCTGCCACAGGTAACACTGACACTTCCAATCTCCATAGTATCTATCTATGAATCCAGGTATCACCACATCACTTAGCATACCTACCTGTCCGTCCTCTAAACACTCTGCATAATGCTATTCTCTGCCAAGTGACATGGTGGCTAATTACCCCAAATCCCTGACAGTATAATAGAAGCATTTTCTCCTCAGAAGAGTCTGTCGTTTTATCTCAGGATTTATATTATCTCAAATTTCAAAGCTGTAAATTTCTGTCTCTTCCCTTTCTTATCCGTCTGATTTATAAATCTCCCCCAAAATAAATCTCGTTACATTTTAGGCAGAGCCATTAAATAGGAGCACGTTTAATGCATTACGCTAATTGATGCCGTACATTTTATTTTCTTAACCATGTGGCATTCACAGGAATTTCTCTCTTTTAATTAATTATAATAAACTCGCACAAAACCATTTAAAATTCATGGACTTAAAAATATATATTCATGAGGAGCAGATGCAGCATCCGTCATGGAAAGATTCATGGCAGCATGCATATTATTCGGTTAAATGCGGTTTATGTAGCTCGGAAATCCCTTTTAATTATGGCTTGTAGGAAATTAGATGTAACATTGCTTTGTGGTTGTGTACAGTATATTAGGTGCATAATCATCTCCCAGATGTTACTGGGCCACAACACCTGGGTGTGGCTGTCATAGAGGAACGTTGTGGAGGCTCAAGTGATGAGAAAATGGTGACATTTTTACCAGTGCTGTTTATCCTATTGAGTGACCCAATATCAGTAAGAAATATAATATTTGGGCCTGGAATATAGTCAAGTCATAGAGGCATTAGCTTTGGCAACTAGTCAATTCAGGAGATGGGCAAAATATGCAGAAGTAGCTCTGATGTAGGTTCTAATGCCTGTTGGAGCCCAAAGGCCTTGTTGCCACATAACTCACCTGTATTTTAATGTGCACATGTAGGAAGGGGCCTGTTGCAGGTTTTGCATTGGGGCCCAAGAGCTTCAAGTTACATCTTGGTTTTGTGATAGCTTTTGCTTTTAACCCTTGGCAGAAAGAACTTGCAAGAATGGTTGTCCAAACAGGCCAGTCCCTTACAACATAAAAGATAATACTAATAAGCAGATCACTGTGGGTCATGCTGCTGGTACCCCATGTGATTGACTATCATGTCTAGTGGAAGTTGTCAGTAATCAAAGCTGAAGAGAAAATTAAGCATTTCATGTGTCTAGTAAGAGCCAACAGTCTGTGTATTTCACATAGAAGCCGAGTCCTGCAGCGGAGTATATATAAAACAAGTGCTTAGAAACCTGGACCATGGCACTTCTGGTGATGTGGTCGCAGCTGTTTCTCCAAAATTAGAGTAACTACAAATGCGCATGCACACACAACCCATCCGTGCTCTGGTAGGAAGAAATGATGGCACTGGCACTGCTCAAAGTGCTGGTCTTGCCCACCTAGTGTTAAATACACTTATAGAGGGGCAGTGTATAGGGTTAGGGTTACTGGTTATCCTAACCCTTATCCTAAACCCTTCCCCCTAACCCTATACACTGCTTCGCCTAAGAGTATTTGTGGTGACCCAAGGGGGTTGTAAGCTGGGACCAGTAGTGCTACTATAATGTCAACAGCACTGCGAGTGGTGTGGTAGTCCTATGTAACCCAGCTCTAGATGCCCACAGCTTTGTCAATAACGTACCCTGGTAGTGCATCCTAGTGTACTGTGTCCTTGTGAGGTTGGTCGGGACACCCTTGGAGTTGTTGGTGAATGCAGATACCAGACAGGGTACAACAAAATCTTACATAGTAAAAATTCAGATGTAAACAACATTAACACTATTTAGTGGTACTATTGTAACCTGGAAAACTCAGAATACTGTCACTTGTCACTATCCTTAAAGGAATACTGACAGCTGGTTCCCTCAGGGTTTAGTGTTGGAAAAGCGGATTTAAATGATGTATAACTTACATGGATCAGCACAGCCATTCCAGAGATACAGGGTATATTAGCCTATGTCCCTTATATGTCAATGTCCTCCTTTATGTAATGGAGGCAGAACCTGGCAGAACCTGGCATACCCAGCATTCCTGCCTCCGTCCTCTTTGCTCTTACATGGCTGCTCACCTTGTGCTCACATGGGTCCATGAATATTCACGAGGTGGGCAAGCATATAGGCGAAGAGGAGACGGAGGCAGGAATGCTGGTTCCTACCTCCATTGAGCATGACATTTATATATTAAGAACAGAGGCTAATACCCCCCTTATTTCCAGAACTGCGGTGCCGATCTGGGTAAGTTATACATCATTTTTGGCAGGTTTACCCACACTATAACGCTGTGTATAGGGTTTAGTGCAGGTGACCATGCTGTCAGTTTCTGTTTAATACATATTAACTAGTGGCCTACCGATGGGCTATCGATTACAATTGCACTCTGCTATTAGAGTCTGCCTGAGAACTGTTTGCAATCCTCTGCTGTCAGAGGAATTTTTTGCACAGTGACTCTCAGTGAAGTTTACCGCTGTTTGCAAGTTGCCTGTGTGTCTGGACTGTCTCAGTTGCACACGCAACATCAAGGGTACATCCCCAAACACCTCAAAACAGTGTACCCGGAGTCAAACACTCCATATTTTGAGCAGACCTCCTATTTTCAAAAACTGCAAGAGCTCACAGGGAGACCCACCAGGTTAGCAAGACCAGAGGCAGCTCTAGACTTTTTGAGGCATTCACTGCTGGTCCGGGGAGCATGCTGGAATTTTTTCAAGGGTAAGGTTTAGAAACATAAAATAATACCGCCACATCAGGATGCCATATTACTACTGCAGTGACTAATACCATCATACAGTTATTATATATAAATAAAAAAACACTATACAGAGACAAATATCACCGCTATACAAGAGACAAATAATTGGACCACACCATGACCACTACCATCTTATAGTGACAGAATAATACTTGCATACTGATACTGAATAAAACCACTATACACATACAGTACCAGTCTCATTAATAACATCACTATACAAGGGATAAATAATACTGCCAAACCAAGACTACACATTACCATCATATAGTGACACCACACTGATGCTGAAAAAAACCCTCTGTACACAGTGGTGACTCCGGCTCTACACAGACGCTACAGACCATATAAGTGATTACATACTGTTATAGGTGACTCGCAGGTGACATCTTCTCTGTTTCAGAGTCGGTTGCTTTCCTTTTTCTTCTCCATCCAACCCAGACCACTATATTAACCTCTTAAGGAAGCAGGGTGTACCTGTACACCCTACGCCTTGTCCCGGTGTTTAAAACGGGGTCACGCCGTGACCCCACATCACACCGGGTCGGTCCCGACTGCTACTCATAGCCGGGACCCTGGGCTAATAGCGCGCGGCACAGATTGTTGTGCCGCTTGCTATTAACCCTACAGACGTGGCTATCAAGGTTGATCGCCACATCGAAAATGAAAGTAAACGCTTCCCGGCAGCTCAGTCGGGCTGATCGGGACTATCGCGATAAAATGGTGATGTCCCGATCAGCTAGGAGCAGAGTGGAGGCCCCCTTACCTTGCTCCGTTGCGTCCGATCAGCGTTTGATTGCTCCAAGCCTGAGCTACAGGCTTGAGCAATCCACCCCCTATTATGCTGATCCATGCAAAGCAATGGCTTTGCAGGGATCAGGGTAAAAGATCAATGGGTGTAGTGTTATAGCCCCCTATGGGAGCTATAACACTGCAATAAAAAAAAAAAGTGGGGAAAAAAGTTAGTAAAAGTCATTTAACCCCTTCCCTAATAAAAGTTTGAATCACCCCCCTTTTCCCATAAAAAAACCTGTGTAAATATAAATAAACATATGTGGTATCGCCGCGTGCGTAAATGTCCGAACTATAAAAATATATAATTAATTAAACCACACGGTCAATAACATATGCGCAAAAAAATTCCAAATTTTTGGTCACTTTAATATCATGAAAAAATGTATAAAGAGCGATCAACAAGTCCGATCAATGAAAAAATGGTACCGATAAAAACTTAGTTATGATTTTTTTCAGAAGTACGACAAAATCAAACCTATATAAGTAGGGTATCATTGCCACTGTGGCAGGGTGCGCCTACAGGTAAACTCACTGGAGGGGTGACTTATCTTCCCTTAAGGTAGAGCCATCTCTGAGCAAGACCACCCTGCCATATGTAACACTACTACATACTTTGGAGGGATGAGTTATTTCCCCTTAAGGTAGAGCCGTTTCTGAGCAAGACCACCCTGCCATATGTAACACTACTACATACTTTGTCAGGGGCACTATTGACCTTATCTTGTCTAGACTACTCTGCCCTTTCCCCTCTTAGAAGCCACACTACTTTTGTATATACTCAGTGCTGCCTACTGAATGTAATGCCCTTTACTACATGACAGCACTCTGTAATATAGGAAAAACAAAGGTGCTGTAATGAGCTATGATGTGCCCAGACAAGTAAGGGAAAGGTAGGGCCTGTGTGTGCACTACTGGCAAATTGCTCAGCTCTGGTCCTTCACGCTGATATGGGGAGAATAAGAAATTGCTGTGCCCCATGGAGGCGACTTTTGGGGGCCTCAATAACAGCAGTAGGAACACTAAAATCACCTTATTATCTCTGTAACAAATAATAATCTAACAAAACAATGTTTTTTTTGTCAGAAAAGAGAAATTGTTAATATATTTCAGAGAGAGTGGTTAGATTCTTCCTGGTTGCAATCTCTTGCTCTTCTATGATCTTTTCTGTTGTATTTATCCAACAAATGTTAATGGATAATAACCTTTATTATGTGCTGTAACAATTTACAATATTTAGATACCATTTTCTCATCATACTGGGAAGCCTTATTCATGATATACAGTCACTATTACTGTTAACATTTGTATTGTGCATTTTGTTTTGTAACAGAACGCAATTATAGGTCCATTGCACAGAAGAGGGAGTTTGGGGGATATGGATGGGAATAGGACAATTTGTATTTATATTTACATTGTACTGGAAAACATCATTGGTGATATACAGTCATAATTACTGTTAACATTTGTATTGTGCAATTTTCTTTTTAATGTAATGCATGTACAGTTTCATTGCACAGAGGGGGAGGGGAGAGTTGGACGGGAATAGGACAATTTAAAACTCAATAAAACTTGATTAATAAAAAAAAAAAAGAAAACAAGGATAAGGATAAGGACTTTTATGGGAGAGTGTTATAGGCATGCTCTGTGACCTGTGCAGGGTTAACTAAGCAGGGAGGAGGAGAGTAACTGGGAAGAGCTACTACACTTCATTATAATCTATCCTTTGATAGATGTAAAGTGTGGTGACCCAGTACGGGAGGTGTTACCCTGTGCTCCTGCTGTCTTTCAGGCAGCCTTCTTCATTGTCCCCAAGGCCCCCTGCACTTGTTTCCCCATTGTAAATATGTTTTACCATTTGAAGTGTTATAATATGTAATGTTCCTTTAAGAGTTAAACCATGTGATATGTCATGTGATTGTTACCCAGGAGGTACCAGTGACCAAGTGACCCCAAGAGTGACCTATGGGCTCCCTGCTAGTCTCCCCCATATAAGCCCTGGATGGAGCTAGCTTCTCTCTCTTTGAGCTCTGCTCTTCTGCTAAGCTGAGGTCCAGTGCAGTCGTGCCTAGTGTGTCCAGAGTGGTGGAGACCTCAAAGTCCAGTCCTGCAGCCACCATCAATTCAAGTAAGCCAAAGCCGGGTGGTTATAGTCTAAACCACACCCTGGCATCACGAATAATGATGAGCAGCAGGGGCCATATTCGAATTTCGTGATATTTCAGGAAAATATTGACGATTATTCATCCTATGTTGGCAAAATTCGCATATTCGCTATGTTCATTCACTTTTTTTTTGTGTAAAATTTTGCATGGAAAATTCATATGCAAAATGTGCATAAAAATAGCATAAAAATTTGCATGTGAAAAAAAAACGAAACAGAAAAAACTAATATTCGTCATTACGAATATATAGCACTATATTCTAAATATTTGCGAAATCGCGGTGCCGATATTGACGATAAAAATTAGCATTACGACTATTCGTGCTCAACACAAGTCACAAATACAAGGGGTTAATGCCATCTGCCCGTAGGGTAACAACATCTGTCCTGCTCCACACACCCTGCCATCACAGAAGTGTCAAACTACTATGAGAGTCAGTAGTAAAAATTCCAGGCTTCAGGGTTTTTTAAAGAAAAAGATTATGATCATTGAAATTGGAAAATAAAAATCACAATTTAAATTTTTTTTTTAATATAAAAACATTTGTTTAAACAGTTTATATTCTGTTAATTTATTCCCTTTACTGTATGCAAAACTAAGATGGCTATGGCATACATTATGCTTCATTAGTAAAGACAATGGGGACATCAGTCCCCTGTAAGAAATTAATTACTGTATGTAGTATACAGTAATTAAAGCGCACCCATCAGATCCAAAACATTTTTTTATATATCACTCAGTACCTGATCCTGACCATGTACATCTAATTTTTATGTATCTAGCACCTTTATTTATTTTTTTATTACACTTTTAATTTAGCTCACTAGTCTGAATTCCTCTCGAATGGAGGGGCGTGGCCTCACTGTGCAGGTCTCCGCCCCCCCCCTCAGTATGCTGTCTGCTTACATGTCCTCTAGCATTAGCAAAACTACAACTCCCAGCTTGTCCTCACTGACAGTAGCGGGACACAAGATAACAGTGGGAGGATTTTTCCTCCAGCTGTGAGCCCTGCGCTCACAGCTGTCAATCAAGGAAGTGTGTCCATGACATAGGTGATAATGCATGGACACAGCAGGACTAGTATGTGTCCAAGCAGGCAGGGGGGCAGTTGTTTGACTGTCAGTATGAAATACTGAAAATGCTCTAATGAAAGCAATTGCAAAACCTATTGGTTGTACATGCTTTACAACATATCAAAAGTTTTTGTATCTGACAGTGCCCATTTAATTTCTTACAGGATAAATTAATATATAACAGGTACTTTCTAAGAAGGAGATATATCAATCGCTGTAGTAGATTTTTTGCGTAAAAAAGTTGCACGTACTTGCGCACATGCAACTTTTCTATACATGCTGTGACTTATTGATTTTTGCTCATTCCAAAGCACATTTTTGTAATCTGCTCATGTAGCAATTATTTTTTTTTTTACTTTGCAGTGGTCATGTATTCATCAAATGCGATAGTCGCTATTTATGAAGAATAAAAGTTGCATCTCCATTTAAAAGTTGCATATGTATTCCAGGTCCAACCTGGCTTACAGAAAGTGCATAAGTCTGCATAAAAGGAAATTAATACCTACTTTAACAACTGTTTTTGTTCTGCACCATGAAACAAAGCTACTACATTAACGTTAATGTTAATTATAGAAAAAATGTGTTATATAACTAATAACTATTAATTTTAAGGAGGAAAATACACAGGACATACAGGACACATACATGCTGGCGTACCCACAACATTTTTTAGTGAATGTTGTTTCAAAATAGAATAAGGCACAACATAATTGTGTATGAATTTTTACAGACTATGTAAATAACCCATATGTGGCGCTTACATTTTTCCTTTAAAAAAAAAAAAAAGAAACATCCATGGTAAGTCTGGGTTCCCATTACGTTTTCCCCCATACGGGAGCGCATACGGCAGGGGAGAGCTAAAAACTTGCGCTCCCATATGCCTTTCTATGCGCTCCTGTATGTAATTCATTTCAATGAGCCAACCGCAGTGAAACGTTCGGTCCGGTTGGCTCATTTTTGCCCCGTATGCGCTTTTACAACTGGACCTAAAACCGTGGCTTTTAGCGCTCCCCTGCTGTATGCACTCCCGTATGGGGGAAAACGTAATGGGCACCCAGCCTCATACAGCTTCATGCACATTTTGGGGTGGCCTCACTATTGTTTATGTGCCTGTTGGTGCTGCGCTGTCTTCCTTTCTGACGTAAACTACGGGCTCAGTGCAGCGACGCAAGACCGCCCACCAATGTCACAAAATGCAGGCTCAAAATTAAACACAACGCCTTCAGAGTATGGCTATTGTGCAGCATAGTATGTTTTTAACATTTTTTAATTTTTGAGGAGGGTGGATGGGTTGTTGCAGGATAGTTGGAGTGCAGCTATTTAGTGCCAGGCAGGCCAGTCAGGGTGTAACCTGATGCAGTACGCCCCCCCCTCCTTCCGGTCACTGTCTAGCAACGCTACTGGTGATGAAGGGTAGATAAAGAACTTTGGCTATTAACATAAGGGAAAACTTTTCTGCTTCAAAAATGCTATTGTAAGCGGGTTTCCCGGGTTTTGCTTATGTGCGATTTATTTATCAAGGTTGTGCGTAAGCAAAAGTAAGTAAAAAAAAAACTCTGTAGCAAACATAGAATGAAAGTAACGGAGCACTCACACTGCGACTTCTGGATGAAGGCTGGGAGCTGGAGGCTGGAACTCAGTCCCGGTTTTCCATGGCGGGAAGGCGACAGGTGTATCGAGGGGAGCCTCAGACTCCAGCCACAGACCGTATCGTAAAGTACATTGGATCAAAGATGGTGACAATAGACAATTTTAAACAAAACAATTGTTTGTCAGGGGAAAGTTAACAATGAACAATTGTTTTGGCCAATCTATGAACGATTTTCCACCGATAGTTGGATAAAAGATAATCTATTTGGGAGAGATCCTTCATCCACAAATGATCTTTTAGGAAAGAATATTCTCAAAACATCTTCAGAACGTTACCAGAAAAATTGTTCATCCTTTATCCATTGTAACGGTCAGGACTGAAAAGTGTGTGGTCAGGGCCGGCTCTGCCTATAGGCAAAATAGGCAGCCACCTAGAGCGCCCTCTTGATGAGGTGCACTGCTCTGCCTGCCAAAGGAAAGTTAGACAACCAGCATCCAAACCACTTACTCAGCCAGCAGCATGAGGAGGAGGTTTGTTACAGTGTGTCACCCCAGTAGTAAGCTAATTACATGAGAAAGGGGCTTGTTACTGTGTGTCACCCCAGTAGTACAGTGAGGCGTATCAAAGGGTGGGACTATGGGCGGAGTCAAGGGGGTGGCAAAATTAGCTTTTGCCTAGGGTGACAAAAATCCTTGCACCAGCCCTGTGTATGGTTGCACCTTTAACGGTCTGGACTATATGATTGCTTATTGATTAGATAATTGTTCGTTCAACAGTTATTCATCCATCAACCTACCGCTATCTATTGTGTATGGCCCTAATCAAATAAGGATTGTCCAAAAAGACTACCCTTGTGAGTAAGTGAGTGTTTTAATGAAGAGTGTATCTTGCGGTGACTCATCTCAGCAGAAAACCTTTACATCCTGTCAGGTGGTTGTTACCCCCAAGGGGTCTTGCTCTGACCCCAATCTGAGCTTTAATGTTGTGAGAAAAAAATGTCTTGATTTGCATTAATTGCTACTGTGCTAAAGTGAGATACTCTCATGTGAGAGCCCAATGACTTAGTATTCTGTTTCAGGTTACTGTTAAAAACAGTTGTTCAAGCTTCCTCACCTGGCCTAGCTAGGAACTCCTTAAGCCTTATTATTTGTGTTGCGGTATCCCATACCTTTCTCTGCTGCTCCTGTACAGGACTGTGTGAGTGTCCAGTGTATCACTATGAAAAATGTTGAGTCAGTTAGTAAAAATGTCTGTAGCCAGAAAATGTTTTGTCTTAAAGGAGATCTCCAGTGAAAAATAACTTATCCCCTATCCACAGGATAGGGCATAAGTTGCTGATCACGGGGGGTCCGACTGCTGGGGCCTCCTACGATCATCGGGATGGGACCTGGTGCTTAGTGAGGTGCTGCTGGCACAAGCTCCATTTATTCCTATGGGAGCGCCAAAAAAGACCTAGTACAGCTCTCGGGCATTATCCCATAGACGACATACGGCACTACCGGTAGACGACATACACTCCTCACTGAGAGCACTGGGGTCCCGGTGATCGCAGGGGCCCCCAGCAGTCAGACCCCCCATGATCAGCTACTTCTGTTATTTTTTAAAATCAAAAGATATGTCATCCTAGTCAGTCAGCGATCAAATGTCTTAGTCAGAATAATGTCTTAGTCAGTGTTAATCCAACGTATTTTCTAATGTGCAGTGGGTTCGCAAAAGTAATAGGTGTACCTTGTAGCTCTTCATGCACTTAGACTAGTCATCCGTCAATCTCAATTAAAAGTATTTTCTTCTAATGTGCATTACATGTGTCAGTGTACTACCTTGTAGTTCTTATGTGCACTCAGATTAGGCTTCTAGGCAAAGGAAAAAAATATGCTCTAGTCAGAATGTATATAGTGTCTTAAAAGATTTTATTATGTGTATGGTGCTGACCACCATGTTTCCTGTCCATGGATCAAAGGAAAAAAAAAATTCTATGCACTTTTACAAACAGGCCTAACTTCTGTTGCGCAACAAATGGACTTTTGCTCACCTCTGCCCCAGTACTGCACACTGGCAACAAGTGAGACACCTTTCTTAGTTTTACATGGACATTGACTTAGTTATGCTGCAAGAACTATTATTCCTGTGCTACCTGTTACAAACCCTGTGACGTACTAATGCTTCAGGACTCTTGTCTAGTTTTGCCAAATATTGCATTACAAACTTTTATGCACTAAAAGTTTGGCGTTATACCAGTATATTGCACTTCCTGTATAGAGTTGCAGCACCCTATTGTCTCCACATCCTACTTCGTTCCTACCTAATCCTATCTTGTCTGTCTACCCTGCATATGTGGTTACACCATGTGTCCGACCGCTGGGACCCCCCGGGATCTCCCGTACCGGGACCCGGTGATGCCACGGCTCTGCATGGCTAATGCTCGTGTCATCAACCTCACTAAAAGGGCAACAGACATGCCCCTCCATTCACTTCTAAGGGAGAAGCGGGATGCACAAACGCTGCATCTCTGCCTCTCAAATAGAGATACATGGAGGGGGCATGTCTGCCACGGTGTCATGCTGTGGCCGACACGCCTCCTGCATGGGGAGAGCCGTGTACAGGAAATAGCAGGGGCACCAGCATTTAGACCCCCCATGATCAGACACTTATCCCCTATCCTGCAGATATGGGATAAGTTGTATGAGGCTGCAGTACTCCTTTAAGGGAGGGGATGGAATCTGAGTTCCATCTTTTAACAATAGCCTGTTGTACTCATATCAGGGCGTGAAGTAGTGCGGTCTTGTGGTGATAACAATGCATATCAATATTTATGTTTAACAATGCTAACTGGGCATCTATAATCACTGGAAAGCCACATATAGTTGGAAAGGAATATACCGACTTTTCTCCATAGTGTCAGTATCTTGGGGCAGAACCATCAGATATGGTTTAGGGTGCCAATGTCTTGGTATCCCCAACATTTTTCTTACGTTTCAGAAAATTGCGGGATTCAGGAAGTGTTGAGACACCATCGGTATAGTACGTTTTTTTGAGACTTCTTAATGGCTAATACAGTGGGTGATAGAAAGAATAATGGAGTGGGCAATTTTCCATTGGTGGTCTGAGAATTGACAAGTGAGGACATTTTCCCATTTGTGTCTATAGGATTCTAGAATGGAGGAATGGATGGATTTCATTTTCATATTTCTGGAAAATGATACTATAGGAAAGCTTGCTTTAGCAGAAAGGCCACAATAACATAATTTGAATAGGAACCTACCCTGCCACGACCACCATCAATAGTCTGAGTTCAGTAAAGTTTATGACTATTATGGTCTTCACTCAGTGCCCCCCCCCTTTTTCTCTTTGTTATATAATAATAATAATAATAATAATAATAATTAGAGACATAGAATGGGGTAACCGTAACCTCCCCTTATGTTAAAATGTGTGAAAGCTTAGTGTTAATAATAATTAGAGACATATAATGGGGTAACCCTAACCCTCCCTTATTATAAAATGTGTAAAAGCTTAGTGTTCATAATAATTATAATAATAATTAGAGACAAATAATGGGGTAACCCTAATCCCCCCCTTATGTTAAAATGTGTAAGAGCCTAGTTTTATGTGCCCTGTTTGCATGCTACACATCTGTGTGAACCTTGTTGGCCCTTTTCTTTTACATGCTTATAAATTCAGCTTGGTATTTTATTTTTCTACTTGACTAACATCTGCATTATTAGATTGATTTCAATGTGTTGTGGGCTGTGAGTCATTGTTAATACTGGAAGAATTGCCAGTGATGTAGGACGTGTCTACCACCCACAGTTCCTCTATATTGACGAAGTTAAATTAAGGGCAAGGAGTGTTTTTGGATGAATACTGTCCTCCGAGGTAGAGGGATGGGTCAGACTTCGGTTTTCTTGAGCAGCTGCACAATCAGAGGTCATGGTTTACTGTATTTACTGCTGTATGAGAATATACAGAATTTTAGGGCAAAGCACGCACTCTCTAGCTTATGGTCTCCAACCTGTTTCTCTCAAGCTGTTAGGAAACTACAACTCCTTACCTTTTCTGAAAAGTTTCTGTGAAATTGTCATCATAGGGAAACAGCAAACTAAAACATAATAGTGTAGAACAGGAGGAGCTACACATACTGATATATAGTTTTCTGTGAAAAGATTCTGTATAGCTTGAAACGTATTGATTCAAATCCCTGGGCTTTGGAGTCTACTGGGTGGTATCACTCAATGACAGTCTTCCCTCTATGAGCATGCATACAGAGATAAGTGTCAGTCCCTCAGCAGGTCTGTCCACTGGACTACTAAAAGCCCAGAAAGATCAAATATTTAAGTCAATAAGTTACAAGTTAATAATTTCTTTCCCCACAAAATTATATTTCAATCTTCTCAGATCATCCTGCTCTATAACATGTTGTTAGGAGATAAAAGGGGTTATCCACCATAAGGTGACTTTAGTACCTACTTATGAAACTTCAATTCCCTGCAGCCCTGTAAAGAATGACCCCCCCTCCACCAACCAGCGGTCACTACACCCATTGAAGCAGACAGGCCCCCTTTCAACACCTGACTAGTAATGTAAAGTCTCAGGCTGCACTGCGACCGGGGAAAACCTGAGACAAAACTAATTTTGTATGTTAAAAATAAACATCGGGGCAAAGATCACATAAGAATTGCGAGACCAGCCATCAAACACAGGTACAGACATTATATTATAAACTAGGCTAACTTTACAGCCTGGCGTCACTACAACTAAGGGTTAATACCACCAGACCATTCATTCCCCATTGCAACACCCCAGACAGCACAACTCTCCTGGTTCACCACACATATTTATCACTGCCATATTTTGCTTGCTCTAGATGTACAATGTATTGAATATGTATATAATTAGGCAATATTGGTCTTTACATGCAAGTTACAGTACATCTTTCACATTAATCTGAGCCAGAAATGGCTTTAGAATTCTATGTTTTCCTATTTACTGTAGTTCTAACTTCACCACTTACTGTATCCCATTCTGGTTCAATGACTGGGACATTCATTTGGTTTACATCATTAGTGAAATGGAAAATCTGCATCTTCCAGAATTTAATACATTAGAGTGCATTGCATTATGAAGCTTCAGTACAATGGATGAGACCAGTATACCAAAAACTATTGTATGTTTTGTTGTACTTAATATTAGATGCAGGTTATGGGAGGGAGCCTCATCACCTCCCAGGCTGTTGCTGCAGAAAGGGGTTTGCTGGCATAGCCAGTGGGCACTTCTGAATGCAAGGGCAGATTAGGGCTTCTCAGAAGGGAAAGCTGTCACGACTCAGCAGCCCAGTCCTGGCGACTTTTCACTTCTAAAGATGCCATGTGCATTTTCTGCAGCATTATATGGGATTAGCGGGACCTGCTGTATATTGTTTGACAGCTAGCTCCCGCCTGCAACAGAGTGAATACTGTCCATACCTGCAAGTATGTTATTGGTTCCCGTGTGACCCCTTAATTCCCCATCCCGCTGCAGTCCTCTACTCTAAACTTACTTTGCTATCAACACAAATTTGTCTGCACAGTGTGTAAATAAAAAATAAAACAATCATGTTAGGGGAAGTAGTGCTCAGCTTGTATGGTAAAAGTTTATTGTGTAATAGTAGACACAGACCATGATGAATCATGCTTCCTTTAGTGCTGTGAAATGGGAAGTATGCAACCATAGCCAATCAGACTCTGAACCTCTCCCTGCTGCTCAGAGCAGTAGGTTGTGAGCTGCTCTCAGAAAAAGAGTTAGCTGGCAGAGCAGAGCTGCAATTATTGCTTGGAGATGTAGGCAAGGAGAGAAGGATGGCAAAGAATATCAAGCAGCCAGAGAAGACAACAGGGGCCACAGGAGCCATGCATATCAGGCAGGAAACATATCCAGGTAGTGTGGAGGTTTTGGAGCTTATAAATATGCATACCTGAAATACCTCTTTAATGTATTCAATTTTAGCTCAGCAAGACAGTCTACTCAGAGTTTACAATTTCCTGAATAATTATTGTCATTGGCCACCTTTAATAAAGAGTCACTCTTCCTACATTGCCTGCATTTTCTATTCAACATCTGTAGGGTTTCATCAGATATTTAGCTTACCACAAAAGAGAATTGAGCTAAATGCCCATAACCCCCCAGCACAAATCATCTGCAGCTCTGCGTTCACTTATCACGCTGGTAGCACGTGCCATTGTTTGCATGTCCAGGGAAAGAATTAAGATTGTTATTAACTAAAGTGTCTGCTGCTTCATTCCCGAAACAGTGATCTGGTTGTTTCTCCGAGCTCCATCATTAAGCCTAGTTAAGTAGGGAAAGAATAAATTGTCAGTTTAGTCTTTTCTTCTGATTTCTGTCCTCTGCATGAAAAATAAAGCATAAAGGTATAGCACCATTTGTGGATTTATCCCCCGTTGTAAAACGCGATGATATGTTTTCAGTAAAGTAACCATCGGTGGGCATAAAAGCAGCTGCAGATGTCTACAAATCTCTCACACTTCTCCCATATATTAGGGAGATTTAGCTTAGCATGTGTGTCTGTGATGCATGCAGTATTATCCAGGCTGCAAGCTTGGCACAGAAAGTGCCCAGGTGTTTAAAAAAAGGGTCAGATGGGGACAAAGCACAATCTTAATCGAAGATGACAGTAAGGGAACTTCATAAAAGCCAAAAGAAGAACAGTGTGAAAAATGTCCCCCTGCCCTCATACATCCTCTTTTCACTGATGTTAGGGATAAAATAACAGTCATCCATCTTATTAGAGGCCTGTTTAACCTAGGGATACACAACCTTTGCTGCTGTCACTGAACTACATTTCCCAAGATGCATACAGTGGCATAAATGACAGCGAAGTGTTTTGCTAGGCAACATAGGAGATAGAGTTATAACCAATATTCTACATAGAAACAGTATAAAACCGAGTCAGAGCAGTATAGCATAGGTCAGTCAAGGGTATGGTACTATTAAAAGGGTTTTCCAGGTGGCACAGGTCACCGCTACAGTCATTGATTGGTTGTGCTGGCAGGTCCTACAGAAAGAATACAGAAACAGGGAAAATGAATGGAGCTGAACGGGCATGACTGGGAGACCAGGAATATGTAAGTATAGGTTTTTTTTTTCTTTTTTTTCCCACCCCCAGCCGTATATGATTTTTTCTCTTTATTGTTAAATATAGGAACCCTTTATACATTGAATTAAAAAAAAATCCAGTTTGCATTGGTCTTTTATACATTTTAAAACCATGATTAGCTCCCATAAAGTCTACTCTTGGGTTGTTGGGACATCGAGGACCACTTAACGACCAGAACCCTCCGTGTTACTCTTTAAAATAAAAAATAAAATCTAAACAAAAATAAAAAATTGAAAGATAGAGAGAAAATAAATAAATAGATAAATAAATAGATAAATATGAATAACCCCTATGGGGTGTACTCATGCACACAGGATTTGCTGTTGATTTGAACTTGTAAAATTCACAGTTGCGAATCCACAATTTTACAACTTCAATTCTTATGTACTTTTGACTTGTTTGTAATAACAGCAATTGTGGATTTTAAAAACTACGGATGCATAATTGCGAATCTGGTGTGTGTGAATACACTCTTAAAGGCACAACCTGCAGTTGCTGTTTGGACCCTGAAGAGAGGGGTCCGTCTCATCTTGGTTGGTCCAAATCCCTTTGCTTTTGGAGGTTACAAACTGTGTAGTACTCTATATTACATTCCTAGCACAATAAGGAGTTAGGAAATACACTCATAGATACTTGAAGGTATTTATCACTGTAGAGATAGGAAATCATTTTCTGGACTTTGTGGCAGTCATCCCATTGAAGAACACTATATTCAGCCTCCACCCTATTCAAAATGGAATGAGATCAGCTCCACTACAAATGAAGATGGACATTGGCTGTTGGATAATTGGACATTGGTTGTCCATGGTGCTAAAACCTAGACCGCCTATAGCTGCAGTTCTCTCGCATGCAGGGATAATATGCTTGCTGGGATAATAACATTTTACATACTATTTTCACCTTTTGTTTTAGGGTAGCTAGTGGCAGCCAACTTTATGGGCAGTCTGGTAACGCAAACAGCCCTGTACAAGAGTAAAGACAGCAGCCATTATAGACATGTACTACACAATACTGTACTGTCAGAGAAAATGTACTTGTAGCCAGCAATATATGTACTGTACAATATACTACATAGTATAGTAACACCCATGCTGTACTCTGAACTACACATGTACTGGTTGTCAAGTCAGTAAAGTAGCACAGGGCTTGGGCACAGTATAGGGGAGTGGCACACTGTTAGGATTCGGCAGGCTGGATGTGGATCCTCTGTGTCAGCGAGGGATTGGCGTGGACCGTACCGGTGGACCGGTCACGTGACCCTTTGTCTGTTTGACAAAGGGTCACGTGACCTGAAACGCGTCACATCCTATCCGGAGTGCCGGTATGTGTACTATCCTGTTACCTTTGTATACCTCTTGAATAAATCTGAAGACTGTGCGCTGGCTCCTGCTTTCTTTTCTTCACAAAAGAATGTACATTACTATACTGGAAGCAACCATATTTTTTTTTTTTTTGTTGTTGCAACTGGACAATCTCTTTAAGAGAAAAGGCTCTGTGATATTTCAGGTCAAAGTCACAGTACAGCATTACAGCTCAGTCTGTTTGGGACCCATGCATAGAAGTGAGCAGCACTACCAAAAGGAACACATAAAATGGCAGGGATGGAGACATTTAGTAATTCAGTTATTTTGTGTTCAACAACAGGAAGGGTTAACCATTTAACTTCTGCCCTCTCCTGTTATCACTATGATAACCAATTACATGAATGTGACATTAAAAGGGGGACTTCAGTAGAAAAAAAATGTTTTCAAATCAACTGGTGCCAGAAAGTTAAACAGGTCTGTAAATTTCTTCTATTAAAAAATCTTAATCCTTCCAGTACTTAAAAGATGTTGTATACTACAGAGAAAGTTGTGTAGTTCTTTCCAGTCTGACCACAGTGCTCTCTGCTGACACCTCTGTCCATGTCTGGAACTGTCCAGAGCAGGAGAGGTTTGCTATTGGGTTTTGGACCTACTCTGGACAGTTCCTGTCATGGACAGAGGTGTCAGCAGAGAGTACTGTGGTCAGACAGAAAATAACTTTCTCTGGCACATACAGCAGCCAACAAGTACTGGAAGGGTTAAGATTCTTACATAATAATTTACAAATCTGTATAACTCCCTGTAGATTTAAAAACATTTTTCCTTCCACCAGAGTACCCCTTTCAACCAAACGAGCTGAGGCTTTATGTAACATGGACTTAACCATTTATCACATGTTAATGCAAAAAAACAACAACTATATAAACATATATGTGTGGTACCATGAGTGGTGAAAGGAAATACTTTATCATTTCGTGATGCCATGGCACCGTTAGCCTATACACGGTCCAAGGTTGGAGACAGCTTCTCCTGTGCCAGACATGGGGATTTAAGGAACACACTAATGTCAGGTTACGGATAACTGTCTTTACTGAGCAGGGTGCAGATGGTATTACACTGACAGTGTGGTGCAGGGTGAGAGGATGCAGCGTAACCCCTTGGGAGCCCTGTTGCCTTGCTGGGGCTTGTGGTGCTTTCACCCAATAAATTGATACTGATTTGAAAGGCTTGATCGATTCCTGGTGGCTAGGGTTCTGTCAAGGTCTTGTAGCTTCCCCCGCAAGGGTATGAACTTCCACCGTGTGGGTGATCCTTGCAGAATGACAGGATAAAGTAGATTTGATCTGGGCCTTCCCTTAGAGCACACAACACACCTTACACCTTTACCACACTTGCTCAGACTAAACTAGACAAAACAGTGACTAGCACTGAACTGGGGCAACTCCTCCCCTACTACACTATATGGACTAGAATTTAGGTGTTCTCATTGGCAGGCAAGGTCACATAGGGTACACTGCTCCTCGGCATAAAGGCACAGTATCACATAAATAACATACATTAGAATAAGAACAAAATAATTACAAAAAATATTAACTCATGATAAAGTGCTGAAACATAGTTAATATAACAATCAGTTCCTCGGTGGGCCCAACACCTGTGCTGCAGGTCTGCCCAAAGCAGTCCGAAGCCACAGGACAGCCTCTGGTGCTGGAACACCACATATGTGCAGTATATACATTTCTATATATGTGTATATATATATATATATATATATATATATATATATATATATATATGGTATATGTAAGAAAAACACAAAAAACTCCACGGAGCGCTTCATAGGGTAGTAAGTTTAACTCAATGTAACAAATAAAAATCCACAGCAACAGGGTGCTCACCTGAATAGGTTGTGGGATAGCCACACCACTATGATGAGGCAACGTCATCGTCAAGGCAACATCATTATGCCGGGGCCGGGCGCGAAGCGTGGAGAAGAGGCCCACCCAGTGAAGATGGGCAGCCCGAAACGACTAGGTCCATACGATTAAAATTATACCCTACTTATATATATATATATTCGATTTTGTCTTACTTCTGGAAAAAATCATAACTACACGAAAATTAATATGTTTTAAAATGTCCTCTTCTGACCACTATAACTTTTGTATTTTTCCACATATGGGGATGTTTGAGGGCTCATTTTGTGCGCTGTAATCTAAAGTTTTTATCGGTGCCATTTTTGTTTTCATCAAACTTTTTGATCGCTTTTTATTAATTATTTTATGGTATAAAAAATGACCAAAAATCCGCTATTTTGGACTTAAGAATTTTTTTACGTGTACGCCATGGACCATGTGGTTTAATTAATATATGATATATTTTTTATAGTTCGGACATTTACACACGTGGCGATACCACATATGTTTATATTAAATTTTATTTACATAGTTTTTTTTATGGGAAAAGGGGGGTTATTCAAACTTTTATTAGGTAAAGGGTTAAATCACATTCATTAACTTTTTTTTTACACTTTTTTTTCAATGTTATAGCCCCCATAGCGGGCTATAACATGCAATACACTGATCTCTCACACTGATCAATGCTATGCCATAGCATTGCATTGATAAGTGTTATCAGCAGTCGATTGCTCAAGCCTGGATCTCAGGCTTGGAGCAATCAATCGCTGATCGGATGTGGAGGAGGAAGATAAGTGACCCTCCTTGTGTGTCCTAGCTGATCGGAACACCGCGGTGGTCCCGATCAGCCCGACTGAGCAGCCGGGAATGCATTTTTATTTAATTTAGATGTGGCAATCAATGGTATTAGCCCCGGGTCCTGACTACATTTAGCCGTTGGGACCAACCCGATATGACGCAGGGTCACCGTGTGATCTCGCGCTATGTCGCATGAGTGGGCGCAGGACGAACAGGTACGCCCTGCGTCCTTAAGAGATTAAATAGAAAGGGGGGGATATTTATCAAAACCTGTGCACATTAAAAGTTGCCCAGTTTCAGATCGCTTCTTTCATTTTTAAAAGGGCATGTGCAAAATAAAAGCGATCTGATTGGTTGCTATGGGCAACTGGACTTTTCCTCTGCACAGGTTTTGATAAATCTCCCCCAAGGATTGGGATACTTTGCCTTGTGCAAGAGTGATTTCTTAATTTGACTACCAATTAAGAGGATAGTTTTTAAAGGTGGGATGAGGCCGTGTTTCATGACATGAACCAAGACCCAACAAGACCCAAAAGTCTGCACATATTTTTCCCATGTCCAATTTGTTTGTAGGGGATAGAAGATTGAACACTTACTTGATGGCTGTCATCTGTAGCTGTGTTTTAAGGGGGAATTTCATCTGGTTGGATGGGTACTGGTGGAGAAACCTCTTCTGGTGTGTCCTTGATGTTTTCGAGGTCTCCTCCTGTAAGTGATAAGCCTATTTGGCTGTGTTTGTGGGAGGGGCAGTGAATATTCTACACACGCCCCCCCCCCACGTCACACGGGTGCGTGCCTGTGGGTAGGTGGGAGGGGCATTGCATATTTAACGCCTTGTCACTCAGGGCATGCATTGCGTATGGCGAAAGCAGGAGGGGCGCGGCTGTTCCGGCATTCAAATCCCCGCCATGGTTGGGTTTCCCTGGCTCAGCCGCATGAATAGATCTCCTGGCGGCCAGCTGCGCGAGTGGATTCGGAGCGTGCAGGGTGACCAGACGGGGGCTCTCTTTCCCCGTCATCACGAGCAGAAAAACTGCGGCAATGTCTGAGGTATAGTATAATCTTAGCGGTGAGCGTTGGGGTATGTTTAGGTAAGGTGGGTAAAGGGTATGGGGGCTGTTCCCAGGTTTGTTGAGTCACACTGTCAGGCGCTCTGTGCGTTCGTACTGTTCACATCATTGCTCATATTGGACATGGTTCAGGGAAGAAACAAGGCCATACCTCATGACAAGCATTATCCATACGCTTTCGATATATAAAAAAAAAAAAATATATATATATATATATATATATATATATATATATAATAAAAAATTAATATAATAATAATAAAATAAAAAAATCATAGTGTTATACTGTGCTTACGTTTTTTGGTGTGTCGTACTGTTCACACGCTCAGGTCAGTCATTACTGTCCATACCCTCTTTACATTCATACTGTGCATACGTTATGGCATGTATACTTTTCCTATGTTAATGGCATTTATACTATTCATTCGATCAGGGTTTGCTATTCTGGTCATACGTTTGTGGGGTTATACTGCTTTAGGCTCATCACATTCTTATTTTCATACGCTCATGGCATCACAAGTTCATGGTATTGATACTGTTCATTAGCCCACTTTATTTATATTGTTCACCAGCTCATGGTAATGGTTATTACATGCTCGTGGCATGGATACAGTTCATACACTCTAGGTAGTCACATGGGGCAGGTAATTTGGTATTCACATGGTTCTCATGCTCAGGATATGTGTTTCAAATACTGTTAGTATGTTATACTGTTCATACATGTGTGGCGTTTCCACTGTCCACAAGCTTGCAAAGCCTTCATGCGCTTGGCAATTAAACAGATCTTATGCTCACGGCACTCGTTCTTTTTCACGATATTGTTCACACTGTCGTAGTATCATACTGTTCATACTGTCTCTACGGTTACAGGTCAGATGTTCATGTCATTGGTATGGTCACATTTGTGGCAGTCAGATGGCCTAACAAGCAAGGTATTCACACTGTTCTTACGTTCTCTGTGTTTCATACACTCTTAGCAGTCATGCGGTATGTACACTCGTGGCTTTATGCTGCACATACGCTTGTGCGTTGGTCACGCGCTCAGGGCAGTCATATTGCACATGACATCATACAGTTCATACGCCTACGATATTGCCTGGTTTCCCATCACACCGCCACTTTGGCAAGAGGGTCAAATGACATTTTGTTGTTTCTGACATATATCCATTGCAACAGCATCACGACTCATAGGTGGCGTATATCCCTAATACCTGCATGCCTGCAGAGGGATTCAGTGCATAGTTGTTATCACTGACACATTTCAGAATGACAACATCACGACATACAGGCGGTTGCAGGCCAATTATACCTGCCATGTCTGCAGGGGGATGCACTGTGCAATCGTTGTTGCTGACACGTAGTCAGAGCAGCAACATCTTGACACTTAGGTGGTGGTGTATTCTTTGTGATTCTTGCATAATCGTTCGTAATGACATATCTTCAGGGTAACTTTATCATGACACATAAGTGGTTGTTTCCTTTTGTACCTTCAATGCCTGCAGAGGCTTGCACCATGCAGTTGTTACTGACACATCTTTAGAGTGTAAATTTCAACAACTGCAGGGGGATCCATTGCTTAGTTGTTCTTACCGACACGTTTTCAGAGCTACAACATCATGGCACACAGGCGGTGGGATACCCATAATACCTGCCACGTCTGCAGGAGGATCCATTGCCTAAAGTTGTTACTGACACGTTTTTAGAGCAACAACATCACGACACTCAGGCAGTGGTACACCCTTTATACCTGCCACATTTGCAGGGGGATCCATTGTTTAGTTGTTGCTACTGACACGTTTTCAGAGCAACAACACAATGACACATAGGCGGTGGTATACCCATTATATCTGCCACGTTTGCAGGGGGATCCATTGCATAGTTGTTGTTATTGACATGTTTTCAGAGCAAGAACACCACGACACATAGGCGGTGGTATACCCATTATACCTGCCACGTCTGCAGGGGTTTCCATTGCTTAGTTGTTGGTACTGACTGGTCTTCAGAGCAACAACATAATGACACATAGGCGGCTGTATACCCATTATACCTGCCACGTCTGCAGGGGGATCAATGGCATGGTTGTTGTTACTGACATGTTTTCAGAGCAACAGCGTCATGACACATAGATGGAAGTATACCCATTATACCTGTCACGTTTGCAGGGGGATCCATTGCTTAGTTGTTGTTACTGACACGTTTTCAGAGCAACAACATCACGACACATAGGCGGTGGTATACCCATTATATCTGCCACGTTTGCAGGGGGATGCATTCCATAGTTGTTGTTACTGACACGTCTTTCAGAGCAACAACATCACGACACATAGAGGGTGGTATACCCATTATACCTGGCAAATCTGCAGGGGGATCCATTGCATGGTTGTTGGTATTGACACGTCTTCAGAACAACAACACCATGGCATATAGGTGATGATACACCCATTATACCTGCCACGCTGCAGGGAAATCCATTGCATAGTTGTTGGTACTGACACGTCTTCAGAGCAACAACATCACTTCATACAGGCGGTGTTACACCCATCATACCTACCATGTCTTCGGGGGGGATCCAGCCCATACTGTTTGTTACTGACATGCTTTCACAGCAACAACATC
The DNA here is from genome assembly GCF_029499605.1 of Hyla sarda. NCBI lineage: Eukaryota > Metazoa > Chordata > Amphibia > Anura > Hylidae > Hyla > Hyla sarda. The sequence continues at coordinate 186,484,066 of NC_079194.1, forward strand.
ACCCCACGTGGGAAGTTGTATACCGTTCATACGCGATACGACGGCAGGGTGTTCAGAGATATATTGTTATGATCACGTCTCCGGCACATACATAACGACACATATGCGATGGTTTACCCATCATTCTCGCCATGTCGGCAGGGGGATCCACTGGAGAATTGTTCTTACTGACACGTTTTTAGATTAACATCATCCTGACACATAGGCGCTGGCACTCCTATTATACGCGACTCGGATGCAGAGTTGTTTATCTGAGTACAATAACATCACAACACAATACATTTTTAGAGCATCAACATCTCGACTCACAGACGGTAGACATTTGATGACATACACATCATACCTGCCACATGGGCAGAGGTTTACACTCAGCAGGTGTTACTTCTGCCACGCTTCCAGCGCAACAATGTCACGACATACAGGTGGTGGGATATTTGTTATATATATTATGGCTGGAGGAGGATGCACTGTGGAGTGGGTGATGACACTCTTCAGACCAACAATGGCATGGCCCATGGGGGTGGCAGTCCCTGCTTACCTGCCATCCCTGAAGTAGGAGATATGGGGTAGTTGTTGCCATTAACCCGCTTTTGAGTTATAGTGTCATATAAAAAAAAAAATCAATGGTCATGCCAGACCAGTCAGGTGTTGGGCGCGCGGCTTGAGTAGGAAACTGTCACGTCGGCAGATGCGGTGTTCGCAAAGGGACCTGTCACGTCTACAGGCATGGAGATTTAGTAGACACATGGTAGAGGTTTAGACATGGTGGTTCGACAATAGAAATACAGGTTTGAGGGCTATGCAAGGCACTATTCACGGTCACAGACATGATCCATATGAAGCTACCTTTCAGTCATGGCAGGACCTCACTACAGAGTTCAGTTTAGAGGTAGAAGTGCGGCAGTTCAAGTTGGGTCAAGGTCTTCGGATGTAGGCGATGGCAGGTCAGTCCTCGCAGGTGAATAGGCACTTTGTGTACGCATAGTCTTGGCCGCCGGTGGGTACAATGGTATTGCAAGGTACGGCGGCCCGCAGCTGGCCAATTCTCCGGAGTACAGTTGGAGGGTAGTTCATGGTATGATGGTACAGTTCAGCTAGTCTTTAGGCATGTTTTCTGAGTTTAGTTCTGGGTACATGTGAACGTGCATATTATGGTCAAGGTCTGTCAAATGAGATTTAGGCATCTTATTAATTCAACGTGCCGGGTCAGGTGTTTTGCCCTTCAAAGGCCTACTTTCTGTAGCGGCTTTGGGAATCGGTTCAGCCTCTGTCGTTAGGTTAACTTTCAAGGGGTTTTCAGGACGTTTGTGACGTGAATAAAAGGGGAAGTTGCTCAGTCTACGGCACAGTTCCTTTCGCACACAGGTCGTTGATTACCACTTGGGGAGGTATTCATTGGCTATTAGCAGGTCACTCTTTCGCATAGGGGCAGCGTCCGCAGCATCACGACACAAGGTTTTCTCTGCCGTTATTAGAAGTTAATTAGATGGGAGTCAGGCTGTTATGCTAAGTATGTTACAAATATTCACAATGAGATGGTGATGTCTTAAGATTCTTGGTATGGTTCTTACTTTAAATTATTTTATTCCTGCGGTTGTGGTTTTCGGACACAGTTCAAACCGCATTATTATATAGTATTACGCATATGTGTTATTAGTTTCTTTACAGGAACCACGGAAGAAGTATTATTCTACCTGGGTAGGTAAGTCTTGTCGGTCACGTGTGGAGCCCTGACCACAAGTGATAAGCCTATTTGGCTGTGTTTCTGGGAGGGGCGGTGAATATTCTACACACGCCCCCCCCTCACGTCACATGGGTGCGTGCCTATGGGTGGGAGGGGCATTGTATATTTAACGCACGCCCCTCGTCACTCAGGGCGTGCGTTGCATTTGGACGAAACCCTACCTCCCTCCCTTTTCTTTTCTCTTATCAATTGATAGGGTATGCCCTCTAAAGGCTAACCCTCGGTCGTGGTTTTCGGGCACAGTTCAAACCGCATTATTATATAGTATTACGCATATGTGTTATTAGTTTCTTTACAGGAACCACGGAAGAAGTATTATTCTACCTGGGAAGGTAAGTCTTGTCGGTCACGTGTTGAGCCCTAACCACAAAGTCTTTTTAGAGGGTCTTTTAAGGCTTGCAAAGGACTTCCTTGCTTTATATTTACCCATAGCTTCTTTTATTAAATCAGCCCTAAATAGAATGCTACTCTGAAGGTTAGAAAACTCATGAGATTTGGGGGGGAAATATCCACAATGCCAGCTGAAGTAAGCAAACTTTCCTTTCTGATGTTTGTCACATAGTTAAAGATCTGACCCATATTAAGAGATGCCCTGCTACACACTTTGAGAAGGGCTAACTTGGAGGCTAATAAAGCTTTTGAGGGGAATCTAACACATCCTCTTGTTCCACTTTAGAAAGCATCAGGGGTAAGGAACTGATCACATTCATGATCTTAAATTGGTCCACAGTGCTTTTTCTATGCTAAGAAATGTGTCTTTAAGGCATGTTTACATGGATGTTTGCTATAAGGCCAATAAAATACCAATTACTTTTTCTATGCTGTCTCAAACATCATGTCCTCTTTATATCTGAAAATAAATCTTTCTAAAACTAAACTGCTTGTATTTTCTCTGAAATTTCCATCTCAATATTTGGTACTACCATAACATGCTTGCTGTTCTTTTTCCTCGCTTTACCTCCATGTTGATTTGAGTTGACATAAAATGAAGATATCTTAGAATACAAATATCTGGTTAGTGTGCGATTTTGCTTTCTTACTATATTGCTGTTGAGATGCTCTACTGTGAACTGGTAGATCTTAAGCACCCGGTAGCAGTATCTCTCAGCACTGCGGTCCACCGTAACCACTCCTGCAGTGCTTTGATTTCACACCTGAAACTTTTCTGTTCCCGATGACTTTTGATTACCTCTATTATTGTGCTTTGAGATTTTACTTACTAATAGACCTTCTCTTAATTAAACTCTCCCCTCTTCAGTCTGTCCTAAATTCAGAAGCCAGACTCATTGTTAGGATTCGGCTAGCTGGATGTGGATCCTCTGTGTCAGCGAGGGATTGGCGTGGACCGTGTCGGTGGACCGGTTCTAGGGTTGCTACTGGTTTTCACCAGAGCCCGCCGCAAAGCGGGATGGTCTTGCTGCGGCGGTAGCAACCAGGTCGTATCCACCGGCAATGGCTCAACCTCGCTGACTGCTGAGAAGGCGTGGGACAGAAGGACTAAGCAGAGGCAAGGTCAGACGTAGCAGAAGGTCGGGGCAGGTGGCAAGGTTCGTAGTCAAAGAGGATAGCAGGAGATGTGGAACACAGGCTTTGGACAACACTAAACGCTTTCACTGGCACAAGGCAACAAGATCCGGCAAGAAAGTGCAGGGGAAGTGAGGTAATATGGACAGGGAGCAGGTGGAAGCTAGTTAGGCTGATTGGGCCAGGCACCAATCATTGGTGCACTGGCCCTTTAAATCTTAGAGAGCTGTCGCGCGCGCGCGCCCTAAGGAGTGGAGCCGCGCTCGCTAGGACGTGACAGCCGGGGACCGGGACAGGTGAGTGACTTGGGATGCGATTTGCGAGCGGGCGCGTCCCGCTATGCGAATCGCATCCCCGCCGGCAATGTCAGTGCAGCGCTCCCGGTCAGCGGGTCTGACCGGGGCGCTGCAGAGAGGGGAACGCCGCGAGCGCTCCGGGGAGGAGCAGGGACCCGGAGCGCTCGGCGTAACACTCATCTTCCTCTCCAGTCGCTACACTGTTGCCTCCCCCTTAGTCAGTCACTATACTGGTTACCTATTCAGGTATCTATGCAGTGCTGCACCACCCTAAATCTTCTCTCTCATCTCTGTCTACCATCCTACATTCACTATCTGCTCTGCTAATGATCTCAAACTAACAACTTCTCTAATCCGAACCTCTCACTCCCATCTCCAAGACTTTGCTTGTGCTGTTTTAACCTGTTGGGGACAGAGGGCGTACCTGTACGCCCTCCGCCCACTCTATGTCTATAGCGGGTCGGGGCCCGGCACCTAGCAACGGCTGGGACCCGTGGCTAATAGTGCGTGGCACTGATCGCGGTGCCGCGCGTAATTAACCCTTTAGACACGGTGTTCAAAGTTGAACGTCGTGTCTAAAGTGAAAGTAAACTATTGCTGGTTAGCTCAGGGGGCTGTTCGGGATCGCCCCGAGCAGCTTACAGGACAACAGGAGGGTCCCTACCTTCCTCCTCGCTATCCGATCGCAGAATGACTGCTCAGTGCCTGAGATCCAGGCATGGGCAGTCAAGCTGCAGAATCATTGATCAATGGTTTCCTATGAGAAACCATTGATCAATGTAAAAGATCAGTGTGTGCAGTGTTATAGCCCCCTATGGAAGCTATAACATTGCAAAAAAAAAAAGGTGAAAAAAGTGAATAAAGATCATTTAACCCCTTCCCTAATAAAAGTTTGAATCACCCCCTTTTCCCATTAAAAAACTGTGTAAATAAAAATAAACATATGTGGTATCGCGGCGTGTGGAAATGTCCGAATTCTAAAAATATATTGTAAATTAATCTGCACGTTCAATGTCATACACGCAAAAAAATTCCAAAGTCCAAAATAGCTTATTTTTGGTCACTTTTTATATCATGACAAAATGAATAAAAAGTGATCAAAAAGTCCTATTAATACATAAATGGTACCAATACAAACTTCAGATCACGGCGCAGAAAATGAGCCCTCATAACACGTCGTTCGTGGAAAATAAACAAATTTATAGGGGTCAGAAGATGACAATTTTAAGCATATAATTTTTCCTGCATGTAGTTATGATTTTTTCCAGAAGTACGACAAAATCGCACCTATATAAGTAGGGTATCATTTTAATTGTATGGACCTACAGAAAAATGAAAAGGTGTCGTCATTTTTACCGAAAAATGTACTGTGTAGAAACGGAAGCATCCAAAAATTACAAAATGGCATTTTTTCTTCAATTTTGTCGCACAATGATTTTATTTCCATTTCGCCATAGATTTTTGGGTAAAATGACTGAGGTCATTACAAAGTAGAATTGGTGGTGCAAAAAATAAGCCATCATATGGATTTTTAGGTGCAAAATTGAAAGGGTTATGATTTTTAAAAGGTAAGGAGGGAAAAACGAAAGTGCAAAAACAAAAAAAACCTCCGTCACCAAGGGGTTAAACGTGCCTTAAAGACACATCTCTTCAAACAGGCCTAAAGATTCCCTAATTGGTCTCCCCTCTTTGAGATTCCTGGGTCCTACCTCATGTATAAAACATGGCTGAGCAATTGTATCAATAAAGCACTTTTGTCTCAACCCCATTCCTCACAGACTGTAAGCTCTCATGACACTCCTCCTATTTAAATATTCAATGTGTAAATATTGTAATGTATGATACTTGTTTTTATTTTTAATGCTGCGGAATATGTTGGCACTATATAAATATTATTCTAATGATTAGCTAGAATCTGACTGGCTGCTGTGTACCTGCTCCACTTTCCTCAGAACCCTCCACCCATGTGTTCTTCTCACATTTTAGGAATTATCATGCTCCTCTCAACTGTAGTAACTTGTAAATTAATTTCTCCAGATGAGAAAATACAGAGCCTCTGGGACAACTGCTTCCAAATAAATAGAAACTTGGCATGGTGTGGGCTACCTGATCTTGGCACCAACTCCTATGATTCCTAAGTTATGCTTGTAATGCAATCATATATGCTGAGCCATGTGTGAAGTTGTCAAGGTTTATCTGTATTTCAGTATCTCCCGGAAAATACACATGTTTTCCAGAAATCTCCCTTTTTATCTCCCCATTATTTCCAGCAGACAAGTACATCAAGATAAGAAAGCTGTCAGAAAGAATTTGTCACTTTGTTCAAACCGCGAGTACTAATCACGGCTGGCACCAAATCCTGATGTTAAACATATTTTCTAACACTCCTCCATTAGCACAGTTTGTGCCAAATTACTGTCCAAAATATGTCCCCCCCCCCACTGTGCTCTCCAAATAAATGTCTCATTACACTAGGTGTGAATGACAGAATATTATAGGTGACAGTTATGCATGGCTCATGTATCACCTGGTGGATGCCCTCGTCCGACACAGTCTAATGTGACATGTAAATCAATTCTTCAATCAATATCAGATCATTTATCTATTACAAAAGCAATATCACCCATAGCAGCTAATACAATATGCATGCATAATACTGGAGCCAATATCCAGTCACTTTATGTAATTCTACTGTTGTTATTTCATGCCACGTACATCATTTATAATGTTTTTGTATTGTATAAATACATGGGAGCTTGTAGGCTGGCTATACACATGAGGTTATTGCCTGCCCATCTAATGTGTATTTTGTTCTCCCAACTTGACCCCAACAGATGATTTCATGGAAAGATGGAATTGGACCATTGGATTTCAGTATGCCCAAGCTTTTTGTTGGAGATCAGCCACTGCCAAAGGGGTGTTGCTAGGTCTCCAGAAGACGGGGGGCTAGAGCCCATAGTCCAGGCCACGCCCTGAACCACACCCTCAGTTACACCCCTAACCAGACCCTCATTCACGCCCAATTGCATCTAGCCTCCTCCTCCAATATACTCACTACTACCAGTGGACAACTGTACAGTGTTGTTTCAGCAATCACACTCCTATGACCATTATACAGTAACTTACCAAATCCTGTATAGTGAGACCAATATTACCAATAATACAGTATACAAGGAGGAATATTATCCCCATCATACTGTTACTGACCAAATCCTGTTTACTGAGACCAATATTACCAATAATACACTACAAAAAAATTTAAATTTTCGGCATCTTCAAACAATAGGAAGTTGGTGCACAGGAGCACATTGCTAGTTGTGTGTTACCAGTAAAGTACAAAAAATGCCGCCATACCATGACCACCACCACCATTATCACTGAGGACCATATAGAGGTAGATACCAGCTGTACTCCATCTGTATTCCATGTAAGTAATTATAAACAGGACCATATAGAGGTAAATACTGTACAGCTGTAAGTTGTGTACACAGATCTGTATGCCATATAAGTAAATATATAGAGGACCATATAGAGGTAGATTCCGTTAGCTCCAGGTGATGTCTTTTCTGATGAGCAGAGTCCTCTTTAGTTTTCTTCTCTGTCCAGAGTAGACTACCATGAAAAATTCTTCCAAACAAAACTCATTTATTCAGCATCTGCAGGATAAACATGTTAGACTCTGCATTTTTCTAGTGCCCTACCCACATTTACACAATCTCCCCTTCTATAGGCCCCAAAAATGTAATAATTCCCTTCTTATTGTCCTGCACAGTAAAAGGGCAGGTAGGTAGGTACATCAGGAAGCCAGATATGTAGGTAGGTGGCTAACAAGGTAGGTAGGTAGGTATGTAGGTTGGTAGCAAGATATGCAGGTAGGTAGTTAGGCAGCCAGGTATGTAGGTAAATAGTTAGACATCCAGGTATAAGGTTAGGTGGCCAGGTAGTTAGTTAAGTAGGTAGCCAGTGGGTGTAGGCAGCAGAGTTTCCCCACAGTAGGTGTAGGCAGCAGATTTTCCCCACAGTAGTTGTAGGCAACAGGGTCCCTCCACAGTAGGTGTGGGCAGCAGGGTCCCCCCACAGTAGGTGTAGGCAACAGGGTCCCCTCTACAGTAGGTGTAGGCAGCAGGGTCCCCCCACAGTAGGTGTAGGCAGCAGGGTACCCCCCCCCCTCCCCACAGTAGGTGTAAGCAGCAGATTTCCCCCCTCCCTCCCCAGTAGGTGTAAGCAGCAGAGTTTCCCCGCCCCTCCCTCCCGAGTAGGTGCAGGCCAAATGGCCATGCTGGAAATGGTAAGTAATTTGTCATAGTAGATCCAGTCAGGGCTGCCTTCAGGGGGGTTACAGCCAGTACGCCAGTAATGGTTCTGGGCTCCCAGGGAGGCCCAGGCCCCCGCTGCATCCCCCTGCAACAGCTCCAGCGCAGCAGCAAAAGTCTCCTGCTTCTGTACATACAGTATGCAAATTGTGTATGTAAATTACTTACAGCAGCTTTCCCCTCCTATACGTACATTACTCAAAATAGCATATTTAATGTATGTAAAGCAGTCTCCTGCCCTTATATGTACATTATGCAAGTAGCGTAGCCTGACGTTGCAGGCTGCATGATGATGTTATTTCATCAAGCGGCCTGCCATAGAAGTCCCCTGTTGCTCTGAAGGATCCTGAAAGCCCAGGCTAAGCGCAGGATCGGCCGAAAGGTGAGTATTTATTTTTTTAGAAGACCTTTCTGGGGGCATCACCTTTCTGGGGGTACTACCTATTACGGGCATTACCTACCCGGGTAGCACTATCTACTGATGATATTACCTACCTGGGGGCAGGGCTAGCTCTGCCTATAGGCAAAACAGGCAACTGCCTAGAGAGGCTTCAAGAGGGGGGCACAGCACCCCCCCCAATCATGCTGGAGGAGCATGGCAGGCAGCACTCCACTAACAGTAACCTACCCCCCATCCTCATCATACTGGAGGAGCGCTGCCTGTACTCCAATGACAGACACCTCCACCAGTTGAGGGTTAAGAAATGGAGGCTGGAGATGAGACGGTGCTGTGAACACTGCCTCTGGCCCCCGTGTGTGCATCCCCGGTACCTCACCAGCAGCAGCCCGCAATGCTGATTTGGATTCATGGTGGCTGCTTGTAAGGAGGGTGAGGGGAACAATGATGGGGGGGGGGTGGTGTATGTATTTCAAATGGACATATACACAGTATTTAGTCAGCCACCAATTGTGCAAGTTCTCCCACTTAAAAAGATAAGAGAGGTCGGTAATTTTCATCATACCCCTTAAGGACCAGGCCCATTTTGGCCCAATTGTACTTTGAAATTACATCACTTATTTTACCATAAAATGTACGGCGCAACCAAACAAATAATATTTATGTGGGAAAATTGAAAAGAAAACCGCAATTTAGCAAATTTTGGAAGGTTTTGTTTTCACTCAGTACACTTTCCGGTAAAAATTACATGTTTTCTTTATTCTGTGGGTCAATCCAATTAAAATGATACCATGATTATATGCTTTTCTATAATTGTACCGCTTAAAAAAAAATCTCAAACCATTTTAACAAAATTAGTATGTTTGCAATTGCCCTATTTTGACCACCTATAACTTTCCAATTTTTCCATATATGGGGCGATATGAGGGCTCATTTTTTGCACCATTATCTGTAGTTTATATCAGTACCAGGTTATATCATGCTTAGGTTTTACTTTTTATAAATTTTTTATACATTTTTTTTGGAATGAAATGTGACAAAAAAGTAGCAATTTTGTACTTTTAAAAAAATTTTTTACGTTTACGCTGTTCACCGTATGGGATAATTAACAATATATTTTAATAGTTAAGACTTTTACGCGATACCAATTATGTGTATTAATAATTTTTTTTACGCTTTTTTGGGGGTAAAATGGGAAAAACTGACGTTTTACTTTTTTATTGGGGGAGGGGATTTTTCACATTTTTTTACTTTTTTATTTTACATTTCTTTACTTTGTTTTTTACACTTTTTATTTCCCCATAGGGGACTATTCATAGCAATCAGTTGATTGCTAATACTGTTCAGTGCTATGTATAGGACACAGCACTGCTCAGTATTATCGGTCATCTTCTGCTCTGGTTTGCTCGATCGCAGACCAGAGCAGAAGACCCTGTGAGACGGCCAGATCCAGGTGAGGGTACCACCGGCCGCCATGCTGGATGATCGGATCGCATTCAAAGTACCGCACTGCTGCAGATGCCGTGATAGCAGCTGGGACTGCAGCTCGTCCTCCACCCTTACCTGACCTGCCCCCACCTTACCAAGATTTCTTGGATGTCTTCTGCAAGAAACAGGCTGAGTCTCTGCCTCCACATCGTCCTTACGACTGCCCTATTGATCTTCTGCCTGGTACCACTCCTCCTCATGGGAGGATATATCCTCTTTCAGTTCCTGAGACCAAAGCCATGGCTGAGTATATCCAGGAGAATCTCCAAAAGGGATTTTTCCGTAAGTCCTCTTCTCCTGCAGGAGCAGGATACTTCTTTGTAGGGAAGAAGGATGGCTCACTCCGTCCATGCATTGACTACAGGGGACTTAAAATCACGGTCAAGAACCGTTACCCTTTACCTCTTATCTCAGAACTTTTTGACTGCTTACGTGGTGCCAAGGTCTTCTCCAAGCTGGACTTGTGCAGTGCGTATAATCTCATTCGTATCCGCAAGGGAGATGAATGGAAAACAGCCTTCAATACTCGTGATGGACATTTTGAGCTCCAGCTCCAGCCATTTTCCAGGAATTCGTTAATGATATCTTCCGCGATCTTCTTTTCACCTGTGTTGTCGTATACCTTGATGACATCCTGATCTTCTCTTCCAACTTAGTGGAGCATCGTGCTCATGTTCGTCTGGTTCTTCAGAGACTACAGAAGAGTTATCTCTACGCCGAATTGGAGAAATGCCTGTTCGAAAAGTCTAGTCTTCCGTTTCTTGGATACATTGTCTCTCATCAGGGCCTGCAGATGGATCCAGATAAGTTATCTGCAGTTTTGGATTGGCCTCGTCCCTCGGGCCTACGTGCAATTCAACGCTTTCTGGGATTCGCTAACTTTTTATCCCACATTTTTCATCCTTGGTTGCTCCTATTGTAGCTCTCACTTAAAAAGCATCCAATCCTAAGTCTTGGCCTCGAGAGGCTGAAGAGGCCTTCTCCCGTTTAAAGTCTGCGTTTGCCTCTGCTCCCGTGCTTACAAGACCTGATCCAGAGAGGCCCTTTGCGTTGGAGGTTGATGCCTCATCTATTGGAGCGGGAGCTGTCCTCACACAGAAAAACGCCAAGGGCAAGAGTGTAACTTGTGGGTTTTTCTCCAAGACTTTCTCTCCTGCTGAGAGGAATTACTCCATTGGAGATCGTGAACTCCTCGCTATTAAGCTAGCTTTGGAGGAATGGCGACATTTACTGGAAGTTTCTTCTCATCCGGTTAGCATCTACTCCGATCATAAGAATCTTCTATGCCTTCAATCTGCTCAGCGTTTGAACCCCCGCCAGGCAAGATGGTCACTGTTCTTTTCCCGTTTCAACTTCTTCATTCACTTCCGTCCTGCAGAATGGAACATCAGGACTGATGCACTCTCCAGGTCCTCTGATGTCATTGGTTTGGACTCCACGCCTAGGCACATTATTCCTCCTGACCCTTTGATTCCTGCCGCTCCTGCCGAGATTCAGCAAATTCCTCCGGGAAAATCCTTTGTGCCCACCAGATTGAGACGCAAGGTCTTGAAATGGGGTCATTCTTCCTTGACAGCAGGACATCCTGGAATACGCAAGACCCTACTTCTTCTTTCCCGGACTACTGGTGGCCCCATCTTGAACGTGATGTTTCTGATTCGGTCCTGTGTAACTTGTGCCCGTGACAAAACTCCTCGGCAAAGACGTGCAGGACTCTTACAGCCTTTACCCATTCTAGAGACTCCCTGGTCCCATATCGCCATGGATTTCATCACCGATCTGCCACCTTCTCATAATAACATTGTCATCTGGGTCGTGGTAGATCGGTTTTCCAAGATGGCTCACTTCATTCCTCTACCAGGTCTTCCTTCTGCTCCACAGCTGGCGAAGTACTTCTTGTCGCATGTCTTTCGTTTACATGGTCTTCGACAACATATTGTTTCGGATCGAGGTGTGCAGTTTGTCTCTAAGTTCTGGCGAGCCCTTTGTAACTGTCTGGACATCAATCTGGACTTCTCCTCGGCCTACCACCCTCAGTCCAACGGTCAGGAGGAAAGGGTCAATCAAATCCGTGAGACTTATCTTCGGCATTTTGTTTCAGCTCGCCAAGATGATTGGGTAACCTTCTCCCCTGGGCTGAATTCTCATGTAATCTTAAGGATTCCGAGTCCACGAGGTCATCTCCCTTTTTTGTTGTCTACGGACTCCATCTCCGTCCTCCTCTTCCTCTCCCAGTCTCCTCCGGTGTGCCTGCTGTTGATGAGCTGGTCCGTGACTTCTCCACCATCTGGCAACAGACCCGACAGTCATTGTCCCAGGCTTCTTCACGCATGAAGGCGCAAGCGGATAAAGGTAGAAGACCTTCTCCATCCTTCTCTCCTGGTGACATGGTGTGGCTTTCATCCAAATACATCCGCTTCAAGATCCCCTGTTACAAGCTCGGTCCCCGCTACCTTGGTCCCTTCCAGATTCTACAAAAGATCCATCCTGTTTCCTACAAACTCTGTCTACCTGCTACGTTACGTATTCCCAATTCCTTCCATGTCTCTCCTCAAGCTTCTATTTGTAAACCGGTTTTCTCAGAAGAATCCTCCCCCAACACCTGTCTCTTGCTCATCAGTCTACAAAGTTAAGGAGATCCTTCTGCAAAAACTGTGAGAGGTAAAAAAATTTTTTGGCTTGACTGGGAGGGTTACGGTCCTGAGGAGAGATCTTGGGAACCTGAGGACAATATCCTGGACCATGACCTTCTCAGGAGTTTCCTCTCTCGTAAAAGGAGGGGGAGACCAAAGGGGGGGGGGGTACTGTTACGCTATGAGCTCCGGCCTCACACGCTGGCCGTGAGCGCATGGTCCCCTTACCTTTTGCTGCAGGCAGGGCTGGGATTCGCACTGCGGGACGCACCCGCATGCAAGCTCCAGTCCGTCACTCTCCGGGTGTTTCCCCTGCCTCTGCTTCCACCTCTCTGCTCCGGCGCACATGTCCCCGTCCCTTAGGGCGTGCACGCGCCAGAGCTTTAAGATTTTAAGGGCCAGTACGCTCATTAGGGTAACCACCTGTGTCTTGTTGATAAATTCCTCCACCCTCCTCAGTTCTCTGCCGGATCTTTGTTGCCTTGTGCCCTAGAGAAAGCGTTCCTTTGTATTGCCCTGCTGTGTACCAGATCTCCTGCTCTTGCGACCTTGACCTTGCTTCTAGGCCGCCTGCCTACTGAATTTCTGCTACTTCCTGACTACTCTACTGTGCTGCCTGCCCTGACCTACAGCTATCCCGACTATGAGTTGTCTCATCCCTTCTGTGCTTTGCATCTCCTCAGCCGCCTGTGTGGTTGAGCCGTTGCCGGGGGTTACGACCTGGGTGTCGCCTGCAGCAGCAAGCCCATCCTGCTCTGGTGAAGACCAGCGGCACCTTAGACTCCGTTCCCTGGCACGGTCCGAGTCATCTGCCACACAGGTCCAGCGGATCCACATACACCGGAGTTCCTGTCTTCAGAAACGTAAGTGTTGCAATGTAGAAGAAAAAGGAGAGTTAATGACTCCTTTTTCATCACCTGTAACTGTATGTAATCACTTATATGGTCTGCAACGCCTGTGTAGAGTCGATATCTACCCCTATATGGTCACTGTATGAGGGAGAATATTTCCTCCTTGTGTACTGGTATTATGGGTAATATTGATCTCAGTATACAGGATTTGGTCAGTAACAGTATGATGGTAACATGTATGGCGATAATATTTCTCCTTGTATACTGGTAATATTGTTATTATTGGTCTCAGTATACAGGATTTGGTCAGTAACAGTATGATGGTAACATGTATGGCGATAATATTTCTCCTTGTATACTGGTAATATTGGCATTATTGGTCTCAGTATACAGGATTTGGTCAGTAACAGTATGATGGTAATATGTATGGTGATAATAGTTCTTCCTTTAGTCCTCGTTTTGTTTGATAGCTATGGAGGAGATTTATCAAAACCTGTGTAGAGGAAAAGTTGACCAGTTGCCCATAGCAACCAATCAGATCGCTTCTTTCATTTTCAGAGGCCCTTTTAAAAACAAAAGAAGCAACCTGATTGTTGCTATGGGCAACTTATCAACTTTTCCTCTGTACAAGTTTTGAAAAATCTCCCCCTACATGATTTATTTAGAGATTCATGTGTCTATCATGGGAAATTGTTTTAATTATGTTAATGTTTGACAGGGAACTGCACAGAAGATAAGTGACATGTAACTTTTTTTTCACGAGGTGGTTGTTACAGGAGTCAGGCCCACGTTAAAAATAAAATGGGCTGCATGGTCTAAAATCACTTCAGTTCAAGTCACTCTTTCCAGTGAAGCTACAACACCCATTATGTCTGGAGAGCTTCAGGCATTATAGGAGTTGTGGTTTTGTAACAGCTGGAGCCTCAAATTGGGGTACAGTATCATCCATTATTACTGCAAAACATACAAGTGACAAGAGATCAGTCAGGAGAATACCCAAATGACTCACAGAAGACGTCTTCTATGTTGTCTTTCATTTTCTTTTCTTCTTCATCTGGTCCAGACGCCATGTCTTCTTCCAGCTCCATCTTCCTCTGTAAAGATCGACCTCTGGACATCATTGGTTCCTCACTTCGCCAGCCGATCCTCATCCTCATCCTCTGTACCACACACTGTGTCTTCCATAGTGTGCACAGAGCAGCAGCATCCTATTGAAAACAAGCAAAATTCTGCTGACGGAAGTTTGTAGTGTGGACCAACCCTAATTCCCCCAGAACCCTCTGCCCCCAGACCCCTAATTCCTCCTCCAGACTCCTGCTCCCAGAGACCCCTAAGGCTATGTTTCCCCCCTTTTTTTTACCTGCTACTGCTTTTTTCTGTGTTATGGTAAAATTTGGGCATTTTTTCTTGTGCTTTTGCCTTCTCTGGAAACTTAGCCTTAGTCCTCCCCTGATCCTTAAGTCCCCCCCTTCAATACTCCTGGTCCTTGTCCACTATTCCACTTTTCTGCACCCCTACCCCCCCCTCAGTCCCCTACACTCCTCTGCCCCCTTTACCAAACCCACACTTACCTTACTCCCCCCCCCCAAACAACCTCACTTCCGCCCCCCCATGCCCTCCTGGTCCTTCTTCACTACACTTTTCTTCACCAACCCCACCGCCCAGTTCCCCCACATTAGGTTGGCAGTATAGTTCCCCCACATTAGGTGTGCAGTACAAGTCCCCCCACATTAGGTGTGCAGTACAAGCCCCCCACATTAGGCGTGCAGTACAAGTCCCCCCACATTAGGCGTGCAGTACAGGTCCCCCCACATTAGTCGTGCAGTACAGGTCCCCCCACATTAGTCGTGCAGTACAAGTTCCCCCACATTAGGCGTGCAGTACAAGTTCCCCCACATTAGGCGTGCAGTACAAGTTCCCCCACATTAGGGGTGCAGTACAAGTTCACCCACATTAGGCGTGCAGTACAAGCTCCCCCACATTAGGCGCAGTACAGTTCCCCACATTAGGTGCAGTACACGTTCCCCCACTGTACTGCCCCACTTCAGTGTTGCGACCACCGCTCCTCCGGTCGGGGGTCACGATCTACTATTATGGCATATGGGCCATAGCAGTAGGTCCTGGGACCGGAGGAGCGGTGGTCGGAACACTGAAGATGACGTGCAGGTGACTTAACATACCTGTGCGTCCTCCTCACTGCTCCACTCCGCTCTGCTCTTCTCCTATGGGTGCACGCACGGGACATCAGTGACGCCCCTGCGTGTGCTACCTCCCAGCGGCCCCTGCATTTTTAAAGTTAACCCTGGGTGGCAGAGAGGTAATAGGGACATCCTAGTGTCCTGAAAATATTTTTGGGGAAACAGGGATGACCCGAATGTGACGACCTCCTGCGGGCACGGAGCCTGGAGCAGGCGCTCCGGGAGCGCCAATGATGATTCGGCCCTGCCAGCAGCCCCCCACACACAATACCTCCAGCAGCCGCCCACACACACACACACACTAAATGCCTCCAACCTCTCTCCCACACACACACACAATGCCTCCAGCATTTCCTCAAATGCCTCCAACCTCTCTCCCTCACCCACACAATGCCTTCAGACTCCCATCCACCCACCTCCATTGCCTTTAGACTTTCAGCCACCCACCACTATTGCCTTCATACTCCTCTATTGCCTTCAGACTCCTAGCCACCCACCACTATTGCCTTCAGCCAACCAACCACTCCCACCTTTTTGCCTTCAGCCACCCACCTGTGTTGCTTCATGCCTCCCAGCGCCATTGCCTTCATTCACCCCCAGCCACCCACCCTTGCCACTGCTTCCATTCACCCCACAGCCACCAATCCACCCCTGCTACTGGAGGTGCAAGCTGTGAATAACTAGCTTTCCCCCTGACTGGTGAGCAGTAAGCGGTTAAGAAATATACAGGCAAGGTTTTTAGCCATCTCCCCCGCCTGTAAAACTTGCCAGTGGCTATAGATTATGTCCCATGGGTGGGGGGGGAAGAAGTGCACCAATCAGGGGTTTAATAGTTTCCCGGGCTTTCAGGCCCCCCCCCCCCCCCTGGGTATTTATAGCTGTGGTGCCTCCCTTCCCCCCTCAATCTGCCCAGGACCCGGAGTTTTGTCTGCCGGTTGGTATGTATCTGCCCATTATATTATGGCCTGAATGGAGCAAGAGGGTGAGGGTTGGCTCGCTTGTGGCTGAGCTGGCCTCCCCTCCTGTTGCACCCTGGCGTTGGGTTCGGGAGGCTGGCGGACCTCTCACTCTCTCACAGATCTGTGTAAGGATCTGTGTGTGCAGTGTTATAGCTCCCTATGGGAGCTATAGCATTGCACAAATAAAATAAAAAATAAAAAAAGTTATGTTCATAATGATCATTTTACCTTTGCCATAATAAACGTTTGGATCACCCCCCCCCCCTTTTCCCCCATACATAAAAACAAGAATAAAAAAATAAATAAAAAAATAAAAAATAAATTAAATAAATAAAATAAAAAACTGTATGACAACAAGCATACACATATATGGTATCGCTGCGTGCGTACATGTCCGTACTATATAAATATATCATCGATTGCAGCGCTCCATCAATGGCGTACGCGCAAAAAATAAATAAATAAATAAAAAATAAATAAATTACAATAAAATAAAATAGTACAAACTGTGTAGATTTCAACACACATACGCATGTGGTATCGCCACGTGCGTCAATGTCCGAACTATCGAGATATATCCTCATTTGATTGGTTTAGGGTGTAAGCGCAAAATAATAATTAAATATATAAATTCTACAGTCCCATATAGCGTATTTTGGTCGCTTTTTATACCTATTAAAAAAAAAAAATGATCACAACTCGGATTGACACGACAATGGTGCCGCTGTAAACTTCGGATCATGGCGCATGGTTCTTGCAGCCACTGCACCCCAAACCCTCCATCACCTCTCCGCCCCGAGTTCCCACACTTCCGCACTGCGGCCGCTGCTGTCCCTCTTCCTGAGTCCTCTACTGCTGGTTTCCCCGCGCCAGTATCCGCAACCAGGTGGTCTCCAGCGTGCAATTATATTAACCATATAATAAAAATGAATAAAATACAATTGGGGCTAATATTGCACTAGAGAGATATATGGGACAGAAAATACTGAGCAATAGTCCAGGGGATGACAGTGACCTATCTCTGTAGATGATAGGTAATGAGAGTAATAGTCTTATAATAGTCACATAGCATACATAGCGCTGATAGGGTTAATCCACATTAGTTGTGGCGCTGCACATTAGTTGTGGTGCTGTAGACTTTAAGAAATCAGACCACTCTCCCTGTCTGCGCAGGATTTGCTGTAGATAGATGCGTGTGATAGTGCTGCAGACGTGTAAAGTTATATACAGTTATGTTAGATGCACTCTTCTCTACTCCGGCAGCACGGGAACAAGTACAAGAAGAGGTCAATGAAGGACGGGCACTATGTGCCTCTTACCGGCTCCTCTGAATTCAAATGCTCTTTTCAGCGCTGGAGGTCCTCCGGTGCCTGCCCTCTGTGACTCGGCAGCATGGGGAAACAGGAGCAGGGGAGAAATGGAGGTCCTGTGTAAGACGCCGTTGCTGGCTGTAGCACTGGGTTGTACTGTCTGCGGCTAACCAGCGGTGATTGTTCCGGACTCTGCTATAGTAATGAAATGCGCTGATGTGTCCCGGTTTCTGTGCAGGTAAGCAGTCTGTACCAGACGCGTTTTGGGGAGCCACGTCCCATGGTAGGGATAAATGACTTCAGGTTTTGCCATGGCCTTCACAATCTCCTGACCTCAACATAATTGAAAATCTATGGATAGACCTTAAAAGAACAGTGTGTGACAGACAGCCCAGAAATCTCAAAGAACTGGAAGACTTTTGTAAGGAAGAATGGGCAACGATACCTCAAACAAGAATTGAAAGACTCTTGGCTGGCTAAAAAAAGCATTTACAAGCTGTGATACTTGCCAAAGGGGGGCAGTACAAGATATTAACTCTGCAGGGTGCCCAAACTTTTGCAGACGCCATTTTTTTTTATTTTCTGTTATTTTGAAAGTGTAAATGATGGATATAAGGGTGAAATAAAAAAAAGCTTTTGTTGACATATTATAAGAATGTCTAATCTGTAATTTGATGCCTTTTGGAGATTTTTCCATCTTTCCTTGGCTTCTTTATGCACATTAATACAAATTTTACCTGGGGTGCCCAAACTTTTGATTCCCACTGTAGGTGTATATATACGGCAGTGCAGGGGACCATAGCAGAGCGGCCAGCCACATCTATAAATTATACAGAAGGATCGCAATGGACCAAGGGCGAATTGTCAATTAGTACATGTACTACTACTCCCATCATGGAACAGTGTGTTCCATGCTGGGAGTAGTAGTACTACTACCTAAAAAATGTATAAAGAAAAGAAAAAATTGAAAAACACACTACATTTTTAGTGCCCTGTTTGCACACATAAATTGATCCCTGTTTAAAAATTAATACAAACTTTGTTATGAAAAAGATACATTTTGTTAAATACAATTTTTTCCATCACTACTGTATCTTTTTTATTATATTTTTGTAATGGTACCCTATGACCTTTTATTAAAAATCTCTGACCTACAACATTTTATTAAAGATTTTATTAAATATTTTTTGGATCGCTATAGTTCAAAAAAGAATAAAAAACACCTGTAAAAATGCCGAAGTTAAAACCCACATGGCATTTTTCTTGGCGATTTTTTCCTCCCATAGACTTCTATGGGAGAAAAATCCCAAGATTTCAGGGGAAAAAATGCCATAGGCTCAACATGCTGCGATTTTGCAAAACCACCAAGGAGCTGAAAAAGAGTGAAAAAACCCCAAAAGGATAAAAAAAAAACCGCCAAACTGAAAAATGCATAGAGGATAAATAATTTTGTGATTTCTCATTGATTGACAGATAACATCTGGCCGTAGCATTTTTTGGCAGAAAAAACGCCATGCGGCAGAATTGGCATTTTTCTTGGCATTCCCCCCCCCCAAAAAAAAACAAGTGGAATTCCAGCCTTACAGTACATTCACCTCAGGACACTTATACATAGATTTCTAGCACTAACCAGTACTATATAATGATTGTTTTCTACCTATATGGAAAACAGCTCTGCAACATAGTTTTATATAAAAATCTGAGACAGACAGAAATATGATATGGACCCATACCAGACCATGTGGACCGTATTACTATTTTCTACAGATCCCAAATAAAGCAGGACACCTTAATTATTAAGACTCCCTAGGAGTAAGTTGGTGCTATATAAGAAATATGGTGAAGCTCCTGGGTGCCTAGTGTCTCTTTATATGGTAGAGAGGCGTTTTGGACACCAAAGCAAGTCTAGTGTAACTGCTACCTTTGCACCTCTGGCTGTGCCTCTGTAAAATAAGCATAATAAATTATTAAAGAGTAAAAAAAAAAAAAAAAATTAAAGTATAAGGAGTCATTTATAAAGAATCATTTGACAGCAAACTTGCCTACCTTACTTTGTTTGAAGTCTTTGCTTAAGTACTTCCCTATGGCTGCTCAAGACATGGAATAGCGTCCTTCTGAGCAGATGGAGAAGAGCTCCGGGCCAGAGCTGTACTCAAGGGTATTGATTTAAGAAGCTCTACATAAAAGTGCTGTGGAATCTAGTAGAAGGGCGAGACCTGGATTTTATGTTGACCTTTAATGAATCATATTATCCTCCGCCGCCTCAGGCATCATAGACAGATGTTTCTGTAGATTTTGCTGTAAAAGAAATGTATGCGCTATAAAACTAAAAAAGGTATTAAAGTAATACACACAAACATACTATACTGTATATATATATATATATATATATATATATATATATACACAGTGGTCCCTCAAGTTACAATATTAATTGGTTCCAGGACGACCATTGTATGTTGAAACCATTGTATGTTGAGACCATAACTCTATGGAAACCTGGTAATTGGTTCTGAAGCCACCAAAATGTCATCCAAAAATAGGAAAAAGTGAGGATTAAAGAAAAATAAGTAATAAATAACTAATACAGATAAAGCAAATCCTTCCACAGAAAGATCTGCTGGGAGCTGGAAATCACTGTCTATTTCAGTGTTTCCCAACCAGGGTACCTCCAGCTGTTACAAAACTACAACTCCCAGCATGCCCGGACAGCCTTCGGCTGTCCGGGCATGCTGGGAGTTGTAGTTTTACAACAGCTGGAGGCACCCTCTTTGGGAAATACTGGTCTATGTAGAGGACAGGAGCCTCCTAAGGTCGTGTACAGAACACGTAATGTCCTAAAAAAAAGTAACATGCAGCCGCCCTCACCTGATGTCCAAAGGAACAGCTATCCCTGGCACAGGTAAAGAGTACAGAACATGTAGTACCTCCCTATACTGTAGGGGGTGCTACCAGACACCAGTCAGTGCCTGCACTTTAGGAATACAGGGGTTTTACCAGTGAAATATCCATTCTGATTGGTCGGTTCTTCCAGCCAATGACACGTTTCGCAGATCCCATAGCATTGTATGTTGAGTCTGGTTTCAAGTTACAATGGTCCAGAAAACACCATTGTATGTTGAAACTATTGTATGTTGAGGCCATTGTAAGTTGAGGGATCACTGTATATATATATATATATATATATATATATATATATATATATACACACATATATATCTCAAGAGGGGCACACAGTTGAACCTCTGCATCAACATGTCTTCAGAATAGAAGAATAGTGCAAAGTGATCCATTCTGTACTGTAAGTGTCTGCACAAACCATCAGTAGGCTGGACCCCTCTAGTGTTTCTTACAAACTATAGTACATCTGAAGCTTGACGTTACATTGATTTGGTAATAGAACCAGTCATACAGCCACTGACTACAGTAAGCAGCCTAAATGTGCTACCATGGCCTGACGATTCTCTGGGTTTGTCTCCCATTGAGCACATCTGGGACACCACGCATTACAAATTTAAAGGGAGCTGGGAGCAAAGAAAGCATACCCAAGTGCGTTATGTGTGGCAGAAAGTTTCTCACAAAGCTATTTATATTTATATTGACAACATGCCAAGGTGTGTAAGCACGTGTACGTCTGCATGTGTATTTCTGCAATACTGAATACATCAAGATGTTTTCCTTATTTTGTCATTTGCATACGATTAACATGTCCTTGGATCCTGTGATCTCCATAGTTCCACAACTTTTTCTTCTTGTTGCAGCAATTTTTATATTAAGGAGTGCAGATTAAGCAGCTAGTTAACAGGCACAACTTGAAGTTAATGTGTTAGAAAAAAGAAAAAGTGGACAAGGGTAAAGATGTTAGCGACTCTGACAAGGGCCAAATTGTGATGGACAGATGACTGGATCAGAGCATCTCAGAAATGCAAGGTCTTGTGGAGTGTTCCCAGACTGTAGTGGTTAGTACCCGCTAAAAGTAACCCAACAGTTATAGGTGTGCAAGGCTCATTGACATGCCTGAGGAGCTATCATGGTCTGATTTTTATTATGTTCGAAAGGTCCCAGAACACACAGTGCATTTTGTAGCTCGTTGCATATGGAGTTGTGTACCCTCATACTGGTTAGAGTCTCATAATGACTCCTTCCCACCACCAAAAGCCCCTAAAATGGCCACATAGGCAATAGGATTGTGGAGCAATGAAGAAGGTGGTGTGGTTTGAAGAATTATATTTCCTTTTACATCTTGTAGGTAGGGTGCATGTATGACTTAACTAGGAAAGAAATAACACCAGGATACAATATGTGATTAAAACAAGCCAATGGAGGGAATGTTGTAAAAGGAATGATACACACTTGGCGGGAACATTTTGCAGACAGTTGGTGAAAGCCACAAAATCTAATGTCTTCTATCAAGGAGGGACAACGCTGTTATAGAAAGTGGTACATAAGGCTCAATAGTTACATACTTGATAATTGTTACAATACACTTAATGTACTCTCACACAGTGTGGGGAAATAAAGTAACAGCTGCAAAACTATTTTAAGTTTCCTGCAGGAAGACTGTGGAAAACTGTGCAACACATTAAATATCCTCCATAAAGTCAGGTTGTGCTCAAGATGGCTGAATGCCCAAAGCTTTCATGCCACTATATGTCTAAGGGAGGCTGCACCCTAATACAAGTATAGTTTGTGGAGTTGTACAGTCTCTTGCCAAGACTTTTAAGCTCCACTAAGCCTCTTTTTTAGAAATTACTTTTTGGCCTTCCATAGCCACTTCTGTAGAGTCCGAAAACATACAGTACCTGTAGAGTGCAGCCCCTCGCTTATGTGGCCAGTACATTTAAAGTCCAAGTCCATCAACTGGGATACCTCCTCTTTAAAGGGGTTCTCCAGTGCTTAGACATCTTATCCCCTATCCAAAGGATAGGGGATAAGATGCCTGATCGTGGAAGTCCCGCTGCGGGGAACCCCTGGGATCTTGCACGCGGCACCCCGTTTGTAATCAGTCCCCGGAGCGTGTTCGCTCCGGGTCTGATTATCGACGACCACAAGGCCGGCGGCGTGTCACGTCACGCCTCCGCCCCCGTGTGACCTCACGCTCCGCCCCTCCATGCAAGCCTTCGGGAGGGGGCGTGATAGCTGTCACGCCCTCTCCCGAAGGCTTGCATGGAGGGGCGGAACATGACGTCACACGGGGGCGGAGGCGTGACGTGACACGCCGCCGGCCTTGTGGTCGTCGATAATCAGACCCGGAGCGAACACGCTCCGGAGACTGATTACAAATGGGGTGCCACGTGCAAGATCCCGGAGGTCCCCAGCAGCGGGACTCCCACGATCAGCATCTTATCCCCTATCCTTTGGATAGGGGATAAGATGTCTAAGCACCGGAGAACCCATTTAAGAGAATTGCTTTATCTTGTATGACAGCACCCACTGTAACTTATCAGTATCTTCACCTCTGTAGTACCTTTCAACTATGGTTGCTCCCTGCATAATTTCCACTTGCAGGTGGAGGGATACTACAGACTCTGATAATGACGCAGTTTATAAATGGCTCAACCACTGTATATGTGCACTCTTCCTTTCTACAACATAATACTCTCTGGCCTCCAACTAGACCATAGAGCAACCCATCCTTAGGTAATACTTTACTTGCTGGAGCTATCCCCTGAAGTAGTTTGGCCCTGTAATCTGTCCCCCCTACCCCTCATAGTCTCCCATGCCCCCCCTACCCCCCATAGTCTCCCATGCCCCCATATCCTTATCCCCACCCCATAGCCCACACCCCTCTCCCAATCACAGATTGTATTGTTTGGTTTTGCTGATTTCTTGTGCTCTCTTACAGGATTGAGCGGAGTGTTAGAGTAGCATGATGTGCGATGTATAGCTTTTATGTATATTGTACTGTCATGCTTTGTGTGATTGTAATTTATTGTATGACTTGTAATGACTGAACAATCAATAAAGCTCTCGTGACAATGTGCAGCCACTAGCTTCTTTTACAGACTCACCAGCCTCTGTGGCTTTTGCTGTCATGTGTAACCCCACCTGTTCTTCAAATTCCAGAAACTGCCTCAAGTATTAAACTTCACCACTCTTACACGGTGGACTGCAGACCTTCTCCTCAAGCTTTAGTCACACAGTGGCCCTGTCTCCATTATTCCATGGTCCAGTTCTGATGCTCATTTGCCCATTGTAGATACAGTCGTTGGTGGTCAGCACGGTACTCATACTAGCCTGTGGTTATGCTTCCAAGACATCAACTTCAGAAATTGTCTACTTGTTTGCTTGTCCCGCACCTTGACAGGCACCATTGTCACTAGGCAATCAATGTTGTTCACTTCCTAACTTAATTCTATGGGTGTGCGGTGAACATTTCTATATTGGTCAATTACAAAATTAAAAAGTGTGTATAAAACAAGCAAATGATATCCCATTGAAATGATCAATCCAGTAATGGACATACACAACACATCATGATTTCAGCTCATCCCTATGAGATCCCATCTGCAGCTCGGATGATGCAGGGCAACACTTCACATCATTCATCATTGAACAATAAAAGCCATTGACCCCTGTGAAACACGTGACTTATGTTCACACCTGTGTCGATGACTTTTATTGTTCAATAAACGGGACTATTATATTGCATTTACATGCTGAATTTTGTTCTAATAATAAACATAGTAATATGAAGCTTCTTTTGCAATGCCAAAAACCTCTGTAAGTCATTGGATCCCCTAAGCAGTTTTTGCCTCCTCCCTTAGAAACCTATTAAAATGTTAAAACTCAGTTTAGCAATATATGCAGAATTCATTAAAATTATGATGTATAGTAAACAACCTTTAGCACACACTATTCTAGCCTTTGCTGATCATTGAATGAATAAAACTTTGGCACTATGGGGGTAATTTACTAAGACATGCCAGAGGTACAGATGTCCAAATGTCTCCCCTTTTTGCACATAAATGGCGATTTTCATGCAAAATCACCATTTATGCAAAAAACAAAAAATTATTAAGTGTGGCATTTGGGGCATATACACTGCCCAAGGGTGTAAAGAAGAGATAAAGGAGGCTGGATTGGGGCTCATCCTCGCAGAGAGAGGGTGTGCTAGGGGTGCGCCCTCCGGACACTGCAAGTCCTTGAAATGTATGCAAGCCCCTGGTTGGCTTATACAGTGATCCCTCAACTTACAATGGCCTCAACATACAATGGTCTTTTTTGGACCATTGTAACTTGAAACCAGACTCAACATACAATGATATGGAATCTGCAAAACGTGTCAATGGCTGAAAGAACCGACCAATCAGAATGGGAATTCACTGGTAAAAACCCCTGTATTACTGAAGTGTATGCACTGACTGTCTATCTGGTAGAGCCCCCAACAGTAAAGGGAGGTATTACATGTTCTGTACTACTCTTTACATTGTATTACTGAAGTGCATGCACTGAATTCCTGTCTGGTAGTGCCCCCTACAGTAAAGGGAGGTACTACATGTTCTGTATTACTTTTAACCCATGCCATGGTTAGCTGCTCCTTTGGACACCAAGTAAGGACGGCTCCATTTTACTTTCTTAGGACATTGAAGAAGCTCCTGTCCGCTCCTGTCCCTGAAGAAGCTCCTGTCGGCTACATAGACCAGTGTTTCCCAATGAGGGCTCCTCCAGCTGTTGCAGCCTTTGGCTGTCAGGGCATGCTGGGAGTTGTAGTTTTGCAACAGCTGGAGGCACCCTGGTTGGAAAACACTGAAATAGACAGTGATGTACAGCTCCCAGCAGCTCTTTCTTACTCTTGTAAGTAAGGATTTGCTTTATCTGTATTAGTTATCTACAAATTTTTCTTTAATCCTCACTTTTTCCTATTTTTGGATGACATTTTGTGGCTTCAGAACCAATTACATGGTTTCCATATAGTTATGGTCTCAACATACAATGGTTTCAACATACAATGGTCGTCATGGAACCGATTAAAGGGGTATTCCGGTGAAAACCTTTTTTCTTTTAAATCAACTGGTGCCAGAAAGTTAAACATATTTGTAAATTACAGTGTGAATTCGGGTAGAAAAACAGACATGGTGCACATCTACAATCTTGTATAATGATCTGATTGCTTCTCAGCATAATATCAAAAACTAACAGGTTGTTAGTATACATTTTTGATCAAAAAGTACAAGCCCACTCGCCACGTCAAGGCCACCTATCCAGAGTGGGTCCCTAACGTCCCTAGCATAAAATGGCGCAGCACCGGGCGGCGACCACCACCGCCGCGACGCCAATGCCCACAGGGGGGGAAAGACCCACTGGCAGAGCAGCCCCAATGCCACTCAAACCAGTCTATGGGCCGCACCCCCCCGCAGACACGGCACCACAGCAGCAAGATTGTAGATGTGCACCATGTCTGTTTTTCTACCCGAATTCACACTGTGATTCTATCCCCTCCTTTTTCTTTGTTTTAACATGTGCTGCACTCTTCCCCACCCCCTCAGCCCAACCCTATATAAGTAGTAGTTAGCTGCACATGGGCCATTTCTTTCCTAGCTGCCTCCCAGTCTGACTGGGAGAGTATGGTAAGTGAGCTATTACATCCCTGTTCACACTGGTGTGGTGCTGTGCGGTGCCCGTTGCTGCCGTGGCGCCGTGTCTGCGGGGGGGGGGTGCGGCCCATAGACTGGTTTGAGTGGCATTGGGGCTGCTCTGCCGGTGGGTCGTTCCCCCCCTGTGGGCATTGGCGTCGCGGCGGTGGTGGTCGCCGCCCGGTGCTGCGCCATTTTATGCTAGGGACGTTAGGGACCCACTCTGGATAGGTGGCCTTGACGTGGCGAGTGGGCTTGTACTTTTTGATCAAAAATGTATACTAACAACCTGTTAGTTTTTGATATTATGCTGAGAAGCAATCAGATCATTATACAAGATTGTAGATGTGCACCATGTCTGTTTTTCTACCCGAATTCATATTTGTAAATTACTTCTATTAAAAAATCTTAATCCTTCCAGTACTTATTAGCTGCTGAATGCTACAGAGGAAATTCCTTTCTTCTTGGAACACTGATGACATCACGAGCACAGTGCTCTCTCCTGACATCTCTGTCCATTTTAGCAACCATGCATAGCAGATGCATAGCAGATGTATGCTAAGGGCAGCATGGTGGCTCAGTGGTTAGCACTGCTGCCTTGCAGTGCTGGAGACTTGGGTTCAAATCCCACAAAGGACAACAATAAATAAAGCGTTATTATTATTATAATAACGTCAGCAGAGAGAACTGTGCTCGTGATGTCATCAGAGAGCATTCCAAAAAGAAAAGAATTTCCTCTGTAGTATTCAGCAGCTAATAAGTACAGGAAGGATTAAGATTTTTTAATACAAGTAATTTACAAATATGTTTAACTTTCTGCCACCAGTTGATTTAAAAGAAAAAAGGTTTTCACTGGAGTACCCCTTTAATATTGTAACTTGAGGGACCACTGTATTTTTGTGCCAGGTGCAAAGGCAGCCACAGCTCTGCTGGATTCTAGATCTGTGCTCTGGCCAAAGGAGAGTCACCTTTATGGTTCTCTTCTTCCCCAGCCCATAAGGGATGTGCCCCTGCTTGTCACTCCTCAAAGGAGTATTCCCTTCTAATGAACTTATCCCCTATCCACAGGATAGGGGATATCAAGCAGCTCAGTGGGGTCCTGGGGCTCCTGCCAGTTCTGAGAACAGGAACAAAATCGTCCCCAGAATGAATGGTGCAGATATTCCTTTTATTCTCTATGGATCTGTTGAACATTTCCAAATTCAGAGCTCAGAAATGTTTTCAGCCCCATAGACAATGAACATAGCAGTGGCCGCACAGGCATGGTCCACATCAATCATTCCGGTGAATTACGTCCCCATTCTTGGTATTGGTAGGGGTCTCTCCTGGACCTACACTGATCTGCTTGTTATCCCAAATCCTGTGTGGATACGGAATAACTTTAACTCTGTCTCAGCCAAGGGTATGACCACAAGGCGTAAACTGACAGGTTCTCCTCTAATGTCAGGTGACATCTTTTAGCCAATCATATGTTGACATATGCTGAATTTGTATACACAAGCTGTGTAATGGCAGTGCCAACCACTAGCATTGTGGCTATAATTCATCTTGTGGATTCCCATTTCTGAAGAGATCTGATATAATTTGAACGACTGATCTATCAGCTCTGCTACATCTATATTTATACCCCTTGTGGACAGCGCGGAATTGCTGGTACTTTTGGTCTATTGTGTGCCATTTTGTGTCACCTATGGGTCCTCTTATCGGTTAGTTCTTTAAATCCCCAATAGTTATGCCGAAGTATAGAAAGCAAATTCCAACACAGTATCGCTTAGAAATGACTGACCTGGGTGTCATAGGTGTTCATTACCATCTGCACCCCTGATAATGATACACGGAAACATTTGCAGTTTGTTATGTGCTTAGAGTCATTTAATTGCCTGATAATAGGTTTTCATAACAATAGAAGCCCTTAGAAAATTGGATAAGAAATCCCAACAGGGCAGTTGCAGTTGCTTTGAATGTTGCACTCGCAGCCTGGTTTATTTTAAGAGGTCATTTAGAACAGATGGCTTCTGCAGAAGAGGAGGTGCCCCCTTGTCTCAATAGATAAATAACGCTCCATGCGGGATCCTTTACATTTTTAAAGACTTTATCTAAGCATCAATAATTTGAAATGTAAACTGGTAATCTCATTAAAGGGCACATATCTCTACAGCTTTCTTTTATTGTCTTTATTAGCATGTTCCATTACTGTTAAAAGAAATGATTTACCCTTTGCTTTGTTTTTTATTTTTAAAGTATCCCCAATTATAAAAATGTTCTGCCCTAGAAAACCACTTAATTAATGTTTTTTTTTAGAAGTGTAAAATACCACTCAATAAAACAGCATGTGTATAGCTAAAATCATTTCATTGCAAGCCCATTGCTCCTAAAGGCTCTTTTAGACAGGCCAATCAGGCCCTGATAACAAATCTCTATGATCGGTGCTTGTTTAATCACCATATCTTAAAGGGGTATTTCAGGAAAAAGCTTTTTTTCTTTTTTTCTTTTTTTTTTTATATCAACTGGCTCCAGAAAGTTAAACAGATTTGTAAATTACTTCTATTAGAAAATCTTAATTACTTCTATTAGAAAATCTTAATCCTTTCAATAATTATCAACTGCTGAAGTTGAGTTGTTGTTTTCTGTCTGGCATCAGTGCTCTCTGCTGACATCTCTGCTTGTCTCAGGAACTGCACAGAGTAGAAGAGGTTTGCATTGGGGATTTGCTTCTAAACTGGGCGGTTCCCGAGACACGTGTCATCAGAGAGCACTTAGACAGAAATAACAACTCAACTTCAGCAGCTCATAAGTACTGAAAGGATTCATATTTTTTAATAGACGTAATTTACAAATCTGTTTAACTTTCTGGAGCCAGTTGAGATATATATATATATATATATATATATATATATATATATATATATATATATATAAGTTTTTTCCTGGATAACCCCTTAAGGACTTTTGGCCTTAAGGATTAAATTTTTAATTTTTTCCTCCTTGCCTTCTAAAAATCATAACTCTTTTATATTTTCATCCACAGACTAGTATGAGGGCTTGTTTTTTGCGCGACCAGTTGTCCTTTGTAATGACATAACTCATTATACCATAAAATGTATGGCGCAACCAAAAAACACTATTTTTGTGGGGAAATTAAAAAGAAAAACGCAATTTTGATAATTTTGGAAGGTTTCGTTTTCACACCGTACAATTTATGGTAAAAATGACGTGTGTTCTTTATTCTGAGGGTCAATACGATTAAAATGATACCCATTATTACATACTTTTCAATTATTGTTGTGCTTAAAAAAAATCACAAACTTTTTAACCAAATTAGTACGTTTATAATCCCTTTATTTTGATGACCTCTAACTTTTTTATCTTTCCGTATAAGTGGCGGTATGGGGGCTCATTTTTTGCGCCATGATCTGTACTTTTTTTTGATACCACATTTGCATATAAAAAAACTTTTAATACATTTTTTATAATTTTTTTAAATAAAATGTATTAAAAAAGTAGCAATTTTGGACTTTTTTTTTTCCGTTCACGCCGTTCACCGTACGGGATCATTAACATTTTATTTTAATAGTTCGGACATTTACGCATGCGGTGATACCAAATATGTCTATAACATTTATTTTTTACGCTTTTTGTGGGTAAAATAGGAAAAAACTGACGTTTTACTTTTTTATTGGGGGAGGGGATTTTTCACTTTTTTTTTACTTTAACTTTTACATTTTTTTTACATTTTTTCTTACACTTGAATAGTCCCCATAGGGGACTATTCATAGCAATACCATGATTGCTAATACTGATCTGTTCTATGTATAGGACATAGAACAGATCAGTGTTATCGGCGATCTTCTGCTCAGGCCTGCTCGATCTCAGTCCAGAGCAGGAGAAGCCGGGAGCCGGATGGAGGAAGGTGAGGGGACCTCCGTGCGGCGTCCTGAATGATCGTATCCCCGCAGCAGCGCTTCGGGCGATCCGATCATTCATTCAAATCGCGCACTGCCGCAGATGCCGGGATCTGTATTGATCCCGGCACCTGAGGGGTTAATGCGATCAGCAGCCGGGATCAGCCGTGCATGACACGGGCATCGCTCTGATGCCCGCGGTTATGCACAGGACGTAAATGTACGTCGTGGTGCGTTAAGTACCACCGCACCAGGACGTACATTTACGTCCTGCGTCCTTAAGGGGTTAATCTGTGGCTGGGTTGCACAAACAACCACTGAATAATCTGCGTGGCTCTTTTAATTCATCATTGCTGGCCGTACATCCCCTGTTTATACTGGAAGATGTGTGGCTGGTAACAATCATCCTATTGGCAGCACAAAAGAAACAATCAGCCGACTAACAAACATTTTCATGTTTGTCGGCTGATCTATGAATGCTCATTTGCCCGATAATTGGCCTGTGTAAAGGGGTCTTTACTTTAAAGGAATCATTGTGTGTTATATTATGAGACAATAAACACATAGGGGGAGAGTTACTCTAAAAAAGAGTCAGACCAACAACCAGAGGCCTTGGTTCTCAACCCGTGGTACACGTACCCATAGGGGTATGCCACGGGTTGAGCATTGGTATGCGAAAGCGCCGACAAATACTGGCCATGCACTGGCAAGTACTTGTCAGCGCATAGCCAGGCAAACCTCCAGCTGTTGCAAAACTACAATTCTCAGCATGCAGTGACAGAAATGCATGCTGGGACTTGTAGTTATGCAACAGCTGGAGGCACACTACTATAACTTTCAGCATGCCCTTTGGCTGTCCGTGCATGCTGGGGGTTGTAGTTTTGCAACAGCTGGAGGCACATTGTTTGCAAAACAAAGTTTGTTACATAACTCAGTGTTTCCCAACCCGTGTGCCTCCAGCTGTTGCAAAACTAAAACTCCAAGCATGCATGGTCTGTCAGTGCATGCTGGGAGTTATAGTTTTGCAACAGCTGGAGGCACATGGGTTGGGAAACACTGTGGCCCTCCAGATGTTGCAAAACTCCAAGCATGCCCAGACAGCCTAGGCATGCTGGGAGTTTTAGTTCGGCAACATCTGCAGGGCCAGATGTTACAGAACTACATGTCCCAGAATGCCTGGACTGTCTGGGCATGCTGAGAGTTCTAGTTTTGCAACATCTGGAAGAGCACAGATTGGAGACTACTGCACAGTGGTATCCAAACTGTGGCCCTCCAGATGTTGAAAAACTACAACTCCCAGCATGTCCAGACAGCCAAAGGCTGTCTGGGAATGCTGGGAGTTATTGTTTTGAAACTCCTAAAAGCAGCAGCAAAGAGTAGTGACGATCTTCACTGCTGCCTCTGATGCCACCGCCTCCTCCACTTACCTGACGCCTCCGCGTGTGCCTGCCGCCGGTCCCCACTGCCGCGCCAGTCCCCCCAGAGGTATGTGCCGCGGTGCCCCCGCAGCTCTTGGGGTACTCTTCACCCGCTCTGCCCAACGTCTGGGGGAGGGCAGAGCGGGGGTTCTGAACTTTCATCCCGTATCAGCTGAGACACTGTGATTGGTCCACAGGGACCAATCACAGTGATCGCTGACCAGGACCATCCACAGATGGTCCTGGGTAGGGATTGACTGATTATCGGTTTGGCTGATATTATCGGCCGATATTCACGATTTTGGACATTATCGGTATCGGCAATTACCTTGCCAATATGCTGATAATGTCCCACCCCCCCGCCAAGCCTCCCTGGCCAGAGACCGCCACCACTGCCGCTGCCCCATTGCCTCCCCCATCCCCGGTTTTATAATTACCTGTTCCCGGGGCCCGAGGTCCGCGCTACTTCTGGCTCCTGCGGCGTCCTGCGTGCTGCGCAGCGCAATGACGAGTGACGTCCTCAACGCGTCGTCACCGTCAGTGCGCACAGTGACAGCTCAGGACGCTGCCAGAGCCTGAAGTAGCGCGGACCCGGGAACAGGTAATTATAAAACCGGGGATGGGGGAGGCAATGGGGCAGCGGCGGCGGTGGGGGTTTGGTTGGAATAGGGAGGACCCCAGGACAGGCAGGGGGAGAGAAGTGGGCGGCAGTCTCTGGCCCTGCAAAAGCCTCTGCAGTTCATTGATTTAAAGCGCCCGCTTTAAATGATTGATCTGCAGCGGCTTCTGCGGGGCCAGATGTGGGGGGTTAGTAAATAGCCGATAACTTATACCGGAATATCGGTATAAGTTGTCTGCCTGAAAGATAACAGAGTATTGGTATCGGCCATAAAAAATTGATATCGGTCAATCCCTAGTCCTGGGGGGCTAGCAGAAGTTGTCCCCGCTGGTAACAGCGGGACTTCTGTCAGTTAATTCGTGTGATGCCGCGCATCGTCGGGTTAACAGAATGCCGTCTATAGATGGCAGAATGCGCGAAGGACCTGCGCAATTCGCCGTCTATAGACGGGATTCTGCGGGAAGGGGTTAAAGGTTGAATTGTGGAAGGTAGAAGTGATTCTCACGCCTACTGGTTGGTGTTGTAGCTTTGCTCCTAAAAATGTACCTTTGCCCACAAAATAGCGACTTTTGACAAAAGTGGCAAATGATAAATCCGTGACCACTGCATGCTCAAAAAGAAAAAGTTGTATGGGAAGGCAAAAAGAGTAAAACTGTCTATATCAAAAGGCGCATAAAAGTCTCAAAATATGCTGCTTGCACCTGAACTGCGCCTGAACATAGACAAAAAAAATGCTCTAAAAGCAATGATAAATCTCCCCCATAGAGAAGAAATCCAGATAAAAATGATCCCCTAGTATACCATATACAGTGGGGCAAAAAAGTATTTAGTCAGCCACCAATTTTGCAAGTTCTCCCACTTAAAAAGATGAGAGGCCTGTAATTTTCATCATAGGTATACCTCAACTATGAGAGACATAATGAGAAAAAAAATCCATAAAATCACAAATTATGGTGGAAAATATTTGATCACCTACAAACAAGCAATATTTCTGGCTCTCACAGACCTGTAACAACTTCTTTAAGAGAAACAATCAAAAGAGAAACAGCTTCCTGGCACTGGTTCAACGGTGAGCTGACAATCACTTGCATGTGTGTCTATGGATTCAGCGGCATGGTGTACAATAGCGTGGTGCTTCACAGGTGAATATAAAAAACTTCTATGTGGAATCACAATAGACTAGAAAAGAATACTGGAGTACTCACCCAATTACTTTTGCAGATGCCATTTTTTTTTCTGTTATTTTGAAAGCGTAAATGATGGAAATAAAATCTAACTTTTGTTGACATTATAAGAATGTCTAATCTGTAATTTGATGCCTTTTGGAGATTTTTCCATCTTTCCTTGGCTTCTTTGTGCACATTCATACAAATTTCTACCTTGGGTGTCCAAACTTTTGATCCCCACTGTATTGATAGCTGATATTTAATTCAAAGTCCAATGACATGGAGATGAAAATGAAAATGTTCATGCAGGAGAGCGGAGGATTAGGCGTTCACCCAGCGACGGAGTGCGTTTCACGCACAGGGGCGTGTCATCAGGGTGAGTGCTACAGTATTCTTTTCTCCTCTATTGTGATTCTTCTTTAAGAGTCTCCTCTGTCCTCCACTGGTTACCTGGATTAATGGCACCTGTTTGAACTTGTTATCAGTATAAAAGACACCGGTCCACAATCTCAAACAGTCACACTCCAAACTCCACTATGTCCAAGACCAAAGAGCTGTCAAAGGACACCAGAAACTAAATTTTTGACCTGCATCAGGCTGGGAAGACTGAATCTGCAATAGGCAGGCAGCTTGGTGTGAAGAAATCAACTGTGAGAGCAAGATCTCACCCTGTGGTGTCAAAATGATCACAAAAACGGTGAGCAAAAATCCCAGAATCACACGGGGGGACCTAGTGAATGACCTACAGAGAGCTAGGACCAAAGTAACAAAGGCTACCATCAGTAACACTACGCCGCCAGGGACTCAAATCATGACGTGTCCCCCTGCTTACGGACCAAGTGTTTTTCAGTTTTTGCACTTTCCTTTTTTCCTCCATACCTTTTAAAAATCATAACCCTTTCAATTTTCCACCTAAAAATCCATATGAGGGCTTATTTTTTGTGCCACCAATTGTACTTTGTAATGACATCAGTCATTTTACTGAAAAATCGACGGCGAAACAGGAAAAAAAACTCATTGTGTGACAAAATTTAAGAAAAAACACAATTTTGTAAATTTTGGGGGCTTCCGTTTTTACACAGTACATTTTTCGGTAAAAATGAAACTTTATCTTTATTCTGTAGGTCCATACAATTAAAATGATACCCTACTTATATAGGTTTAATTTTGTATTATTTCCAGAAAAAATCATAACTAAATGCACGGAAATTTATATATTTAAAATTGTCCTCTTCTGACCCTTATAACTTTTTTATTTTTCCGTGTATGGGGTAGTATGAGGGCACATTCTTTGCGCCGTGATCTGAAGTTTTAATCGGTACCATTTTTGTTTTGATCTGAATTTTTTATCGCTTTTTGTTCCTTTTTTTATGTTATAAAAAGTGACCAAAAATACTCTATTTTGAACTTTGGAATATTTTTGTGCATATGCCATTGACAGAGTGGTTTAATTTATGATATATTTTTATAGTTCAGACATTTACGCATGCGGTGATACCACATATGTTTATTTTTATTATGTTTATATATTTTTATATGGAATTTGAAAAAATTCCTTTTAATAAGGAAGGGGTTATGTGTGTGTTTTTAAACTTTTTTAAACATATTTTTTACACTTTTAGTCCCCCTAGGGGACTTTTAGGAGGAATCATTAGATTCCTCATACAGATCACTATGGTTCCATAGAACCATATTGATCTGTGTGCTCTGCGCTCGATTGATAAAGCCTGGCCCTGCGAGGCTGCATCATTCAGAGCACCAGAGCCGCCACAGCAGG
The DNA here is from genome assembly GCF_029499605.1 of Hyla sarda. Taxonomy (NCBI): domain Eukaryota; kingdom Metazoa; phylum Chordata; class Amphibia; order Anura; family Hylidae; genus Hyla; species Hyla sarda. Next base: position 186,519,237 of record NC_079194.1, read on the forward strand.
AGAGGTAATAGAGTTGATCGCCCCCCCCCCCCGCGCTGCGGGTTGGTGATCCACCCCACTGGACCACCAAGGACAGGATACAGACACCTTTAGACGCCGCTGTCAACTTTGAGAGCGGCAATCTAAAGGGTTAATAGCCAGCCGCAGCGATCGCCGCATGTTGGCTATTAACGCGGGCCCCCAGCTACAGGAATTAGCTGGGGGCCGGCCGGTATGATGCGGGCTCGAATTGGGAGCCCGTGTCATACCCCGGTAACGGCCATTGGACGAGTATAGACGTCCATGGTCGTTATCGAATTAAGCCAGTACATGTCCAGTGCCATCTGAAGTTTGCTAGTGAGCATTTGGATGATCCAGAAGAGTATTGGGAGAATGTCATATATTCAGATGTAATCAAAGTAGAACTTTTTAGTAAAAACTCAACTCATCGTGTTTGGAGGAGAAAGAATGCTGAGTTGCATCCAAAGAACATCATACCTACTGTAAAGCATGGGGATGGAAACATCATGCTTTGGGGCTTTTCTTCTGCTAAGGGACCAGGACGACTGATCCGTGTAAAGGAAAGAATGAATGGGGCCATGTATCATGAGATTTTGAGTGAAAACCTCCTTCCATCAGCAAGGGCATTGAAGATGAAACATGGTTGGGTCTTTCAGCATGACAATGATCCAAAACACACCAACGAAGGAGTGGCTTCAAAAGAAGCATTTCAAGGTTTTGGAGTGGCCTAGCCAGTCTCCAGATCTCAACCACATAGAAAACCTTTGGAGGGAGTTGAAAGTCCGTGTTGCCCAGCGACAGCCCCAAAACATCTCTGCTCTAGAGGAGATCTGCATGGAGGAATTGGCCAAAATACCAGCAACAGTGTGTGAAAACCTTATGAAGACTTACAGAAAAAAAGGGTATATAACAAAGTATTGAGATGAACTTTTGTTATTGACCAAATACTTATTTTCCACCATAATTTGCGAACAAATTCTTTAAAAATCAGACAATGTGATTGTGATAGCCTGGGGGTGTTGGGTGTAGGGAGTTTAGCTGTGCGGTGACTAAAGGGTGTCTGGTTAATCCTTTCTATTCGTGATGCCAGGGTGAGGGCCCCTCTGTAATGCTTGTCCTACCGCCACCCTTCCCAAGAGCGATAGGGAGGTATAGAATAATTGAATGTCCACAAACGGAGAGTTTGCTGAAAACAGTTGGAACTTTTACTGAAGATTTTATGCAAGCTTCATAACAGGAACAGTCTCTACAAATGCAAATTCTCTTGGAGATTGACAAAGGTTGGGACCTTAAGCAATTTTGAGTCCTCAGACTGATATGCGCTGTTCCACTGGATTTAGGGGAATTAGTTGCCGTCCAGTAGTCACGCTAGCTTTAGTGGGGATTAGTTTAGAACGCATGGTTTAGTTTAGGCTGAGGCCTGCAGGTTTTCAGGCCTAGCTTGTCTTTGAAAGTTGCGCAGATCCATCCTGCTAGTCCGGCATCCACGAGAGCAGCAACCCAAGAGAGCGATAATTGGCTACAGCTCCCTTATATGGGCAGGGGCTGGACTAGAGCTAATTGGTCCAATACTGCTGTCAATCACCTTTACATTATGGGTAACATGTGACCCAAGGACCTCCAAAGGTCCTCTAACATACCATAGGGGAATTAACATGGTCACATGACCGAAGTTCCTGCGACGCTAACAAGGTAAGCATACTATACATTATATTAAATATACATTATTATTAATATGTACATATAAACACTACAACATTGAAGTAGAAGAGAGGCGACACACCACGTGATTTTATGGATTTTTTTTTCTCATTATGTCTCTTATAGTTGAGGTATACCTATGAGGAAAATTACAGGCCTCTATAATTTTTTAAGTGGGAGAAGTTGAACAATTGGTGTCTGACAAAATTCTTTTTTTCCCCACTGTACACTGATTTGTATAATGAAGAGATTTCTGCTCTGTACAGACATCTCCATTGCTTTGTGGAGAGAAAAGGTTGCAGTAGCCTCTGAGTTTGAGGGGGCCCAAAAGGAGCAGCACATCTGGCACCATTATATAGTATGGGCAGCAACACTACCAAGCTTGGTGGTCCACAGCCCCCATGGCCATGTACAGAGCCCCAAACTACAAAGATAAAAGCATACAGATTTAAGACATTAACAATTTCATTGTGTAACACAATTTAACAAAGCAAAACATTTGATCAGAGGGCAAGGTTGGTTCCCACACCAGCATACATTGCTTATTTTAAATAGTGATGAGCGGCATAGGCCATATTTTAATTCACTATATTTCATGAATATATGGATGAATATTCGTCCTATATTTGCGAATTTCACATATTCGTTAACTTTTTTCCATGCAAAATTCGTAATGAAATTCGGAAAAATGCACGCGATTATATCTTTCTACTAACTACTTTTCTATTGGTTGCTAGGGATGTTGCTAACCTCTGACAACTGTATTTGCATCCTTCTCATTGGCCCACAAGCTAAAAGAAGGGAGGGATTAGTGTCCTCTGGAAGTTCCGATATTCACATATTTTCGCATATTTTCGTGTACTGTGAAAAAAAAAAAAAATATTTGTCACAATGAATATATTTCACTATATTCAAAATATTAGCAAAATCATGAAGTGCCGATATTTGCGATAAAAATTCGCTATTCAAATATTTCCACTCAACACTACTTTTAAATAGCCAGTTTGCATAAATTGCTGCTTAATGTATTGTCTATGTGCTATAGGCTTCTTAAATGCTATGGACACCTTTAAAAAGCAATTTATTTTTATTCTTCCTTTTTCATTCGTAGGTATTTACTACTTTGGAGCTCTATTTTCTCTCTATACTTATACACAACCTCTATAATTACCCCCTGTAGACTGCTTTTTATCTATTCTCCTCTCTTATTCCAGCTTGTGTCAACTGTCCTCCAAGTTTTCTCTCCCCAATGGCCACTCTTTCACTTGATGTAAAACATCCCCCCCCCCTGTTATCTCTAACACAGAGAACAGAAAGATAATAATCTAACTTTTCTCTGAGTAGATAAGTAGTAAAATAGTTTTAATGAAGACCAAATAGAAAGTTGCTTCATTTTGCATTCAGGAAACAAATCATCATAAACTGCAAAGCCTTTAAAGGGGTATTCCAGGCCAAAACTTTTTTTTTTTTTATATCAACTGGCTCTGGAGAGTTAAACAGATTTGGAAATTACTTCGATTAAAAAATCTTAATCCTTCCAATAGTTATTAGCTTCTGAAGTTGAGTTGTTGTTTTCTGTCTAACTGCTCTCTGATGACTCACGTCCCAGGAGCTGTGCAGTTCCTATGGGGATATTTTCCCATCATGCACAGCTCCCAGGACGTGACATCATCAATGAGCAGTTAGACAGAAAACTTCAGAAGCTAATAACTATTGGAAGGATCAAGATTTTTTTAATAGAAGTAATTTACAAATCTGTTTAACTTTCCGTAGCCAGTTGATATATAAAAAAAAAGTGTTTGCCTGGAATACCCCTTTAAAGCATTTCTATCATTAAAAAAGCAAAAAACAACTTTTTACATGTCAATCATACATGTGAAAAGATTTTGATTGCACCAGGTCTCACTCCTGAGACCAACTGCAATAGTAAGTTATCAGCTGGTAAAGAGTGTGGCATTGTGCTTCACTCCCGGCTGTCCGCGATCCATCCATTTCACTTCTGCATTGTCTGACTATCATCGCTTCCTGCCGCCTAAGTAGCACATTTTGGAGTCTACTGTCCACCCATTCCCCAGCTGTTGCTAATGGAGACTACTATCGGGGTAGTGAGATGGGTATTGTGTGCAGGAAAGTCTGAACCAACTTGTTGGAATTAGAAAGGGGAAGAACGCATATTTCTTTAAACTTCACTCCCTGGTTTAGCCCTAAACTAATTCTGTTAGTGTTTTTAGACTCCTAGCTGCTAAAAAAAAATTTCAAATCAACTGGTGCCAGAAAGTTAAACAGATTTTTAAATGACTGCTATTTAAAAATCTGAATCCTTCCAGTACTTATCAGCTGCTGTATGCTCAACAGGAAGTTATTTTCTTTTTGAATGTCTTTTCTGTCTGACCAGTGCTCTCTGCTGACACCTCTGTCCATGTCAGGAACTGTCTAAAGCAGGAGAGGTTTGCTATAGGGATTTGTTTGTACTCTGGACAGTTCCTGACAAGGACAGAGGTGTCAGCAGAGAGCACTGTGGTCAGACTGAAAAGAACTCAAGAATGAAAAACAACTTCCTGTGGAACATACATCAGCTGACAAGTACTGGAAGGATTAAAATGTTTTAATAGAAGTAATTTACAAATCTGTTTAACTATGGCACCAGTTGATTTGGAAAAAAAATAAATATATATAATACAAAAAAAAAAAAAAATGTTTTCCACTGGAGTACCCCTTTAACGTCTCCAGTTGGATGAATTACAATATCTATGTCAGTAGTCAATACATTCAAAGAAATTTTAACTCAATAGAGCTTCAGTGAAATGTCAGTTTACTAAAATTATTGTTAAATACTTCTATTTTCTGTTGTGGGGCGAGAAATGCTTCTCATTGACTAGTTGATAAAATATCTACAGTGAAATCTTTGCTATATTAGCAGTAGGCAAGATTAACCCCACCTCTCCCATTCATGTCATCACTCATGTTACTACATGTCATTCTGTAAAAAAAATGACATGAATAATACAAATCAGGCTGGTGAGAATTTTACATGCAGTTTGTGGCGTTCCTATTCAAAGCAGAAGCAATTCCATAAGGTTGGAACAAGCTGCTTTGGAAATAATTAAGAACAATGTGGCAGCAAGCTCTAAAAATGACAAATCACATTCAGATTGTCTAGGGAAAATATATCTCAGACGAGAGAGGCCTTGCATAAATAAAGAGAATTTCATTGTTATGCCATTTCCTCCATGACTAAGATATTAAGGGAAACCTGTTATCACTTTAATGCTGCCTTAACCACGATCCACTGGGGTGGTTCTGGAGGCTTCCTCCTGCCCCTCTGGCCTTGACTAATAGATGTCTCCTATAGCCAAACAAAGTATGGATCTATAGATCTATCAATCAAGGATGGTGGATGTGGGAAGAAGATGATGACAATGTAGTTCAGACAGCATGAAAGTGATCACAGGTTCCCTTTAATATAAGCTCTTTTTGGTATGGTGCTGAACTTCTGCGGCATTGTACACTGGTTCTGATTGAAGTCTGTGGTGTCATAATTTATTCCTATATATCCTTTCCAGAAGGAAGGGAAGGGTCATTCGCTCTGTTCTACTGGATCATTGTTCGAGTGATCGTTAAGAGTGGTAGCTCGTAGGATTCTGTGACTCCAAGTTTTTTTGACTGAAGCTACAGCAATGGAACTGTAAAGCTTCATAGAACTTTAATCATATAAATCACTGTGGGGTGTCCTAGTTCATGGACTTCCACTAGAGATGGGTAAACTCTTGAAAGGTTCTGTTCGCTGGGCTCACCGAACTTTTGGAAAATGTTCAGTTCACGACAAACTAGATCTCATCGAACTGGCAATCAAATAAGCCTCAAAATATGTTTATAACACTGCCTAAGAGCTCTAAAGCCCTTTATAACATTGTTAGGAATGTATTTAACTAGTTTACACATGATTTTAAAGTTCTGTTATGGCAACATGCGGTAACCCATGTGTGATATCCTGGTACAGGCTATGCATCTCACAGTCCTATAAGCTTGAGTCCCTGCACGTCCCAAGGGCTCACCTGCAGTGTACCCCCATAATGTAATTAGTTGTACATTGAATGTAAAAGACTTTTGATATGGTCACATGATTGTTAGTCACATGATATTGGTTGTCACATGTTAAAGTCACATGTTTTGTTACCCTGAGAGCACCAGGTGACCAGATGATCCGCAGCTAGCCTATGGGCTCCTTACTCAGCCCCTCTATAAGACGGGGAGATACTGCAATCTTCCACCACACTTTCTACTGAGGTCAAGTCCAGTCCAGACATCTCAGAGCCAGTGTCCAGCACATCTGGAGGACTCAAGCCTAAATTACAGCCACATGTCCCATGTCCGTAAGTCAAGTCATCTCTGTCTGCTGTCACTATCTTCAGTCAAGTCAAGTCTATTTTAGTCAGCGTGGCTGTCATAAAGTCTGTCAAATTCACTGCAAGTCCCTGCAAGCTGCGAGGTCCCCTGTGTTACTGGTCCTCTCTCTGGGATCCTGGCCTAGCTGTAAAGACTTAACCATCTGTCTTCCTCAGTAAAGCTACCGTTAACCCTGACCTGGCCTTGGACTCTTATTTGCCCAGCCTAACTAGGATGAGGGGTGCTACCGTTCGGGTGGTTCTTGGTTAAAACCACGCCCATGCATAATGAACATTTAGGAGTTAATACCATCTGCCCCTGGGCTACAACATCTGCACCATACTACCTCTAATCGCACCCCCGTGGCGCACCACACATGTTAACTAGCAATTTGTTTAATATGCCAGCAGATTTTGTATGCTTTTTAACACTAAATAAAAGCTGCATAAAGTATCCCTGGTTGTTGGTAGATGCCTGCACGCAGAGGTATCAGAAGACTGCAGTGTTTTTTTTTTTTTAAAGCATTCAAAAAATTATCCCTTTTTTGTAAGTTGCAACAGAATTGGTGGCAGTGAAGAAATCCTTATGTTAATTTAGAAATTAAAAAAAATCTAATAAAGTTCTCCGTTTGGCAGTTGCAACAGGATCCTGTAGACAGTAAACAGTTATTATTTTTTTTTTTTTTTTGAATAAAAAAAAAGTTCCCTTCAAATATGAAATTGAAGACCCTACAGTAAATAAGTTGTTTTTATAAATTTTAAAAATGTTAAAACAATCTAGTACAATTCTCCCTTATTAGGAGTTTTAATAGGTTTTGACTCTGGGAAGTGAAGACACAATGGCTCTTTTCAAGCATTCCAAAAATTATCCCTTTTAGGGAGTTGCAACAGGATTGGTGTCCCAAAATAGTTGAGAAGAAATAGCATTTGTATGAAAAGCAGAAAAAATGACACATTTTCTGGGGATTCGGAGTTGTGTATGTGTAGGTCTGGTTGTTAGTAGTGGCAGCAAGTTTGATGGTGGACTGGTGGTAATTGTAGCCAGCATACAGCAGGCAATGGTCGACTGGTGGAAGTTTTAGTAGGCAGCGGAAAGCAGGCAGTGGTAGACTGGTAGGAGTTGTAGTAGAAAGCAGAAAGCAGGGGTGGTGGTAGTACTGTTTAATCAGTGGCAATTGGCACAGGAGGGTTAAATTCCTCACTAATCCATGTCTGATTTATTTTAACAAACATGAGTTTTTCGATGTTGCTGGCAGACAATCTTGTTCGCTTAGGGGTGACGCCGCCTGCTGTGCTGAATGCTCTCTTTGATGCTACACTTCAGGGTGGACAAGAAAAACACCCTGGCAAACTGGGCAAGTTCTGGCCAAAGGTATAATTTGGTGGGGTAAACCATGGGGTCTGTGCTGGTAGTGTCTGCTACAGAAAGGGCAAACCTCCGGTGTGCATCAACCTGGTTATTCAGGACGCAGTGAACATACTTTTGATGAGGTTCCATGTCACCTTGGAATACCTGATTTAAAAACGTTGTCAACATGTACTTCAATGTGAACATGTTGTGGCTGTTGCTGCTTCTTTAAAGAGTAGTAGTGGCAGAGGCAGTGGGGAGTTGACTCAGCAGGGAGCAGAGAAGGCATTACAAAATATTAACAACAATTAAAATGTAGAAGTTTTTGTAGCCCACCAACACACTTCTGCAGGTACTACTAAAAGGACAGAAGATCCCTGTCTGAGGTCAGCCCACAGATTGGTGCTATGCATAGCTTCTTGTGAAATTGTATAGATAAGAATTTGTAAAGGCTTTCTGGCTTCAGCAGTGCTTGCTTCCTCACTAACTGACTTTCTATAAAATGGTTTCTGCACGCAGTACATGGGCCTTTCTTTATCTGTGCCTAAAACCCTATCCCTTTTGCTGTGTCCTAATGGCCCCTGTACTTCCTAAACACCATGTGTACCTCATTATTGCACGAGCCAAACCTGGTAATGTTCAAAAGTACTGTGAGCTGCGGTAACCCCAAAATTCGTGTTGAATCTGGGTTCGTGGGACTCTGCTCACTCATCTCTCATTCCCACCAATGTTATCTTCTGACCTGTCTCAATGACCTTAAAATGTATCTAACCATGGAGTTATACTCTATTAACATCTAACAATGGTACAAGACCTATTAGTAGTTGGCCTCACAACCCTATACTGTATACCCAGCTGATTTACAATATGTACTATATTATGTTGTATATTCATATAACTTCACATTTTCACAAAAGCACAAAGTTTAGCAATACAAAGTTTTATTTTCCCCCAGTCCCAGGGTAAATGAGGTGTCTCCATATTTCAAAGGCTACCAGCTAGATTTAAATGTATTCTGGAAGCTAATCTGGATGCTACAGGACGTGTGTGTCTTCTGCACTCATTATTCTCGCATGCCATTTTTTATTTAAGAAGTTTGATAAGCTTTCAGCTTATCTTTGTGCTTTGCATGCTTTAGCCCTCTGCTGAACTACATCCATGATATTACCAGCCCTCTGGATATTTCACGAGGATAGGCTCATAGACATTTGGTGGAAATGTATTTTTTGCACATTTTTTTTATATATAATAAATATACTTAGTGGTGATTGTTAATTTATCTGGAGAAGCCCACATGTTTAGGCCTTAAATAAAATCTGCATATATATGGATGTCAACAAATATCTTTTTAGAAACAGATTTGTGCACAGGTTTCTCACAGTTGAGTACGAAAATATTGGATGGATATTCTCCAGGGTTTGTTTCTTGGAAGCAGTATCATTCTGCATTATGAAATTCAATCTTGTATTCAAGAATCTGCAGCAGCCAAAGAAGCTCTGAGCAAAGATGGTCAGATGAGATGATTCTTAAAGGGGTATTCCAGGATTTTTTTTTTATTTGACTATGCTACAGGGGCTGTAAAGATAGTGTAGTTCATAATTTAGAGTCTGTACCTGTGTGTGATAGTTTTCTCACAATTCTTATGTGATTTTCACCCCAATATTTGTTTTTAACAGCATACAAAATGACTGTTGTCCCAGGTTGCAATGCAGCCGAGACCTACTCACTAGTCAGCTGATGACAGGAAGCCTGTCTGCTTCAATGGGTGGAGCAATCGCTTGGTGGGAAAGAGATCAATCTGCAACTAATGCAACAGCTGTAGGCACTCTGATTGAAATCACAGGTCTTTTGAATTGATGCAGTTCATTTATCTTTCAAGGGGTGGGGTGGCTGATGTGTGGGAGGGAGGAAAATGGAATTATGGGATTTGTAGTCAAAAAAAGAAAACTAAAACAGGAAATACCAGTTCACAAAAAGGTAGCCACAGGGTTATGGTAATCTCACAACATAGCCATTTAGCCCCAAGACAAGCGCAGATCCTTTCTAAGCATGTCCATTACTGTCTGCCAGGTACGTGCTAAAATCACCTTATGGTAGAGAACCCCATTAAGGCCAATTTTTCAAGATTACTACAAGATTTTAAAATAACTACAAAGCATCAATATACTGTCAGAGACAGGTAAGGTGAGCTTTGCTACAATTTGCAGGTAATTGGCCACAAAGGCATTAGAAAGAAGGAATCCAGGGCCATCTTTAATTATCAATGGATCCTTCACCTTTCATACACAAACTTAAGTGGTACAAATTTCATGTATTGAGGTCTAGAAGGGACTGTCAAGACTTGGGGATTAACATAAATGACTTGCCAGCTGTGAGGGGCTTAGTTTCTCTCATGGATGATAATGAGAGACCCAGGGATGTGGGTCCTTGTATAAACTGTAAAATTAAAAATAAAACATTCCCCCCAGTCGATGAAACCTTGTGCATAGACGTATTACTTGAACTGGTACTTCGGGACATTAAAGTTCTGTCTCTTCCTCCTTTGTCCGGAAGTAGGAAAAACTTGTCTAATGAGGAAACAGCAGCCATTAGACAACTTCGGACCAATGATGAGTTAATAATAAAATCAGCAGACAAGGGGTGTCACGATCACACCCTATCGGTCCAGCCAAGACATTAGAGAGAGTGTGATGGTGCAAGGGTTAAAGCAGCCAGACCTCTGGGTATCTACTACTAGTCCCAGCAAGTCACCAAATTAACCCTTAGATAAACGTGTTTCCACCAGAGCTGCCTTCAGAAAGGTGACCTCATATATTTAGAGATCAAAGACCAGAGCTGATTAATTAAACATTTAATCTGATAAAAGGTATCACAGTCCTATGCATAAAAATAAACAAATGACATACAGTTACAAAAATATGAAAGAGTTTAGCAAGGCAAGTTCAGAAAACAAAAGATGAAGTTCTTACAGCATGATGATATAGCAGTCCATGAGAGTGAGTTCCAGCTGTTCTTAGGATGGTCTTGTCAGCTTGTTGCACAGCCTTGAACAACAGTTGAGTCCCGCATTTTAAGTCTTATCTGCTTCTTTGGAGGGAAACTCCATTCCCCCCCTCCCCTCTGATCCCACCAGGTGGGGCATCTCTCTTCCTGACCCCTTATCTCTTTGATCATATGATGAGACGAGAGTGCATGACTTCAAAGGAGATACAAACAAACAGCCAGACCCCCCAATAAAATGCAATACACAAAAAACAAAGGATACACCGTCGGAATGACCCCTCACCCATGTCTTATAAAACACATGTATGTTTCCATAATCAGGCCTTGGGCCTGACACCTCCCCCTTAAGATGGAGACAGAGAGATCTTGCCTCTTCCAGGCTGATAGATCTGTCTCCATTAACCGTCTATTTCTCCCTGACGCGATAATCCATCTGCATATTGATGCAGGCTTCCTTTCCTGTGTTGGACAGTGAAATTATATTGTTGGAGGATAAGACTCCAGAGAAGCAATTTTCCATTGTTACCTGACACTCGGTCCAACCTATGTAGAGGGTTGTGATCAGTTATGACAGTAAAATCCCTGCCGTACAGGTATGGCTGTAATTTTTGCAAAGCTCAGACCACAGCTAGACATTCCTTCTCTATGACTGCATAAGCCACCTCTCTAGGCAATAGCTTCCTACTAAGGTAGAGTATGGGGTGTTCTTCTCCATTGGAGTTTACTTGGCTAAGAACAGCCCCTAGCCCAAAATTGGAAGCATCTATTTGTACCACAAACCTCCTACTGAAATCTGGGGCCTGGAGGACCGGAGAGTTGGACAATGCAGTCTTGAGGGCAATGAAGGACTTATCACAATCCTCATTCCAGGTAATTTGCTTGGATACCTTCTTTTTTGTCAAGTCTGTGAGAGGTTTTGCTATCTTACTACAGTCTGGGACAAATCTACGATAATACCCTGCGGTCCCCAAAAAGGACATTACCTGCTTTTTGGTCTTAGGAATTGGCCAGGCCATAATAGACTCCACCTTACTGGGCTCAGGGCGTAGGGACCCTCCTCCTACCCTATGTCCTAGATAATGCACTTCTGTCATGCCAACTTGACACTTTTCTGGTTTTATGGTAAGCCCTGCCTCAGCTATTTGCTGCACCACCTTGCCCAGGTGAATCAGGTGCTCCTCCCAGGTCTTGCTGAATATGGCAATATCATCTAAGTATGCCACGGCGTATTCCCTGTGGCCCTCTAGCAGCTGATCAACCAGTCGTTGGAAAGTGGCTGGGGAATTTTTCATCCCAAAAGGCATGACACAGCACTCAAACAACCCAAAGGGAGTGATAAAGGCTGACCGCTCCTGGGCCTCTGGGGTCATAGGGATCTGCCAGTACCCTCGGCTTAAATCCATGATAGTCACATATTGGGAACCTGCTAGCTGATCAAGTAGTTCATCTATTCTGGGCATAGGGTATGCATCAAAGGTAGTGACAGCATTTAACCTTCTGTAATCCACACAGAACCTAGTAAATTTGTCTTTTTTAGGCACCAGAACTACTGGGGAGGCCCAAAGGCTTTTTGACTTCTTAATTACCTCTAACTTCAACATGTCCTCAATCTCCTTGTGTATATGGGACTTTACCTCGGTGGATACCTGGTAGGCTACCTGTCTTAGCGGTGGCTGGTCCCCCGTATCAACATGATGGGTGGCTAGAGTAGTTCGCCCTGGCTTCCCAGTAAAGGTGGCACTAAAGCGGCCTAGTACCTGACTTAGCTGCCTCTTTCTTTCCTCTGAGAGCTGTAGATTGATCTCCACATCCTGAAGGGATCCCTGGCTCTTAGCTTCCTCCACCAGATCAAGTAAGGGATCACTACCCAGCCCTTCCTCTGGTGCACTGCATACACTGAGTACCACCTCCTCAGGGTCATAGTATGCCTTTAGCATATTAATGTGGTACTGTCTGCCTCTGACCTTTCTCATCAAGAGCAACTACATATGTGGTGGGTTCTAGGCGCTGCAGAATGGGGAAGGGACCCTCCCAGGCGGCCTGCAACTTATTCTGCCTGATGGGGTTCAGAACTATTACCTTCTGTCCCACTTCACAGACCCGGTCCCTTGCATTGCGATCATACCAGTACTTCAGCCTGGACTGTGCTTCTGCGAGGTTGTCATGTACCAGCCCAGTCAATGCCTGCATCCTGTCTTTGAATCTCAGAACATACTCCACCACAGAAGTCTCAGGGGCATGTAGCCCCCCTTCCCATTCCCCTCTTACTAAATCTAGGGGTCCCCACACTTTGCGACCATACAATAATTCAAAGGGCGATAAACCTGTACACTCTTGGGGTACCTCCCTGTAAGCAAATAACAGATGGGGTAAATACTTTTCCCAGTCCCTGCCCTCTGATTCTACAAAGGTTTTTAGCATTTGTTTCAAGGTCCCATTGAACCTCTCACAAAGACTATTTGTTTGGGGGTGGTATGGGCTTGCTACCAAGTGCTATACATTCACCTTCTTACAGAGACTTTGCATGAGATTGGACATGAACTGTGTGCCCTGATCAGTGAGCATTTCTCTGGGGAACCCTACCCTGCAGAAAATACAGATCAGAGCATCTGCCACTTTATCTGCTCGGACAGAGGATAAGGCAACAGCCTCAGGGTACCTGGTTGCATAATCTACAACAGTAAGAATAAATTGTTTCCCTGTGCTGCTGGGTATAGCCAGAGGCCCCACAATATCCACTGTCACTCGTTCAAAAGGTACAGATATGACTGGTAGGGGCACTAGGGGAACACGAGTAACATCCCCAGACTTACCCACCCTTTGGCCATACCTGGCCAATAGAAATTGTGTGCCAACCTGGAGTCTTGGCCACTCCCAAATGTCCTGCCAGGGGGGTCTCATGGGCTAACCTCAGCAGCTCTATCCTGTACTGCCTAGGAACCACTAACTGCCTTTCTCTCTCCTGGGCCCTTAGCATGCCTTTGGAAAGGGACTCCCAGTACAAGATATAATTTTGCCAATATACCCAATGCCCATCTGTGTCAACACCTGTATGTTCAGCACGTTGTCTCAGCCCTTCAAGGGAAGGGTCGCTGCGCAGAGCTTCCCGGAAATGCTCATTTCCCTCCCCCCATCTCGTGGTATCAGGGAGAACATTTCCCCCAGGTGAACTAGCATCTCTACCTTCCTCTGCTGGGGCTTGCAAGTCACACAGCTTGCCCCTTGCATCACTATCCTCCCTTCCTGTTAAAGCTGCAGTCCTGGCATGCTGCTGATGCTTTACCACTGCCACCATTGGTATGCTTCCCTGGGGTTTACCTTCCTCCCCCTCAGTTCCAAACATAACAATACAGGCATCATACACAGGGCTATCATTCCTTCCCTCCTCCTCCTCCTCCTTAGGCTCACAGGATTGGGATATATCACTCACTGCTGGTCCCTCATCCTTACATGTCACCAGGGGCACACCAACCCCACCCCCTAGCCCATCTCCACCAGGTTTTGGCATTGGCAATGCATTGTCACCACATTTTACAATACACCCCATTCCACTTTTGGAAAACATTACTGGTTCAGTCACAGGTAAACAATTATCAATCCCCTGCACCCCCTCCCAGTTACCACATTTTGCAGTGTCTCCCAAAGTCTCGCACAGTACCTCAGAATGAACAGGGCTCTCTCCTAGCCCTAGTAGTGGTAGTGTCCTCTGGAGCATAATGACAGAGCATCCAACCCAAATAATTCCCCAGCAGAACATTAACAGGGATGTCCTCAGAGACCCCCACCTCCCGCAAACCCTTGCCTGTACCCCAATCCAGGTACACACGGGCCATGGGCACAGCAGGCCGCACACCTCCAATTCCTTTTAAAGCCATGGTTCTTCCAGGGATGATGTATTCTGTATCCACCACTTCAGGCCGCACCAAGGTAAAGGAGGCTCCAGAATCTCGCAAACCCACTGTCACCCGGTCACCCACAGTTACACTCTGCAGGTTATCCGCTCTTTTCTCCACTGCTCTGAACACCAGAAGAACGGCTGTGTGTCCTCCAGCTACTGGTGGTGAATTCTTTTTGTTGGGGCAAGTGGCACTCAGGTGCCCAATATTGTTGCATCTGTAACATCGGCGGGTGTCCCCCTGACCCAATGTGGTTCCTGTTGCTTTTGGTAATGATGGCAAGAATTTCCCGGCTGACCTGGTGGTGCTTTGTGGTTGTGTGGCTCCCCTCCAGGTACTGGCTCTAGCTTGTGCAGATCCACGCTTTGCTGCTGGCGCCCGGTTGTTGGCAAAATCATCTCCTAGTTCTGCTGCTTTCATGGCTGTCTTGGGCTTGCGGTCCAAAATCCACTCTCTGGCTTCAAAGCTCCGTGTTTGGAGAAACTGATCCAGGACCATCAAGTCCTCCAGGGCCTCATATGTAGTGACTTGTAGGCCCCCAGTCCATTGCCTGAATGCAGTCCTTAGCTGACCTGCATGTTCAGTGCAGCTTTCTGTGGCGCTTTGTTGCAAAGTTCTAAATCTTTTCCGATAAGCCTTTGGAGTCAAATTAAAACTTTTTAGCAGGGCAGATTTTATTGCCTCATAGTCCTGATCACTTTCAGAGGGAAGCGAAGCAAACACATCCAGAGCTTTCCCTCGCAGCTGTGGGGTTAGATATCGTCCCCACTGTTCCTTAGGTAGATGGAACTGCCGGCAAACCTTTTCAAATCCCCTCAGGAACACATCCAGATCACCATCTTTCTCCAACATGGGGAAATGTTCCAAGCGGGGTTTGTGGTCTCCTTGATCCTGCACATCACTGCGTGCAGATAAAGCATCCCCTCTCAGCCTCAGAACCTCCAGTTCATGCCTCCGCTGGGCCTCTCTTTCTGCAGCCTCTCTCTCTGCGGCTCGTGCCTGGGCCTCTCTTTCTGCCGCCTCTCTCTCTCTGCAGCTCGTATCTGTGCCTCTCTCTCTGCAGTTTGGTACTGGAGAAGCAGTTGGAGTTACATATTGGCATCCACATTCCCAAGGTGTTGTAAGCTACTTATGATCATGGCTCAACAGCGTGAGATCCTACGTAAACATTGGGATATACTCCGAATGGATCCGATCCACTTCTGAGGTAGCAAGAGGGCTTACCTCACATCCTATGCTGGCTGCTGCACTGTGAATGATAAAGCCTGGCAGGAGCAGGCTTTATCAATCGAGCGCAGAGCACACAGATCAGTGTAGTTCTATGAAACCACATTGATCTGTATGAGGAATCTAATGATTCCTCCTAAAGGTCCCCTAAAGGGACTAAAAGTGTAAAAAAAAAAAATAAGTTGAGTAAAAAGTTAAAAAACACACCCATTAATCCCTTCTTATTAAAAGTTTAAATCACCCCCCCTTTTCCCAAATTCCATATGAAAAATATGTAACCATAATAAAAATAAACATATGTGGTATCGCCGCATGCATAAATGTCCGAACTATAAAAATATATCTGTTGTCTTGCTCATTGTTCCCCTGCACCCTCCCCGCCTTCTCCCGATGTCGGATTTCTTCGTCTATGTATCCAGTTGAATATGAATAAAGCCTGAAGATTCATGATCGCGGTGAGTGCGACTCTTTTCCTTCCTTTTGCCATTGGAATATTTGTATGCTCCAGTTTCATGTTTAGAGTCAGCACCCCGCTCTACACAGGACACCGACACTGAGACTATTCCTTTATATAATCAACACCTGCTGTGCCGTAGCACCTCTTTTTTATCACATTTGTATTATCTTTAAATAAACCGCACGGTCAATGGCGTACGCGCAAAAAAATTCCAAAGTCCAAAATAGCGTATTTTTGGTCCCTTTTTATAGCATGAAAAAAATGAATAAACAGTGATCAAAAAGTCCGATCAATACAAACATAGTACCGCTAAAAACTTCAGATCATGGCACAAAAAAGGAGCCCCTCATACTGCCAGTAAACATAAAAATAAAAAAGTTATAGGGGGTCAGAAGATGACAATTTTAAACGTGTTAATTTTCGTGCATGTAGTTAAGATTTTTTCCAGAAGACAAAATCAAACCTATATAAGTAGGGTATCATTTTAATCGTGTGTACCTACAGAATAAAGAGACAGTGTCATTTTTACGGAAAAATTTTCTGTGTAGAAACGGAAGCCCCTAAAATTTTCTAAATTGTGTTTTTTGTGTTCAATTTTGTCGCACAATGATTTTTCTTTATTTCACTGTAGTTTTTTTGGTAAAAACACTGATGTCATTAAATAGGAGAATTAGTGGTGCAAACAATAAGTCATCATGTGGATTTTTAGGTGCAAAACTTGCAAGGGTGATGATTTTTAAAAGGTAAGGAGTAAAAAACGAGAGTGCAAAAATGGAAAAACACTCTGTCCTTAAAGGGGTTATACAACATAAGGCGATTTTAGTACATACCTGGACTGATGGACATGCTTAGGAAGGATCTGCGCTTGTCTTGGGGCTAAATGGCTATGTTGTGAGATTACCATAACACTGTGGCTAGCTTTTTGTGAACTGGTATTTCCTGTTTGAGTTTTCTCCTTTTGCCTTCAAATCCCAAAATTCCGTTTTCCTCCCTCCCACACATCAGCAACCCCACCCATTGAGACATAAATGAGCTGCATCCATTCAAAAGACCTGTGGTTTTCAATCAGGGTGCCTACAGCTGTTGCATTAGTGGCAGATTGATCTCTCCCAGCAAGCGATCACTCCACCCATTAAAGCAGACAGGCGCCCTGTCATCAGCTGACCAGTGAGTCAGGTCTCGCCCACATTGCAACCTGGGAAAAATCTGAGACAACAGTCATTTTGTATGCTGTTAAAAATTAATATTTGATACAACATTATTTATTAGACTTAGCAATGTTACAGGACTGCGGGTGGCTGTATTTGCTTTTACAATTAATCCCAATTTTACTTCATCATTATCACTATTTTTTCATACCATGTTTTCATATAATTTTTTATAATTTTTTTGCTATTCTATTTATTTTTAATTTGTGCTACTTCATGTATAATCTAGTTTAGTCCATAGCAAAGGCCCTGCTTGGACATACATCCATTAAAAAATATATTGATTTTATTACATACAACTAGTCTAGTTACATTTAATATATATATATATCTAGAGGTCTGTATCCTAAACTATTCTTATTGCATTCTTTTTGGCACGAAGGGTACGTGCAACACAAGCACCTCGATATATATATACCATCCATACATAGTTTGAGCCCCCCCAATCTCTTTTTTGTTATTGAAAAAAACACATACTTACCTTATCCAAGGCAGCGATCTTCCGAACTTCTGGCCGCATCCTGTCCTCTCCACACTGCAGGCGCCGATGAGTGACATCATTGGCGCCTGTGTCAGGGAAAGGTTGCGGCCTGCTTTGAGCTGTGGTTGCATATGTACATACCGTTGAAAGCGGCGCCGGTTTAATGAAGAAAACTGAGACCTGTTGCCGAATCGTACCCCTCCAGCTGAGTTTTATTCATTACACTGGCAGCAGGCACAAGCCTACAGATTCTATGGGCAGAACTGGGGGGTGGATTCCCTCATTATCGGTCCCCCCACCTAATCTTCTGGGGGGATTTGTGTTCCCCGTCCCCCCTGGTTCCTATGCCCATGGTCATACCTCTTGTAAACCCTTTCTTCTTATACATTGGATTTACACTTCAGTTGCCTAGAGTTCCCCCTGACCATGAACAAGCGGAATGGATGTGCATTGTTCAGGTTGTGAACACCTTAGGCCAGCGCTTAGCATCTCATTCAATAAGCAAGATTGCAGCAATGGTATATAAAGACTGCAGTAGCAAATGTGTGCTTAAAGGGGTGCTCCAGTGCAGTAACATTTTTTCTCTAATCAACTGGTGCCAGAAAGTTATACAGATTTGTAAATTACTTCTATATAAAAATATAGAAAAATCGTAATCCTTCCAGTATTTATCAGCTGCTGTATACTACAGAGGAAGTTGTAAAGTTCTATTCTGTCTGACCACAGTGCTCTCTGCTGACACATGTCCATGTCAGGAACTGTCCAGAGCAGAAAAGGTTTTGCTATGGGATTTGTTCCTGCTCTGGACAGTTCCTGACATGGACAGAGGTGGCAGCAGAGAGCACTGTGGTGAGACAGAAAAGAGCTTTACAACTTCCTCTGTAGTATACAGCAGCTGATAAGTATTGGAAGGATTAAGAAGTAATTTACAAATCTGTTTTACTTTTTGGCACCAGTTGATTTAAAAAAAAAAAAAAAAAAGGGAGTACCCCTTTAATGTACAAACTGGTATAAAAAGAAAATGTATTTTGAAGGGGGCTTCCCCTAACTGATTGTTCCTAAAAACAATAGCTGTTGTACGTCCATTAGTAGACATGCCTGATATGTAAGCAGGAAAGATAATAAGCCTTCTTGTTTGTTGATTAACTTTGTTATTTTGTCTTGTAAAATTAGATCATATCATCTTTTTTGCAAATATGATCACAGGGAACTCAATTAATTAAACCCTTATAGATAATGCATTGTTATCAGGAATTGATGCACTCATTGCTGCTCTGCAGGCTACGAGGCGATCTTAGTGTAATATTTACAGTGCGCACCGATAGCCGGCTCACACTCCGTAGACTTACAAGAACTTCTTAACATTAGTTACATTAGTAATTTCAAAATTAATTAAAAGTTTTCTATGTGACAGTAATTAATTGAGGGTGACATTGGACTGAAGACGACAAAGATAAAGTAATGGGCAAATAGATGAGCTGCTTAATAACATATATTTGAGTGCTGCCAGGATCTTTTAGGTTGTGCATAATAATCTTAAAATATTTTTTGTACTGCATATAATACTGATATAAGGTAACGTTGACTACAATATGAAGTGTGGTTCTCAATTTGGCCACCAATATTTTATGGGATATAATGACCAATGAATGTGGATGTACTGTGCTACCTAACCAATTTGGGGTTGTCTAGGATGTTGCCTGAGGATGTTGTCTAGGTGGTCCCCTGGTTTTTACCCTTCAACCCTTCTACAGGGATCTGGAATTTGCTGCAGGGGGCGCCAGGTCGCTACCTGTAGGAGTGCACCTGGCATAGGTAGCAGCTGGACTTGCAGGCTAAGAAATACCAGAAAAAAACATCAAGTGGTCAGGCATAGGGGAGTCTGGGTGTAGGCTGTGGTGAGGGCTGCCAGAGTACATTCATTATCAATAAGTTGCAGATCAGGGTGGATGGCACAGGTTCAAGAGTCAGGGACAAGAGAAGGTCAAATATCAGTATATCATGGAGAGGAAGTGCAGAAAATGTGGGGGTTCTGACCTCCGAGCATTACTGTGATGGTAAAATTATGCGAAGATGCCAAAGGTACACAGGAACTTTTTTATTATGAATAAAAGTAACAACTGGACGACGCGTTTCGGCATGTTCTGATGCCTTCCTCAGGCCCATAAAGATAACTGTCAAAATGTACATATGTATACATATTTAAAATGAGAATAAAAGATACATAATAATAAAGATAAATGAAAATAAAGTTGATGGAAGTGATAGTACAAAAATGCCATAGGGAAGGTATGAGGACTATAAAATCCATTGGGAATGATATGTATATACGAGTGAACAAGGTGGTTTGGAGGCTCGAGGTGAGCTCCATATCTCAACCCGAGCCTCCAAACCACCTTGTTCACTGGTATATATATCATTCCTGATGGATTTTATAGTCCTCATACCTTCCCTATGGCATTTTTGTACTATCACTTCCATCAACTTTATTTTCATTTATCTTTATTTTTATGTATCTTTTATTCTAATTTTAAATATGTATACATATGTACATTTTTACAGTTATCTTTATGGTGTCAGGATCCGGACTGGAAGGAGTTAGCAGGAGCTGGAGGTTGATCCGCTGTGCCAGAGAGGAGATGACGTGGGCTGTACCAGGGGAACGGAGTCTATGGAGTTACTGGTTTTCACCAGAGCCCGCCACAAAGCGCGATGGTCTTGCTGCGGCAGGTAACCCCCAGGTTGTTCCACCCAGTAGCGACTCAACCTCTCTGGCTGCTGAGATGAGGCAAGGTACAAGAGGATCAGGCAGAGGCGAGGTCAGACGTAGCAAAAGGTCAGGGCAGGCAGCAACGGTTCTCAGGCAGTAGTCAAGAGCAACAGGTTCAGCAACAGGCAGGGAATACACACAAATGCTTTCTATAGGGCACTAAGGCAACAAAGATCCGGCAGGAAGCTGTGGGAGGAGATGGTACTTATAGGCAGTGCACAGGTGCAGGCCTAATTAAGTCAAAGCAGAACCTTTAACCCTAGATTAACCACTTTGGACCAGGCACCAATCACTGGTGCACTGGCCCTTTAAATTTTATAGTCCCGGCATGCGCACACCCTATAGAGTGGGGACGCGTATGCTGAGACCGGATGACCGGAGCGCTGCCTGGGGACACATGCTGTGAGCGCACCGAGGTAAGAAGGGTGCCCAGAGCGCACAGCGTAACAGTAGGTCTCCCCCTCTTTTTGGTACCCAAGAACTTGAGGATGAGACTGTGGTCCAGGGTGTTCTCCTATGGCTCCCAAGATCTCTCCTCAGGACCGCAGCCCTCCCAGTCAACCAGAAAAAATGTATTTCCCCTGACTGATCTAACGGCCAAGATTTGTTTAACGGAAAAGACATCTGAGGTACCTGAGACTGGGGTAGCAGGAAGATCCTTGGGGGAGTAGCGATTAAATATGGCAGGTTTCAGAAGAGACACATGGAAGCTGTTGGAAATCCGGAGAGATGGAGGGAGATGGAGTTGATAGGACACAGGGTTGATCCTTTTCTTGACCTTGTAAGGACCCAAGTAGCGGAGGCCCAATTTATAACTTGGGATCTTAAAACGTACAAATTTGGCAGACAACCACACCTTGTCTCCTGGGACCAAAACTGGAGGGGCCCGACGTTTCTTGTCGGCGTGGATTTTCATGCGGGCGGAGGCCTGGAGAAGAGAGAGACGCATCTCTCGCCTAATGGCAGAAAAGTCCTGTACTAATTCGTCCACAGCTGGAACTCCGGAGGAAGTAGACAAAGGCAAAGGCGGCAAAGGGTGGCGGCCATACATCACAAAGAAAGGAGACGAAGTGGCAGAAGATTCTTTGTGGTTGTAGGAGAACTCTGCCCACGGAAGGAGATCCACCCAATCATCCTGGCGGGAAGAGACAAAGTGCCGTAGATAGTCTCCCAAAATCTGATTGATGCGTTCCACTTGTCCGTTGGACTGAGGATGGTAAGAAGATGAGAAGTCCAGCTTTATCTTTAGTTGTCCACAGAGGGCTCTCCAGAATTTTGAGACGAACTGAACCCCTCTGTCAGATACAATATGGGTTGGTAGTCCGTGGAAGCGAAAGATGTGGCTAAGGAACTGTCTCGCCAGCTGAGGCGCAGAAGGGAGAGAAGACAAGGGAACGAAGTGTGCCATTTTGGAGAAATGGTCCACCACCACCCAAACAACAGTCTTGCCATGAGAGGGTGGCAGATCGGTGACAAAGTCCATGGCGATATGAGACCATGGAGTCTCAGGAACTGGGAGAGGGTGGAGCAAACCGGCTGGTTTCAGGCGAGGAGTCTTGTCCCGGGCGCAGACCGCACAAGCTTGGACAAACTCAGTTACGTCCCTCTCCATGGACGGCCACCAATACTGTCTGAAGATGAGAAGAAGGGTCTTCCGGATACCGGGATGTCCGGCCAGCAAGGAAGAATGTTGCCACTTTAGTACTTTCAGGCGACGAAGGGGAGATACGTAAGTTTTCCCAGGAGGAAGGCAGCGTAGATCCACAGGAGCCACGGTGACCAAACGCTCAGGCGGGATGATGTGTTGTGGTGTGACCTCGACCCCTGTGACATCAGAGGAACGGGAAAGGGTGTCGGCACGGACGTTCTTACTTGCAGGCCTGAAGTGAATCTGGTAGTTTAACCGGGCAAAAAACAAAGACCAGCGAGCTTGGCGGGGGTTGAGTCTCTGAGCGGATTGAAGATAGGAAAGGTTCTTGTGATCTGTGTAGATATTAATGGGGTGAGGAGCACCTTCCAGTAGGTGCCTCCACTCCTCCAGAGCCAGCTTGATGGCCAAAAGTTCCCTGTCTCCAATGGAGTAATTCCTCTCTGCCGGGGAGAAGGTCTTGGAGAAAAAAAAACAGGAAATAGTTTTACCTTTAGAGATTTTCTGTGTGAGCACGGCTCCTGCTCCCACGGAGGAGGCGTCTACCTCCAAGTAGAAAGGTTTTGAGGTATCGGGTCTGGATAGGACTGGAGCAGAGGCAAAGGCAGACTTAAGAACGCAGAAGGCTTGCTCGGCCTGTGGAGGCCACGACTTGGGATTAGCCCCCTTTTTGGTCAAGGCCACGATAGGTGCCACAAGGGTAGAGTAATGAGGGATGAATTGTCTGTAGTAGTTAGCGAAACCCAGAAATCGCTGTATGGCCCGTTGGCCAGAGGGATGAGGCCAGTCCAGGACTGCCGAAAGCTTATCAGAATCCATTTGAAGACCCTTGGAAGAAATGATGTACCCCAGGAAGGGAAGGCTGGTACGATCAAACTGGCCCTTTTCAAATTTAGCATACAGACGATTCTTCCTCAGATGAGAAAGTACAAGACGGACATGCGCATGGTGTTGATCCAGATTAGAGGAAAATGTGAGGATGTCGTCCAAGTAAACTACCACACAGGTGTAGAGCAGGTCTCTGAAAATGTCATTAACGAAGTCTTGGAAGACGGCAGGAGCATTGCAGAGTCCGAAGGGCATGACCAGATACTCAAAATGACCATCTCGGGTATTAAAAGCTGTCTTCCATTCGTCACTCTCTCGAATCCGAATAAGATTGTAGGCCCCTCTAAGATCCAACTCAGTGAAGAACTTGGCGCCTTGTAGATGGTCAAAGAGTTCAGCAATCAGGGGAAGAGGGTAACGGTTCTTGATGGTAATGCTGTTAAGTTCCCGATAATCAATGCACGGCCGAAGAGTGCCGTCTTTCTTGGTAACAAAAAAGAATCCAGCTCGGGCTTGAGAGGAGGATTTCCTGATAAACCCTCTCTGTAAATTCTCCTGAATGTACTCAGACATGGCGAGAGTCTCTGGAGGAGAAAGAGGGTAGATCCTTCCCCTAGGCGGAGTGGTACCAGGCTGCAAGTCAATGGGGCAGTCATATGGCCTGTGTGGAGGCAACACCTCTGCTTATTTCCTACAGAAAACGTCCGCAAAGTCCATATATGGTTCAGGCAGGCCTGGAGGAAGAGAGGCAACAGGTGCAAACTTGGCTTGAACCGGCTTGAAACATCTGCCGAAACAAGAAGAGACCCAACTTCGGACCTCTCCGGAGGACCAATCCAGAATGGGACAATGGCATTGGAGCCAAGGCAGTCCTAAAAGAAGTTCAGAGGTGCAGTGAGGTAACACATAGAACTCCAATTTCTCTGAATGCAGGACTCCAATATCCATCTGGAGGGGCTCAGTATGAAACTGCACAGTGCCATTAAGTCTCTCTCCATTGACAGTAGAGATGAAGAAGGACTTTTGCAGACGAACCACAGGGATGTTGAACTTGCTGACCAGCGAGGCGACTATGAAGTTACCGGCGGAGCCGGAATCCAGAAAGGCGGTGGCAGCGAAGGATGTCTTGGAAGATACTGAAATCCGCACGGATACAGTAAGCCGTGGAGAGGTGGTATTCACACCTAGCAACGCCTCTCCAACGTTAACTAGGGTGCACGTGTTTCCCTGGCGAGGTGGACGGAGAGAACAGTCTATTAGGAAGTGCTCTGTACTAGCACAGTACAAACAGAGGTTCTCGTTTCTGCGGTGGTTCCTCTCCTGAGTGGTCAGGCGAGACTGATCCACCTGCATGGCTTCCTCGGTAGAGGGTTGCGGTGGATGCAGGAGGACAGGAGCCAAACGAGGATAGCGTCTGGGGCGAACACTTCCCTTTTCCTGAAGAAGTTCCTCACGTCTCTCAGCGAAACGCAAATCAATCCTGGTGGCCAAGTGGATGAGGTCACCCAGGGAGGTAGGCACTTCTCGTGTGGCTAAGACATCTTTTATATCGCTGGATAAGCCTTTCTTGAACGTGGCACAGAGCGCCTCATTATTCCAGGAGAAATCAGAAGCAAGGGTACGGAAACGGATGGCGTCATCGCCCACTGAAGAAATCCCCTGGGTCAAGTTCAGTAATGCAGTCTCTGCCGAGGAAACCCGGACTGCCTCCTCAAAAACACTCAGGAATTCCCGGAAGAAACTCTGGACACTTGCAGTGGCAGGATCGTTGCGGTCCCAAAGCGGTGTAGCCCAGGCCAGGGCCTTCCCAGAAAGCAGGCTGACTACAAACGCCACCTTGGCACACTCAGAGGAAAACTGGTTGTCCAACATCTCAAGATGGAGGGAGCATTGCGACAAAAATCTGCGGCACCGCTTGGGATCCCCGTCATACTTGGCTGGCATGGACAAGCGGACTCTGGAGCTGGAGATGGCAGCTGGCAGTAGTGGTGAAGCAGGTGCAGGCGGAGGTGACGGTTGCTGCTGAGCTGGCAGGAGTTGCTGAAACATGGCGGTCAACTGAGCCAGCTGTTGACCTTGCTGGGTAATCTGCTGCGACTGCTGTGCCACAATGGACGTGAGATCTGAGAGGCTAGGTAGAGGCACCTCAGTGGGATCCATGGCCGGATCTTACTGTCAGGATCCGGACTGGCAGAAGCTAGCAGGAGCTGGAGGTGGATCTACTGTGCCAGAGAGGAGATGACGTGGGCCTTACCAGGGGAACGGAGTCTAAGGAGTTACTGGTTTTCACCAGAGCCTGCCGCAAAGCGGGATGGTCTTGCTGCGGCAGGTAACCCCCAGGTCGTTCCACCCAATTCCATCAATCACTGGTGCACTGGCCCTTTAAATTTAAGAGTCTAGGCACGCGCCCTATAGAGTGGGGACGCGTACGCCGAGACCGGAGCGCTGCCTGGGGACACACGCTGTGAACGCACCGAGGTAAGCAGGGTGCCCGGAGTGCTCCGCGTAACATAAGGACCTGAGGAGGCGTGAGAACACACCAAAACGCGTGGTCCAGTTGTTACTTTTATTCATAATAAAAAAGTTCCTGTGTACCATTGGCATCTTCGCATCATTTTACCATCACAGTAGCACTCGGAGGTCAGAACCCCTGCATTTTCTGCACTTTCTCTCCATTATTTTCTTTTCCGTACCCCGTTTGGAGCTACGGACAAGGGGGCAACATCCCATCACTTACCGGTAACTCCTTTAGAGCTGTGCTATACCCCACGCACAGCTCCCAGAGGTCAGTATCATCACATAGGTTTGGTGGTGGGCATCCCTCCTTCTTTTTCTTATTTTTCATCTAAGAACCCAACCTACTATGCCAGAGAGCGCCCCGTATCTCCTACTTTTTTTCTCCTACATTTCTAGCACCTTCCAGCAACCGAGCGTTGATCTGGACAAAAGCTTCCCCCTCCTTAGGGTGAAAGCAGGAGGCACCTCTCTATCCGCAACAACGAAGATTGGTCACTATTAACATTGGAATATACCAACTCCAGAAAACTGAAAAGAGATTAAGTGCTCCAACTATACACCAGTAACATCATCTTTACACCTCCAGACAGAAGGACACAACATTCAGCAGAAGAAACAAGAACGATGTACCGTCTATTTCAAGACTTAGAAGATACTACAAAAGCTGAAGTGATCCACTATATTTCTACAAATCTACCAGAAAGAGGGCATCACCCCAAGAGGTTTGAGACTACCATTCACCTCCACATTCCCAGATGACATTCCACACACCCAAGCTTGGGATAGCCTAATGATCCGCTGCGCAGAGGAAATGATGAATATGTTCATACAAAACGTGCAAAACTCTGCAATAAACTTAGTCACACCATCGACAACATTGTTGAACAACTCGAACAATTGTGTTCACACCCAGAATTTTCCACTATCATCAATAAACTCAATCAGAAACTCAAAAGTTTTGAGAAAGATGTAATAGAATCAAAATTCCACAAACTCAAAAGGGATAGGACTGATCTAAGAACACAATACCTCCTACTTGAATACAGAATTTGGTTCCAACACCCAACACCCCGGTTCCTCCTCCCATGGAAAAACTGGCACAGGAGGTCACACTTCAGGACAGCTTCTGTTTCTCTACCTACCACAAGTCTCCCACCTGCTCCCGAATACAAATGGACCTCGATTTATGCTATTCCCCCTCCGATCCATTCTGTAATGGGGAAATCACGATCATCCCCTCTCAGACAATGGAGAAACTCTACTGAAGACATCGAAGAATTACGCAGCACTCACGATTCACCACAGAGCAGCATCTCCCAGGTGTCTTTTTTAGAGGTTCCCATCCCAAGATTTCTGGACCCCTCTGCAATACGACTCTCACCCCTGACAAACAAAATTACCAAGTACTTTCTACCCACAGCAACGGGCACACCATGCCACAGAATACCCTCAAAAAGAAAAGAAAGACCCAAGGATGTAGAGGAGGAAGAAACAAATACAAACGAAATCCAGGAGCATCAGAACGAAAAAAAGAACAGAACCCATCAAAATCTTCAACTTGTCATCCCACCCACTGACAAAAGACGAGCATTCACTTCTCAACAAAGGTCTATCATTCTGCCCTACACAAAAAGCAGATGATTTCTATCTTTTCCTAGACCTCAATACATTTACAAGAAAACTGAAACGAAAAAGACACTTTGAGTTAGAAAAACTCAAACCAAATACAACTACTGGAACCACACCGGAAAACACACTTTCCGAATATTTACACCAGGATGTAAAACCTAAAAGCTCTTTCTACCCTCACCATCATAAAGGCCACTAACTCCATGCTTTCTACAATTCAGTTATGGATGAATTTTCCCTACTTACCACTCACACCGCTGGAAAAAAAAGAAAAAAACCTAATCTCACCAACATGGAAACAAGAGCATTAAAATTGCTCAAGGAAAATCTCAATATTGTCATCAGGGGGGCAGACAAAGGCGGCAGGATTGTTATCCAAGATCGAGCCGATTACCAAGCAGAGGCCCTCCGTATTTTGTCTGATACTGCATATTTCGACCAATATACAGCAAGGAATACATGGAACTAATAAATTCATCCTACATGGAGGGTATCCTAAACAAAAAAGGGAAACAATTCTTGACCATCAACTCTCCACAAACAGTTTTCTTTTACCACCTGCCCAAAATCCATAAATGCACAAAAAAAAAAAAAAAAACACTCGGACAAGCAATCATATCAATCATATCCGGTATCGGGTCCCTCACAAGCCAATTATCCCATTTAATTGATTAGCACCTCCAAGAAATCATCATCACACCATCCTCTTATCTGAAAGACATCACTTCTTTATATTCAAATATTGCACATCATTTGGGTCTGAAAACCACAGCTCATTACCTTCACGCTGCAAAGAAACTGAAAGAGAAACAGATATCTTTCCTTCTAAATGGACTTGAATTCATACTGACACAAAATGCTTTTACCTATAACGACTCTGTCTACCACCAAAAAAAAAGGAACAGCTATGGGGACAATAATGGCCCCCAGCTACGCCAACTTATTTATGGGGGGCTTTGAAACCGAATTCATATTTGACTCCCCATTTTTCACACCCCACATCAGGTATTATAGAAGATACATCAATGATTTGTTCATCATCTGGAAGGGAGACCAAGATTCAGCACAGTTATTCGTTCAGCATCTAAACAACAACCTATGGGGTCTATAATTTTCCCCCACCATAGATCCCAAATCTGTGGTATTTCTAGACCTCCATGTCAGTCACCACCAGGGGAAAATCATCACGTCCACGCACTTTAAGAAAGTTGACACAAATTTTCACAGCTCGCATCATAAGAAATGGCTAAAGAACATTCCCTTTAGCCAGTACAGGAGGATCCGCAGGAACTGTACAAACAATGGAGACTATAAAAGACAACCCAAAATCTTATAAAAAAGATTCTTATAAAAAAATTATCTAACAAGCATTTTAAGAACAGCCTAAACGGTTAAGTTAGCAGCGGAACAAACAAGTCTACTACCTACCAATCAACCTATCGAAAAAATATCTAACCCAACACACTCTTATAATTTTATCACTACGTACAACCAAGATCATAACCTGATTAGAAAAATTCTTGAGAAACACTGGGGACTACTTCTGCTGGATCCGATCCTCAAAAACCTCATCCCGAAAAGACGGGGTTTAACCTTTAGAAGGGCACAAACCCATTAAAAGCTTTTTAGCCCCAAGTCACCTGAGAAAAATTAAGACTGTGAAAACATCCACCCTTCCACCAGGAGCGTACAAATGTGGAAACAAAGGCTGTTTATGTTGCAGGAGTATAACACATGGCAGGAAAACATTCACTTCCAAGAATATAACTACAGAATTCAGCATAAAAACAAATATGAACTGTGGATCCACACATGTGGTACATCTTATTGAATGTCGTTGCGGCCTCCATTATATTGGGAGGACGGCCCAAACCCTCAGGAAGAGACTTAATGGCCACAGACACAACTGCAACATTGGCTATATCAAACACAGTGTCTCAAGATATTTATCAGAGGAACACAACAAGGATTTTTCATACCTCAGTATCACTCCGATCGATCAAATAAAAGAAGACCAAGCGAACAGACAAGTCGCCTTAAATAGGTGGGAAGCATTCTGGATTTATAAACTAAAATGTCTGGTACCGGACGGGCTTAATAATTATACTGATTCATGTGAAACTGTATAAACGTACTGGTTCTCCTCCCAATAACCCCCCTTTTTTACCTAACCGCGATACGCACGCGAACTACACTCGCGATGCGCTCGTGGGTGCCACGCGCCAAGCACACGTAGGCTGGTGTACATGACCGGAAGCCCCCCTGGTCAGCGCGCGTTCAGCTGCCAGATAAATACTGGCACACTGACACATGAAGCCACGGCCAGCACACAGCAAAAACCCATACAGGACACCATAAAAGTAAGTACCTTACAACTTTTACAACCACTGCAATCTTTTAATTCACCACAGTGATACCTCCCTTTGGACAAAGTCCAGCCACAGGGACTACTAAAAGCAGCTCCCCATCCATTTCATTTTACCCTGATTTCCTTATTTCACCTTGAGCCTCCGAACCACCTTGTTCACTGGTATATATATTGATATATATGGTATATATATATGAGCTCCTTATCTCACCTTGAGCCTCCAAACCACCTTGTTCACTGGTATATATGATTCCCAATGGATTTTATAGTCCTCATTCCTTCCCTATGGCATTTTTGTACTATCACTTCCATCAACTTTACTTTCATTTATCTTTATTTTTATGTATATTTTATTCTCATTTTAAATATGTATACACATGTAAATTTTTACAGTTATTTTTATGGACCTGAGGAAACGAGAACACGCTGAAAAGCGTTGTCCAGTTGTTACTTTTATTCATAATAATAAAGTTCCTGTGTACCTTTGGCATCTTCTCATAATTTTAGCATCACAGTAGCGCTCGGAGGTCAGAACCCCCCACATTTTATGCACTTCCTCTCCATTATTGTCTTTTCCGTACCCCGTTTGGGGCGACGGACAAGGGGGCACCGAGCAGCAAGCTGAAACATTCCACCACTTACCGGAAACTCCTTTAGAGGAGCTTCCAACATTTAAGAACCCAACCTACTATGCCAGAGAGAGGCCCGTATCTCCTCCTTTTTTCCCCCCCTACATTTCTATATCAGTATATAGCGAGATTCAGAAAAATTACAAGACGCATGGTCAGGAAACAGGCCAGGGGTCTTATACAGTAACAGAGCAACATGCAAATAAACACCTTCAAAGAACAATAGCAAGCTATAACCTTTTTGCTCAGGCAGGTAGTGGAGCATAGTAAGGCTCACCCACAATCATATTGTTAATTCCTTACCTGGGGATAGGGGATAAGTCTTAATAGGACAACTCTTTAGGTGAATAAGTCAAACTGCAATCCCATGCAGGTCTTCTGAGTCTGAACTATTAAGCCCTTTCATTGTGCTGCTCATTGATCCCTGAATTCGTACCCCTACTGACCAAACATTCATGGTCTATAGTCTTCTTGGACTTTCAGAGGCTGAAACCCCTTACAGCCTTACATTAGTTCTGCTAAAAATTATTGAGTAATTGACTTATTGATAGCATTGTATCAAGTCTCCACAATCCTCTGTGAGTTTAACATAATGGCAGCACATATGACTCTATTGTCAAAGTCATTTCGCACAATTTATCACCCTAAAGTCCAGACTGTTTAGCACACATTGGGTTGGATACAATACAAGCGAATTATCATCTGGGAGAAGTATATGGTTGGTACAATTTTTTTAGCTTCTGAATTTAAATAGTAATATTTATCATACATCCGTTGACAGCAAATAGACATCCTAAAAATGATGAAAAATGGAAATACAAACAATATAACAAAGTTATATATATTTTCATTTTACAACCATTAAGCTTCAATAAACCACAAACATTAAGCTTTATTTGTATAAAACTCCTTTAAGCTAGATGAACCAGAATAGCACCATGTTCTTATTTCTCAGTATTAGGGGTTTCTATGGAGAAATAATTGTTTCTATATTAAAACATCCATGTCTGTCCAGATTCTGTGGTGACTTGCTGACTATGAGCAGGGATGGGTTTTCAAGCGGTGTGCCACTGCACATTCGTGGGTGTGCTGCAGAGACGGCAGCACTTATACTGCACCTTGTCTGCGCCCTCGTTCTTTGTAAAAATCTAACTCTGCCCCCGTCATTCTCCCTTACCCATGTCCAAAAGATGAGACAGGGGCTGCAGACAGGTGCAGTAAACACGTAAGTGCCTCATTTTCTTGATTGCAGTGTCACAGCTTAGGACGGGACTTACTTATAGGGGGTCAAGCAATCTACAAGGGGTCTTCTACCTACAGGGGAAATCTACTATCTAAACATTTTATGAGGTGTGCCCCGAGCTGAAAAAGCTTGGGAAACACTATGACATAGCATTTTTCACTGCTGGGGGAGAGACATCTTTGTATGCATGCTTTTTTCTCAGAGAGCGCAGATATGACTGCCTTGTCTTTCTGATTTCCCCAGCACATGTTTACACTTGCTTACTGGGTCCTGAGGGAGCAGGTGCCTCAACTGGCCTGGAGGTAATCCTGCAGCATTGCACTGATGAAGAGAGGTCAGGGGCTGGTGTGTCCATCAGCCTCTTCTCCATATCTGTCCCTATCATATTTCCATGTCCCACACTGCACCTCAGCACCGGCCGAGTTGTAGAATGTGCGTGGCTTGAATTCTCCTGACTCCTGTAGATGGTTACACATCTCAGATGTATTAAGAGTCCTAGCTACTCAGGGGCCCTGCTGCTTCAAGCAGCTGTGATCAGTTCTTACTGAGGAGGGCTGATTCACTGGAGGGGAGCCTAGCAGTTCTCTTGTCAGAATGTTCACCTATCCTCTCCTCCACTACTTGCTTCTCAGCAAACAGCTACACCTCAACTGATACTAACAAGCAGCTCCTCATTTCCCTGGCTACCGGCTAATCCACCAGTGCCTTCTCTGCTGGGTCCTGGCTACTTAATCTGACTGACTATGGCCTTGGGTGGTCTCTGATCTCCAAGCATGTTCCTTTTGATTCTGTGCATAACCCTGGCCGGGCCGACATCCACTCTGGTTCCTAATCCTGGTTCTGACTATATTATTTCCTCGATTCTGCTATTTTGTGTTTTTTTTGTATGTTTCATTATTGTACCAAAAGGTATACTTTGTACTGCACTATTTTCTGCATCTGGTATTGTGGTTCCTAAAACATGTTCTTATTTTCACTAAATCTAGTTAAAAAATACCACATTTCGCATTGATTTTCAGTACAGTCAGAACATATAAACACATATTCACTGTTATACTGTTCACTGAGTTCTGCTTATATTTACATGTGTAAAAACATGGATGCCAATGTATGAGTAATACTCTATATGGCTAGATGAAGGAGATCCCGAAACTTTTATTTTAGAACCATAATGTGCTACAAGGGTGCTTTAAAAGTTCTACATATAAATCTGCACCAAATCATAATACGCTGTAATATTCTGGGCTGTAAAAGGGCCCACATTTTCCATACAGCCCAGGGCCCAATTTACCCTTAATCCGCCTTTGCCCACAGCCATGATGTGCCAAAATAATAACTATGTTGCTTGGTTAGAGGCCCAGACTATTATGGCCCGGGGTTCCATCCATCGTGATTGTGAGTTCTAAGTCTTTTGGGCTTGTGATAAACATTTACAAAAAACTTTTAGCAAC
Source organism: Hyla sarda (assembly GCF_029499605.1). NCBI lineage: Eukaryota > Metazoa > Chordata > Amphibia > Anura > Hylidae > Hyla > Hyla sarda. The sequence goes on from NC_079194.1 coordinate 186,552,026, forward strand.
CTTCATATAAACTTAGGGGGAGGGAGATAAGTAATTCTGCTTGAAAGAGAAGTCAGATTTGCCACATGGTGTAATTAGATGTATGCAGGACAAGAACCCAGGATAGATTCTGCTGGCAGCCTTGCTAAAATAAACACACAAGATAAAAGACTACATGACAGAACATAAAAATAAGTGTTCTGTACGCTTCCAGGCTGCCACTTCTTTTCCCTCTAAGCCTCAATTTGGGTTACTTTTGTTGATTTAAAATAGCTACTGTCTTGATGCTCTGAAATTGTCAAGGGACTTCCAAGCAATAATGTAAAATATATGAATTACTGAGGCTGGAGATGCAGCGATGCAAATGTTCATATAGAAAGGGCACAGAATGCATAACTGAGCAGTTATAGAACTTCCCTATCTGGCAGGATGAACAGAATGACTAGTGAATATGAATTTTTAATAAAGAGAAGTACAGAAACAGGGCAGTGTGGAGAGACTGGAACATCCCTTATTATATTTTATATATATCTCTGACATATTCTGCAGTGCTGTACAGACAATGTAATCATTCACATCATTGTCTGCCCCCGAAGGAGTTCTAGATTTAATCTAGGGGATGCCAGAGGGCAAATATCATAGGATATTTAAACTAGAATTATGTGTTTATATTTCAAGACTACATCTCAACTCAAACTGCTAATCTCTACATAGCAGGAGCTATAGTCTGATGGAAGCAGTTCATTGTGGCTCATACAATACCAAGAAAAGCTGTACTGTACAATATGTAGCTTAAGCTTCCAATGTCATTGGACAAAGTATCATTTAATGTCATGACTGGGGTAACTCAGGTCAGTAGGTAGATCATTCTGACCATGGGAGTTAACATGAAACATGAACCATTGCTCAAACGTCTCAAATTTTATGGTGGAATAGAATGGTTGACTAGAATGATCAGGAATCAGACCTAAGCTAAACTCATTGTGGAGGACACCATTACAATAAAAGGTAGGACTGGCCAACAAGAGAACCTAAAACACTGGCTTTGACATGGACTGGAGCACAGCGGTGTGAGACAAGTGGAGAGTTTGGTTGCAAGTGGGTCTGCATGACTGTGAGGGATTGTTATCTACAATATATATATGTATATATATATATATATATATATATATATATATATACATACAGTGGGGCAAAAAAGTATTTAGTCAGCCATCAATTGTGCAAGTTCTCCCACCTAAAAAGATGAGAGAGGCCTGTAATTTTCATCATAGGTATACCTCAACTATGAGAGACATAATGAGAAAAAAAAAATCCCTAAAATCACATTGTCTGATTTTTAAAGAATTTACTTGCAAATTATTGTGGAAAATAAGTATTTGGTCAATAACAATATTGCAATAACATTTGCCCGGGAGGTGTGTTTGGGATCATTGTCATGCTGAATGACCCAGCCACGTTTCATCTTCAATGCCCTTGCTGATGGAAGCAGGTTTTCACTCAAAATCTCACTATACATGGCCCCATTCATTCTTTCCTTTAAACGGATCAGTCATCCTGGTCCCTTTGCTGAAAAACAGCCCCAAAGCATGATGTTTCCACCCCTTGCTTCACAGTAGGTATGGTGTTCTTTGGATGAAACTCAGCATTATTTTTCCTCAAAACAAGACGAGTTGAGTTTTTACCAAACTGTTCTACTTTGGTTTCATCTGACCATATGACCTTCTCCCAATATTCCTCTGGATCATCCAAATGATCTCTAGCAAACTTCAGACGGGCCCGGACATGTACTAGCTTAAGCAGAGGAGCACGTCTGGCACTGCATGATTTGAGTCCCTGGCGGAGTAGAGTGTTACTCATGGTAGCCTTTGTTACTTTGGTCCCAGCTCTCTGCAGGTCATTCACTAGGTATGGTTCTGGGATTTTTGCTCACCGTTTTTGTGATCATTTTGACACCACTGGGTGAGATCTTGCGTGGAGTCCCAGATTGAGGGAGATTGTCAGTGGTCTTATATGTCTTCCATTTTCTAATAATTGCTCCCACAGTTGATTTCTTCACATCAGGCTGCTTGTCTATTGCAGATTCAGTCTTCCCAGCCTGGTACAGGTCTACAATTTTGTTTCTGGTGTCTTTCGACAGCTCTTTGATCTTGGCCATAGTGGAGTTTGGAGTGTGACTGTTTGAGGTTGTGGATAGGTGTCTTTTATACTGAAAACAAGTTCAGACAGTGCCATTTATACAGGTAATGAGTGGAGGACAGAGGAGACTCCTAAAGAAGAAGTTACAGGTCTGTGAAAGGCAGAAATCTTGCTTGTTTGTAGGTGACCAAATACTTTTTTTTCCACCATAATTTGCAAATAAACTCTTTAAAAATCAGACAATGTAATTTTATGGATTTTGTTTTTCTCATTCTGTCTCTCATAGTCATAGGCGTGCGCAGCCTATTGCATTAGGGTGTGCAACCTAAAGCACAAACTCACACCGCGTGCGTGCATACACACATATATATATATATATATATATATATATTTATATATATATGTACGCACACATACACACAGTTAGTATAGTTCCCCCACATTAGGTGCAGTATAGTTCCCCCACATTAGGTGTAGTATAAGTCCCCCCACATTAGGTGCAGTATAGTTCCCCCACATTAGGTGCAGTATAAGTCCCCCCACATTAGGTGCAGTATAGGTCCCAAATATTAGGTGCAGTATAGTTCTCCCACATTAGGTGCAGTATAAGTCCCCCACATTAGGTGCAGTATAAGTCCCCCCACATTAGGTGCAGTATAAGTCCCCCCACATTATGTGCAGTATAAGTCCCCCCACATTAGGTGCAGTATAGTTCCCCCACCTTAGGTGCAGTATAGTTCTCCCACATTAGGTGCAGTATAAGTCCCCACATTAGGTGCAGTATAAGTCCCCCCATATTAGGTGCAGTATAAGTCCCACCACATTAGGTGCAGTATAAGTCCCCCCACATTGGGTGCAGTATAAGTCCCCCCACATTAGGTTGGCAGTATAAGTCCCCCACATTAGGTTGGAAGTATAAGTCCCCGCACAATAGGTTGGCAGTATAAGTCCACGCACATTAGGTTGGCAGTACAGTTCCCCCACATTAGGTTGACAGTACAGTTCCCCCACATTAGGTGCAGTATAGTTCCCCCACATTAGGTGCAGTATAGTTCCCCCACATTAGGTGCAGTATATTTCCCCCACATTAGGTGCAGTATAGCTCCCCACATTAGGTGCAGTATAGTTCCCCACATTAGGTGCAGTATATTCCCCACAGACATACAGCCTTCAGCCATATACAGTGTATGGCTGGAGGCTGTATGTCCGTGTACTGCCCCACTTCAGTGTTCCGACCACCGGTCCTCCGGTCCGGGGTCACGATCTACTGCTATGGCCTATAGACCATAGCAGTAGGTCCCGGGACTGGAGGAGCGGTGGTCGGAACACTGAAGACGACGTGCTGCCAGCTCGTGTTGGTCACTTACCATTCCGGCCGTCAATGACGTCCCTGCGTGCGCTACTTCCCGGCGACCCCTGTGTTTTTAAAGTTAACGCAGGGGCCGCTGTAGAAAGGTATCCGGGACATCCTTGTGTCCTGAAAAGATCTTTCGGGACGCAGGGATGTCCCGAATGTGACGGGGGGTTCCTCTGCGGGCTGCTCAGTGGTGACCTCGGATGCCCCCCTGGCAGGGCCAGATTAAGGCTGCCTGGAGCGGAGCACGTCATTATGATGCCCCCCCCCCCCCGACAGTCCCAATCCCCCCCGCCGACAGTCCCCCCCCCCCCCGACAGTCGCCCTTCACTTCCACTGAGTGGAACAGGAGTCAGGCCCCCGTTAAAATAAAACAGGCTGCATGGTCTAAAATCACTTTAGTTCAGGTCACTCTTTGCAGCTGTCGCAAAGTTACAACCCCCATTATGTCTGGAGAGCTTCAGGCGTTATAGGAGTTGTAGTTTTGTAACAGCTGGAGCCTCATATACAGTGTCATCCATTATTACTGCAAAACTTAGAAGTGACAAGAGATCTAATGGGACAGTCAGGAGAATACACAAACATAAAATGACTCACAGGAGACGTCTTCTCTGTTATCTTTCCTTTTCTTCTTCCTCTGGTCCAGACGCCATGTCTTCTTCCAGCGCCATCTTCCTCTGTAAAGCACTCAGACGGATCCCTCCAAGGAAAAGCCCAGAATAAAGGCAGCGCACAAGACTTCAAAGGTAAAATGGTTTATTTACCTGGCATGCAACGCGTTTCGCTGGATAACCAGCTTCATCAGGCATTCCCCCCCTGCTCATCATTCCCCCCTGCTCATCATTCCCGCTGCTCATCATTCCCCCCCTGCTCATCATTCCCCCCTGCTCATCATTCCCCCCTGCTCATCATTCCCCCCTGCTCATCATTCCCCCCCTGCTCATCATTCCCCCCCTGCTCATCATTCCCCCCCTGCTCATCATTCCCCCCTGCTCATCATTCCCCCCCTGCTCATCATCCCTCCCTGCTCATCATTCCCCCCTGCTCATCATTCCCCCCCTGCTCATCATTCCCCCTGCTCATCATCCCCCCCTGCTCATCCTTCCCCCCTGCTCATCATCCCCCCCTGCTCATCATTCCCCCCCTGCTCATCATTCCCCCCTGCTCATCATTCCCCCCCTGCTCATCATTCCCGCCCTGCTCATCATTCCCCCCCTGCTCATCATTCCCCCCTGCTCATCATTCCCCCCTGCTCATCATTCCCCCCTGCTCATCATTCCCCCCTGCTCATCATTCCCTGCTGCTCATCATTCCCTGCTGCTCATCATTCCCCCCTGCTCATCATTCCCCCCCTGCTCATCATTCCCCCCTGCTCATCATTCCCCCCATGCTCATCATTCCCCCCTGCTCATCATTCCCCCCTGCTCATCATTCCCCCCTGCTCATCATTCCCCCCTGCTCATCATTCCCTGCTGCTCATCATTCCCTGCTGCTCATCATTCCCCCCTGCTCATCATTCCCCCCCTGCTCATCATTCCCCCCTGCTCATCACCCCCCCATGCTCATCATCCCCCCTGCTCATCATCCCCCCTTGCTCATCATTCCCCCCCTGCTCATCATTCCCCCCCCTGCTCATCATTCCCCCCCTGCTCATCATTCCCCCCCTGCTCATCCTTCCACCCCCCCTGCTCATCCTTCCACCCCCCCTGCTCATCATTCCACCCCCCCTGCTCATCATTCCCCCCTGCTCATCATTCCCCCCTGCTCATCATTCCCCCTGCTCATCATTCCCCCTGCTCATCATTCCCCCCCTGCTCATCATTCCCCCCCTGCTCATCATTCCCCCCCTGCTCATCATTCCCCCCTGCTCATCATTCCCCCCTGCTCATCATTCCCCCCTGCTCATCATTCCCCTTCGCTCATCATTCCCCCCTGCTCATCATTCCACCCCCTGCTCATCATTCCCCCCTGCTCATCATTCCCCCCTGCTCATCATTCCCCCCTGCTCATCATTCCACCCCCTGCTCATCATTCCACCCCCTGCTCATCATTCCACCCCCTGCTCATCATTCCACCCCCTGCTCATCATTCCCCCCTGTTCATCATTCCCCCGTGCTCATCATTCCCCCCTGCTCATCATTCCCCCCCCCCTGTTCATCACTCCCCCTGCTCATCATTCCCCCCTGCTCATCATTCCCCCCCCTTCTCATCATTCCCCCCTGCTCATCATTCCCCTCCTGCTCATCATCCCCCCCACTGCTCATCATTCCACCCCCCCTGCTCATCATTCCACCCTCTGCTCATCATTCCCCCCTGCTCATCATCCCCCCACTGCTCATCATTACCCCCCCTTCTCATCATTCCCCCCTGCTCATCATTCCCCCCCCTCATCATCCCCCCTGCTCATCATTACCCCCCCCCCACTGCTCATCATTCCCCCCCATCATTCCCCTCCGCTCATCATTACCCCCCCTGCTCATCATTACCCCCCCTGCTCATCATTACCCCCCCTGCTCATCATTAACCCCCTCTGCTTCATCATCCTCCCCCATTCATAATCCTCCCCTGCTCATTGCTCCCCCCTCCTCCTGCTTTTTCTATTTTTCATATTTACTTACCTGGCCGCGCTCGGCAGGCTCAGGTAGCGTCGGGTCTCGTGGGCTTTGAAGAGTTACGTCTCCTGCGGCTCCTCTGCACGACGTCACTCGTCATTTCCTGCAGCGCTGGGGTGTAATGAAGAAAACTGTGCCCTGTAGCGGCGCGGCTGCCAGAAATGAGGAGTAACGTCCCTGACACTGTGCATAGGAGCCGCAGGAGACGTCACAGCCCACATGACCTGACGCATTACCTGAGCCTGCTGAGCGCGACCAGGTAAGGAAATATGAAATATATAAAAAGCAGGAGGAGTCCGGGGCAGGCCCACAGGAGCCGCCGCTGGTCACTGTTTTAAAGTGGCCGCAGTCGGGCTATCGGGGGCCCCGATCCGCTATTAAGCAGCCCGCAGGGATATCCCGAATGTGACGGGGCCCCCTGCGGGAACGGGGCCCGGAGCAGGTGGTCCATGAGCGCCAATGAAGATCCGGCCCTGCCCCCTGGACTTGATTAGAGTGTGCCTGGGCACACCCGGCATACCCCGTGCGCACACCTATGCTCATAGATGAGGTATACCTATGATGAAAATGACAGGCCTCTCTCATCTTTTTAAGTGGGAAAACTTGCACAATTGGTGGCTGACTGAATACTTTACCCCACTGTTTATAGAACGCCAATGGTGCAGCACTCCAATAAGCAAAAAGTGAATTTATTTACTCTTCTCTCAAAATAAATTATTTACTCATCTCTCTAAATAAATTCAGTTTTTGCTTATTGGGGTGCTGCACCATTGGCATTTTTTTTTTAATCAGGATGAACCCTGATCAGGTTTGGGGTGCTGGCATCACAACACATACATATATACACACACACACACACACACACACACACACAGTTGTAGCTGCTTATTGGTTGTGTGGACAAGGTCTTGTTCTAACCTTGACCCTGCAAGTGTGATGCATACAGATGAGGGCTCTATCTGACAGCAGTGGCAATGGAGTTAGGAAGGTAAGTGTAGTTTTTTTTTTTTTAACAAAGTATCAGCTGCCTGCGCACATAAAATACAAACGGACATTTCCCTGGAAAACCCTTTAAGACAACCCTGATATGTGCCTGGATTGTTGAAAGTGTGTTTAAGTTTGTGTCATGGATTGTTGGAACCATGTCCTGTGGTCCCATGAGACCAAGATAAACTTATTTGGTTCAGATGTTGTCACACATCTGTGAGGGCAACCAGGTGAGGAGTACATAGACAAGTTTGTCTTGCCTACACTGAAGCATGATAGTGGGAGTGTCATGGTTTGGGCCTCCATGAGTGCTGCTGGCACTGGGGGGGGGGAGCTACAGTTCATTGAGGGCACCATGAATGCCAACATGTACTGTGACATTCTGAAGCAGAACATAACATGATATGACCCTAAACACACCTCCAAGATGACCACTGCCATGCTAAAGAAGCTGATGGTAAAGGTGATGGACTGGCCAAGCAAGAGGATCCATAAACGGAAGGTAGGGGAGCACAAGGTCTCTAACATCCACCAGCTCTATGATATCATCAGTGGAAGAGGACTCCAGTGACAACCTGTGAAGCTCTGATGAACTCCATGCCCTAAAGGCTTAAAGGGGTACTCCACCCCTGGGGACCCTTGCAATCTCTCCTGCTGCACCCTTGCTCGTGAGCTGCACGGAGCGAAGATCGCTCTGAGGCTGATGACGGGCGATACAGGGGAGGTGTATCGTGATGTCCCAGCTCCACCCCCTCATGACATCACACCCCGCCCCCTCAATACAAGTTTATGGGAGGTTGCGTGACGGCACTAAACGTACCGTCAATGATTTGTACTCTGATTGGTCCTTGGTTATTAGTAGTGTACCCTAAGGTTCAGTGCTGGGCCTGCTCTTGTTTAATGCATTTATTAATAATATAGAGGATGGGATTAACAGCTCTGTTTCTATCTTTGAAGATCACAGCAACCTTTGTAGCACGGTACAGTCTATAGAGGATGTTACAAGATGATTTGGATAGACTAAGTGTCTGGCAAATGAGGTTCAATGTGGATAAATGTAAAGCTATGCATATGGGTATGGAAAATTTGCATGCATCCTTTGTCTTAGGGAGGGGGGGGGGGAGGGTGTTAAACTAGGAGAATCACTGGTAGAGAAGAGCCTTGGAGTACTGTACTTGTAGATCATAGACTACAGAATAGCATGCAATGTCAGGCAGCCGCTTCTAAGGCCAGCAGGATATTGTCCTGTATCAAAAGGCATGGACTCCAGGGACTGGGACGTCATTCTACCCCTTTGTAAAGCACTGGTACGACCTCACCTGGAATATGCTGTTCAGTTTTGATCACCAGTTCATGTTGTGGAGCTGGAGAAGGTGCAGAGATGCGCATCTAATATGGGGCATGGAACATCTTAGCTACAAAAGATTAAAATAATTACATTTGTTTAGTCTTGAAAAGAGACGTTTAAGGGGGGATGATCAAGGTATATATAAGTATATAAATGGCCCATACAAAAATATGGGGAAAAACTGTTCCAGGTTAAAACCCATCAAAGGACAAGGGGGCACTCCCTCTGTCTGGAGAAGAAAAGGTTTGGTCTAAAGGGGCGACACGCCTTCTTTACCATAAGAACTGTGAATTTATGGAACAGTCTACCTCAGGAACTGGTCACAGCAGAAACAGTTGAAAGCTTCAAAACAGGGTTAGATACATTCCTAGAACAAAATAACATTAATGCTTATGCAGAAATATAATCACATCCCTTCCCCTTCATCCCACCATACCCCTTCCCTTCAATTCCTTGGTTGAACTTGATGTATGTCTTTTTTCAACCATACTATGTAACTCTTTCTCAATGCATCAGATTTAGGGTTTGTAAACCTAAAATGCTTCAGTTGTTGGTTGTTTTTTGTTACACACTGCTGGGATGCTCACAATATATGGTTATTTGAGCAAAAAATAGAATTTCAGCCCAAACCCTAACTGCCGGACATTGGACTTTTTTCATTGTACACTGCATCTGTGGAGCTGCAACACTTTCAGCTGGTCCGTGTTTGCAGATTTACAAGGTATGCTTTGCTTTTCCTGTTGCTTATAATCCAACTTGCACAGTATATGCTAGTTGCTGCTAGTCTATAAACCTTGTGCCCACCACTGCACTGTGCTGTAACAATCAAATCCGAACAAAACCCTAGACGTCTATATTAATGAATTAAATGAAACAGAAAACAGAAAAGTACAGATAGCAACTAGAGGTCAGAAATGGCATCTGCCAATGACTGTTTAAATAAAGATTTTACCATGAAGTCACTCCAGAGCGAAGCACTTGAGCAATGACAATATATACAGAGTAAAGGTCATTTTTCAGCATTCATTAATATGAGGAAATGTTGCAGCTAGAAAATATCAAGACAGATGTAGCAATAAATTGTAAGTTATTCTGTGGGGATATTGCTCTAGATGGAAGTCTTCTCTCCCCATAAAAACAAGCCGCACAATTCACTTTAATGGATCTTCCATTTATATATTGTAATTATACCGGTCACATTACAGATAGACTGAAGTAGATACAAAGAGGGAATATGACAGCAAACACAGTGGTACATTTAGGGTGTATGGAACCTAAAGCAAGAGATACATTACAGACCTAAAGGGGAACTCCGGTACTTAATAACTTATCCCCTACACACAGGATAGGGGAAAGGTGTTTTATCATGGGGGTCTTGGCACAGTCTTTATAATAGTGCTTAATATTGTGTCCCCTCAAAATAACTTTACACACAGCCATTAATGTCTAAACCTTGGCAACAAAAGTGAGTACACCTCACCTAAGTGGAAATATTAAAATAGGGCTCAATTTGCCACTTCTCCTCCATGTCATGTGACTCGTCAGTGAAACTAAGCTTCAGCACAGTGAAAAAGACCATATAGCGGCTTCATGGGACAGGTTCCATGTGTATGCTTGAGTGCATGTGCTCAGCATCCTATTCAGAGGTTGTCTTATGGAAATAGACATATAAGTGCTGGCAACAGTTTTCTGAAGACAGTCGGGCTAAGGATATGGATTACTGGAATCATGTCCTGTGGTCTGATGAAACCAAGATTAACTTATTTGGTTCAGATAGTGTGAAGCGTGTTTGGCTACAACCATATGAGGAGTACAAAGACACGTGTGTCTTACCTACAGTCAAGCATCATGTTAGAAGTCTCATGGTCTGGGGCTGTATGATTGCTGCTGGCACTGGGGGGGACGGGCTACAGTTCATTGAGGGAGCCATGAATGCCAACATGTACTGTGACATTCTGAAGCAGAGCATGATCCCCTCCCTTCAGAGACTGGGCAGCAGGGCAATATTTCAATATGATAACAACCGAAAACACACCTCCAAGATGACCACTGCCTTGCTGAAGGAGCTGAGGGTAAAGGTGATGGACTGGCCAAATATATCTCCAGACCTAAACCCTATTGAGCATCTGTGGGGCATCTTCAAACAGAAGGTGGAAGAACGCAAGGTCTCTAACATCCACCAGCTCCGTGATGTCATTAGTAGGATGGAGAAGGACTCCAATGGCAACCTGTAAAGCTCTGATGAACTCCACACCCAAGAGGCTTAAATGGGCACTGTAATATATATATATATATATATATATATATATATATATATATATATATATTTGTTTTTGTTTTTTTGCATATGATACATACAGCAGGTAAAATAAATATGATTTGTAATGTATTCCCTGTAAAAAAAAATGTGTTTATGTCACTTTCATGGCCTTATAAATCTGCCCACTAGGGGTCTCCCTTCTGATCCAGACTGCATTTTGTCTGCTCAGAAGCAAAGACTTTGGTCTCCTGCTGGACTGGAAGAAGACCAAACTCAGGAAGTGCGGTCTGGCCGTCATACACAATGGAATTGTTCCTCAGTGCTCCCCTCCTGCAACTGCCGGCGGGGCTGGGATTCGCATCGCGGGACGCGCCTGCATGCAAATGCCAGCCCGTCTCCCACCTCCGCCCACCTCCATTCCCTCTGCTTTCTTGCAGTGCCGACGCGTGTGACCCCCATCTCCTAGAGCGCGTGCGCTCTAAATTTTAAAGGACCAGTACGCCCTTAAAGGTGATGTCCAGTGCTGAAAAACTTTTCCCGTATTCTAAGGATAGGGGATAAGTTTCAGATCGTGGCGGGTCCGACCGCTGGGGCCCCCCCCGCGATCTCCTGTATGGGTCACCGGCAGCCCCCGGGAAGGGGGCGTGTTGGCCACCGAATGAAGTGGCGGCTTACACGCCACCTCAATACAACTCTATGGCAGAGCCGGAGCGCTGCCTTCAGCAATCTTCAGCTATGCCATAGTGATGTTTTGAGGGACATAGGGATGTATTGGTCGCCGCTTCGTGCGGTGGTCGACACCCGCTATCTGGCCAGTGAGCTGGGGCCCCGTACAGGAGATCGCGGGGGGCCCCAGTGGTCCGACCCGCCACAATCTGAAACTTATCCCCTATCCTTAGGATAGGGGATACATTTTTCAGCACTGGACTACCCCTTTAATTAAATACATACACCTGCACTGTTTTTTAAAAAAAAATTAATATCTGCCCCTCCCATCACTCCCTCCTGGATCTTTGTTGCCCCAGTGATTTTGAGTAAACATATGTTATTTAGCCTTGCTGTGTTCCTGACCATTGCATTCCTTGACCTGACCTTGCTCCTTGATGCCTGCCTATTGACCTCCTGCTATGTCCCCATCTACGCACATCTGCCGCCAGCCCTGACCTCCTGCTATCAAGACCACGTCTTGCCTATCCCTCCTGTACCTCCCATTACCCCAGCCGCCTTTGTGGTCGAGTCGTGCCAGGGGTAGCAACCTGGGTGACGCCTGCCGCAGCAAAACCATCCTTCTTTGCGTTGGGCTCTGGTGAAAACCAGCAGCACCTTAGACTCTTCTCCCTGGCACGGCCCACGTCATCTGCCACACAGGTCAAGCAAATCCACTACCACTCTGGTCCTGCCAACTGCCGTGAGTCTCTACAGTAAGATCCAGCCATGGATCCTGTTGAGGTACCTCTGCCTGATGTCTTGGATCTTCCCTCCGTCATGGTTCGTCAGTCACAGCAGTTAGCCTGTCAGGTGTAACAACTGAATCAATTGTCAGCCATTATGCAACAGCTTCTAGTCATGCAGCAACAGCAGCAGCCACAACCGACTCCAGTCTCTCCTCCTGTTCCTGCAGCTCCTTCCGGATTCAAGCCTCGTTTACCCTTACCCACGAAGTATGATGGTGATCCAAAGATGTGTCGAGGCTTCGTGACTCAGTGTTCCATCCATGTGGAGTTTATGGCTGATCAGTTCCTGACGGAATGAGCTAAGGTGGTGTTTGTAGTAAGTCTTCTGTCCGGAAAAGCCCTGGCCTGGGCTACACCTCTCTGGGATCATAATGATCCGGTTTCCTCTAACTTGACAGCCTTCCTTGCTGAATTACACAGTGTTTTTGATGAACCCACACGAGCCTCCTCTGCCGAGACAGCTCTTCTGATCCTCTGCTAAGGGAATTTCTCTGTTTACAACTGCGCGGTTCAGTTTTGCACTCTTGCCTCTGAACAAGCTAGGAACAATGAGGCCTTATGTGCTACAATTAGAAAAGGACTGTCCAGCAGAATTAAGGATGCTCTTGCAGCACGAGACCCTCCATCCACCCTGTGGAAACTAATCCATTTAGCCACACGTATTGCTGTGCATTTTTCCGAGAGACAGGAAGAAATCTGTCTGGAAAAATAACCCGTCCGAACACGGCAATTTCCTCCACTTGGCAGCCATGTTCCAACGTCCACCTCTACAGTCTTTTTTGCCTCTTGACGAAGAGGCTATGCAAGTGGACTGTACTCGCCTAACACAGCTGGAAAAATCCCGAAGACACAATGAGAATTTGTGCCTATATTGTGCCAGTCCAGAGCACTTTCTCAAAGACTGTTCTATACATCCAAAGTGTCCGAGAAACGCTCGCACCTAGGACATGTGGGAGAGACGTCCCTAGAATACTACCTCTCCTCGTTTGACCACTTCTGTTCAAATCTACGTTTCTGCCAAGTCTTCATTTATTGCTTCTGAATTTTTGGACTCAGGGTCCGCTGGCCACTTCATTGATGCCTCCTTGGTACGTAAATGTCGTCTACTTGTGACCCGGCTTTCTAAGCCCTTGTTTATTTCTTCAGTTAATGGATAGAGACTGGACTGTAACGTGCTATTCCGCACCGAGCCTCTCGTCATGCAAGTGGGACTCTTGCATAAGGAAAAAACGTTATTCTATGTGCTTCCTCATTGTTCTTCGGTGCTTCTTCTTGGTCTTCCTTGGCTCCAACTGCATTCTGAGCAACTTAACTGGAGATCGGGTGAAATCACACGCTGAGGACTATTTTGTCATAATCTCTGTCTTGTGCCAGTCTCGCCAAAGGCCGCCTCTTCTCATCCTCCTATGCCAGGTCTGCCTCCCATATCAAGATTATTCAGATGTATTCTGCGAGAAGCAGGCCGAGACCTTACCACTGCATCGTCTGTACGATTGCCCCATTAACTTGCAGCGTGGAACTGTGTTGTAATGCTCCAGCTGTCTTTCAAGAATTTGTCAATGACATTTTCTGAGACCTCCTCTACAACTGTGTTGTAGTATATCTGGATGACATTCTGATCTTCTCACCTAATTTGGAGGAGCATCTCTCACATGTCCGTCTGGTTCTTCAGCACCTCTGGGAGAATCTTCTATATGCTAAACTGGAGAAATGATTATTTGAGAGGTCTTGTCTTCCATAGTTTCTCACCAAGGTCTCCAGATGGATCCTGACAAACTGACTGTGGTATTGGATTGGCCTAGAGCTATTTGGATTTGCCAATTATTATTGTCAGTTTATTCCACATTTCTCCTCCTTGGTCGCTCCAATTGTGGCTCTCACTAAGAAGAGCTCTAACCCCAAGTCTTGGCCTCCTGAAGCCGAAGAGGCATTCTCTGGCTTAAAGTCAGCATTTGCCTCTGCTCCCGTGCATACTAGACCTGAGAAACCATTTCATTTGGAGGTAGATGCTTCATCCATATGAGCCGGTGCTGTTCTAACCCAGAAAAACTCCAAAGGCAAGATTGTAACCTGCGGTTTCTTTTATAAGACTTTCTCACCTGCAGAAAGGAACTACTCTGTTGGAGATAGGGAACTCTTTGCTATTAAATTAGCCTTGGAAGAGTGGCGTCACTTATTAGAGGGTTCACCCCGTCCGGTCAGCATCTATTCAGATCATAAGAACCTCCTATATCTCCAATCTGCTCAAAGGTTGAACCCTCACCAAGCTAGATAGTCTTTTTTCTTTTCCAGGTTTAATTTCTCCATTCATTTCCACCCAGCTAACTAAAACATCAGAGCTCATGCCCTTTCCAGATAATTCGATGTTGTGGGAACGGACTCTACAACTAGGCACATTATCCCTCCTGAGTGATTGATCTCTGCAGCTCAGCAAAGTCCTGAAATGGGGTCATTCTTCTTTGTTGGCAGGTCATCCTGGAATTCTCAAGACTTTACTACTAATCTCCTGGCACTACTGGTGGCTGCATCTTGAACGTGGTGTCTCCGATTTTGTCCGTTCCTGTGTTACCTGTGCAAGTGACAAAACTCCTTGGCAGAAACCTGCGGGACTCTTACAGCCCTTGCCCATTCCGGAGACTCCCTGGTCCCACATTGCTATGGACTTTATTACCGATCTGCCACCATCCCGTAATAACATGATCATCTGGGTGGTGGTTGTCCGATTTTCCAAGATGGCTCATTTCATTCCATTACCAGTCCTTCCATCTGCTCCACAGCTGGCGAAGCACTTTCTCCAACATATTTTTCGCCTTCATGGTCTTCCAAATCATATCGTCTCGGGTCACGGAGTTCAGTTTGTTTCCAAGTTTTGACAAGCTCTCTGTTCCCGTCTTGACATTAATCTGGACTTTTCCGCTGCCTACCATCCTCAGTCCAATGGTCAGGTGGAAAATCAAGTTCCGGAAACGTATCTCCGTCATTTTGTTTCTGCTCGTCAGGACAATTGGGTCGACCTTCTACCTCTCCATTTTTTGTTGTTTCCTGACATCATCTTTGTTCTCCTCTTCCAGTTCCTGTTTCCTCCAGTGTGCCAGCTGTCAATAATGTAGTCTGAAACTTCTCTTCCATTTGGCAGCAAACGCGGCATTCTTTGTCTCTTGCCTCTTCTTGCATGAAAGCCCAGGCTGTTAGGAAAAGAAGACCTCATCCGTCCTTCTCTTCTGGTGATAAAGTCTGTTTATCCTCCAAATTCATTTGTTTCAAGATTACTAGTTACAAGTTGGGTCCTCGTTTCCTGGGCCAGTTCAAGGTCTTGCAAAAAATCAATGCAGTCTCTTATAAACTCAGTTTGCCTTCTTCTCTTCGTATTCTCAATTCTTTCCATATATCCCTCCTCAAGCCTCTTATCATCAACCGGTTTTAACAAAAAAATCTTGTCACCATGCCTGTCTCTGGTTCTACTGATTTTTTCAAAGTTAAAGAAATTTTAGCCACTAAGACCATGAGAGGCAGACAATTCTTTCTGGTTGACTGGGAAGGTTATGCTCCTGATCTTGGGAGCTGGAGGAGAATATCCTGGACCGCGACCTTCTCAGGAACTTTTTGCACCGTAAAAAGAGGGGGAGACCAAAGGGGGGGGGGGTAATGTTACGGTCCATGCTCCTGCCATCCTGGCCATGAGCGCTCCCCTCCTGCTCCTGCTGACATGCCCGCATGCGGATCCCAGCCCGTCACTTACCTCCACCCTCCTCCGTTCCCTCTGCCTTCCTGCAGCATCGGCACGCGTGCCCCGTCTCTTAGTGCATGCGCACGCCGGTGCTCTAAAATTTAAAGGGCCAGTACACCCTTAATAAAGTACATGCACCTGCACTGTTTTTTAAATAAATATCTGCACCTCCCATCACTCCCTGCTGGATCTTTGTTGCCCCAGTGCCTTAGAGAAAGCATTTGTAGTTTAGCCTTGCCATGTTCCTGACCCTTGCATTCCGTGACCTGACCTTGCTCCTTCACGCCTGCCTATTGACCTCCTGCTATCCAGTCCATGTCCTGCCTATCCCTCCTGTACCTCACATTACCTCAGCCAGCTGTGTGATCGAGTCGTGCCAGGGGAAGTGATCTGGGTGCCACCTGCCGCAGCAAGACCATCCTGCTTTGCGGCGGGCTCTGGTAAAAACCAGCGGCACCTTAGACTCTGCTCCCTGGCACGGCCCATGTCATCTGCCACACAGGTCCAGCGGATCCACTACCACCAGAGTGTTCTGCCATATATATATGTATATAGTAAAGGCTGATGTTTCCACTAAAACTGGTTGCACACAACGCTACCTGACACTTGCTGAAAAGAGATGTTTTCCCTGTAGGGGATGGGTGAACTATGGCCTGATGAAGAAGGGTGACCTGTTCACTCACCCCACTACCTGGAGGACATACTCTATCAAATTCTATATGACGTGTGACACATCATACGTAGTATAAGTTTTGTGGTGCCCTCTATGTGTGGGAGACCACTTGGGATTTGAAAACGCGATTTAACCAGCACATGTATTCGATCAGGAAGAATAAATTGGATCTCCCTGTGTCGAGTCCCTTTGCGGAAAAGGGACATGGTGAGCGAGATCTACGCTTTATGATATTGGAACATATTCCAGTGTTGAAACGAGGGGGTGATAGGCAGGCTGTATTAAAAAAAGTGTGAATGAAAGTGGATTTACACACTCAACACTTTGAAACCGCATGGACTGAACGTGTCATTTAAAACATCCACAAGGATATTGAATAGGTAGAGGTGTAGGAGTGTACCTGCTTGATCTTATCTGTATCTGCATTGATATATTTTTGCACATTCAGTTGGATTATTATCTAATCATTTTTTCTTTGTTTGATTTCAGATAGCTATAGGAGGAGATGTCTTACAACACTCAACTGATGCATTGAAAATAATTTTTTTGTCTAACTAAGTTTAGAGACCAATGCAGAAATATATGGTAATTTATTTCTAGCAAGCAGCGTGTGGTTGTGTTAATTAGTTTTTTTCCATAAGCGGGCATGCTGGACCAGTCGCTTGATTGTGACTGGTCTGACTGCCTCTGCCATGGTTCTAATGAGTGTGACCCATGTCTGTTTAAAACAGCATGGGGTTCATACCCATAATTATACAGAATTTGTGCCACCTTTAGTGTGTTTGTTCTTTGCTGCTGCTAGTTCTTTGCCCAGTTTGTGATTTTCGCCAGTGCAGCTATGGTGTTCTCTGATAATACAACATATATGGTAAGGCTTTCCCTCAGTTAAGATGTCGCCAGTGAGCCCGAGATACAGAGTGCACAGGCGCAAACATAGCCTGACACTCTGTAATGAAGGAAAGTGTGTGCGCACATCGTGTATGTGCGACACGTGACAATACATGAATGCCGATTGGCTAATAACTCAGACGCATCATAGGCAGGCAGGGGCGTACCTAGAGCATTTGGCACCCGGGGCGGACCCTTTGTTTGGCACCCCCCCACACCCCCCCCCTTAATTACACCCCCTCCCTCCCCTCCCCCAGGGGCAGACTGACAACACTCGGGGCTCCCGGACCAAAAAAAAAGGCAAGGGCCCCTGCTAGGCTCTGCAGCTCGTCAATCTTCTGCCACGCTCCTATTCTACCCAAATCCCACACACAATAAATAAAAATGTATATATGTAAGAAACAATTTAACGTAGGTAAATTTCCATGACCAATAATACTGGTAAACAAGGAGTAAATATATACCACCACACAATAATTGGATAATACCGCCATATTGTACTGAATAAAACCACACAGACCAGTATACTATAAAGGATCTGTATACAATATAAGTGATTATATACAGGGCCATATGGCGGTAGATATCAGCTGTACACAGGATGCATATACCATATAAGCGATTACAGTTACATTTTGGGACTCACAATTACGTCTTTTCTGATCAATGGCGTCCTCTTTCCTTTTCTTCTCTGTCCTGATAAGACCGCCATGTGGATCTCTTAACATCTGCAGGAAAAACATGTCAGACTCTGCATATATTCAGCGCCCTCCTCTACACAATATTTCCATCTATAGGCCCACAAACTGTAATAATGCCCTCCTCGGTGTCCTGTACAGTAAAAGGGCAGGTAGGTAGGTAGCCAGGTAACCCCCTCTTTCCCATAGGTATATGCAGAGCTACGCCACACCCCCCTCTTTCCCATAGGTATATGCAGAGTTACACACACCCCTCGTTCCCATAGGTTTATTGCAGAGTTACACCCCCCCTCTTTTCCATAGGTATATGCAGAACTACACCCCCTCCTCTTTCCCATAGGTATATGCAGAGTTACACTTCCCCCCTCTTTCCCATAGGTATATGCAGAGTTACACCCCCCCCTCTTTCCTATAGGTATGTGCATAGCTACACCCCCCCTCTTCCCCATAGGTATATGCCAAGCTACACCCCCCTTCCCCATAGGTATATGCAGAGCTACACCCCCTCTCCCCCCTTCTCCATAGTTACAGTATATGCAGAGCCCCCCTCTCCCCCCTTTCCTATAGGTACAGTATATGCAGAGCACCCCCCTCCCCCCTTCCCTATAGGTACAGTATATGCAGAGCACCCCCCTCTCCCCCCTTCCCTATAGGTACAGTATATGCAGAGCACCCCCCTCTCACCCCCTTCCCTATAGGTACAGTATATGCAGAGCACCCCCCCCTCTCTCCCCTTCCCTATAGGTACAGCATATGCAGAGCACCCCCCTCCCCCCTTCCCTATAGGTACAGTATATGCAGAGCACCCCCTCTCCCCCCCCTTCCCTATAGGTACAGTATATGCAGAGCCCCTCCCCTCTCCCCCCCTTCCCTATAAGTATATGCAGATCACCCCCCCCCCTTCCCTATAGGTATAGGCAGGTTAAAAAAAAATTTGCTCACCTGATATCCCACGCAGCGATCTCCTCAGCAGCAGGGGCCGCGTCTTCTTCCCTCCACAGTGCAGGCGCCGATGAGTGATGTCATTGGCGCCTGTACTGCGTGCTGCATGGTGGCGGAGGTCACGTCTCCTCTGTGTAGCTGCAGATGCGGCTCACACAGAGGGGACGCCTTCTCCCGTATGTGCGTGTATCGCGCATACAGGAAAATGTAGCGCTGTCTGCTGGGGATCTGGGACGAGTGTCCCGGACCTCAGCAGCGCTGGTGGTGGCGACGGGTCAGTCCGCCCCTGGCACCCCCCTTGAGAGTGGTACCCGGGGCAGGCCGCCCCCCCCCCCCCCCCCTTGGTACGCCACTGATCATAGGGATCCAGTATGCGGCATGCGCAGGCGCAGCTGCATTGTAATAATGCCGGTGATGGCGGAATGCGTTTACAGATTATGCATCGGGTGAGTGTTTCGATATCTCCACCCCCTAATTAAAATGAGAGTCTTCACAGATGTGTATATATTGATGAATTATTTACTATTTTGGCAGTATCAGTTTTAAAAATAACTTAATATATAATGAGCACTTTATTACATGGAATAATTTACACTCTGTACACCTTATGCACTTTCATGATCTATACAATGTTGTAAAATGTTTATGATATTCACATAATGATGTAATTAACCCCTTAAGGACCCAGACACTTTTCAATGTAGGACCCGACCATTTTTTGAACATCTAACCACTTTCACTTTAAGCATTAATAACTCTGGGATGCTTTTACCTTTCATTCTGATTCTGAGATTGTTTTTTCATGACATATTCTACTTTATGTTAGTGATAAAATTTTGTCGATACTTGCATCGTTTCTTGGTGAAAGATTCCAAAATGTTTTGAAAAAATAGAAAATTTTGCATTTTTGTTAACTTTGAAGCTCTCTGCTTATAAGGAAAATTAATATTCCAAATAAATTATATATTGATTCACATATACAATATGTCTACTTTATGTTTTCATCATAAAATTGACATGTTTTTACTTTTGGAAGACATCAGAAGGCTTCAAAGTATAGCAGCAATTTTCCAATTTTTCACAAAATTTTCAAAATTGACATTTTTCAGGGACCAGTTCTGTTTTGAAGTGGATTTGAAGGGCCTTCTTATTAGAAATACCCCACAAATGACCCCATTATAAAAACTGCACCTTTTATGTGTTTCACAGGAATAGCAGCAAATTGATGGAGAAAATTCCAGATCTTCATTTTTTACACTGGCATGTTCTTGTAGACCCAGTTTTTGAATTTTTACAAGGGGTTAAAGGAGAGAAATCTTTCTAAAATGTGTAACCCAATTTCTCTCGAGTAAGGAAATACCTCATATGTGTAGGCCAAGTGTTCTGCTTGTGCACTAGAGGGCTCAGAAGGGAAGGAGCGACAGTGGGATTTTGGAGAGTGAGTTTTTCTGAAATGGCTTTTGTGGGGCATGTCACATTTAGGAAGCCCCTATGGTGCCAGAACAGCAAAAAAAAAGAAAACCCACATGGCATACTATTTTGGAAACTACACCCCTCAAGGCACATAACAAGGGTTCGTCCAGTGAGCCTTAACACCCCACAGGTGTTTCACGACTTTTTGTTAAAGTTGGATGTGTAAACGATTTTTTCTTTTCACTAAAATGCTAGTTTTCCCCCAAATTTTTAATTTTTACAAGGGATTATAGGACAAAATGCCCCCCAAAATTTGTATCCCCATCTCTTCTGAGTATGGAAATACCCCATGTGTGGACGTCAAGTGCTCTGCTGGCACACTAAAATGCTCAGAAGAGAAGGAGTCACATTTGGCTTTTGAAAAGCAAATTTGCTGAAATGGTTTTTGGGGGGCATGTCGCATTTAGGAAGCCCCTATGGTGCCAGGACAGCAAAAAAAAAAACATATTGCATACTATTTTGGAAACTAAACCCCTCAAGGAACGCATCAAGGGGTACAGTGAGCCTTAACACCTCACAGGTGTTTGACGACTTTTTGTTAAAGACAGATGTGTAAATGAAAAAACTAATTTTTTTCACTAAAATGCTGGTTTTCCCCAAAATTTTACATTTTTACAAGGGGTAATAGGAGAAAATGACCCCAAAATTTGTAACCTCATTTCTTCTAAGTATGGAAATACCCAATGTGTGGATGTCAAGTGCTCTGTTGGTGCACTACAATGCTCAGAAGAGGAGGAGCGCCATTGAGCTTTTGGAGACAGAATTTGGTTGGAATAGAAGTCGGGGACCATATGTGTTTACAAAGCCCCCCGTGGTGCCAGAACAGTGGAACCCTCCCACATATGACCCCATTTTGGAAACTACACCCCTCACAGAATTTAATAAGGGGTGCAGTGAGCATTTACACCCCACTGGCGTTTGACAGATTTTTGGAACAGTGGGCTGTGCAAATGAAAAATTACATTTTTCATTTTCACGGACCACTGTTCCAAAAATCTGTCAGACACCTGTGGGGCGTAAATGCTCACTGTACCCCTTTTACATTACATGAGGGGTGTAGTTTCCAAAATGGAGTCAAATGTTGGGGAGGTCCATTGTTCTGGCGCTATGGGGGCTTTGTAAACACACGTGGCCTTCAATTCCGAACACATTTTCTCTTCAAAATCCCAATGGCGCTCCTTCTCTTCTGAGCATTGTAGTTCGCCAGCAGAGCACTTTACATGCACATATGGGGTATGTTCTTATTCAGAAGAAATGGGGTTAAAAATTTTGGGGGCTTTTTTCCTATTTTTCCTTGTGAAAATGAAAAATTTTGGGTAACACCAGCATTTTTATTGAAAATTTTTTTTTTTACATTTTTCCATCCAACTTTGAAGAATTTTCATTAAACACCTGTGGGGTGTTCAGGCGCACTATGCCCCTTGTTATGATCCATGAGGGGTGTAGTTTCCAAAATGGGGTCACATGTGGGTATTTAATTTTTGCGTTTATGGCAAAACCACTGTAAAATCAGCCACCCCTGTACAAATCACCAATTTAGGCTTCAAATATATATAGTGCACTCTCACTCCTGAGCCTTGTTATGCGCCCGCTGAGCATTTTACGCCCACATCTGGGGTATTTCCGTACTCAGGAGAAATTGCGTTAGAAATTTGGGGGTCTTTTTTTCCTTTTAACACTTGCAAAAATAAAAAGTATGGGGCAACTCCAGCATGTCAGTATAATTTTTTATTTTTTTTACACTAGCAGGCTGGTGTAGCCCCCAACTTTTCCTTTTCATAAGGGGTAAAAAGAGAAAAAGCCCCCCAAAATTTGTAGTGCAATTTCTCCCGAGTATGGAAATATCCCATATGTGGCCCTAAACTGTTTCCTTGAAATACGACAGGGCTCCGACGTGAGAGATCGCCATGCGCATTTGAGGACTAAATTAGGGATTGCATAGGGGTGGACATATGGGTATTCTACGCCAGTGATTCCCAAACAGGGTGTCTCCAGCTGTTGCTAAACTCCCAGCATGCCTGGACAGTCAGTGGCTGTTCGGAAATGCTGGGAGTTGCTGCTTTGCAACAGTTGGAGGCTCCGTTTTGGAAACACTGCCGTACAATACGTTTTTCATTTTTATTTTTTTATTGGGGGGGGCGGGGGGGGGGGGTACAGTGTAAGGTTTATGTAGTGTTTTGTACCCTTTATGTGTTAGTGTAGTGTAGTGTAGTGTTTTTAGGGTATGTTCGCACTGGCAGAGGTTTACAGTGAGCTTCCCGCTAGAAATTTGCACTGCGGCGAAAAATTTGCCGTAGCTCATACTTGAAGCAGGAAACTTACTGTAAACCCGCCCGTGTGAATGTACCCTGTACGTTCACATGGGGGGGCAAACCTCCAGCTGTTTCAAAACTACAACTCCCAGCATGTGCTGACAGACCGTGCATGCTGGGAGTTGTAGTTTTGCAACAGCTGGAGGCACACTGGTTGAAAAACCTTCAGTTAGGTTCTGTTATATAACTCAGTATTTTCCAACCAGTGTGCCGCCAGCTGTTGCAAATTTACAACTCCCAGCATGCACTGATGCTGGGAGATCTAGTTATGCAACAGCTGGAGCTACGCAACTACAACTCCCAGCATGCCGAGAAGGCTGTTTGGGCATGCTGAGATTTGCAGTTTTGCAACATCTTGAGGGCTACAGTTAGAGACCACTGCACTGTGATCTCCAAACTGTATACCTCCAGATGTTGCAAAACTACAAATCCCAGCATGCACAGACAGTAAACTGCTGTGTGGGCATGCTAGGAGTTGTAGTTTTGCAAGTCTAGAGTGCAGTATAGAGATCACTGTGCAGTGGTCTCTAAACTGTAGACCTCCAGCTGTTGCAAAACTGCAAATCCCAGTATGCCCAAACAGCTGTCTGGGCATGCTGGGAGTTGTAGTTTTGCAACATCTGGAGGGCTACAGTGTAGAGACCACTGTATAATGGTCTCAGACTGTAGCCCTCCAGATGTTGCTAGGCAACTTACCGCCTTCCGTCGGATCCAGGGAGCCATCCTCTTCTGCCGCACGACATCACCGCAGCCGATCGCGTCCCGCAGCCTCCAACAATGGGTAAGTGGATCTTCGGCGCCTGGTCCCCTTCGGTTCCCTGTTCTGCCCTGGCTATTGTGGGTGGGCAGAATGGGGAAAACGAAAGTTAACCCCACCGCCCCCGATCTGCTATTGGTCGTCGCGTCTGATGATCAATAGCAGGGATGGGGGGGGGTCTGATGACCCCCTTGGCATTTGCGCGGGGTGCCTGCTGATCGATATCAGCAGTCACCCCAGTCCGGACCGAAATTCCCACGGGCGTACAGGTACGCCCTGGGTCCTTGAGACCCAGGTACAGAAGGCGCATGCATACGCCCTAGGTCCTGTACGGGTTAATACACCTTGGTACCAGTTGATTGGTACCCCTATTTATATGTGTGTAAACCCTTTGAATGTGCACTGTTTGAAAAAGAGTCTGGTTGAAACGTTGCTTGCTGTGAAAACACTTTTTATAATGGAATAAATCACTGAGTATTTTTTTTCACCTTACTATGTGTGCTGCAGTGAGATCCTTTATAGTTGTACAAAAGGTGGGCTCCTGACCATAGCCCCAGAAACTGCATGCACCAACCACTTTTTTCTACTCTTCAGGTGTGTGTCTTCATATATATATATATATATATATATATATATATATATATTTTTAGTAAATGATTACTAAATTAGTCATGCATATTCATCATGCTCTTCTATCCTGTTGAAATCCAGGATTCCAGAATGCAGCATATGTTTCGAAGGCATCAGTGACTCTTAGCAGCTCTGTGTAACACAGACTGGCACATTTACAGGTGGTCTTGGCTCTGGGTCACTTCAGTTGTCACACTGAGAGATATGGAGTGATGAGCTCCGCATTCACATTAGCAGCAGATGTGATAGCGTCACAGCTCTGCCATCCTGATTCAGTCAGATGTGGAGAATAGTGAGATGAGCTGACATGGACTCTGGCTGCTGTTCCTAATATGATTAAGTGAGCCGATCATTTACATCAACCGCTTAACTCATTACCAGCCTGAACAATGTGTGTGGTGAAGACTGACCACACAAGGGACAACTGGTAAATATTGGGCATCATGTTTCTAAGGCTAAGTTTCCACTAGTTTTTTTTCCTGTCAGGTTTTGGATATCTGCCACTGCAGTTTTTGAGCCAAAGTCAGAAGTGAATCCATAAGGGAGGAGAAGTGTAAGTCCTTCCTTTATATGTCCTATTCCTTTTGAATACACTTCTGGCTTTGGCTCAAAAACTGCAGTGACAGATCTCTAAAAACTGCCAGAAAACCAGTGCTACTCTTGTCTGGTTCTGCATTTCCAGTCCTTTTTATAGTTATCATTGTTACCCTCCCAGTTCTGCAACTTTCTAAATCTGCAATATGTATTTGAAATCCACACAATTGTCAAAGTACTTCAAGCTTCGTAACAAGTGAATGAAAACATTTTTTATTCCATATTCTGCATACAGATCTTTTCCATGATTAACTATTAGACTGATGCCAAAGAATGTCATAGAGAAAGAGCATGGAGAATTCCCATAGTGATATGTTCAATAGGTGATGGAATAAATACCTCAGAGCACTGTCAGCGGGATAACGATGATCAGGAACACAACTCTGTTTGTAGAATTAGGAGATGTTTTTATGGTGGTGAGTTCTGACTGGCTTATTTAGGCTACCTGCACACTGCCTTTGTAGACATCCCCGCTGGAGGTTGATCTCGTGATCTGTAGGGGGACCAGGAAAGCATTGCCATGAGGATACCTGGGTAAATGTTTTTTTTCTGCACTTCTGCAGTAAAATCTGAAAAACGTGACTTCATTAGGGAAGAAAACATTTTTAACGGAAAAAAAAACTTTTCCATCTGGTGTGAATGTATCACTAAGCTAAGATGCTGGCTGCAGCAATGCATCTTATGGCAAAGTACCAAGGTGGAAGGCCCTCATTTCACTCATTGTCATGTTGTTAATTCCATTACGGGCATTAAGAAACATCTAGAATTCCAGTGCTGATGTTTCCCATTTCTATGACCAATGTAATGGTATGTGCTATTAATCATGTATTGCTGTTGGCAATCATACGGTTTTCATTGTAGTTTCTTGAAAGACCCCCACCATGGCATTGTGAATTTTGCCTCATTGATATCTTAAGTGTAAATATTTCATAGCAGAAGATCCAGCGAGGAGCGGGAAGCGTCTGCTTTATAAAACTAATTGAATATTTCTTTGTCTGATTATTTTAGAACAGATGTGCGGAGGACAATTCAATTACAGATAATTCCCACTGCCCAGTATGTCTGATGATCTCTTAGGTAACACAAGTTCTTAAGCATGGGGTCTTCTCAGAGTGTTTAATTTACCATCTTATGAGAGAACTGTAGTGGGAAAACTGTTCTCATAATGTGATTTCCCTAAACAGGCCTTGCATAGGAAATGTACAGCAATTAAATGAAGGCTATGGTAATGAAAATGTTCTATATTGCTGTAAATATAAAATGTAATCAACCATGGTACATAGAGCCTGTGCCATGCAGAGCAGTCTCCATGGGTCAGCTCTTACTTTATATATGTACTACGATATTGACTAGATTCATTCTCTGAATGTAGTCTGGGGTTTGACTCATCAATGTAGGGACAGGGTCATCAAGTCCTTAAAGAAACAACTCCTGTTGTAAACGATGCTGAGACTGGCAAACAACACATTTTTTAAGACTGTGGTAAAAAAAACTCTTAGTGCTTATATACAGTCCCCATTATGATAGAGTGCCTATTTGAATCAATGACCATCATATACAGTAATATATATGGATAGGCTGGGTCTTTCAGTACAGGAGCTACTCTTGGTGGCTCTCCAAACTGGCACTTAGATGGAGTTCCTGAGAGCTCCCCCTCCCCATGATGTCCATAAGACATGATGTCCTTAGTGGGGTCATAAAATCCTTAATTTTCAATAGCAATTTCTAGCTCTGTTCTAACTGGTTGGAGCTTTGCTGTTGTCGATAACTCCTGAAATCCCTTTAAAGGGGCTCTCCACTGCCCCCAGCGTTCAGAATATTTTGTACCAAAATGCTGGGTGTGTCATGACCACGCCCCCTCAATTCAAGTCTATGGGAGGGGGTGTGGTAGCTGCCACGCCCCTCCCATAGACTTGCATTGAGCTGGTGTGGCGTGACGTCAAGACCCCAGCAGGCCACAGGCTGGGGCAGTGGAAAACCCCTTTAAAGTAAGTGGTTGCCAGAGGATGTTTCCATCAGCCTTATCCCTCTGTAGTGGCCTTTGTAGGGAAAATGTAGTATTTCTTGGAATCATTAAAGGGGGTTTAGCAAGATCATCTGTATATCCCCTTATGGGGTGAAAGAGGGGCAAAGGAGGGATGGCGATGTATTACCACCTACAGAATTGTGATGGTAAAGCAAGGGGTCAAAGTTTCTAGTGGTGACTGCCTCACAGGAGAAGATTATAAAAACAAAAGGGGCTTCAAAATGCTGAAAGTGAATTTTTGCCTACCCTTGGTGGTTGTGCAATCCAAACACAACTTTGGAATCAGTGTATATAAATATGATGTGGCATCTCTCTGGAGCCTTCCCAATCAAATAGCACTGCAATATCACAAACGATTCCTACAAGAAAAGGACAGGATTTTCTGACAGGTGCCAAGAGAGCCTTTACTCCAAGAAGGTATGTAACAAAAAGGTTTATTATTCAGCATGCAACGTATTTCACTGCAACCGCAGCTTCCTCGGGCAACAGGAACGGAAAGGAGATTTTTGTGTATTTATCAAATGTGCACTGTCTAAAAGAAAACTTGTACTAGTACTTAAAATAAAATAAAAAAATGGGAAATAATGCAGACTGCCTCCAGATCAATGAGTAATTTACAGTAATCATCTAGTAACCTCTTAACCATTTGTAACCATTTGTGATCAGACAGGGGCACGTGTATGGCAGACACTGTTCAGTCCCATATTAAGCTAATAAGTAGTTTGTTTGTGGTTCTCATAGACATCCCTATTAGGAGTGTAATATTCCTTAATCTCAAGATATACTTTCCCTCTGTAATTACAGCTCATTGAGCCAATGTACATCTGCAGAATGCTGAATGCTATGACACTGCAAAACTGCTTAGCCAGAAATTAGATGTGAACTCATGAGTGGAAAAAAAACATGAGTGGAAAAAAAACATGAGTGGAAAAAAATATAAGGTACGTAGCATAATAATATAAATTATGTGATATTACAAAATGGAACATACTGGGAGATCCAGGCTGTATAGACTCACCATTGCTCATATCCTCTGCGCACTAGAGGTGGGAGCTAGTATACAGAGCAATGGTGACGTTCCAATAAAAAAGTGGAATAAGATAGCTAAAGCATATCTGATGCCACTCGTGCCCATAGGTTGCATGGGATATTTTAACTTGATACATACCAGAATAGTGTTACTGTGCGATTCCCCATAGCTTGCTTACCATGACTGTGCGGAAATCAACTTCCATTTTGCCTTTTTGGCTCATTATAGAACACATTTGCAGCAGCTTTTAGCTCTAATAGGACATTTTTCTAGACACATTTATTAGGAGGCTTCACAAATGCTATAAATGAAAAGAGGCTGTTAATTTAAAGTCACTCCACTTTTGGCTTGTTAGTGGATTGTAATACGGTTACAATGATCCAACAAGTGTATGACAACTTTAATAAAGAGGCCTCTTAACGGGAGGCTAACAGATATTTGTAGATAGAAAAGGTAGAACAAAGATAAAAACACCAGAAGAGCCTCTGCTTGCTAAACAAGACATCAATAGCTAAATAGCTGCTAAAACCGGCACTGATGGAGGGATTTATTTCTTCATTAATGTGGCACTGAAGCCTCAATAACTGTTTTCTGTTGTTTGGTTCATAGAGATTGACTATACATCTTTGACACAATTATAAAATAGATGAGAGAACAAAATCTTACCACTCAATGGGACGGCCCCCAAGGATCAGTACATTTATACACATAGAGGGACATTTATCAATGTTTGCTTATGTATTCTTTTTTTTAGTAATTTTTTCCTTACTTTTTTTTTGCTTATGTGTGACTTATTTATCAACTGGTGTCAGCCTATTGATAATTTTCTTTCACGTAAGCAATTTTTTCTTTTTTACTTTGGTAGTAGCTTTTTCTGCTCCATGTTTGAGCTGGAGTAAATTTAGTAAATTTTTAACCTTGTTGCGACTTTTTTTTGCGCAGTTGCGACTGTCGCAGTTAATAAATACCAGACTACCCATAGTCCATTTAAAAGTTATTACTACGTAGTTAAGTTTTGGAAAACTTGCTTTTCTCGCTTTACAGTCAAAATGTCGCAAGAAAAATCACGTAGTCGCAGGTGCGACATTTGTGCAACATTTTTAGTCTTTTTCCTGCAAAATAAAAATAATAGCCACCAAAGATTTTTGGATCACATACTGGTTGTTACTTTTCAAGCTCATTCAGTAGACATGTGCAGAACCAAAAATTTTGTTTCTTTTCGTTTTGTTTTCAAAAATCTTCGGTTCTGTGAATATTCGGAACGCTGTTAATTCGTTATATTCGGTTTTCGGATGCATAGGCTAAAATTTTTTTAGTTTTCGGATGTATTCGTTAATAACATCGAACGCATTCGTTAATTTGGATCTTTTGTTATATCTGTAAAATTCGTTTAATTTAGCATTCGTTACTAAACGAAATGCACATTAGTTTCACTTGCTGATCCTCTTTAATAATAAATAGCAGGTGTTACCTTAGGATTCTTGTTGTTTTCACCTTTTTTTTGCAGTTTTCTCTGTGTGGGAAGGCAAGTTTTCCTCAGGTAAACCCAATGAAAAAAATCTAATTAATTCTTTATATTCGGTTTACTGATAACGAATGGATTCGTTATTCGGTAACATGCATTATTCGTTATGCGTTATTCAACGAATGCATTCGTTAACTGTATATTTGTATTCTTTTTCGGAAATATTCAATTTTTTTATTTGTGCATTCGGATTGTAACGAACACCCGAAAACGGGAAAATTTAAGTTTAGTATTCGTTCCGAAACGAATTGCACATGTCTATCATTCAGCCCCAGTAGAATATCTTTGCTAGACCAGTACCAATTAGAATATTACCTCCCCCAATATCTGTGGATAAAAATAGAAGAATTATCTTATCTGAAAAATCATTGGGTAAAACCACTGAATTTAATGTTTAAATGGTAGTATTACTATATTCATCTTCTTTGGTTTAACAAGGAGTGTGGGGTTAAGGTACAGAATGAACTACCAATTTGAGATTGGAAGGGTAATCCAGATTTGACTACCATAGCATGTTTGACTTACTAGTATTAAAGGGGTTATTCACCATAAGGTGATTTTAGTACGTACCTGGCAGGCAGTAATGGACATGCTTAGGAAGGATCTGTGCTTGTCTTGAGGCTAAATGGCTATGTTGTGAGATTACCATAACACTGTGGCTAGCTGTTTGTGAACTGGTATTTCCTGTTTGACTTTTCTTTTTTTGACTACAATTCCCACAATTACATTTTCCTCCCTCCCACACATCAGCCACCCCACCATTGAAACATAAATGAGCTGCATCCATCAAAAGACCTGTGGTTTTCAATCAGGGTGCCTACAGCTGTTGCATTAGTTGCAGATTGATCTCTCTCCCACCAAGCGATCGCTCCACCCATTGAAGCAGACAGGCTCCCTGTCATCAGCTGACTAGTGAGATCAGGTCTCAGCCGCATTGCAAACTGTGAAAAATCTGAGACAACAGTCATTTTGTATGCTGTTAAAAATAAATATTGGAGTGAAAATCACATAAGAATTGTGAGAAAACCGTCACACACAGGTAAAGACATTATATTATGAACTATGAACTACACTAACTTTACAGCCCCTGTAGCATAGTCAAATATAAAAAAAAATCCTGGAATACCCCTTTAATGCCACTTAAGTTATTTTCACTGTATATACAGCATGACAAATATGCAAAATCAAATAATATAGAGATGGAGGGAAAATCCTTTTTTAACAGCACTGTAAATTGGTATATGAGCATTACTGTGTTATGGCAAGGTAGTAGATAAGTGGGCCCCTGTGTACAAGTGCCTGCATGAATGGAACACTTTTAAATACCACGTACTATACTAGACCCATCTGTAACGCCAGGCTTCATTGAGGACTGTAATCATTTGCAGATTACAGTGGATGTCTCCTGTGCCATCTCACAGTGATTTTTTTTCTCTGCCAGAGTCAATAAGACAAGTTCTTCAGATGATTTATGTCAAACAGCAGTATTACTAATAACAGAATGAAGGCTTCAGACTATAGTAACTTTCTATAGTATAAATGTAAAAATGACTAACTGACAGGATATGCTTGGGTAAAAAAAAGCTCCTATTCTTGTATAGAGAAGACATGACTGGAGGGATTTTAGATATGTTCCCTCCTGAAAACATATAATACCTCCTAACTAAACCTGACCCCGTGACCTAAATGCCCTTTTACCCACAAATACAAAGACATGTGTTGTAGAGAAAAATGGGCCACTCAATCCATTTATTTAATACACATAGAATAACTTTTGATATAACATTTTTTAACAGATTTACATAAACATATGACCAAATGTGACGAGAAGGGTCCCTTGAGGGCTAAATCAAAAAATTTCATAAATTTCACCAAAAATCTCATGCACTAATAATCTCTTACCCTTAACTGCATACACCTGACCCAAGGGCACCCATGTGACTTAGTGCATGATCCCAACAACTTCTGGAGCCCCAAACCACCACTCAGAGGCCCATTCCAGCTATAGCCTAAACAGCTGGCAAATACGCTCCTCCATTTCCTTACTATACTTGGGATTACTCTGAAAAATACTTTCTCCAAGGACCCTTTCACCTGCCAAAAAACCATAGAATTGGTGTCTCCCCCCCCTTCTGCCCCTCGAGTACACCCCTATGCTCCTCCGCCTAAACTTTTAACCCCTGTAACGCCCAAAATGCTCTTTGCCTGTAAAACCCTTCTTATAGGGACTTTTTCCTAGCCTGTTTTTAAGCTGGGACAAAGATGGCAGTCGGACATGATCATGTTCTGCATGGTATGGTGGCCCCTTGTGGTCCTTTTTATAAGCCATGATTTCTATAAAAAAAAAAAAAACATTTTTAATGAAGTATATTAGAAACATTGATACTTTGTCAATATGTAAAACATATGAAAAGTTTTTGATTGTGACAGCGCCCATTTAAATTCCCAAAAATCATTTATTTAATAAATATGTTTTTCAAAATACAGTATTTTCCTATGTTTTAAATACAGTATATAAAACAGAGCAGTACAAAAGAGATTTTTTTTCCATTTGCAACTTTTTTTTGCTTTCCTACCTAACTGAAAAAAAAGATAGGAAAACAAAATATAAATAGATGCTGGCTCAGAAAACTGTGATCTCCATTTTAGTAAGTATCTGTTGGGCCATGAAGGTGGGAAAGGGAGTGTCTGTCAGATAACATGGCAGGTGTATCTCTATACAGCTGTATATCACAGCCATGAGAATCACGAGGTGAAGAGACCTAACACCAAATAACGCAATGGAGCCAGAATAATGATCTACATAAATGATCCATACAGGACACATTTGTATTTATGATTCTGTGAATGTTATCTAACATACTATGTTGTTTAAAACAATATTTTAAAACTGTTAGCAGACTTTAAAGACATGTATTAACCCCTTAAGTGGTGGGGTAAGATCTTTGGTGGTTGTGATTTATCTATCCTCTATGACTTCTACTGATCCTTACAATGAAGGAGTTACAAAATTAGCCTTAAAGTTGGACTGTGCTACAGTTTTCTGAACACCTAATGGCCTTGTGCACAAGGGTGAAGAGAAAAAGATGAAGGAGTGGCTGAAGTCTATGGGGATCCCAGAGGTCAGACACCAACCAATCTTCAAGGGGTACTCCGTTGCTCAACGTTTGGAACAAAACTGTTCCAAATGCTGGAGCCGGCGCCGGGAGCTCGTGACATCATAGCCCCCTCATGATGTCACGCTCCGGCCCCCTCAATGCAAGTCTATGGGAGGGGGCGTAATGGCTGTCACGCCCCTTCCATGGACATGCATTGAGGGGGCGGGGCATGACATCATGAGGCGACGGGGCTATAATGTTCCCGGCACCGGCTCCAGCGTTCGGAACAGTTTGTTCCAAACGCTGAGCAGTGGAGTACCCCTTTATATTGAGCCTGTCATCACTTTCATGCTGCTTGATCCACAAGTAATAGTGGTGGTCCCTGATGGCTTATGCTTGCCCCAATAGCCTTGATAGATTTCTCTTTATAACGAAATAGGGAGAGGTTTATCAATCAAGGCTGAGGATTGTCCTGATGATGCATGGTTCAGGTAGCATCAAAGAAATGACAGGTCTATTGTAGTCATGTGGGAATGTTGGGCCTCAATAACCAGATACTTTGGGGCCATATTCACACATGGTGTAAATTTTATACACTGAACCAGCATACAAATCTGCACCCACATGTGTGGCTAAGCTATGGTTTTTATTTTTTATTTTTTTCTAATTTCTGCAAACATTTAGTTATGTCTATGATGTAGAGCATAATAGGTCATAAAACATTAGGGGACATTTAGAATTCATATTCACATTTTAGTATTGAGTTTTACAATGTAACTGGAACCTCTACATTAGTCACGTGCAGGGCTGATCTGTGTTTCCCCAAATCCACAGCTTTGGGGTGACAACACACAATCTGGTTCTATTGTGGTTATGTTGCACTTGCTCATATTTAGTAAATACTTTTGATATGCTGCTGTTATCCTGCATGTTTTATAGTATTTGTCAGCTTTCGCTATTTAGCAATTAGAGCGTAATTGCTAAAACCGATAAGTATGACAAATATGCAGGTCAACAGGAGCATTTCAGATTTATTGACTGTATATGGACAGCCACAAAACAACCACAATATCACCTCACTGCATAGCAGCTGCAACGCAACCGGATTGTATGTTTTTACTAGAGATGAGCGAACTTACAGTAAATTCGATTCGTCACGAACTTCTCGGCTCGGCAGTTGATGACTTGTCCTGCGTAAATTAGTTCAGCCTTCAGGTGCTCCGGTGGGCTGGAAAAGGTGGATACATTCCTAGGAAAGAGTCTCCTAGGACTGTATCCACCTTTTCCAGCCCACCGGAGCACCTGAAAGCTGAACTAATTTATGCAGGATAAGTCATCAACTGCCGAGCTGAGAAGTTTGTGACGAATCGAATTTACTGTAAGTTCGCTCATCTCTAGTTTTTACCCCAACAGCACCCTGTCATCATGGGATCAGTCATTTTAAGTCCATTTTAAAGAATTGTGACAACAACCTTTAGGGGTCGCCCCCCAAGGGGTTAACCCTAAACTAGAAACCCCCCTTAAAACTAAATTTTATTAAGTCATTTAAAATATATGAGCTCCGGTATAGTGATCTAAAAGCACAGCTAGTAGTTGCTTGAATCGTATGTGGGCACCCTGTAACTTCTTAGGTAATGGTATTGTGCTTTTATAGCACTAATCTGCGGATGCCACTATATAGATAGAGAAGCACTGTAAGCTGCTAGTTAAAATATGAATAGCCCTCCGCTGCCCGACGTTTCGTTGGATGAACCAACTTTATCAAGGTACAGAGGCTAATGGCCATCTAGCCTTGAGGCGGCAATCTAGCGTTTTTAGTTGATGTCAGAGTAGGCGTATTGGGCTACTGCAGAACCCCTTATAGTGGAGCAATGATGCTCAGATCTTACAAACACTAACCTACCTGACATCCCATTTTTAACATTGATCTCACTGGGTTTATATTATAAAATTTTAATTTATTTGGATATACAATAAAAGTTATGTTTTAGGGGGTACTATATAGAGGTGTATTGCACCCCAGGCTACGGCCTTGGGGTTAGGTAATTAGCTATGGGCAAATTGCACATTTTTTTTGTCTTTAACAGTTTGATGAATCTGGGCCAGTGTTTCAGCTTTCTCTGTTCCTTTAAACCTTTAATCTGGTACAATTGTTCTACAGCCAGTTAAGTAGCTGGCAGAGAAGTAAAAGATAAATAATCTGAGGATAACACATGGGTGCAGTTTTGTCCCTGGCACCCTGGGTGCATTACATTATTCCATCAGTCTCTCCCTGTGTATTCTGCTTTGTCAGCTGCAGATGGAGCAGCTCTACAGATACATTACACTTGCCAACCTGATGCTCTGGGTATAAAACAATCACTTGCTTAATCTTTATTTTAGTCGCTGACTGCACCAGCTGATCATCTCACCTTAATTAATTAAGGAATTTACCTAGCGGCTTCCATGGGAGCCCTCCAATTTTTTCTTTAGCAATTCTTCAGTTTCCCCTTGCCCTGCTGCTGAACCTAATCTTCTGTCATACGCAGAATTACATACTTAAAATTGTCAGGTTTTCGGTAATAGTAATAATATATGAATAGTCACAAAAGCCCCTTAGTGGCAGCACCAGTTTTGATGACACATTGCTCTGTAAGGGCACAAATGATAATGCCTGCGGATGTTGGCCAAATTATATTCCACCTTTTATCAAGGGTATTTATTTATCTCTTGAATGGTTGTTTCAAGCATTACATTTTCCTGAAAGGCTAGGGTCACACATGATGTATTTTACTGATGCATGTTTTCTGCAGCTGATTTTGCTACCCATTGACTTCAATAGGTAGGAAAATATTCAGCGGCAAATTCGCAGCTAAATACATAGAAAAATATGTCAAATGAAATCCGACCCTTAAAATAAAAATAAAGACAATAAAAAGAACAACGCATGTTCTTTTTTTCTGAAAAAAACAAAACAAAAAAAAACCTGACAAAAAAACCCTGTGTCCAGATGTAAGTTGGGAGTCAATAGAGAAATCTAAAAAGCTGTATCTACAGTTTTCTTTTTCATTTGTGGCATATTTCCTCTCTTGAGTCGCAATTTTTGGGTGGTGCCAGGAGTAGAAAAAGTATTATTATTTTTTTTACTCCCTGGCGCTCCACTTCTGCCTAGAAGTCTAACTTCTGAGATGACGAAGGTGGGGGGGGTGGGGGTCTGGGTGCGGGGTTACTCTATTGAGATCATCACATACAGGTAAAACCATGCCGACATGCAGGGGCCAATGGTGATAGAGTACCCCCCCCCCTCCTCTCTCAGATGTTACACTTCTGACACATGATTGAGGTAAAAGTGGTGCGCCCGTAAGTGAGGATAGGTAACTTTTCTGCTCTCCAGATAATCCCTTTAAGTTGTGCTTGTGGTAAGGCTGCTCATTGAGTCTGCTCAAGTTGAGACAGAGACCTAATGTACCAAAGTAATGCCATGTAGTGAGACCTCGAGTTACCACAGGAGTGCAGACAGAGAGCTAAGTGAGTGCTTAAAGGGGTACTCTACCCCTAGACATCTGATGCTAATAACTAACCAGTATGTATCGGCATCGGTGATGTGAGAAAGTAACTGCTCATGACTACCACATATGAAAAGTGAGGTGGCTAAGATTCCAATGTTCCCCCCAGTACAAACAAGCTGCTGAAGTGTATATATATATAACAGTGTCTTTGAGCAAGTGCAGGGCTGAGCAGCTACAATCCTGCCTGCCAATGAAATGTGCTTTCCATGAGGTCTGTACTATGTGCTAAATCAACCCTAGGCAATGAGCACAAACAATGAAGAAAAAGAAACAACAGAATCTAAAACACTGAGCACAATTGAAAATAGAACACATTTAGTAAGTTTTTTTTCCCCATTTCTGCATTAACTGTATAAGTACATTAGGGCAGAGTTATCAAAACATGTGCAGAGGAGCAAAGGAAATGTTGAACCAATCAGATCGTTTCTTTTTTTCAGAGGCCTTTTTAAAAAATGAAAGCAGCAATCTAATTCCACTGCCTGTGGGTAAAATAATAATAATATTTTATTTATATAGCGCCTACAGATTCCGCAGCGCTTACAATAATGCAGGTGAAATGGCATTCCGTTAACCCATTCACACTGCAGAATTTTCTGAGCGGAATTTCTGTTACAAAAATCCGATCTAAAAATTCCACCAGAACATTGAATTTGCTCTCTGTTTTGATGGAATCTACGCCGTAGACATTGCCATCTATTGGGATGACAATGCCTGTGCAGTCCTAGCACCGACTGATTTCAGATTTAATATATATATATATCTGTACACTGAGGACAAGCAGGGCTCTGTACACTGAGGACAAGCAGGGCTTTGTACACTGAGGACAAGCAGGGCTCTGTACACTGAGGACAAGCAGGGCTCTGTACACTGAGGACAAGCAGGGCTCTGTACACTGATGACAAGCAGGGCTCTGTACACTGAGGAAAAGCAGGGCTCTGTACACTGAGGACAAGCAGGGCTCTGTACACTGAGGACAAGCAGGGCTCTGTGCACTGAGGACAAGCAGGGCTCTGTACACTGATGACAAGCAGGGCTCTGTACACTGAGGGCAAGCATGGCTCTGTACACTGAGGACAAGCATGGATCTGTACACTGAGGACAAGCAGGGCTCTGTGCACTGTGGACAAGCAGGGCTATGTGCACTGAGGACCAGCAGGGCTCTGTACACTGAGGACAAGCAGGGCTTTGTGCACTGAGGACAAGCAGGGCTCTGTGCACTGAGGACAAGCAGGGCTCTGTACAGTGAGGACAAGCAGGTCTCTTCACTGAGGGCAAGAAGGGCTCTGTGCACTGAGGACTAGTGATGAGCGGCATAGGCCGTATTCGAATTTGCGATATTTCGCGAATATATGGACGAATATTCGTCAGTGAGGACAAGCAGCGCTCTGTACAATGAGGACAAGCGGGGCTCTGTACACTGAGGACAAGAAGGGCTCTGTATACTGAGGACAAGCAGGGCTCTGTATACTGAGGACAAGCGGGGCTCTGTACACTGAGGACAAGCAGGGCTCTGTACACTGAGGACAAGCAGGGCTCTGTACACTGAGGACAAGCAGGGCTCTGTACACTGTGGACAAGCAGGGCTATGTGCACTGAGGACAAGCAGGGCTCTGTACACTGAGGACAAGCAGGGCTCTGTGCACTGAGGACAAGCAGGGCTCTGTACAGTGAGGACAAGCAGGTCTCTTCACTGAGGGCAAGAAGGGCTCTGTACACTGAGGACAAGCAGGACTCTCTGCACTGAGGACTAGTGATGAGCGGCATAGACCATATTCAAATTAGCGATATTTCGCGAATATATGGACGAATATTCGTCATATATTCGTGAAATTCGCATATACGTTATAATTGCTTTTTTTTGTGCATATGCGAAAATATATGCGCATATTCACGAATATTGAGCCCTTCCTTCTTTAATGGTATAGGGAACTATGACTAGTGCATTAACTCTGTGATTTTTTGCCCATAGAAACCAATAGGCCCATTGTGGTCTATGGGGATCTCACGACATGTAAAACAGTAAGATCAGCAGGACTGTCTTTGCAGCACAGTGGAATGGGAGACCACCACTGGTTCAAGTCCTGGGGTGTTACAGTGTTGTGGTTAAACTTTACATTCCTGGAAAAGCTGCTGAGTTGCCCATAGCAAACAATCAGATTGCTTCTTTCATTTTTCAGAGGCCTTTTCAAAAATGAAAGAAGCAATCTGATTGGTTGCTATGGGCAACTGCACAACTCTTCCTCCACACTGGTTTTGATGAATCTCCCCCATAGAGGGAGATTTATCAAAACCTGTCCAGAGGAAACGTTTCTGAGTTGCCCATAACAACCAATCAGATTGCTTCCTTCATTTTTGAAAAGGCCTCTGAAAAATGAAGGAAGCAATCTGATTGGTTGCTATGGGCAACTCAGAAACTTTTCCTCTGGACAGGTTTTGATAAATCTGGGGGAGATTCATCAAAACCAGTGTAGGGGAAGAGTTGTGCAGTTGCCTATAGCAACCAATCAGATTGCTTCTTTCATTTTTGAAAAGGCCTTGCGAAAAATGAAAGAAGCAATCTGATTGGTTGCTATGGGCAACTCAGCAGCTTTTCCAGGAAAGTAAAGTTAAACCACAACACTGTAACACTCTGTCCCACCCCAGGACTGGAACCAGTGGTGGTCTCCCATTCCACTGTGCTGCCGACACAGTCCTGCTTATCTTACTGGTTTATATGCCATGAGATCCCAATAGACCACAATGGGCCTATTGGCTCCAATGGGCAAAAAATCCCAGAGTTAATGCATAGTTCCCTATACCATTAAAGGGGTACTCCGGTGAAAACCTTTTTTCTTTTAAATCAACTGGTGCCAGAAAGTTAAACAGATTTGTAAATTACTTCTATTAAAAAATCTTAATCCTTCCTGTGCTTATTGGCTGCTGAATGCTACAGAGGAAATTCTTTTCTTTTTGGAATTCTCTCTGATTACATCACGAGCACAGTTTTCTTTGCTAACGTCATTATAATAATAATAATAACTCTTTATTTATTGTTGTCCTTGTGGGATTTGAACCCAAGGCCCCAGCACTGCTAACCACTGAGCCACCATGCTGCCCTTAGAATACATCTGCTATGCACGGTTCCTAAAATGGACAGAGATGTCAGTAGAGAGCACTGTGCTCATGATGTCATCAGTGTTCCAAAAAGAAAGGAATTTCTTCTGTAGCATTCAGCAGCTAATAAGTACTGGAAGGATTAAGATTTTTTAATAGAAGTAATGTACAAATATGTTTAACTTTCTGGCACCAGTTGATTTAAAAGAAAAGAGGTTTTCATTAGTGTTGAGCGGCATAGGCCATATTCGAATTCGCGAATATTCGCGAATATATGGACGAATATTCGTCATATATTCGCGAATATTCGCATATTCGTTATATTCTCGTTTTATTTTCGCATATGCGAAACTTCGCGTATGCGAAAATTAACATATGTGAATATTAGCATATACAAAATTAGCACATGCAAAAATTCGCATATGCGAAAATGCGCATATGCTAATTTTCGCATATGCGAAGTTTCGCATATGCGAATTTTCGCACGCCAGTCTCACACAGTGGTATTAGAGCCTTCTTTACACCACACAAGCTGGAAGCAGAGAGGGGTGATCACTGTGATGTGTACTGTGAAAAAAAAAAAAAACTAAAAAAAAAACGAATATTCGTAATTACGAATATATAGCGCTATATTCGCGAAATTCGCGAATTCGCGAATATGCGATATTCGCGAATAATATTCGAATTGCGAATATTCGTGAGCAACACTAGTTTTCACCGGAGTACCCCTTTAAGGACATAGCGTTTTTCCGTTTTTGCACTTTTGTTTTTTCCTTACCTTTTAAAAATCATAACCCTTTCAATTTTGCACCTAAGAATCCATATTATGGCTTATTTTTTGCGCCACCAATTCTACTTTGTAGTGACATCAGTCGTTTTACCCAAAAATCTACGGCAAAAACGGAAAAAAAAAATCATTGCGCAACAAGAATGTATGAAGATTTTAAATAAATTATTATTATTATTTTTTTTAACTAAACATGTTCTGCACAGTGTGTGTGTGGGCATATATATATATATATATATATATATATATATATATATATATATATAGTCCACAGAAATCAATGGCGCAGCACTCCAACAAAGTTCCAATCAACAAGTGAATTTATTCAAAGCATGTCTCCAGTAGCAACGTTTCAGCTCTACACTAGAGCTTTTTTCAAGCATAGTGACAATCAATACTTCAGGGGTATATATACCCAAAACAGGTGACCTCATTTATCAAACAATAAATTAACTAATACAGTGCAAAAAGATTAAAAATCACAATACAAAATTACAATATTGACCCAAAACAGTGCATGGATAAGAGTACCGATAGGTACAGGCATAGTGTATATATTAAAATCATTAAGATGTACATAAAAAGGCTTGAAAATTAATGCTCAAGTATAATTAATTCATTAATATTATACAAATCAGCTGTAATCATATTAAAACATAGAGGAAAACTCACGCGCTCCGTAGCTGTAATGGTGCCGACTGTTTGTAAATAAAACTCTGTGCGCATGCGTTAGATGGATGCAATCATGTGAGTAATCACATGACTAGCGCTCACCTGACTCATTGCCTAGGATACCCTCCGATGCCAACAGAGCGCCGGCGCCGTCACGGTCCTCCGCCAGCATAGCAATGCGCATGACGGGTAACCAAGACAACGCAGACGCCCGGAGTATACCGGAAGGATCGCAGGCAATATAAATAATATAATATAGAGTATAGTGGCAAAAAATATGTAAAAAAAAAATATATATATTTTTTTATAGACCATATATATAAAAAACCCATGAGTGCTCCAAAAAACACAAAGGAAAGAATGTGAGTGGGAGTGTCTGCATAATACACCTAAGTGCAGGGAAATCGGACAACGCACCACAGACCGAGTCACCCTGCCTCATAAATTTTTTTAGAGAGATAGGCAAATAAAATAAATAAAAAATAATCAAAATTGTAACATATAAAATTAAATAAATAAATATAAGAAAATATAAAAAAAATTAAAAAATTAAAATTAAAAATAAAGAAAGAAAATTTTTTTTAAAATAAAAAAATAATAAGAAATAATAAAATAAATGAAATTTTTTAAATAATATAAAATAAATAGATAAATAATAAATTGCAGGGTGACAGACAACTTGTCAAAGGGTAGGTTCACCAATTTCAAAACCCCTGGTTTGTAGGACCATGATCATGCATCTCCCTAGGGACAGGCATGTTACAGTGTCACTGAGTGGCGCCCACCTGAGGGATCGTTAGAGCCCCCAACGTTCGGAACCATCCCACTACAGCCAAAACGGGGTGCGCTCGCTTTCCAGCAGCACTCTGCTATATGGTGATCAACCAATATCCTCTTGTCACCGACCATCATCGGTTTCAAAAAAATTTTTGGGGGAAATAAATAAATAAATAAAATAAATACAAAAAATAGAAAATATACACATTTTGTCAATATAGGGCAGTAGACCCTTCGTGGCGCGCCGCACGCTCCCCCGCCGTTTGTACTGGTGTTTGCAGCATCCCCCACTCAAGCTCGTCCAACTTAGTGCAAATGGCCACTAAAACTCAGTTTTAGTGGCCATTTGCACTAAGTTGGACGAGCTTGAGTGGGGGATGCTGCATACACCAGTACAAACGGCGGGGGAGCGTGCGGCGCGCCACGAAGGGTCTACTGCCCTATATTGACAAAATGTGTATATTTTCTATTTTTTGTATTTATTTTATTTATTTTCCCAAAAATTTTTTTTGAAACCGATGATGGTGGGTGACAAGAGGGTATTGGTTGATCACCATATAGCAGAGTGCTGCTGGAAAGCGAGCGCACCCCGTTTTGGCTGTAGTGGGATGGTTCCGTACGTTGGGGGCTCTAACGATCCCTCAGGTGGGCGCCACTCAGTGACACTGTAACATGCCTGTCCCTAGAGAGATGCATGATCATGGTCCTACAAACCAGGGGTTTTGAAATTGGTGAACCTACCCTTTGACAAGTTGTCTGTCACCCTGCAATTTATTATTTATCTATTTATTTTATATTATTTAAAAAATTTCATTTATTTTATTATTATTTTTTTATTTAAAAAAAAATTTCTTTCTTTATTTTTAATTTTAATTTTTTAATTTTTTTTTATATTTTCTTATATTTATTTATTTAATTTTATATGTTACAATTTTGATTATTTTTTATTTATTTTAATTGCCTATCTCTCTAAAAAAAATTTATGAGGCAGGGTGACTCGGTCTGTGGTGCGATGTCCGATTTCCCTGCACTTAGGTGTATTATGCAGACACTCCCACTCACATTCTTTCCTTTGTATTTTTTGGAGCACTCATGGGTTTTTTATATATATGGTCTATAAAAAAAATTTTTTTTTTACATATTTTTTGCCACTATACTCTATATTATATTATTTATATTGCCTGCGATCCTTCCGGTATACTCCGGGCGTCTGCGTTGTCTTGGTTACCCGTCATGCGCATTGCTATGCTGGCGGAGGACCGTGACGGTGCCGGCGCTCTGTTGGCATCGGAGGGTATCCTAGGCAATGAGTCAGGTGAGCGCTAGTCATGTGATTATTCACATGATTGCATCCATCTAACGCATGCGCACAGTTTTATTTACAAACAGTCGGCACCATTACAGCTACGGAGCGCGTGAGTTTTCCTCTATGATTTAATATGATTACAGCTGATTTGTATAATATTAATGAATTAATTATACTTGAGCATTAATTTTCAAGCCTTTTTATGTACATCTTAATGATTTTAATATATTCACTATGCCTGTACCTATCGGTACTCTTATCCATGCACTGTTTTGGGTCAGTATTGTAATTTTGTATTGTGATTTTTTATCTTTTTGCACTGTATTAGTTAATTTATTGTTTGATAAATGAGGTCACCTGTTTTGGGTATATATACCCCTGAAGTATTGATTGTCACTATTCTTGAAAAAAGCTCTAGTGTAGAGCTGAAACGTTGCTACTGGAGACATGCTTTGAATAAATTCACTTGTTGATTGGAACTTTGTTGGAGTGCTGCGCCATTGATTTCTGTGGACTGTCTAGAAAGGCCAGGATCGGGCCTTGGACGCTGGGCACCCGTGGTAGTATTATTGGATGTGCTGCATTTTCTTTATATATATATATATATATATATATATATATATATATACATACACACACGCGTTTAAAAATTGCCCCCCCCCCCCACTTTTGTCACTGGCCCCCCATGTGCCCACCCTAAATATGAATGCTGGAGACGCCACTGTTCCTTTCCACTGAGGGGAGGTAAGTAGAAAACTAAAGGGGGGTCTGGATGATGACGAAGTCCGCAGTGGTCTTCAACCTGCGGACCTCCAGGTGTTTCAAAACTACAACTCCAAGCATGCCCGGACAGCCGATGGCTGTCCGGGCATGCTGGGAGTGGTTGTTTGACAACATCTGGAGGTCTGCAGGTTGAAGACCACTGATTAAGGGATTGACAGGTGGTGATGATGAAGGGGGTGGATGATGACGAGGGGGATGATGACAGGGTGATGATGACAGGGTGATGATGACAGGGTGATGATGATGGGGGTGTTAATGATGGGGGTCTGGATGATGACAGGGGGGGGGGATGATGTATTTCCCACCCTAGGCTTATAGTCGAGTCAAAACTTTTCCTGGGTTTTTGGGGTGAAATTAGGGGGCCTCGGTTTATATTTGGGTCAGCTTATACTCGAGTATATATGGTAATAATGTATTGCAATACAACTTACCCTGAACCTCTTTCTTCCTTTCTAACCTTCTGGAGCTACATAAACCAGGACTCAAAGGGTAAGCAGTGCTCCCAGCCCCTTCCAGATTAAAAGAAAATGTGCATGTGAAAGAACACAGAAAACATCAATGTAATTCAAAATGAACCTCCATGCAACACAGCAGGTGAACTAGAACTCATGTGCGCACTCTCCTCTTAGGGGCTACATAGGTAACTTGATGTGGGACTTTCTCCCCTCAGGATGTGCTCGGGAACCTGCAGATATCGGGGTTGCCGTTGACATTCACAGAATAAGACAAGTGTATTTACCGGAATGAAATCTTTCTTTGCCAGGCTCAGTGAGTCTAACAAACAACATGTACATCTGTCCTCATCTCTATTCCCCGGTGGCAGGCGGCTGTCACATTTGATGGGGGATGCCACAAGGAGATAATGAAATGAAACGCTTGCAGATCCACCACGGGACACTTTAAATGTCAGCTTCTTTTGTGGTTTGCTACATTGTAGTTATTCCTGCTTTGAAAGAGGCCAGCCATGTATATAACTCTTTCTACAGACACAGAGGCTTGAATGTAAAGTGACAGCATTAGTAATATTAATAGTAGAGATTTCCCCTACACTACAGACAATAGGCACACAGACGTGTACCGCAGATAAGAATTTCCAGGCAGGGCCTCATCACACAGTAAAACATCATGTATTGTCTGACTCTGATGTCACATTCTTCTCATGAGACGCAGACCCAGTCCTGACCATGAACATCGCTTCGTTTTTATATTGTCCAGTATGTCATTAATAAAAAAAATAAGTCAATAATAAAGAATTTCAGCATGTGCTATTTATTATGGTATATTTAGGAGTTTTCCCTTTAGTAAAAAAAAAAAAAAAAAATCCCATATTCCATTCATATAAATACAATGCTGCATTAATGGAAGGTGTGCCATTTGAAGACCCCATCTTATTTTAAAAGCTCCT
Organism: Hyla sarda; assembly: GCF_029499605.1. Taxonomy (NCBI): domain Eukaryota; kingdom Metazoa; phylum Chordata; class Amphibia; order Anura; family Hylidae; genus Hyla; species Hyla sarda. The sequence goes on from NC_079194.1 coordinate 186,596,903, forward strand.
TGAGTTTAATAAAGGATCTTTGACAGCTAGAACCTCCAGCAATCATCTGTAATCTGTAGAGGAAACTGGAAGTATGAGTTTAAAGGGGTATTCCATATTTTTTTTTTATTTGACTATGCTACAGGGGCTGTAAAGTTAATGTGCTACAGGGGCTGTAAAGTTAATGTAGTTCATAATATAGTGCCTGTACCTGTGTTTCATGGTGATCTCGCAATTCTTATGGGATCTTTGTCCCAATGGTTCTTTTTAACAGCATACAAAATCACTGACGTCTCAGGTTTTCCCAGGTTGCAATGCAGCCCGAGAAATTATACCACTAGTCAAGGGATGAATGAGAGTCTGTCTGCTTCAATGGGTGGATCGACCACTGGGTTGGAGGGAGATTGTTCTGCAGGGATTTGTAGTTTTGCAACAGCTGGAGGCAACCTGGTTAGAAAACATTGGTCTTTTTTTACAGCATGGGAGCTCAGGTGTGCTTCAATGGGTGGGTGGGGTGGCTGATGTGTGGGAGGGAGAAAAGTGACCTCACACTTACAAACAATGAATCATGGGACTTATAGTTGGAGGGAGGGAACTCCAACAGTAAATAACCAGTTCACAAAAAGATAGCAGCAATGTTATAGTGGACTCAAAACACAACTATTTAGCTCCAAGGCAAGCACAGATCCCTCCTAAGAATGTGCATTATTGTCTGACAGTTAAGTACTAAAATCACCTTATGGTGGATCACCCCTTTAATTCTCCTACTGCATCACCTCAGGGGAAATTAAGTATTAAACCTTTCTCATTAAAATCTATGGGCTGTCTATGTAATACATGGTCATACTCCAGTCCTCCAGGATTGTCATCCAGCATTACTTTCAGCTTACTCATAGTGGTTCTTGTGAAGAAAGGAATTAGGGCTCCTACTCCATTTATATATTAGCAGTCTTCAGAGATGCCTATATGTCTTCTTGGTCCCTGGTGCTCTGCACTCTACAGTTTAGATTATTCTAATGCATTACACAAACCTAATTTCAACATTACTTCTCGTAAATTTCTGGACTTATTTGGATCTCTGATGCATTAGAACATCCAACACCAGCCATTGCTGTGTTGGGTTAACTCATTCAAGATAACCATGTCTACATCTACCGTATTTATTGTGGCATAACACGCACCAGTCTATAACATGCACCCACATTTTCCACGGAAATTTGGGTAAAAAAGTATTTTTACCCAAATATCTTTGTTAAAAGTAGAGTGCGTGTAAATGCATGTATACCCCTATGAATCTTACTGGCCCCGCAGAAGCCGCTGCGGTTTAATGATTTAAAGCGGCCGCTTTAAATGACGTAACTGCAAAAGTGGCTTCTGCGGGGCCAGTAAGATTTACAAGCATTTACATGCACTCTCATTTTAACAAAGATATTTGGGTAAAAAAAATCTCAGAGCTCCAGCGCGCACGTCCTAGGGGACGGGGACATGCGCGCAGCAGCAGAGAGGCAGAGGCGGAGGCAGGAGAAGCAGCAGATGTGTGACTGGCTCGGATTCGCATGCGGGCGCGTCCCGCAATGCCAATCCCAGCCCCCCCGGTGGCAGCAGGTAACAGGGCCATGCGCTCACGGCCACTGGGTGCGGCCAGACCGCACAACCTAACAGTATCCCCCCCCCCCTCTGGTCTCCACCTCCTTTGAGAAGGTCATGGTCCAGGATATTCTCCTCAGGACCATAACCCTCCCAGTCAACCAGAATTTTTTTTTACCTTTACCTCTCACAGTTTTTGTGGCAAGAATCTCTTTAACCTTGAAGACATCAGAAGAGCTGGAGACAGGCGTGGGGACAAGATTCTTTTGAGAAAACCGGTTAATGACAAGAGGCTTGAGGAGAGAGAGGTGGAAGGAATTGGGAATATGTAATGTAGCAGGCAAACAGAGTTTGTAGGAGACAGGACTATTTTTTTGCAGAACCTGAAAGGGACCAAGATAGCGAGGACCAAGCTTGTAGAAGGGGATCTTGAAGCAGATATATTTGGAGGAAAGCCACACCCTATCACCAGGAGAGAAGGACGGAGGAGGTCTTCTACTCTTATCAGCCTGCGCCTTCATGCGAGAGGAAGCCTGAGATAACGACTGTCAGGTTTGTTGCCAGATGTTGGAGAAGTCACGGACCAGCTCATCCACAGCTGGCACACCGGAGGAAACCAGGAGTGGAAGAGGAGAGCGGGGATGGAGTCCTTAGACAACAAAAAAGGGAGACAACCTCGTAGAATTTTTATGATTATATGAGAAATCAGCCCAAGGAAGAAGGTCGACCCAAGCAAGCTTAATAGAGAGGAGTTCATGATCTCCAATGGATTCATTCCTCTCAGCAGGAGAGAAGGTCTTGGAAAAGAACCAACAAGTTACAGTCTTGCCCTTGGCGTTTTTCTGAGTGAGAACGGCACCGGCTCACAGATGAGGCATCAACCTCCAAAGCAAAGGGCCTCTCCGGATCAGGTCTTGTAAGCACGGGAGCAGAGGCAAACGCAGACTTCAAACGAGAGAAGGCCAATTCAGCCTCAGGAGGCCAAGACTTAGGGTTAAAAGTCTTTTTGGTGAGAGCCACAATCGGAGCAACCAAAGAAGAAAAATGTGGGATAAACTGACGATAATAGTTAGCGAATCCTAGAAAGCGTTGGATAGCACGTGGACCAGAAGGACGGGGGCCAATCCAATACTGCAGACAATTTATCTGGATCTATATGCAGGCCTTGATGAGAGACAATGTAGCCAAGAAACGGAAGACTAGATTTCTCGAATAGGCATTTCTCCAGTTTGGCGTAGAGATGATTCTTCCATAGACACTGAAGAACCAGACAAACATGAGTTTGATTCTCCTCTAAGTTGGTACAGAAGATCAGGATGTCATCTATGTATACGACAACCCAGGTGTAGAGAAGATCACGGAAGATATCATTGACAAACTCTTGAAAAATGTCTGGAGCATTGCAGAGACCAAAAGGCATTACGAGATACTCAAATTGTCCATCACGAGTATTGAAGGCTGTTTTCCATTCAACTCCCTTGCTCCAAGTAAGTCCAACTTGGAGAAGACCTTGGCACCACGGAGATGGTCAAAAAGTTCAGAGATAAGAGGTAGTGGGTAACGGTTATTGACAGTGATTTTGTTAAGTCCCCTACAGTCAATGCATGGACGGAGTGATCCATCCTTCTTCCCTACAAAGAAGAAACCTGCTCCAGCAGGTGAAGAGGACTTATAGATAAATCCCTTTTGGAGATTCTCCTGGATATACTCAGCCATGGCTTTGGTCTCAGGAACTGATAGAGGGTATATCCTTCCACGAGGAGGAGTGGTACCAGGCTTGGTACTGTTACCTTATGGCCATGAGTGCATGGTCCCATTACCTGCTGCTGCCAGTGGCGCTTGGACTCTCATCGCGGGACGCGCCCGCATGCGAGACCCAGTCCGTCACTCACCTGGTGCTTCTCCTGCCCCAGCCTCTGCCTCTGTGCTCCAGCGTGCATGTCCCTGTCCCCTAGGGCACGCGCTCACCAGAGCTTTAAGATCTAAAGGCCAGTGCGCTCATTAGTGTAATTAATGTAATTGTAATTAGCTTTAACCAGAAAAAAACGTAAAACTGTGGAGTGCGTATATTTTTCACTTTTTTACAGTAATACTCCCCAGTACTGTCCCTGCCTGCATTATGGTTGCTTGCAGTCTTTGAATGGGGATTGCTCCCAGTTCTGAACTAAATTGGCTGATCTGTATTGTCAGTAACGCTGATTAGTGACCACACAGTGTCTGCTCTCTCTGTGGCCAGAACGAATGCGAGCTTGAGGTGAATGGATTCACTGCTGTAAAGATCTGTATTGTCAGTAACGGTAATTAGTGCACACACACAGTCTCTGCTCTCTCAGCAAAATGGGAAATGCCGTTTTTGGCAATGGCTGCCGAATATATAGGGCTGTGACATGGACTGGCTGACTGCTGATAGGCTGCATGCCGCCAAGTGATTCAGGGTGATCCTGCCTTCCCGCCTTCCCAGACTCCCTTGCCCCACGTCCTCACATGTGTAGCCGCCATTTTATCCCCCGGCCCGCACAAAACATAGTGAATGAAGCGATTCGTTACCACGAAGTGCGAGGAAATTCGGATCAGAATAGAATTTTTCATGAAATTCGGAACAAATTCGACTTTGTCAGCTTTGATTCGACGATCTCCATTTTTGTGTGTGAAGTTTTGGTACTTGAAAGATGTCTTTCAATATGGCTGGATGTGTTGCGGCTCACCTGAGCCTTTTTCAACTGCTTGCAAACTGACGCTTATTTAAAGAGCCTATATTTTGGCTTGGTAAACGCACAGGGAGAGCTGAATCATTTGTGCAGCCTTCAGAAGCTATAAGTCATCATCTACACCTTCCCTTGTATACTGGGATATGTTTTTTGTATGGGTCAGAGGGACCCGATCAGCCAATGATTTTCAGCTGATCTTTTTTTTATATCCACAGGGCAGTTCTGCCGATAATCAACCCCCACGTAATAGGGCCCTTAGACACTGCCACCCAGAGTTGAGTGGAGTTTTGGGTGCTGTTTAGGACTGGTTTGCCATTATTCAGGATCAGACCATTAATCTGTCATTACAATTCTGCTATGTGTATTCATGCTACTGTCTGTGACATTTGGTTATTTAAGTCAGACTGATAGTAGTGGCACCCAAATTGAGTTCAGCTATGGGGAGATGTTTCTTCCTGTAGCAAGGAATCAACTTGGTTCACTTGCATCTGGTGACAAATTTCTGACATCAGGAGCTGAAGTTCAATCCCAATTTTAACCATCGAGGTCTCATAAAGGGCCCAGCATGATCAACATGTTTTTAAATGTAAGTACATTGAGCACAATTCTGTTATTGTTCCGAACAACTCTATAACTGATTTGTAATTGCTATCGAAGAGGTGCACCGCTGTTTGCATATGTTACACTAATTGAAAAATATATTGTTTCTTTCAAATCTTAATGCATCGCCTCAAGTGAGCTCTACTTAAGCATTGACAGCCTTGAGTAAATGGAGTGACAGCCAGCAATCTGGGAGATAATATTACCACTATCTCCATGTAGCAAGCAATGTCTCACATGCATTAGTATAATTCCGCGTGTGCTATGTCCCAGTTGGATTCTAAGCAGGTGTCAGTCCTTTGATGTAGAACTTTATTTTGTATTGCAGTACCACCTTGTTGCTTTTCTGCCATATGGTCGCTCTCTGATGTGAATTACGCAGAATAATCAATGGAAAATATTTTTCTTTCTCCCCAAGATGTCTGTTTATGTTATGTAGGTGACTGTAACCCTTTTACATAAATGAGCATCTGTTTTTATTATGGCTTGCCAAATATTCTGTTAAAAAGGAGTATTCTGTGTAATATCTATGATTCAAATGAGAACCAATTATTTTCCTTCTGTTTTCCAAAAATAAGTTCAGACATAGATCTGTTTATCCTTATCTACCTGGTGCATGAATGGATAAACAAAAACTATGGTAAAGATAGAAAGTAACACAGGTCACGTAACTAGAATCAAATGGGCCCCGGACAAATTTTGGAGCTTGCCCACAATCCTCCTCAAATAGTGACCATATAGCAGTAGGTTCCATTGCCACCACATGGTGAATAATAGTTCTATATTGTTACTGACTAAAACACATTATATACAGATTAATATTTCCCCCCAATAGTGACCATATAACAGTAGGTACCAGCAGTAACAGATGTTGCCTTCTTGAAGTCATTCTCTTTCCTTTTAATTCTCCACACCACCAAGCTGTCTGCAGCCTACAACAACAGCCTTCAACTGTCTGCATGTGGGCTAGGACAATAGTCCTAGATTCTCTTCTTAGTGAGTGGATTATAAAATGAGCGGTTTGAATGGGCACCCAAACTACCCACATTATAATCTGCTAGGTGGGGTAGATTGAACGGAAGTGCCATTTGGTCCCTGATTGGGCCTCCTGGCTACTGGGCCCTATAGCAGTGGTGTACCTGCTATATGGTATGTACACCACTGTATTGATGGACAAATAAGGACAATGGACTAGCATTGACTAGTATAGGATCACTGAAAGAACATATATGCAACAATATAAGATACAATAAATACATTATATGGCCTAAGGCTAGGTTCACACATAGTTTGGTCAGTATTGAAGTTAGTATTTTTTGCCAAATACAGTGGGCAAAAACACAGGTGCAGATCTTTCCAAAAGGGGGGTTGTAAATACAAATTTTTGTGCCAGTTCTCCATTTAGTTTTTCATCACATTTCTGAGGAGACTGCAAAAGTTTATCAGAGCCCGGCCTTTGGTCAGAGAACATGTCAGTTTGCCAGATCCTCTCACATTACATGAGAAAGCAACGAGTTTAGATCAAGTTAAAGTATGACTTACCTACTAAAGATCACAAAAGTCCCCTAGTCATGTCTACAAACAAACCAAGTATGTTGCCTATGGAAAGGTTATTTAGCCAAATACTATGTAACCTCTTAAACCTATATTTATTTCAATGGAAGAAACTACAAGCTATTATAATATGAATATGTCCACCACAAAGATCAATTGCCACCGACACTGCTAAATAATGGTGTGTTAATATGTACACGGCAATGTTAGCAACTATGCAATGTCCCAGTACATGTACATGGTCCTATACTACCTGTAGGCCCTGTCAGGTTGAGTCCCTCAGTGACCGGGGGCTCCCCTGCAGGGTCTCCCCCTGTTGTCTCCTTGTTGGTTTAATAAATGTGGTGTATGTGCCTTTAAAAGCATAGACAGGATCCTTATGTTTAGATAGTATACAGGATCTGTGGAGGTCTCCAGGACCTGTGTGAGTAAGCCTGTCACAGCTTGACCAATGGGCTTTAGTCCAGCCCCCCACTATATAAAGGGGGAGCCATATTAATTCAGCTCTCTTTGAGTTAAGTGCTCATATCAGAAACATCTAAGTCTTGCTGAAGCAAGCACCAGAGATTTCAGTGTTCAGCATCTGGAGTACCACAAAGCTACAAGTCTCTCCAATAATTCTACAAGTCTATGTCTGCTCTCACTGAAGTTAGTCAAGTCCTACACATAGTCAAGTCAAGTCTAATTACAAGTATTGGTCCAACAAGCTGCGAGGTCCTCTGGGTACTGGCCACCTCTCTGGGAATTCTGGCCTTAGCTGTGAAGATAATTACTTCTGTCTTCTACTCAGTAATGGCAGAAATTCACAACAGATGGATGTGAAGAGGTGGTGGGATATATCACAGCGCTGTCCGCAAGCTGGGTAAAAGAGTATTCTTTATATTTTAGCATATAACGCGTTTCAAGGACGCTTCATCCTTTTCCTCAGACATCAGATGTCTGAGGAAAAGGATGGAGCGTCCTTGAAACGCGTTATATGCTAAAATAAAAAGAATACTCTTTTACCCGGCTTGTGGACAGCGCTGTGATATATCCCACCACCTCTTCACATCCATCTGTTGTGTATTTCTGCCATTGTTTTGTCCCACACTGCTGCCTAGGCGGGATAAGCTGCAGTCCACTATTGATTCATCATTACCTCCAGAAGGAGATTGTGCTTACGAGTGTTGTGCCTCCATTCCAGCACAACACCATCTGGTGAGTCTTTTTCATATCTAAGGGGCTCCCCCTCATCATCTTTTGTTCTACACATTGGAGTGCTCTGTTTTCTTTTTTCTCTTCAGTTTCTACTCAGTAAAGCCTCCATTTACCCATAACTGGTTGTGAACTCTTGATTCACTACTAGCCCGTGGGATAGCGGAGAATCCGGGCGTGTGGTTTTCCTGAACCCGAAAACCATACTGGCGTTATAAACACATAGGGGTTAATACCATACGACCCCTGGGCTAATAACATCTGATCCCACCACTCTCACCGCAACACCTGTGGTCCCGCCATACACCGGTGGTTACCACAACTAGTCCCGATAATCTGTGTTCTCCCCCCCGCCTCACTTCTGTGACCCCCCTACCCCGGCATCTGTCTCGTGTTTGTTACATATATCGCAGGACACTGGAATTAAGACATCAAGAAGGAATTGGGTGAGTGATCCGTCACTATTCTTTTTTTAGTATGTGTATTATAATATGAACATGGATATACTTTTATTATAACAGATTAGAGAGATTTATAATGCTGGATAAATGCAATGCAGGCAATGAAGGTATGCAATAATTGGAACAGTGCAAGCCACAGGTGAAAGCTTACAACAATGATACACATATTTTAATAAGTCGAAAGTGCACAGCATGAAGAAAGAACATCACACATCGCCTAGAAATGTCATCTTCAGCCGGATGCCACTCTGTCCTGTGTGCCTTGAATAAAAAGAGAGGAAGAGATGTAATTGGTTTGCTGGTTATGACTCACTTGTGGATCATAAGATTTTTAATATCCTGTAGATGCACATGTATTGTACAAAAGAATCTCGAGTACATCTAAAGCCACAGAATGCCATATCTAAGTGATGGAAGAGACACTGATAAACGACCTGCAACACAGCCTGTGTGTCGCCATTGCTTAACATTGAGGCAGTCATTGATAAAGAAAAAGAACTCTTATTTATACAATCCGACCCTGTCATTTGGAGGCCATTATTAAATGGGAAGTTGACAGGAGAGGATATTTGTTTTCCTCTTTTATCCAGACAAGTACAGTTTTAACTTACTTTATTTTCTTATAAAATCTTAATCCAGGAGCCCTTAAAGGGGTACTCCGGCCCTAAGACATCTTATCCCCTATGCAAATCTGCAATCTTGCATTTGGCACCCACCTCTTTGGAGCTCAAAGAGGTGGGTGCTGAATGCAAGATTGCGGGAGTCCCCAGCGGCGGGACCCCCGCGGTCAGACATCTTATCCCCTATCCTTTGGATAGGGGATAAGATGTCTTAGGGCCGGAGTACCCCTGTAATGCATACAGTCTAGCACTTGTCAGGAAAGAAATGCAAAAATTAGTTCCAAATTGAGTTTAATAAATTATCAATAATTTAGAATAATCCAGCATTTACCAGGTTCTTAAATATATATTTTCATAAAATATTAATAATTTAGAATATCCGATCATCCGGAACCTAGCAGTTCCTTTTGATGCAGGTATTTTTTAACATAATTCTATGCATTTTGCCTTGCCCTCACTAACCACTGTGACGCTAAGTGGCACTGCTTGAGGCGAGTCATTCAACTTATCTCATGGCAGAAGCACCCCTGCTTCACACAGACTGGCATGCAGACTTCTTTCAGCCATCAATTGTCTCTGTAGCGTTTGACGCCCAAATGCTTTTGGCTTCTGGCTTCTCCAACATTGTCCCCATCTAGTCCTCATTCTCTACATAAACTTTTCATCCTGCTGCTCCTTTAATTTTACCATCCTGCTGCTTTTCCAATATTGTCCTTACTGCTGCCACAAGAGCCCTACTTACTATAGCTGCCTTAAAAAAATATTAGTGAGTAAATGTTAAGTGTTCCCCACACAATAAAAGTGCACTCATTTGTCATTGTCCACCCCTAGTGACAGAAACACAGGAAGTGTCCCCATGCAGTAAAATGTCCCATCAGTTCCCTTCTCACAGTTTTAGTGCTAGCTTACCCCCCCCCCCAAAGAGTGACAGTTTCTCATACACAGTTATAGTGCCCCCTTAGTGTGTTCACAGAGTAAAGATTCCTCAAAATTATCAATAAAATGATTTCCCAAAAATGATGACCAAAAGAGACTCCATGCCTCCTCTGGTCTATGTTTCACCTATACTCTTCCTGGGAATATGTCGTACAATATGCCAAATGTAACAATACCGCACCAACATATATAATCTACACTTGTCATAAAAAAAAAATGTTTTCACAACTTACCGTATATACTCGAGTATAGGCCGAGTTTTTCAGCACGATTTTTCGTGCTGAAAACACCCCCCTCGGCTTATACTCGAGTGAACTCCCCCACCCGCAGTGGTCTTCAACCTGCGGACCTCCAGAGGTTTCAAAACTACAACTCCCAGCAAGCCCGGGCAGCCATCGGCTGTCCGGGCTTGCTGGGAGTTGTAGTTTTGAAACCTCCGGAGGTCCGCAGGTTGAAGACCACTGCGGCCTTCAACATCATCCAGCCCCCTCTCACCCCCTTTAGTTCTGAGTACTCACCTCCGCTCGGCGCTGGTCCGGTGCTGCAGGACTGTCCGGTGAGGAGGTGGTCCGGTGAGGAGGTGGTCCGGGCTGCTATCTTCACCGGGGAGGCCTCTTCTAAGCGCTTCGGGCCCGGCCTCAGAATAGTCACGTTGCCTTGACAACGACGCAGATACGTCGTTGTCAAGGCAACGGCTCTATTCCGGGCCGGAAGCGCGGAGAAGAGGCGCCCCCGGTGAAGATAGCAGCCCGGACCACCTCCTCACCGGACCACCTCCTTACCGGACAGCCCTGCAGGACCGGACCAGCGCCGAGCGGAGGTGAGTACTCAGAACTAAAGGGGGTGAGAGGGGGCTGGATGATGTTGAAGGCCGCAGTGGTCTTCAACCTGCGGACCTCCGGAGGTTTCAAAACTACAACTCCCAGCAAGCCCGGACAGCCGATGGCTGCCCGGGCTTGCTGGGAGTTGTAGTTTTGAAACCTCTGGAGGTCCGCATGTTGAAGGCCGCAGTGGTCTTCAACCTGCGGACCTCCGGAGGTTTCAAAACTACAACTCCCAGCAAGCCCGGACAGCCGATGGCTGCCCGGGCTTGCTGGGAGTTGTAGTTTTGAAACCTCTGGAGGTCCGCAGGTTGAAGACCACTGAGGGCGAATGATGAGAAGAGGATGATGAAGGGGGGGGGGGTGTGGGGATGATGAAGGGGGGGGGGATGATGAAGGGGGGATGTGTGGGATGATAAGGGGATGTGTGGGATGATGACAAGGGGATGATGAAGGGGGGATGTGTGGGATGATGACAAGGGGATGATGAAGGGGGGATGTGTGGGATAAGGGGATGTGTGGGATGATGACAAGGGGATGATGAAGGGGGGATGTGTGGGATGATGACAAGGGGATGATGAAGGGGGGATGTGTGGGATAAGGGGATGTGTGGGATGATGACAAGGGGATGATGAAGGGGGGATGTGTGGGATAAGGGGATGTGTGGGATGATGACAAGGGGATGATGAAGGGGGGATGTGTGGGATAAGGGGATGTGTGGGATGATGACAAGGGGATGATGAAGGGGGGATGTGTGGGATGATGACAAGGGGATGATGAAGGGGGGATGTGTGGGATGATAAGGGGATGTGTGGGATGATGACAAGGGGATGATGAAGGGGGGATGTGTGGGATGATGACAAGGGGATGATGAGGATGTTAATGACGGGTCTGGATGATGACAGGGGGGGATGAGGTATTTCCCACCCTAGGCTTATACTCGAGTCAATAACTTTTCCTGGGATTTTGGGTTGAAATTAGGGGTCTCGGCTTATACTCGGGTCGGCTTATACTCGAGTATATACGGTAATCCAGAAATTTATTTATTAATAGAAAATAGACAATAACAACATCACAATACATACAAGACGGACAACCCCTATCCCATAAAAAACATGTACCCCACAAGCACCGGCGTCCCCCACCACAATAGCAGCACAGTGGAAATATGCACAAATAGCTCAATTTAACCTCCATATACTAAATCAGGGTAATGAAGCTAGTCCATAACTATAACAATACATCACATTAGTCTAACAGTATTCATTACCTGTTGCAGGCATATTACCCGTGACGATCTGGGGACTCCGTGCACCCTCAAAGGACGTCGTTTTGTGGGTTGCCCCACTTCGTCAGGAGGACTCTCTGGTCTATGACCTGCACTGACAGCAGCACAGGACAGACAGGTTTAATGGAATTGTTATCACTTTGTGACACAAGGGCACTGTTAGCCTATAGATGGTCCCAGGTGGAGACAGCTTCTTCAGGGCCAGACACAGGGGGTAAGAAACACCAATGTTGGGTAACTGATAACTGTCTTTTACTGAGCAGGTGCAGATGGTATTGCACACAGTACGGAGCAGAGTAAAAGGGATGCAGTGTAACCCTGGGAGCCCTGTTGCCTTGCTGGGACTTATTTTTGATTGAAAGAGCTTTATTTTCCGTTCAGTCATTACAAGTCGTACAATAAATTACAGTCACACAAAGCATGATAGTACAATACACAGCAAAGGTTCCCTAAGCTATACATCGCACACCATGCTACTCTAACATTCAGCTCAATCCTGCAATAGAAAGGCACAAGAGATCAGACAAAAACCAAATAATACAATCTGTGATCGGGGTAGGGGGCCTTGCTGGGACTTATGGTGCTTTTCACCCACTTGATTGATGTGGACTTTACATTTGAGACTGGAAGATATCTGACTCTGACTAGGGTTCTAACAAGGTACAATTACTATCACTGCCAGGGCTTGACTCACTGCTGTACAGGGGAACGCTTGCAGAATTTCGAGGCTGACTTGAGAAGATATTTTCTGCGGCTTCGCTCAGGATTCTCCACACACACCTTCCACCTCCTTTCCACGCTGTACTCAGCACACAGCTCTAGACTGAATATAGCACTGAACTGGACTGGGGCAACTCCTCCCCCACTACACTATATACTGGTCATTTTAGGGGTTCCCATTGGGCAGGCATGGTCACCTTGTTAACACTGCATCTCTTCTTAAAGGCACAGTACATAAATAACACAATAAATATAACAAATATAATGAATAAAATAAAGTGCTTGAACATAATACATAGTAAACATTTTCACAGTGGGCCCATCACAGGAGCAGAAGGCATGCCCGAGGAGATCCACAGCCCACAGGACAGCCTTTGGTGCTCAGACACCACACAGTGCTATTGAGAAATAGTGCTGCAGTACAAAGAACTGTGGGTAGTCACAGAAAATAGTGAAGGTAAATGGTACAGTAAATAAACAGGAATACCATCAATGTAATTTTTGTATTAAAGTTATGTTATTGTACAGCTACATCAGGACAAATGTGTATTGATATCAGATCTAAGTGGATGACTGATATATTCCCACCAGAGTTAGGAATATTAGCACATTGCACAGAATTTCCTGCCTCCTAGCATTTACACAAGTCAAGGAGAAAATAATGTCAAAATACGTTTGTAATTCTCCAGGTTCCCTTATCTTCCGCCTACTGCTTTCTGAGCTCTTTACAACTATAATAAGGTTTTAGTCCTGTTTTGTTGTGAACCTATGGAACGAAAAATCAAAGAATTTCTGTACGTAAATGTTATTAACAGACAGGAAGGATTTTATAAATGTCATTTTATTTCAGAGGAAATGCCCGGCATCTTTTATCCATTATTATGTGAATAATCCTGAATGCAGAATGTTGGCGAGTGCAATAGGCTACTTCATTCATTGTGTAATAACTATTACGGGAAACCTTCTCCGACGCAGCAGATATGAAATGGTATTCCTATTACTAGGTGGGTCTTGAAATCTAGCCAGACAGTTCTGTCAGGAAGACATCAATTATACATGATTTATAATATATGCTGGGGAATTTACAGTGAATGTCCACTCTTGAATGCCGTCTTTTTTAAATCTAAATACGTTCACAGTTCTCTAGAGATTTATTTCCTAATACATCTTTATAGGGGTCAGACTTCAGTTTTTCTGGTACAGATCTTCAAATCTCATGCATGGACTTAAAGGGGTACTCTGGTAGAATTTTTTTTTTTTAAAGGACATCTGCAGGATGGGGATAAGTGTCTGATTGCAGGGACCCCCCAATCGCACTATGTGAGCGGCTAATGCGCGTAGCGTCGACAGTATGCCCCCTCCACATGCAGTTCTTTGGGAGAGGTGGGGAGGCACGAACTCGGCTCCCCGCCTTTCCCATAGAGATACATAGAGGATGCGTGTCGGCCGTGACATCACGCTGCGGCCGGCACGTCTCCTGCACAGAAGAGCCGTGGCGGAGCTGTGGTCCCATGCAGGAGATCGCGGGGGGTTCCAGCTTTCATACCCCCTCCCACACCAGTGACCAATTTGTATAAGTTGGGATAAGTTGTATTTTGCTGCAGATGTCCTTTAAATCAACTGGTGCCAAAAAGTTAAACAGATTTATAAATATTACTTCTATTTAAAAATCTTAATCCTTCCAGTACTTATCAGCTGCTGTATGCTCCACAGCAAGTTCTTTTGTTGTTGATTTTTTTTTTCTGTCTGACCACAGTGCTCTCTGCTGACACCTCTTTCCATGCCAGGAACTGTCCATAGCAGGAGTAAATCCCCATAGCAAACCTATCCTGCTCTGGACAGTTCCTGACATGGACAGAGGTGACAGCAGAGAGCACTGTGTCAGACAGAAAATAAATTCAAAAAGAAAAGAACTTCCTCTGTAGTATACAGCAGCTGATAAGTACTGGAAGGATTAAGATTTTTTTTTTCTTTTTAATAGAAGTCATTTACAAATCTGTTTAACTTTCTGGCACCAGTTGATTTGAAGAAGAAAAAAAATCCCACTGGAGTACCCCTTTAAAATGAGATGACAGGGCCTGGTGTGCAGCTGCGAATTGGTTTATTTGCACCGGCCAGTCCTGCTTTAGTTTGTGGGAGATATTGTAGGCTTGTGGGGGTTGTGCACTATGGGGGAGATTTATAAAAACCTTTGCAAAGAAAAAGCTGTCCGGTTGCCTATAGCAACCAATCAGATCGCTTCTTAAATTTTGCAGAGGCCTTGTTAAAAATGAAAGAAGTGATCTGATTGGTTGCTATGGGCAACTGGGCAACTTTTCCTCTGGACAGGTTTTGATAATTCTCCCTCTATATTCTTAGATCAGTGAAAATGAAATGAGTTGCATGTCACTTGCTGTGGTTTCTGTATGGTTTAGCAATATTGCAACAGGCAAGTTAACCCCTGGATGTCATGTGGCCAGGGACCAAAGGGCAAGCGCTGGGAGATCACTGTGCAGCTGTGAATGATGGGAGACCATAAAACAAGTGAGTTTGCTGACAAGTTCTGGTTTTGATCACCATGTATATCTGAGGTAGTCAGAGCCTCACCTTTGTCTGTATACCGTATTTTTCGCCCTATAGGACGCACCGGCGTATAAGACGCACCCAGTTTATAGGTGCAAAATCTAAAAAAACAAAGATTTTGAACCCAATAGTGGTCTTCAACCTGCGGACCTCCAGATGTTGCAAAACTACAACTCCCAGCATGCCCGGACAGCCGTTGGCTGTCCGGGCATGCTGGGAGTTGTAGTTTTGCAACATCTGGAGGTCCACAGGTTGAAGACCACTGCATAGGAGGTAATACTCACGTGTCCCCACCGCTCCGAACCCGTCACCGCTGCCCTGGATGTCGCTCCATCGCTGTCGCCGTGTCCCCGTCGATTTGGAACGTCTCTGCTGCCGGCCGGGTATCCTCGCTCTCCGTCGCCGCCATCACGTCGCTACGCACGCCGACGCACGTACGCGACGACGTGATGACGAGGAAGGAGAGCGCCGGCATACAGGGGATCCCTGAACGGAGAAGACACAGAGGAGGCAGGTAATGTCCCTCCCGGTGTCCTGTAAGCACTAACCCGGCTATTCAGTCGGGCTGTTCGGGACTGCCGCGGTGAAATCGCGGCGGTCCCGAACAGCCCGACTGAACAGCCGGGTTAGTGTCACTTTTCCTTCAGACGCGTCGCGGTCAGCTTTGATCAGCGCATCGGAAGGGTTAATACAGGGCATCACCGCGATCGGTGATGTCCTGTATTAGCCGCAGGTCCCGGCCGTTGATGGCCGCAGGGACCGCCGCGATAGGGGTGTATTCGCCGTATAAGACGCACCGACTTTTTCCCCCCAGTTTTGGGGAAGAAAAAGTGCGTCTTATACGGCGAAAAATACGGTATGTGTTATTCTACTCATATATTTCTACTGGATCCAGCCACTGTGACCCCGTCCCAAATAACATGCTTGCACTTGGAGAAAAGGGAAAGGGCGCAATCATGTAAGATTTGTTGTATGGCTCATGTTTCCGTACCTTTTTTTCTTTTCTTTTCTTTTTTTTTTCAGAACTATTTGGTGAAACGAATAAGTGGATTTTTTGATCATTTGAAAAATAAAACAAAATCGGCATTTCTGGTTGTCTTGGGGACATCTGGGGTAATTGGAGAGGGGAGTGAAATGTTTTCTCATTTTTGATGCAGATGTGAGGTTGAAAACATCTGTCTGTTGCCTCCACATGTGGATTTTTAAGACTCTACATCTGTATCCTAAATGCTGTCCTTTGTAGTATTAATTTGTTGCAATGTTACATTTCATTCAATTGTTCTTGCAGCTTTTCAAGGTGCTTTTGATAATCCTCTTGGCTCTTACAGCAGAAGGGAACGGCTCACAATCCAACAAAACAGCAATGTAATTAGTCCATTATGAATATGACTGTATTAGCAGACACAGTCCTCCCCGTGATCAAAAGAAGAAAAAAAACTATCCTCAGTATTTTGTTTTGACTCAAAATGACTAAACAGCTTGGCTCTTTAATCAAAGCTCATTGTTACCTTTCCCGCATGATGCTGCAAATGATTTCTCATTAAGACCAAATGAATTCTATTGCGCATCATTTACAGGACAACAACCACACTTGTTATTTAAGTTACATCTGCAAAGTGGATGAATGGGAAATGTAAGCATAGAGCATTATGGGAAATGAGGCCAGTTCTATTGTGCTATCACATAGAATGTGTGTAAGTCACTTGTAGACTTCTATTATGTGTAGTAGAGTCAAAGGAGTCACATGTAGAAAAAGTATCTTTTGGATAGTTTTTTTGCCTTGAATATACGCAGCGTATTTCATGCTGTGCAAAATCTGCTGTGCAGCGGGAAATATGCTGTGCATTCTCCTATGAACAGACACACAGGGCTTCCCTGTATCGCCCTGGGTGTGCAGTGAGGTTTGGAGGCGGGCCTCAGTGACACAATCACTTCGTCTCCAAACTTCACTGCACACACAGGGCTGCCGCGGGGATGAAGAGGAGAATATTAAGCATATTTCACGCTTTGTACAGAAGATGTGGTAAAATCAAAAATGTAGATTTTTTTTTTTAGTATGTCTAGAGAGGTTAAAGGGGCCCTGATCACATACCTTTTACAGTATGTTGAGTGGGCCTCCTGTTCCCAAGATATGGAGCTTTTTATGTCCCATCTGATGGTCTGTGAATCTGTTAGATAGGGTCTGTGGTCATAGTGCGGGCTATGTGATCATTGTGCGGGCTATGTGGTCATAGTGCGGGCTATTTAGCGCTGGCTAAACTGACTGCTGTTAGACTGCAACACCTCCTTGCTCTTCCTTTCCTGCATGCACAGGCCAAGGGAGTGCCACAAAAATCTGCACACAGAGCTGAAGGGGCAGCACATAGCATAGAAGAGAGGAAGACCCGAGGCTCCGCTACTGACAATGGTACACACTAACAGCATTCAGTAGGAGGTTAATGAGGAAAGTGGAAAGAGCGCGGCGCAGGCTGGCAGCAGCTTCTTAGACAACCTGGAAGATGTATGGAGATACTGTGTCCCTGGTCCCAGGAGAGAGGGTAGCTGGGATGGAGTGAGAGGGAGAGGGGATGCTGATAACTGTCTCCTGTAAAGAAAATTGTGTCCCTGTAGCCAAGGGTGTGTGGAGGGTTTGCGCACGCCTCAGCCAATCACTGTCCAGGTCACATTCGGCTACAGGGACACTGTTTTTTTTTTTTTATTACACCAGCATGACCATGGAGGCCAGAACTAAATGAACAAGACGGACCAGACCAGCCACAAAAAGAAAATCTGGTGACTGTCTGGAGGCCCTTCAGCTGGTATAGACCGATGGGCTGCAGCCCCTATAGCTCCTTATAATTCTGCTCATGGCCAGCATGCCAACTTCCCTCCTACTCTATTCTGAATTGAAATACACATAAGGGTGAATTCACAAAGGACAGATGTGTTGCAGTAATATCTGCGACTGTCCCTTTGATTTGAGTAGGACTTCCATGTGTATGCTGCCAAGACAATCCCATTCACTCCACTCAGAAGAATGGAACTGATTTTCAGCCAAAGAGATTTTTACCCAGACAGCCACTTTTTGCAGGCCCATTGCCATTTTGGAAAGCCATTAATATATTTCTTGGGTGGCCATGGCTTTCCCAGGCAATATCATTATGGATGCCAAGAGCCACAGTGGTCTGAACTGAAATATATCCAATGAGTCAAACTATTTTGAAAGAAAAAAAAAGACCAAAATATATTGTATTCTATTTAAAGGGGTTGTGCGCTGCCCTGCAGTTCGGAGCTGCGCTCACAGCATCCGGAAGTTCATTACTCCAAACGCTGTGTGCGGGCTTCCGTGTTCGCAGCCGACGTCACGAGGAGGCGGGCGAGACGTCACGAAGGGGGCGGCTGCGAACACGGAAGCCCGCACACAGCGTTCGGAGTAATGAACTTCCGGATGCGGTGAGCGGAGCTCCGAACTGCAGGGCAGCGCACAACCCCTTTAAGAAAAAAAAAAATCAACATTTGTGCCATATCAACTAACCATCCATCTTTCAAAGGCTGTCGGGGCATGCTGGGAGTTGTAGTTTTTCAACAGCTGGAGGCACGCTGGTTGGAAAACACTGCTATAGAGAAATACATTTATTGCTCACATTTCCTCGGGTACATAGTTCAATCACAATACAGTCCTCTGGAGAGAAAAAAAATGTCTGTAAAAGCTACAGCTGTTAGTTTTCACCCAGCTTTTCCAGTAACAGATAAATCATAAGGTTATGGTGCATTTTAGTCTCTTTTTTTCTTCTTTGTGATTCTGATTCTGAATTGGTCGGTCCTGTAATTACAGAATACATTTGGCAATGAATCCCTATGATGGGAAATACATGGAGTACAATAGGGAGCCATTCACCAGACGACTGAACGGGTATGAAAATGTAAATTCATGCAAATATGCTAAATGCCTGGTGTTCTATATTTAGGAAAAAAATAAATGAATATATTTGACAACAAAAAGTTGAAGGAACATGATCTGCTACGTTAGCCGGCCAGGCACAATAACACGCTGGAATTCATTCCAATTTACTGTGCTCAATTCATAGAAAATGGGCACTTAACAAGCAGCAAATTAAAATGTCAAGACCAATCATGGCAGGAAGCTGTTTATAAGGGGCTTGTTATTTGGGCTGTGAGGACCCACCTGCCCTTTCTGTGGATGGTGGGCAGCGCTCTCCCTGTACAGGAACTCTCTCTGATTTGATTCTGCGGCAACTTTATTTTTGACACCTTAATTTAAATTGGAATTCGTATCTGGCTGGCTAAGTATTGCAAGGCCTTCAGTTTCAATTTTATTTAAAAAAAAAGCAAAGCCTGCAGCGATACTGTAGGAGTGTGAGAACGCGGTCTATAGGGGGGGGGGGGTACACTCTATTGATGCTGTCAGACGCTCTTGCCTCCTACAAAGATTCTCATTGCTTTCTGAAAACATCTCATTACGGAGCATTTCTACCTGAAATTAAAACCAAGCAAACATAATTCATCTTTTTGTTTTCTTCTGTCGGGTTATTTTCCATTGCTGATTTTGGGAAAGATGTGTGGCAACCAAGATAGTGACAATACAGCTCACTCATCCTTTCTAGAGTCCTGAATGAGATATTTGTTAAAGTGTACCTGTCGTGTCGTTAACAAAAACTTTTTATATAATGTAGTTGATACTGTCACGATGCCGGCTGGCAGGAGGTGGATCCTCTGTGCCAGAGAGGGATTGGCGTGGACCGTGCTAGTGGACCGGTTCTAAGTTACTACTGGTGTTCACCAGAGCCCGCCGCAAAACGGGATGGTCTTGCTGCGGCGGTAGTAACCAGGTCGTATCCACTAGCAACGGCTCAACCTCTCTGACTGCTGAAGATAGGCGCGGTACAAGGGAGTAGACAAAAGCAAGGTCTGACGTAGCAGAAGGTCGGTGCAGGCAGCAAGGATCGTAGTCAGGGGCAACGGCAGGAGGTCTGGAACACAGGCTAGGAACACACAAGGGAACGCTTTCACTAGGCACAAGGGCAACAAGATCCGGCGAGGGAGTGCAGGGGAAGTGAGGTATACATAGGGAGTGCACAGGTGAAGACACTAATTGGAACCACTGCGCCAATCAGTGGCGCAGTGGCCCTTTAAATCGCAGAGACCCGGCGCGCGCGCGCCCTAGGGAGCGGGGCCGCGCGCGCCGGGACAGGACCGAGGGAGAGCGACTCAGGTACGGAAGCCGGGGTGCGCATCGCGAGCGGGCGCCACCCGCATCGCGAATCGCATCCCGGCTGGAGGCGGTATCGCAGCGCACCCGGTCAGTGGATCTGACCGGGGCGCTGCCGTAGCGAGGATGTTGCGAGCGCTCCGGGGAGGAGCGGGGACCCGGAGCGCTCGGCGTAACAGTACCCCCCCCTTGGGTCTCCCCCTCTTCTTAGAGCCTGAGAACCTGAGGACCAGACTTTTATCTAGGATATTGTCCTCAGGTTCCCAGGATCTCTCTTCAGGACCACAGCCCTCCCAGTCCACTAAAAAAAAAAGTTTTTCCTCTGACCTTTTTGGAGGCCAGTATCTCCTTTACGGAGAAGATGTCTGAAGAACCGGAGACAGGAGTAGGAGAAATAAGTTTGGGAGAGAAACGGTTGATGATGAGTGGTTTAAGAAGAGAGACATGAAAGGCATTAGGAATACGAAGAGAAGGAGGAAGAAGAAGTTTGTAAGAGACAGGATTAATTTGGCACAAGATTTTGAAAGGACCAAGATAGCGTGGTCCCAATTTGTAGCTGGGAACACGGAAGCGGACATATTTAGCGGAGAGCCATACCTTGTCTCCGGGAGAAAAAATGGGGGGAGCTCTTCTTTTCTTATCAGCAAACTTCTTCATGCGTGATGAAGCCTGTAAGAGAGAATTTTGGGTCTCTTTCCATATGGTGGAAAGATCACGAGTTATTTCATCCACAGCGGGCAAACCAGAGGGCAAGGGAGTAGGGAGGGGGGGAAGAGGGTGACGGCCGTACACCACGAAAAATGGGGATTTGGAAGAAGATTCAGAGACTCTGAAGTTGTACGAGAATTCGGCCCATGGAAGAAGATCTGCCCAGTCATCCTGGCGGGAGGAAACAAAATGCCGTAAATAATCACCCAGGACCTGGTTAATTCTTTCTACTTGCCCATTGGATTGAGGATGATAAGCAGAAGAAAAGTTTAATTTAATCTTGAGTTGTTTACAGAGAGCCCTCCAGAATTTTGACACGAATTGGACGCCTCTATCCGAGACGATCTGTGTGGGCAACCCGTGAAGACGAAAAATGTGTACAAAAAATTGTTTTGCCAACTGAGGCGCTGAAGGAAGACCAGGAAGAGGAATAAAATGTGCCATCTTGGAAAATCGATCAACGACCACCCAAACAACAGTGTTGCCACGGGATGGGGGTAAGTCTGTAATAAAGTCCATACCAATCAGAGACCAAGGCTGTTCGGGGACAGGCAGAGGATGAAGAAGACCAGCAGGCTTCTGGCGAGGAGTCTTATCCCGGGCACAGACAGTGCAGGCCCGCACAAAATCAACAACATCCGTTTCCAGAGTCGGCCACCAATAGAAACGAGAGATAAGTTGCAAGGATTTCTTGATGCCCGCATGGCCTGCGAGATGGGAGGAGTGACCCCATTTGAGGATTCCGAGGCGTTGGCGTGGAGAAACGAAGGTCTTCCCTGGAGGAGTTTGCCTGATGGAGGCTGGAGAAGTGGAGATCAGGCAGTCAGGAGGAATGATGTGTTGCGGAGAGAGCTCTACTTCCGAGGCATCCGAGGAACGAGAGAGAGCATCGGCCCTAATGTTCTTATCGGCAGGGCGAAAGTGAATTTCAAAATTAAACCGGGCAAAGAACAGAGACCACCTGGCCTGGCGAGGGTTCAGCCGTTGGGCAGACTGGAGATAGGAGAGATTCTTGTGATCGGTGTAAATAATAACTGGAAATTTTGATCCCTCCAGCAGATGCCTCCATTCCTCAAGTGCTAATTTAATGGCCAGTAGCTCTCGATCCCCGATGGAGTAGTTCCTCTCCGCCGGAGAGAAGGTCCTAGAAAAAAAACCACAAGTAACAGCATGCCCAGAAGAATTTTTTGTAGAAGAACCGCTCCAGCTCCTACTGAGGAGGCATCAACCTCCAATAGGAAGGGTTTAGATGGGTCAGGTCTGGAGAGCACGGGAGCAGAAGAAAAGGCAGACTTGAGCTGTTTAAAGACGTCTTCCGCTTGAGGAGGCCATGACTTAGGATTGGCGTTCTTCTTGGTTAAAGCCACGATAGGAGCCACAATGGTGGAAAAATGTGGAATAAATTGTCTGTAATAATTGGCGAACCCCAAAAAACGTTGGATAGCACGGAGTCCGGAGGGGCGTGGCCAATCTAAGACGGCAGAGAGTTTGTCTGGGTCCATTTGTAGTCCCTGGCCAGAGACCAAATATCCTAGGAAAGGAAGAGATTGACATTCAAACAGACATTTCTCCATTTTGGCATAAAGTTGATTGTCTCGAAGTCTCTGAAGAACCATGCGGACATGCTGGCGGTGTTCTTCTAGGTTGGCAGAAAGAATCAGAATATCGTCCAGATACACAACAACACAGGAATATAAGAGATCACGAAAAATTTCATTAACAAAGTCTTGGAAGACGGCAGGGGCGTTGCACAGGCCAAAGGGCATGACCAGATACTCAAAGTGTCCATCTCTAGTGTTAAATGCCGTTTTCCATTCGTCCCCCTCCCTGATGCGGATGAGATTATAAGCACCTCTTAAGTCCAGTTTGGTAAAGATGTGGGCACCTTGGAGGCGATCAAAGAGTTCAGAGATAAGAGGTAGAGGGTAGCGGTTCTTTACCGTGATATTATTAAGTCCGCGGTAGTCAATGCAAGGACGTAGGGAGCCATCTTTTTTGGACACAAAGAAAAATCCAGCTCCGGCAGGAGAGGAGGATTTGCGGATAAACCCCTTTTTTAAATTTTCCTGGATGTACTCAGACATAGCAAGAGTCTCTGGGGCGGACAGAGGATAAATTCTGCCCCGGGGTGGAGTAGTGCCCGGGAGGAGGTCAATAGGACAGTCATAAGGCCTGTGAGGAGGTAGAGTCTCAGCTTGTTTCTTGCAAAATACGTCAGCATAGTCCATATAGGCCTTAGGGAGACTGGTTACAGGGGGAACCACAGGGTCACGGCAGGGAGTACTGGGAACCGGTTTAAGGCAGTCCTTGAAACAAGAGGTACCCCATCTCTTGATCTCCCCTGTGGACCAATCCAGGGTTGGGGAATGGCGTTGAAGCCACGGTAGTCCAAGGAGAATTTCGGAAGTGCAATTGGGGAGGACCAAAAACTAAATTTTTTCATGATGAGGTCCGATGCACATTAGGAGGGGCTCCGTGCGGTAACGTATGGTACAGTCCAATCTTTCATTGTTAACACAATTGATGTAGAGGGGTCTGGCGAGACTGATTACCGGGATGTTGAACCTGTTGATGAGAGAGGCCAAAATAAAGTTTCCTGCAGATCCGGAATCCAAGAAGGCCATAGTAGAGAAGGAGAAGGTAGATGCAGATATCTGCACAGGCACAGTGAGACGTGGAGAAGCAGAGTTGACATCAAGGACTGTCTCACCTTTGTGCGGAGTCAGCGTGCGTCTTTCCAGGCGGGGAGGACGGATAGGACAATCCTTCAGGAAGTGTTCGGTACCGGCACAGTACAGGCAGAGATTCTCCATGCGGCGTCGTGTCCTCTCTTGAGGTGTCAGGCGAGACCGGTCAACTTGCATAGCCTCCACGGCGGGAGGCACAGGAACGGATTGCAGAGGACCAGAGGAGAGAGGAGCCGGGGAGAAAAAACGCCTCGTGCGAACAAAGTCCATATCCTGGCGGAGCTCCTGACGCCTTTCGGAAAAACGCATGTCAATGCGAGTGGCAAGATGAATGAGTTCATGTAGATTAGCAGGAATTTCTCGTGCGGCCAGAACATCTTTAATGTTGCTGGATAGGCCTTTTTTAAAGGTCGCGCAGAGGGCCTCATTATTCCAGGATAGTTCAGAAGCAAGAGTACGGAATTGTATGGCGTACTCGCCAACGGAAGAATTACCCTGGACCAGGTTCAGCAGGGCAGTCTCAGCAGAAGAGGCTCGGGCAGGTTCCTCAAAGACACTACGAATTTCCGAGAAGAAGGAGTGTACAGAGGCAGTGACGGGGTCATTGCGGTCCCAGAGCGGTGTGGCCCATGACAGAGCTTTTCCAGACAGAAGGCTGACTACGAAAGCCACCTTAGACCTTTCAGTATGAAACTGGTCCGACATCATCTCCAAGTGCAGGGAACATTGTGAAAGAAAGCCACGGCAAAACTTAGAGTCCCCATCAAATTTATCCGGCAAGGATAGTCGTAGGCCTGAAGCGGCCACTCGCTGCGGAGGAGGTGCAGGAGCTGGCGGAGGAGATGATTGCTGAAGCTGTGGTAGTAGCTGCTGTAGCATCACGGTCAGTTGACACAGCTGGTGGCCTTGTTGCGCTATCTGTTGTGACTGCTGGGCGACCACCGTGGTGAGATCGGCGACAACTGGCAGAGGTACTTCAGCGGGATCCATGGCCAGATCTACTGTCACGATGCCGGCTGGCAGGAGGTGGATCCTCTGTGCCAGAGAGGGATTGGCGTGGACCATGCTAGTGGACCGGTTCTAAGTTACTACTGGTGTTCACCAGAGCCCGCCGCAAAGCGGGATGGTCTTGCTGCGGCGGTAGTAACCAGGTCGTATCCACTAGCAACGGCTCAACCTCTCTGACTGCTGAAGATAGGCGCGGTACAAGAGAGTAGACAAAAGCAAGGTCGGACGTAGCAGAAGGTCGGGGCAGGCAGCAAGGATCGTAGTCAGGGGCAACGGCAGGAGGTCTGGAACACAGGCTAGGAACACACAAGGGAATGCTTTCACTAGGCACAAGGGCAACAAGATCCGGCAAGGGAGTGCAGGGGAAGTGAGGTATACATAGGGAGTGCACAGGTGAAGACACTAATTGGAACCACTGCGCCAATCAGTGGCACAGTGGCCCTTTAAATCGCAGAGACCCGGCGCGCGCGCGCCCTAGGGAGCGGGGCCGCGCGCGCCGGGACAGGACCGAGGGAGAGCGAGTCAGGTATGGAAGCCGGGGTGCGCATCGCGAGCGGGCGCCACCCGCATCGCGAATCGCATCCCGGCTGGAGGCGGTATCGCAGCGCACCCGGTCAGTGGATCTGACCGGGGCGCTGCCGTAGCGAGGATGTTGCGAGCGCTCCGGGGAGGAGCGGGGACCCGGAGCGCTCGGCGTAACAGATACCATTATATGTGTATTTTTCATATACATTGATGAAATAATTTGTATATTTTTGGGTGAAAAAATGCTGTCCCTGTAGCTATTGCCTGTGTGTGTCTATGAGGAGTCCAAATACAGGAAGTGAGGACAGGACAAGCAGGGCTCTGTGCAGGCTCTTGGCTTGTAAATCATCCTGCTGAGTGAGTCAGGGGCCAGTCATAGAGCCTCACTGTACAGAGCCCTGCTTGTCCTCAGTGCACAGAGCCCTGCTTGTCCTCAGTGCACAGATCCCTGCTTGTCCTCAGTGTACAGATCCATGCTTGTCCTCAGTGCACAGATCCCTGCTTCTCCTCAGTGCACAGATCCCTGCTTAAAAAAATTTGACCCCACAAGAACAAAATGCCCTAATTACGTTGAGGAATAATGAGTCACTGATAATTAAACCCAGTGATAAGGGCGGTAACATCGTCCTAATGGATAGGGCAAACTATACTGAAATGGTAATGTCATTATTATCTGATGAAACCAAGTATGTTGTACTACCCGTTGACCCGACTAATAACTATCTCAAGGAATACAGAAATCTGCTCCTTCCTGCCAGAGAGAAAAACCTGATCTCTAAAGATGAATTACAAGCCATGCTTAACCCCCGTCCCACCATTGCTACTTTTTATGCACTCCCTAAAGTACACAAAAACACAAATCCCATTAGGGGGAGGCCTATAGTTTCGGGGAACAATTGTCTTACACAAGGTGGTAGTATCTACTTGGATCACGCACTTTCTTCTTTTGTCACTGCACTTCCCTCATACTTACAAGATACAAAGGATACAGTATTGAAACTTAACAATATTACTGTGACTGACTCCACAATACTAACAAGTTTGGATGTGGAGAGCCTCTATAGCAATATACGGCACGAGCTTGGCATAGAGGCAGTTTCAACATTTTTACGCACTAAGAGCACATTGTTTCACGATCACAACCAATTTATATTATCTCTACTCACTTTTATCCTCACGCACAATTATTTTATCTTTAATGGCACTTTCTATCACCAGACACAGGGCACTGCTATGGGGGCTTCTTGTGCACCTACATATGCTAATCTTTTTTTAGGGTGGTGGGAAGACACGTTTGTTTTTTGTGATGAGTTAATTTCTTTCACTGAGCACATTTTATTTTATGGTCGATACATAGATGATATTCTTATGTTGTGGGACGGTCCTGTAGAACTATATCAGGAATTTATCAACAAGTTGAACAATAATGAGATCGGGATGGTCTTTACCTCTGAGATAGGTGGGAGATCTATCCAATTTTTAGATCTGAGGATCTATATTGATGAGAACAATCATCTACAAACGGATATTTTCCGTAAGCCTACCTCTACCAACTCACTCCTCCACTGGGGTAGCTGGCACCCGGGATCCCTCAAGAGGAGTATCCCGGTTGGCCAGTACCTCAGAGCAAGGAGGAATTGCTCTGAGGAGGAAAACTTTCAGAAGGAGAGTAAGAATCTTTATGAGAGGTTTAGGCAGAGGGGCTACCCTCGTAAACATCTAAAAACAGCATACAAGAGGGCATGTAGTTCAGATAGGAACACACTGTTAACAACTATGAGAACGACCGATACCTCCAAGAAAGTAAGGTGTATTGGAACATTTGACGGTCACACCGACCAAGTGATGGCAATAATGCGGAGGCATTGGCATCTACTTACACGGGATCAAGACCTGGCTCAGGTTATTGGAAAATCTCCCAGCATTACATTCAGGAAAGGCCCCAGTATTAAAGATCAATTAGTCCATAGTCATCTGGCAACTGGAGGTAGAAAAGAGTGCTGGTTGAGAAATACCACTACTGGTTGTTATCCTTGTGGGCATTGTAGCTTTTGTCAACAGATAAACAAGACCAAAACAGTGAGGAATCCTGTGGATGAATGCCACTATGAGATTAGACAGTTTATTAACTGTAGCTCTCACAATATTATCTATATTGCTCAATGCCCTTGTCCTAAGTGGTACGTGGGCAAAACCACACAAGAATTTCGTAAACGCATTTCTCAGCATCTCAGTTCTATCAGAACAGAGAAGGACACACCAATCTCGAGACATATGAGAGCGGTACATGGAGGACGGATCAGAGAATTACGATTCATAGGACTCAGTCAACTGAAATTGGGCCCACGGAAAGGTGACATTGATAACCTTCTCCTACGTGAAGAAGCCAAATGGATTTGGAGGCTCCATAGTCAGGCACCCAATGGCCTGAATGAAGGGTTTTCGTATGCAGCATTTCTTTAAGATCTAACAATCCACTAACTCAAATATAATATTTTTAGTTTTCCCAGTGTTGTTTTTAACACACAAATAGGTGGCGGATAATTGTTTAACGGACATGAGTATAGCCAATTAAGGGAAGTTCACCCTGGTTAGATTGACATTTTTTATTTTTCATATTTACTGACCCCCCCTTGGGATATGACTAATCTTTTGATTAAATCTATATATACTGTGGAGTTTCTGGTGTGAATGTTCATCTGCTATGCAGAATATGACACTGATTATGCATTTATTAAAAAGCAAATACCAGATACTTACCTGCCGGCGAACACATCTAACAAGGGCCGATATTATGGATTAGTTAGGGTAGGCTGTTCAATTCTTCTTTAATTTGGGATACAGGTTATAATTAAGTATTACATTTGGTATTACTGTATCAATTGTATGTTATGTTAATACACTTTTATTTTATCTTAGCTTATTTATTCACAATGGATTTTGTTTAATTTTTGTTTAATTATTGGATGTGTATCACACTAATTAATTATTTTTAATTGTATATTAGATGATATAAGTAAATTTGGGGTATTTTCCATATACATATTATATTAATGCATTACACTACAGTGTTTTTACACATTTATGCACTATTTTCATGTACTTTGATAGGTAATAATTGATACAGAATACATATGAAGAACCGTATACTACTCTCTTTAAAATATATATATATTAAAACCTTGGTTATGACTATTTCCCACGCAAGCGCAGTTAGAATAGGCTTCTGAATCATTGTATAAGTGTGTGGGCATGCGCACTAACGAGAGCTGTAGCGATACCAAATGTAAGTGTGGGCGCATGCGCCGGTTCACCTGCGGGAGATAGACAATTGCGATGTTGAGTAAACCTTAGTGCGCAAGCGCGGTACGATGGTAAACGGCAGGCTCCACAGTATGACGTAGCGCTCCCGAAGGATGTAGGGAGATGAGGTCAGTACATGTTTAGCATTCCCATTGGTGATCCCAGAGGATATGACCTAGGATATGATTGTGGATCCTCGAGAGAGATTGGAGCAATCCAAGGGCGCATATGATAGGTTACAGGACGTTGTCGCCAATTGATGATGTTTGGGGCATTGTCTATAAATAGCCCCTGCCGCCATTTTGTAGTGTTGTTGCCACTGGTTTGCCTCTTGAGAACGCCGTGGGGACGGCGAAACATGTAGAGGCGGCAATCTAGTTTTTAGTCAATGTCAGAGTAGGCATATTGGGCTACTGCAGAACCCCTTATAGTGGAGCAATGTTGCTCAGATTCCACAGACACTAACCTACCTGACATTCAGTTTTAATATTGATTTCACTGGGTTTAAAAATTAAAAACTAAATAAATTCTTATTTTATCTGGATATACAATAAAAGCTATGTTTTAGGGGGTACTATTTAGAGGTGTATTATACCCCAGGCTACGGCCTTGGGGTTAGGTAATTAGCAGATCCCTGCTTGTACTCAGTGTACAGAGCCTTGCTTGTCCTCAGTGTACAGAGCCCTGCTTGTCATCACTGTACAGAGCCCTGCTTGTCCTCAGTGTACAGAGCCCTGCTTGTCCTCAGTGCACAGAGCCCTGCTTGTCCTCAGTGTACAGAGCCCTGCTTGTCCTCAGTGTACAGAGCCCTGCTTGTCTTCAGTGTACAGAGCCCTGCTTGTCCTCAGTGCACAGAGCCCTGCTTGTCCTCAGTGTACAGAGCCCTGCTTGTCCTCAGTGTACAGAGCCCTGCTTGTCCTCAGTGCACAGAGCCCTGCTTGTCCTCAGTGTACCGAACCCTGCTTGTCCTCACTGTACAGAGCCCTGCTTGTGAAAACCTTTTTTCTTTTAAGTCAACTGGTGCCAGAAAGTTAAACATATTTGTAAATTATTTCTATTAAAAAATCTTAATCCTTCCAGTACTTATTAGCTGCTGAATGCTACAGAGAAAATTCCTTTCTTTTTGGAACACTGATGACATCACGAGCACAGTGCTCTCTGCTGACATCTCTGTCCATTTTAGCAACCGTGCATAGCAGATGTATGCTAAGGGCAGCATGGTGGCTCAGTGGTTAGCAGTGCTGGTGCCTTGGGTTCAAATTCCACTAAGGACAACAATAAAGAGTTATTATTATAATGACATCAGCAAAGAGCACTGTGCTTGTGATGTCATCAGAGATAATTCCAAAAAGAAAAGAATTTCCTCTGTAGTATTCAGCAGCTAATAAGTACAGGAAGGATTAAGATTTTTTAATAGAAGTAATTTACAAATCTGTTTAACTTTCTGGCACCAGTTGATTTTAAAGAAAAAAGTTTTTCACCGGAGTACCCCTTTAAATCACCAATGGTCTGAAACTCCTTCAATATATTAAAAGGTCTTAGAGCTGGAGCCATAAATCAGGAGGTTAGCTGCGATTTTAGACAATGAGTTGCCAACCCTTACTTATTCAGTAGAAGTACAGTATTAAAGGGGTATCCAAGTGAAAAACATTTTTTCTTTTCATATCAACTGGTTCCAGAAAGTTAAACAGATTTGTAAATTACTTTTATAAAAAAAAATCTCAATCCTACCAGTACTTATCAGATGCTGAAGTTGAGTTTTTCTTTTCTTTCTGACAACAGTGCTCTCTGCTGACACCTTCTGTCTTTCTCAGGAACTGTCCAGAGTAGTTGCAAATCCCCATAGCAAACCTTTCCTGCTCTGGACAGTTCCTGAGACAGATAGAGGAGTCAGCAGAGATCATTGTTGTCAGACAGTAAAGAACAACTCAACTTCAGCAGCTGATAAGTACTGGTAGGATTAAGATGTTTTAATAGAAGTAATTTGCAAGTCTATTTGACTTTCTGGAGCCAGTTGATAAAAAAAAAAATGTCATCGGACTACCCCTTTAACGCTTAATACTAACCAAATATGACATCAACAAAATGTGAAGAAAGGGGAAAGAGTGGGCAACCTTTTAGTCCGGTTCCCACTATGAGCATACATGGAGTAGACATGAATCTATTTACTCTATCATGGGGAAGACAATAGCCAAACCTAGACCCCCATGTTCCCAAAGCCACTGCAGGAAGTCCCAATTCACCTGATCAAATGCCTTCTCAACATTGGTAGAGAAAGGGTATAACAAGAACCTAGATAAAAGACAGCACCTCTGGTGGCCATATTGATTCTTACAAGCTTTTTTCAGCTATCTCAAAAACACTTTGTGACAGACTTGGTTTTTCTGTATCTGTCAAGCTCAGCACTGCTACATCTACCGTATATACTCGAGTATAAGCTGAGTTTTCCAGCACGATTTTTTGTGCTGAAAACGCCCCCCTCGAATTATACTTGTGTGAACTCTCCGCCTGTCAATCCCTTCTCAGTGGTCTTCAACCTGCGGACCTCCAGATGTTGCAAAACTACAACTCCCAGCATGCCTGCATGCTGGGTGTTGTAGTTTTGAAACCTCTGGAGGTCCGCAAGTTGAAGACCACTGCGGCCTTTGTCATCATCCCGCCCCCCCCCCCCCCTTTTGTTTTGTACTCACCTTGATGACAACGCACAGGGACGTTCATGCGCAACGTCCTTGTGCATCGTCGTCAAGGCAACGTCACTAGTCCGGGGCAGGCCCGAAGCGCAGAGAAGAGGCCCCCCCCCCCCCCCGGTGAAAATGACTAACCCTCCCCACCGGACGGTCCCTGCAGCATAGATGGCCTGGACCAGCTCACCCTTCCTTCCCGCCGAGGGGAGGTGAGTACAAAACAAAAGGGGGGGCTGGATGATGACTACAACTCCCAGCATGTACAAAAAAGAAAGTTGTAACAGCACGCTTGATCAAAAAATGGAGGCTTTCAGCGCACTTTTTGATCAAAATGTGTCTCCCCATCCACCACGCGGAGGTGGCCTCATATCGGATGGGACCCTAACATGATAACTCACCTCTGCTGTGCATATAGCCTCTGACTGTGTGACATGTTGGATCAGCCGTTGACTAAACCACCTCCAGTCTGAGAGGAGTGGGGTGCACGGCTAAAGAGGGTGCCACACCCCCCAACTTACAAAGTAAAAACAAAAGGAAAAATAGCCAGCACAACAACCTAATACACAGGTGCCCGCTGCTGTGGTAAATAAAAAATGTAAAAAAAAGAAAGTTGCAACAGCACTCTATGTCAAAAAATGGACGCTCTCCGCGCACTTGTAGCAGAGTTTTGCAACATCTGGAGGTCGCAGGTTGAAGACCACTGATAAAGGGATTGACAGGCGGTGATGATGAAGGGGGGGTGGTGATGATGGGGGTCTGGATGATTACATGGGGGGGGGGATGATGTATTTCCCACCCTAGGCTTATAGTGATGTCAATAACTTTTTCTGGGTTTTTGGGGTGAAATTAGGGGCCTCGGCTTATATTCGGGTCGGCTTATGCTCGAGTAGATACGGTATATCTTTTCCCTTTTCAGAATGTGTAGCTTGTCTCCCTGGCGCGTGTCTCTGGGATGTCTCTGGTTTGTACAAACATGGCTCTTATGTGACTGGTGATTTCTTGTATCCATCACACCTGAGTACTGGGATACAGCTCTGATTCCTGTCTCTGAGCTGCTGCTGCGCTCCACATCTCTCTGGCAGATAAAAAGCCTCTTGTCAGCCGCACAAACCAGCTTCATTCCATCATGAAACTAGGTATTAGCACTGACCTAACCTAAGGAAACATCAAAACAGAGCAATTATAAAAGGCTGAACCAAATCTCACAGTCGGCTGAAGGCTCTTCATATTATATGCACTATTCTACCTGACCGTTTTCCTGCGGTTTTATGTATTCCGGCTGAATAGAACATGCAAAAATAGAGAAAATGCAAAGAAATGACAATAATGAATAACGAAGCCGACAGTGCAAGAAAAGTCACATACATCCACTTACTGAACTGGATTAAAGGTTGTTTTGACAATGCTTTCTGTACTGGGAACCAGTTACAGAACTGGAACAAACAGAATCCATCTTACTTTGATGTTTTTTTTGTTGCTATTTGACATCTTTTATGTGGTTCTTCTGACACCTGAATTAAAGTTTCATGGAGAGGATCCTAAGTGCAGGGACATATTGGATGGTGCAAACCTGCAAATACCTTATGGATCAGCTGTGTTCAGTAGGGTGGAAAACCTGCAAGGACAGGACAGCCAAACATGACCTAAATATGATGTTTATAGATACTGTATACTCAAAGGGGCATGCTGCCAGAGATTTCACTATGCTCATAAAGAGACTGTAATCTAGATGTTATATTAGCATGTCAGCCACAGATGTTTTCATAGTAGGCAGTGCTGTGATTAAAGGGGTACTCCCCCCTTAACACATCTTATGCCCTATCCAAAGGATAGGGGATAAGATGTCTGATCGCAGGGGTCCTGCCGCTGGGGACCCTCACGATCTCGGCTGCGGCATCCCAGACATCTGGTGCACGGAGCTAAACTTTGCTCCTTGCCGGATGACTGGCGATGGGGGGGCGGAGGCTCGTGACATCACGGTCACACCCCACTTGTGACGTCACGGCCATGCCCCCTCAATGTAAGTCTATCCCCTTGGGGACAGAGGGTTTTTCCATTTTTGCACTTTCGTTTTTTCCTCCTTACCTTTTAAAAATCATAACCCTTTCAATTTTGTACCTAAATATCCATATGATGGCTTATTTTTTATTCCATTAATTCTACTTTGTAATAACATCAGTCATTTTACCCAAAAATATACGGCGAAAGGGAAAAAAAATCATTGTGTGACAAAATTGAAGAAAAAATGCCATTTTGTAATTTTTGGGGGCTTCCGTTTCTAGGCAGTAAATTTTTCGGTAAAAATTGCACCTTTTCTTTATTCTTTAGATCAATACAATTAAAATGATACCCTACTTATGTAGGTTTGATTTTGTCGTACTACAAAAAATCATAACTACATGCAGAAAAATGTATACGTATAAAATTGTCATCTTCTGACCCTTATAATTTTTACATTTTTCCATGTTCAGGGCGGTGTGAGGGCTAATTTTTTGAGCCGTTTGAGAGCTAATTTTTTTCATGATATAAAAAGTGACCAAAAATAAGCTATTTTGACTATGGAATTTTTTGACGGGTACACTATTGACCGTGCAGTTTAATTAACAATATATTTTTATAATTTGGACATTTTCAATCACTGCGATATATATGTTTTTTTTTTTTATTTACACTGTTTTTTTTTTTGGGGGGGGGGGTTTGGAAAAGGGTGGTGATTCAAACTTTTATTAGAGAAGGGGTTAAATGATCTTTATTAACTTCCCCCCCCCCTTTTTTTTTTTTTTTTTGTGCAATGCTATAACTCCCATAGGGGGCTATAACACTGCACACACAGATCTTTTACATTGATCAATGGTTTCTCATAGGAAACCATTGATCAATGATTCTGCCACTTGAATGCTCATGCCTGGATCTCAGGCACTGAGCAGTCATTCGGCAATCAGACACCAGGAGGCAGGTAATGGGACCCTCCTGCTGTCCCACAGCTGTTCGGGATGCCGTGATTTTGTCAACTTTAAACACTGCGTCTAAAGGGTTAATAGCACGCGACACCGTGATCAGTGTTGCGCTCTATTAGGCCCTGGGGCCCGTGTGGCCCCGCATTATAGAAAGGGAGTGGAAGAAGGGTGTACAGGTATGCTCTCCATCCCCAACTCGCTATGGGAGGTGGTGTGTCGGCCATCACGCCCCCTCCCATAGACTTGCATTGAGGGGGCGTGGTCATGACATCACAAGCAGGGCGCGGCCATGATGTCACAAGCCTCCGGCGCTGCACCCTATGCTCTAAAGGAACTTGAGCAGGGGGACGCCTGCGATCATGTATCTTGTACGCTATCCTTTGGATAGGGGATAAGATGTGTAAAGCCGGAATACCCCTTTAAGGATAATGTGCATTCCTATGTTGGATCACAGATAATATATGGTGATATTGTGATAAATTGAGCCAAATGTCAAAATCAGCTTTGTATATCTGTTGGTTATATAGATATCTGGTCATAAGCTCCTTGCTTGAATGAACAGCAGGCACAAAGCTTTCAAATCAATATATTTATGTCAAGACTTCTCAGTGGTGCTGGGTCAAAGGGCATGCCATTGATCTAAAGTAATCTGGAACCCATTACCAGAGTCATATCCATCACACTTTTCTGGTAATAACTAGTGAGATGCTGTAATATAGCCATCACAACAAGGTTTCTTTTCTTTGAGCCTGTTGGATTTTTTTTGGCCAACAAGTACTTTGCTGTCCTTGGGGATAAGTACCGCCAGTGGTGTTTCATGACCGCTCATTTCTCCTCCTCAATAGAAATAGCGTTGTTTCTGCATTCGAATCGATAAACGCTTTGCTGCATTCATGACCTTTGACTTGTAATTGTCACCTGTAGTATTATTGTTGTGTTGGACCACAATGGGTAGAAACCTTGGATGGCAGATGAACGCTTTTGTCTTTAATATCTGAAATATGTGTCTTTATTCTATATGTATGATGTTGTGCATTGTTTCCAGCTAAGCTGATGCTGCTAGGTAAAACAAGGGCTACTTCACCATATTAGGGATCGTTCCCATTGCCGTCCATTGTCCCCATTACTGAGATACATTGTTGACTTTTGCTAACACATTTGAATGGATCCCACTGATGCCAATGGGATTGGTTTGTAATCCTGTAGCATCCGTTTCTATTCCGTTATATTGATAGAAAAAATGCAGTATTTTTTTTTTCCGTCAAAAAATTAAGAGAGACAGATATAGTAAATTTAACATTGAAGTCTATGGATGATAGATGCACATTTATGTCATCCACTTGTATCCGTTATTTGCTATGTCTGTTGTCATCCATTATTACATCTGAGCATGCTCAGAAGAGAACTTGAACTGGGAAATGACATTGCATGCAAGGGAGGAGTCTTTTCATGCACATTGTGCAGCCAGCATCTTTGAAGGGCACTGAAATTCTGGCATCTGCGCATCAGCCCATTAGTGGACCCAAACATTGTGTAAAAAGGTGGGTGCAAGGATGAAATAGCCCGCTCACAGCCTAACCCGGCAAAGAAGCAGCGGTGGTGACATCAGGTTGCTCTGCCCGCACACCAAGCCTGCCACCTGAACGAATAAGATCAGGGGCCAACAGGACTACAGAACGGGGCCAGGTAAGTATGATCAGTGTCACCCACACTACACACCTGTACCATCAGGTTAGTGCGGTGAAACTGATGACAGCTTCCCTTTAAAGTGTGAAAATCAACACTTGGCGGAGCAGAAAATCTAGCATGTGTACAGGAGACAATACAACCAGAAAAAAACAAAGGGTTACAAAGGGATAAAAAAAAAGACATAAATGGACAGAAAAGGATGCAAAAGGATGAAATAACTGAAGTAAAGGAATGCAGAAGGATGCAAGTTGCATCCATGTGCCTCTGTTTAATGTATGCTCCGTTAATCAACATTAACAAACCCAGAAAGCAACAGAAGACACCAGCTGTGTGAACTTAGCCTTACAGTCACATGCTGCATTTTGCACAAAGTTCACTTACAAGTTGCACAACAACACCCTCTCCAGGGCTAAATATTTAGCAGTCTGGCAGCCACGGGGAGTTAGACAGATTGTGGTACGTGACTCTGGGATGTGAGATGTATCACTTTGTGACTCCAGGGCACCATTAACCTACACGGTCTGAGGATACGACAGCATCTTCTGGGCCAGGTGTGTGATAATAAATACTGTACACGGATGCCAGATTATGGATAACTGTCTCTCTACTTTGCTGGAGGTATAAGATCTCAAACAATACAGTCTCTGTGCAGAGGGATGGGAACCCAGGGAGCCTGTCACCTTGCTGGGAGTTGTAGTTGCTGTTCAATGCAGCTTTAAGATTAGTAGCAGCACACGATGACTTGAAAGATTTAACTTGACTGAATGACTGAAGTAGAGATTTTCCCCAAGAGCTTTGCTTATGCCAGGCTTTGACAATCCACCTAAGCGCTGGGGTCTTTTCCTGAGATTTGGTGTGGCTGTGGAATTTCATAGACTTCTTCTCCAAAGGCTGCTCCTCAGATTGCTAGCTGGAACACACTCCCCTTCACCTTCTACACTCTCCTCTAGACTCACAAAAATTGTACTCCCCCTGAACTCTCAATGAGGGCTAGGATTGGAGGTCTCCATTTGGGGCGTCAGGGACACCCTGCCACAATACCTTAAAGGTACACAGTGCATACATTTACACATAACATGACACAACAATATTTTACACTATTACAGGTTAGACAATGGAGCAGTGGACCCAAAGCATAGACAGCAGGGATGCCCGAGGCAATTTTTAGCCCACATTACAGCCTTTAGTGCTGAGACACCTCAGCAGTTTTTCCACAAATAGAGCAGTGTTTTTTCACAAGGAGCCCTGGGTTACTTTAAGGGCCAGAGCACATGTCATGTGAAAAAGAGTCTATGATAAACCCTGCCTACCTGTCCTCAGCTGAACAGAGTTGAGTATGAATTGAGAAAGAGAAGACAACACAAGAATAACTAAAGAGAAAGAAACCAAGTACTACACCGAGCCGTTCCTTTACTGACAGGTTGTCCATTGTTCACTACATACAAGAGGGAGCTTTCAGGTGAGAAGTTGAAAGGACCTGACAGCACACAGAGAAATCCGGGCACCGTTTGCCTTGAGGTCCTGGTCCAGTTAGCAAGTACCATTTTCCCATCCCCCAACCAGCTGGAATGTGTCTCAGCAGGATCAACACTGTTGATATGGGATCCTGTGCACTGCGATGTCACCCTTGGGAAGACCCTTCTTCAGTGAGCCCACATGTCACACAGGTCTTATTCATGTATCTAGAGTAAAGAAACAATTCAGGCTATACTCTGATCAGGGACCAATTCATGTCCTGGGACAGACCTGCTGATTCCAAATTCCTAAATGAGTCAATACATATTCTAAGCAAAGCTTATTTAGTGACTAATGATTAAGTAAAATTGCATTGCACCTTTTCCTCATTTCCCTGTGGTTGGTAATATGCATGCACCACTACACGGGCATCCTCACCAACATCACCAGCACACAGTATCCAGGGGCACACCCCAGAGCAAGCTATAGTACCGCCCAGTGCAGCCTCTCCAATTTATAAAAGTTGAAAAGCTGTGCACACCTATGGCTGGGTTATACTTTGACTTTTGCCACACCACTCGCAGCACCATTGACATTTGAAGAGCACTACTATTCCCAGCATGCAACCCCCTGGATTGCCAAATTATGATTAGAGTATGGGGATCTCATTGGAACTAAAGATGTTCTAGTGCACAGCACCCATCACCTGCTCAACACAATCGGAATGACTCCCATAAAACTTGAGACCCTGAATAGCAGCTCCCACTCTAGTTCACTTGTCTTAGCCTTTTTCTTTTTTAATTTGCCCATAATTTGAATAATGGCATATAAAGCCGACGATCTGATACAGTCTGTCCTGGCTAAACCAGATCGAAAAATGTTTCATGCAGTGTTCATACATGAAACAACCATCGAGTTGTAAACCTATAGCCAGCTTACTCTATTTAATGTTTCCATCTACTGTAGGTTGGCTTTGGATCACAGGACCTACAGTATGTAAATGGGAATAGTCATTACCATGCATGGTGCTGTTAAATGCTTCACTTTTTGAAAATGGAGAACAGGAGGAACCCAGAAGAAGGGATCAGCTTATTTCTGGGGAACCATTTCGGTATCTAGTGAGCGGCATGTCTGACTCCAGGAAATGCTGGTACTTTTAGTTCTCCAATAGCACCCAAAGAGCTGCAAGTTGTTTATGGCTAATTTAAAGATTAATAGTTTGACACCTTAATAATCTATTTCTCTTGTGGTGTGGTGACTAATTCATATTACCATGAAAGAGCTTGTCTTAGAGAAGCTGCATGCTCCACGAATACAGTGTGTGATTTATTCTTTTGTAAAATCCAATTGCACTGCAAGGGAACACAATGCAATCTATCAGTGGAGGCTCAGTGGGATAAACAAGTCACAGTCAATAGTGTTAGCAGCCATTATTAGAACAGGACTCTGCATGACATTTCTCTGTGCTGAGCAGGAATTATGGATTTCACAATTTTCATATGAATATAGTGTACATAGAAAATCATCAGAAAGGAACTATATTATCTCCCTTAGTAGTCAGTCCTCTTCTGCAATTTTATGTATTCAAATGTCTTTTTAAAGTTAAGATGACATGTGTGTATGTGCTGCTAATCTAGAGATGTATGGAGTAAAATGCAGTTTTAAGGATATAGGTTTACACCAGATTCTATTCAGACTTCCAACTCCCTCCAAAGGTTTTCTATGGGGTTGAGAATTGGAGACTGGCTAGGCCACTTCAGGACCTTGAAATGCTTCTAACGAATCCACTCCTTTGATGCACGAGCGGTGTGTTTGAGATCATTGTCTTGCTGAAAGACCCAGTCATGCTGAAAAACCCAGCCATTGTCATGCTGAAAGACCCAGCCCTTCCTACGCTGCCCTTGATTCCTTTACACGGATCAGTCATCCTGGTCCCTTAGCAGAAAAACAGCCCCAATGCACAATGTTACCACCCCTTTCTTCACAGTAGGTATGGTGTTCTTTCTCCTCCAAACATGACAAGTTGAGTTTTATCAAAAAGTTCTACTTTCATTTCATCTGACCATATGACATTCTCCAAATACTCTTCTGGATCATCCAAATGCTCTCTAGTAAATTTCAGATAGGCCTGGACATGTACTGGCTCAAGCAGGGGGACACGTATGGCACTGCATGATTTGAGTCCCTGGCAGCGTAGTATGTTACTGATGGTAGCCTTTGTTACTTTGGTCCCAGCTCTCTGCAGTTCATTCACCAGGTCTCCCAGTGTGGTTCTGGGAATTTTTTCTCACCGTTCACCGTGTAGTGATGAGCGGCATGGGCCATATTCGAATTTGCGATTTTTCGCGAATATATGGACGAATATTCGTCATATATTTGCGAAATTCGCATATTCGTTATATTCGGGTTTTTTCGCATATGCAAAAATTTATGCGCATATGCACATATTCGCGAATATTGAGCCCTCCCTTCTTTAATGGTATAGGGAACTATGACTAGTGCATTAACTCTGTGATTTTTTGCCTATTGGACCAAATAGGCCCATTGTGGTCTATGGGGATCTCACGGCATGTAAAACAGAAAGATAAGCAGGACTGTCTCGGCAGCACAGTGGAATGGGAGACCCCCATGGGTTCAAGGCACGGGGTGGGACAGAGTGTTACAGTGTTGGGGTTAAACTTTACTTTCCTGGAAAAGCTGCTGAGTTTCCCATAGCAACCAATCAGATTGCTTCTTTCTTTTTTTAAAAGGCCTCTGAAAAATGAAAGAAGCGATCTGATTGGTTGCTATGGGCAACTCAGAAACTTTTCCTCTGGACAGGTTTTGATAAATCTCCCTCTATGGGGGAGATTCATCAAAACCAGTGTAGAGGAAGAGTTGTGTAATCTGATTGGTTGCTATGGGCAACTGCACAACTCTTCCTCTACAATGGTTTTGATGAATCTCCCCCATAGAGGGATATTTATCAAAACCTGTCCAGAGGAAAAGTTTCTGAGTTGCCCATAGCAACCAATCATATAGCTTCTTTCATTTTTCAGATGCATTTTAAAAAATGAAACAAGCAATCTGATTGGTTGCTATGGGAAACTCAGCTTTTCCAGAAAAGTAAAGTTTAACCCCAACACTGTAACACAACTCTGTCCCACCCCAGGACTCGAACCCATGGTGGTCTCCAAATCCACTATGCTGCCGAGACAGTCCTGCCTAGCTTTCTGTTTATCATGCCATGAGATCCCCATAGACCACAATGGACCTATTGGTTTCAACAGGCAAAAAATCACAGAGTTAGTGCACTAGTCATAGTTCCCTATACCATTAAAGAAGGGAGGGCTCAATATTCGCGAATATGCGCATATGCGCAAAAAAAACTAATATTCGTAATTACGAATATATAGTGCTATATTCGCAATATTCGCAAATTCGCTAATATGCCATATTCGCGATTAAAATTCGAATTGCGAATATTCGCAAGCAACACTATTCTTGTGATCATTTTAACACCACGGTGTGAGATTTTGCATGGATCCCCAGATCGAGGGAGATTATCAGTGGTCTTGTATGTCTTCCATTTTCTAATAATTGCTCCCACAGTTGATTTCTTTACACCAAGCTGCTTGCCTATTGCAGATTCAGTCTTTCCAGCCTGGTGCAGGTCTACAATTTTGTTTCTGGTGTCCTTCCACAGCTCTTTGATCTTGGCCATAGTGGAGTTTGGAGTGTGACTGAGGTTGTGGACAGATGTCTTTTATACTGATAACAAGTTCAAACAGGTGTCATTAATACAGGTAAGGAGTGGAGGACAGAGGAGACTCTTAAAGAAGAAGTTACAGGTGTGTGAAAGCCAGAAATCTTGCTTGTTTGTAGGTGACCAAAGACTTTTTTTCCACCATAATTTGCAAATAAATTCTTTAAAAATCAGACAATGGGATTTTATAGATTTTTTGTTCTCATTATGTCTCTCATAGTTGAGGTATACCTACAATGAAAATTACAGGCCTCTTTCACCTTTTTAAGTGGGAGAACTTGTACAATTGGTGGCTGACTAATTACTTTTTTGCCCCACTGTATTCTGTCTTATATTCTGAAATATATCCTGTCTTGTATCCTGACCTGTGTCCCTTCACGTTGTAAAGTTTGGTTTTCTTTTATCCGTTTTCATAGAGTTCATGTCAGGATCCGGACTGGTATGCAGGGAGGACACAGGTGGTGGATCCTCTGTGTCAGTGAGGAGCTGGCGTGGGCCATACCAGGGGAACGGAATCTAAGAGGTTACTGGTTTTCACCAGAGCCTACCGCAAAGCGGGATGGACTTGCTGCGGCAGGTAACCCCCAGGTCGTTCCACCCGATAGCGACTCAACCTCACTGACTGCTGAGTCAGGCGCTGTACACAAGGATTAGGCAAAGGCAAGGTCAGACGTAGCAGAAGGCAACGGTTCGTAGTCAAGGGCAACAGCAAGGGTCTGGATACACAGGCAATGGACACACGGGAACGCTTTCACTGGCACAAGGCAACAAGATCCGGCAGGGACAGGAAGGGGAAGTGGACTTTTATCATGTAGGGAGTGCTTGGAACTAATTGGGCCAGGCACCAATCAATGGTGCACTGACCCTTTAAATCTGAGAGACCTGGCGCGCGCGCGCCCTAGAGAGCGGGGCCGCACGCGCTGGGACTGAGCAGGAGGACGGGGCAGGTGAGAAACATGGGGCGCGATCCGAGAGCGGGCACGTCCCGTGCCTCGGATCGCGTCCCCTCCGGTGACATGGGAGCAGCGCTCACAGTCAGCGGTGCTGACCAGAGCGCTGCATGCAGAGGAATGCCGTGAGCGCTCCAGGGAGGCAGCGGGACCCGGAGAGCTCGGTGTGACAGTTCATTGTAGCTGATCTTTAGAGCTTTTAGTACATGCA
Organism: Hyla sarda; assembly: GCF_029499605.1. NCBI lineage: Eukaryota > Metazoa > Chordata > Amphibia > Anura > Hylidae > Hyla > Hyla sarda. The sequence goes on from NC_079194.1 coordinate 186,639,064, forward strand.
CTGATCATAGATCATAGCTTGCCAGAAGTCTATCTGGAGTTTTTGTTGCTGTCTACTCCTTTTGTGGAGTGGGGTGTCCAGTGTGTTTCTGTTCTTTGTCCCAGTGTGAACAGTGTTCTATGTTCCTGATCAGTTCAGTGTTTAACATTCAGTTCTTTTGTTCATCCCCTGTATATTCTAGTTTCTCCTGTATGCTTATTCCATTCCTTTCCCCCCCTCCCTTCCTCCCCCCACTTCCCCTTCCTCCCCTTCCTTCCTCCCTTGCACTTTTTGCTTTTTCACAAATTTGTATGGTTTTGCACATTGTTTCTTTGCACTTTTTCACCTTACATCTTATAGTGTATAACATATATATATTTTTTTGTGTATGTCCTTGCACTTGCACTTTATACTAGCACATAACATATATATATATATATATATATATATATATATATATATATATATATATATATTTTATTTTATTTTTTTAATTTTTTTATACAAATTTCAACACATATATTATATACATTTTCCTTATATTTTATAATTCTTATTTTTTTACATCTTCATTATTATTATTTTAGTGTTTATGTATTCGTACACACTTCCACACTTCTATACACCTATTTGTTTTTTTTATTTTTCACATACATTTACCCTTTTTTATTTACACACATGTATAAACACACAACATACACATATATATGTTCTTGCACAGGTCCTATATATTTTTATTCACTTTCCCCATTTAGTCTGGTTTGTCGTATCCCACAATTAATTTAATTTATTTACTAAATCTAATCAATTTTTATTGCTTATTATTCCATTGACCCTCTATAACATATAGGTTCATATAGTCTGTACTATGTCACATATTGATTATCTATTACGTTAGATATACATATATTTATTTATATATATTTTTTTATATTTTTTATATATTCATATATAAATTCTGGTTTCTCTTGTTCTTTTGCTCCATCATATTCATTATTAATTTTTATTATTATTTGAGTCCATGCCTGTTCCGTTTTTGAGGATACATTCCATGCTAGCCAGTACTATTTTGTATGATTTTTCATTCATCAGTTGTAATTTGTCCGCCGACCACTAGATGTCACTGTGTACTCAATGTGTTGCTGTGGCGCGCGTCTGGCTTTGGCCTCTCGCAGGCGTCCGGGAGGTTGCGTCTTTGTGATTCCGGACATGTGACCTTTGTTTTCATGGCCGGGTCATGTGACCCGGCCTCTCCGGAGGCTGGAGATGGCGTCAGCAGCTCGGCGCGCGCAACCAACAGCTACACAGTGTTTCCTGTACATGTGTTTTACATATTTTTGATTATGTACTGATCTGCCATTGGGTACTCAGCATTATATAAGGTCTTTTGACTGAGGTTGCCGCCACTCCCGGACGAAGGTCAGCGTGCCGAAACGCGCGTTGGAGTGGCGGCACCCCGGTCCCTGCAGTCTTCCAGCTATTGTTATATCTGTTGTGGGTATTTTGCATAGTATTACTTGTATTATTATATACTTTAATTCTGGTGTATAGATTATCTATACATCTTAACATACAGCACCTTATTGACTTGCAGTGTTGCACTCTTTATACTGTTTGTATATATGTTACTTTTACTTACAATGGTGCTTATATTTATATGTACTGTTTGATTATGGATTCATGTGCAATACCCCCATACTACCATCTTTCCTGCAGGATATTCGGTGGTGCCGTGTTTTGTGATGCATTGTCTTCCTATTTTTGTGTGTATCTAATTTTAGTGCATACCAATAAAATTTGTTTTTACTTTTTCATCAAAGTGACTCTTTTTGGGGCTTTCTTGCTTTCTTTTTGTTATAATTAGTTTTGAGTCACACTTACGGGTTTAATACTTTTAGGGAGGGTGTTACAGTGGTACACTATTGTACACTATTATTGTTATCACACACCTATTTTTCTCCCTTATCTTTTGGTCTGTCTTTTTCTTGCATTATTATTCCATTCCTTGTCTTGTTCATTTATTCATATCTACTGTTTATCTGGATTCCGGTTTCTGAACTGTTTATTAGTTTTACAATCTTTTTATTAGGTTTTTCAAAACTTAAACATAACAGACATTTATAACATAGAGTTAAACAGTCATGACATGTCTTACATGGGGGGATCCGTCCCATAATATAATATACATGCATATTACAAGGATATTATTGCAAGATTATGCGTATGCGACAATCAATCCTTCAATAGTAAGTTATGTAGAACAACAAGGAACTATTGAGTCCAAGGTAGGACTAGAGTAACGATGGAAACATAGTAATCAAAACAAGTAAAGATAAAATAAAGGACTTATGTGCAACTAGCACTGTTACTATAAGTTTAATCACTCTGTAGATCCCCCGACCATCCAAATAGCCGGGAAAATTTGGAACTTAAAAACCACATCAATAGACGAAACTGAAGGAATCATTAGCTCCCCAATACACTTACAAACTCTTCTACCTTTCCTCCCCAAATTGGCCATAACTCATTGGAAAGATTTAGGTATAATCTACATTTTTGATTTGTTCAGAAACAACGACCTGCTACCATTTCCAGAATTGCAATCACTATACAACCTCAAAGATTCAGATAAAAAATCATGCGAAATATTATATAAACATCTATCACATTGTTCCATGCCCAAAGTCCTTCATGCTTGGCTCCAGGAACCCATAAAAGAAAAAGAGAAAGGACTAAAAAACTTTTATACTGAACTGTTTGTTAGTACACTATATTCTGCCCTGTTTGTGTATTTATATTATGTCTGGTATATCTGGTTGTTTGGTAGTTTTTCTGTTCTGTTTCTGGCCTTAGACCGATCATGTTTATTTTATTTTTTTTACGCCCAATGCACTTTAGCGCAGGGAGGGACCGGCTCCAAGTTGTCGATCCATTGTTTAGGGTGGATGGGCAAGTAGGCAGGAAGAGTTTTTCTATCGTCAGTTTAGGGCTCATTCTCCCAGTCATGACAAAATCTGTTACTCACACAGGTTATAAAGGCTCCATTTGAGGCTGCAAATCATCGGATTCAAACTCTCATCAGTTCTGCAGGTTTCTCACAATCTCACCTGCAGATTGATCGTTACCGTGCTTTAAATCCCAGTGATGAGCTGACTTGGGTTGATCTGGGCTTGTCTGAAAATCGAAAAAGGCCCGGGAAGGGGATGAAAGACCCCACTACCTAGCCTGCTGTCACATTTTGGCCAAGGAACAAGTGAAGCCCTAGCTCCCCCACAACCTCTGTCCCTTCCTATTGTGTACACTTTCTAGATAACGGGTCTACAACCACAAAGATGTTCCCTTGCCTACCATGTGCTTGGCCAGAGTACGGAAAAACAAGAAACTACAATACAGTACAAGGTCGGGAACAGTAGGAATAGACAACAGGAAACACTACAGACAAACACAGAGTTAGTCAGTGTCAACAAGCTGAATTATATACCAAGAGATTATGCAGTAACAATGCAAATATCAGGAGAGTAGTCAAGAGTCAAGCCAAAGATCAGTATAACAGAATTTTCCTGAAAACCATTCCTGTCATGATCTCACAATAGCAACAATGAAAAAAGATTCTATGATATGCATAACAGGTAGACATTGGGGAAATCCTTTTTCCAAAAATATAGCTCATGGAATTTTTGGCAGAATGCAAACAAGATTTTAAAAGATTCATGTTCTATGGATCCATAATATGGGGCCCATAGGCTGCTTTAAGGGTTTTTGAGGAATCAAGGAGGTCAGGATGTGCTTTATATATATATATATATATATATATATATATATATATATATATATATAGACATGCAAATTAGCTCACCACACCACCTACACAGGTAGTGTGTCCGGCAAAACAGCTCAGGCTCCGATTAAGAAGTCTTAGAACTGATTGGGAGTAATGCCAAGCCAGAACTCTCTCCAGAAGGAAAGAGAACCCATCTGCAGACAGCTGTTTCAGGGTGTTTGCCCCTCGTCAGTACAGAGCAGGGTGATCTGGCTTGGCTGTGGTGAGAGGCCCTTGGCTTTAAACGGGGTCAGTACTTTCCTCAGGGAGAGGACACCTCTTCAGGTGTAACGGAGATTCAAGTTAGGCCATTTAGCACTCCGCGGGCATTACTCCCAATCAGTTCTGAGACTTCTTAATCGGAGCCTGAGCTGTTTTGCAGGACACACTACCTGTGTAGGTGGTGTGGTGGGCTAATTTGCATGTTTTTTTACCCAGAAGCCCGCGGAGTGCTAAATGGCTTAACTTGAATCTCCATTACACATGAAGAGGTGTCCTCTCCCTGAGGAAAGTACTGACCCCGTATATATATATATATATATATATATATATATATATATATATATATGTGAAACCGAAATAGGGGGCAATACACATTCTTGCAATATACAGTAATGGATTCCAGTTATTTAGTGATAATTTAACCAGAGTAAGGGAACACCCTGAGATTATCCTTTCCTTACTTAGTTTTTAGTAAGTAAAGGTAATCTCAGTCCACTCAACATCCTATTCATTGAAATCGGTTTATCTTTCACCGGTTGGCCCCTGGGGGTTATCTACTTTTTCTGACAGTCTGCAATGGTCACAGCTGCAAAGTGCTGGCAATTCTGGCTAAGCCCCTCCACCTAAACCAATGACTAGGCATGGTGCAAAATCCAATAGGTTCCAGATGGCAGTGAGGCTCCTGTACACTCTTCTTCTTACTGGCTATTAGAAGATTGCAGTCCTCTTTATTACTGCCACTCTTTATTACTGCCTCCTTGGCTACTGGCATTCTTATGAGGAATAGTACACAGTACCTACAGTGAAATATGGTGGAGGTTCAATTATGTTTTGGAGTTGTTTTGCTGCCTCTGGCACTGGGTGCATTGAATGTGTGCAACATGAAATCTGAGGATTATCAAGGGATTTTGTGTCGCACTGTACAGCCCAATGTCAGAAAGCTGGGTTTGTGTCCGAGATCTTGGGTCTTCCAGCAGGACAATGACCCCAAACATATGTCAAAAAGCACCCAGAAATGGATGGCAACAAAGTGCTGGAGAGTTCTGAAGTGGCCAGCAATGAGTCCAGATCTAAATCCCATTGAACACCTGCGGAGAGATCTTAAAATTGCTGTTAGGAAAAGGCGCCCTTCCAATAAGAGAGACCTGGAGCAGTTTGCAAAGGATGAGTGGTCCAACATTCCGGCTGAGAGGTGTAAGAAGCTAATTGATGGCTATAGGAAGCGACTGATTTCAGTTATTTTTTCCAAAGGGTGTGCAACCAAATATTAAGTTATGGGTGCCAATAATTTTGTCTAGCCCATTTTTGGAGTTTGGTGATATGTAGAGATGAGCGAACTTCCAGTAATTCGATTCGTCACGAACTTCTCGGCTCGGCAGTTGGCGACTTAAGCCTGCATAAATTAGTTCAGCTTTCAGAAGCTCCGGTGGGCTGGAAAAGGTGGATACAGTCCTAGGAGAGAGTCTCCACTGGAGCACCTGAAAGCTGAACTCATTTATGCAGGCTAAAGTCAGCAAACGCCGAGCCGTGAAGTTTGTGACAAATCAAATTACTGTAAGTTTGCTCATGTCCAATTAGCTTTTTTTCCTCCCTTTTTTGGTTTTGGAACTATCTGGCCAATCACAGCTCTGTGCAGGAAATGTGAATAGGTGTATATACTGTATACGGCAGTGCAGGGGACCGTAGAAGAGCGGCCGATGGCATCTATAAATTATACAGAAGGATTGCAACGGACCCGGGGTGATCTGTCAAATAGTACAGGTAATACTACTCCCATCATGGAACAGTGTGTTTCATTCTGGGAGTAGTAGTAACACCTGAAAAATGTAAAAAAATAAAGAAAAAAAAGTGAAAAACACACACACACTACATTTTTATTATTGTCAGCTACATTTTTAATGCCGTGCCCGCACACATAAATTGATCCCTGTTTAAAAATGTAAAAAAATGTTGTTAGAAAAAAGATACATTTCGTTAAATACAATTTTTTCCATCACTACTGTATCTTTTTTATTATTATTATTATTATTATTATTATTATTATTAATGGTGCCATACGAAATTTTATTAACCCCTTCACGACGAACGACGTACATGTACGGCGCCGCGAAGTGTCACTTGGCGCACGGCGACATACATGTACGTCACGGGGTTCCGGGAGCGCCACGTCACCGGTAGCGGTGATCAGGCCGGGATGACTGCTGTTATCTAACAGCAGGCATCCCGGCACATAGCCGAGGGGGGGGGTCCTGAGACCCCCCATGACCGCGATGGGCGCAAATCGCAGGTCAATTCAGACCTGCGATCTGTGCGATTCCAGGTCATACGGGTCACTGGTGACCCGCTGACCCGGAATATAAGAGGGATTGGGGGTGTCCAAGACACCCTCGATCCCCCTGAAGGGATAGGAGTATTGGTCGGCCGGAGCGACCGACCGAAAGCAGACCGGGGGAGGGGGGATTAAAGTTCGGTTCCCCCGCTTTGCCCACCTATCGGTGTCCGGGCGAAACGGGGGAACTGTCCAGGGGCCACAGTTTAGAGACCACTGGGCAGTGATTTACAACCTGAACCCCTCTAAATCTAAACTACAACTCCCAGCATTCAGGAACAGCATAAGGCTGTCTTGGCGTGCTGGGAGTTGTACTTGCGTGCCCACAGCCGTTGCATAACTACATCTCCCAGCATACCCTTCCGCAATCAGTACATGCTGGGAGTTGTAGTTTTGCAACAGCTGGAGGCACTCTGGTTGGAAAATACTGAGTTAGGTCATAGAACCTAACTCAAGGTTTTCCGACCAGTGTGCCTCCAGCTGTTGCAAAACTACAACTCCCAGCATGTATGGTCTGCCAGTGCATGCTGGGAGTTGTAGTTTTGACCCCCCTCCCATGTAAATGTACAGGTTACATTCCCACTGGCGGCAGATTACAGTGAGTTCCCCGCTTCAAGTTTGAGCTGCGGCAAATTTTCCGCCGCAGCTCAAACTCCTAGCGGGAGACTCAGTGTAATCTGCCTCCAGTGTGAATGTAACCTAAAAACACTACACTAACATAAAATAAAGAGTAAAACACTACATATACACACATACACTGCTCCCCCCGACCACCCACCCTTCCCCAATAAAAATGAAAAACGTATTGTACGGCAGTGTTTCTAAGATGGAGCCTCCAGCTGTTGCAAAAAAAAAAAACTCCCAGCATTTCTGGACAGCAATTGACTGTCCAAGCATGCTGGGAGTTTAGCAACAGCTGGAGGCACCCTGTTTGGGAATCACTGGCATAGAATACCCCTATGTCCACCCCTATGCAAATCCCTAATTCAGGCCTCAAATGCGCATGGCACTCTCACTTTGGAGCCCTGTTGTATTTCAAGGCAACAGTAAAGGGTCACATATGGGGTATCGCCGTACTCGGGAGAAATTGCCTTACAAATTTTGGGGGCTTTTTCTCCTTTTACCCCTTATGAAAAGGAACAGTTGGGGTCTACACCAGCATGTTGGTGTAAAAAAATAAACATTTTTACACTAACATGCTGGTGTTGCCCTATACTTTTCATTTTCACAAGAGGTAAAAGGGAAAAATGCCCCCCAAAATTTGTAACGCAATTTCTCCCGAGTACGGACATACCCCATATGTGGGCGCAAAGTGCGCCATGTACATTTGAGGTGATTTGCACAGGGGTGGCTGATTGTTACAGCGGTTCTGACAAATGCAAAAAAAAAAACACACCCACATGTGACCCCATTTTGGAAACTACACCCCTCACGGAATGTAATATGGGGTGCAGTGAGAATTTACACCCCACAGGTGTCTGACGGATCTTTGGAACAGTGGTCCGTGAAAATGAAAAATTTTGCACAGCCCACTGTTCCAAAGATCTGTCAGACACCAGTGGGGGGTAAATGCTCACTGTACCCCTCCTTACATTCTGTGAGGGGTCTAGTTTCCAAAATGGTATGCCATGTGTTTTTTTTTTTTTTTTGCTGTCCTGGCACCATAGGGGCTTCCTAAATGCGACATGCCCCCTAGCAAAATTTGCTCTAAAAAAAACAAATATGACGTCTTCTCTTCTGTAGTTCGTCCGCAGTGCACTTCAGGTCCACTTATGGGGTACTTCCATACTCAGAAGAGATGGAGTTACTAATTTTGGGGGACTTTTCTGCTATTAACCCTTTAAAAAATTTAAAATTTGGGGGAAAACCAAAATTTTTGTGAAAAAAAAACATTTTTTTACATATGCAAAAGTCGGGAAACACCTGTGAGGTATTAAGGCTCAATTTATTCCTTGTTATGTTCCTCAGGGGGTCTAGTTTCCAAAATGGTATGCCATGTGTTTTTTTTTTTGCTGTTCTGGCACCATAGGGGCTTCCTAAATGCGACATGCCCCCCAAAAAACCATTTCAGAAAAACGCACTCTCCAAAATCCCCTTGTCGCTCCTTCGCTTCTGAGCCCTCTACTGCGCTCGCAGAACACTTTACATAGACATATGAGGTATGTCCTTACTTGAGAGAAATTGGGTTACACATACAAATATACATTTTCTCCTTTTACCCCTTGTAAAAATTCAAAAATTGGGTCTACAAGAACATGTGAGTGTAGAAAATGAAGATTTTGAATTTTCTCCTTCACTTTGCTGCTTTTCCTTTGAAACACCTAAAGGGTTAAAATACTTACTGAATGTCATTTTGAATACTTTGGGGGGTACAGTTTTATAATGGGGTCATTTATGGGGTATTTCTTATATGAAGACCCTTCAAATTCACTTCAAACCTGAACTGGTCCCTGAAAAATTGTGAGTTTGAAAATTTTGTGAAAAATTGGAAAATTGCTGCTGAAATTTGTAGCCCTCTGGTGTCTTCCAAAAGTAAAAAATCATCAATTTTATGATGAAAATATAAAGTAGACATATTTTATATGTGAATTAAAAAAAATATTTGGAATATCCATTTTCCTTACAAGCAGAGAGCTTCAAAGTTAGAAAAATGCTAAATTTTTATTTTTTTCATCAAATTTGGTGATTTTTCACCAAGAAAGGATGCAAGTTACCATAAAAATTTACCACTATGTTAAAGTAGAATATGTCACAAAATCTCGGAATCAGAATGATAAGTAAAAGCATTCCAGAGTTATAAATGTTTAAAGTGACAGTGGTCAGATTAGAAAAAAAGGGCTTTGTCCTAGAGGTGAAAATGGGCTGCGTCCTTAAGGGGTTAAAAAAGGTATCTCCATTAATTTTTGGATCGCTAAAGTCCAAAAAAGAATAAAAACCACCTGCAAAAAAACGCCAAAGTTAAAACCCACATGGCGTTTTTCTTGGCATTTTTTACTCCCATAGACCTCTATGGGAGAAAAATGCCACGACTTCAGGGGGAAAAACGGCACAGGCTCAACATGCTGAGATTTAGCAAAACCGCCAAAGAGCTGAAAAAGAGTGAAAAAATGGCAAAAGGATAAAAAAAATGGCAAACTGAAATACGCAAAGTGGAAAAAAAATTTGCGATTTCTATTGATTTACCTCTAACATATGGCTGAAAAAACGCCATGCGGCAGAATTGGCGTTTTTCTTGACGTTTCCCCCCCCAAAAAAACAAGTGGAATTCCAGCCTTATAAGGTACGGCTACTTTTGCGTCTTTTAATTGCCTGATGAAAAGGGTTTTTGATCTACAGCCATTCATCATTCTGCAAGGAGAAGCATCAGCAGTTAACTTTAGACTCACAACTAAATCTCCGCAAGTGGAATTGTCTTCAAATAAAGCAAATCTGTATTATCTAGTTGTGACACAACAAGGATGGCGCTCAATCCTATTACACTCCTGTAGAATCTGCTGACATCTGCTGAACTTAGGCCAATAAAAGCCCCAGCATCGATTTATAAATAGCACGCTATTCACTGTTATTTCTATTAAGTGAAGAGAAACCTCAGTGTTCTGAAATATGCGGAGGATTATAACCCCTCACAACATCTTGGAACAGATAGACAGATTTATTTTAAATTACAAGAAAAAAAATGTAAATGTCTGTTTCATTCTGGGAAAGCTGAGTGACTACCAATATGACTACCAGTACAGCTTCTATAGGGACAAAGACACAGCTTTCTTAGATTGTTGACAGGAATACAGTTTAGTACGATAGCCAGTGACTGGTTGGGCGGGTGCTTTGTGCATGTTGAAATGAAAGCAGCAAGTGCTGCTGGAAAGGACATGGGAGGGGATCGGGGCAAGTGAATGTTTAAATGATTTGTGAGTGTTTAAAGGGGTACTCCGGTGAAAACCTTTTTTCTTTTAAATCAACTGGTGGCAGAAAGTTAAACATATTTGTAAATTACTTCTATTAAAAAATCTTAATCCTTCCTGTACTTATTAGCTGCTGAATACTACAGAGAAAATTATTTTCTTTTTGGAATGCTCTCTGATGACATCACGAGCACAGTTCTCTCTGCTGACATTATAATAATAACACTTTATTTATTGTTGTCCTTAGTGGGATTTGAACCCAAGTCCCCAGCACTGCAAGGCAGCAGTGCTAACCACTGAGCCACCATGCTGCCCTTAGCATACATCTGCTATGCATCTGCTATGCATCTGCTATGCATCTGCTATGCATGGTTGCTAAAATGGACAGAGATGTCAGCAGAGAGCACTGTGCTCGTGATGTCATCAGTGTTCCAAAAAGAAAGGAATTTCCTCTGTAGCATTCAGCAGCTAATAAGTACTGGAAGGATTAAGATTTTTTAATAGAAGTAATTTACAAATATGTTTAACTTTCTGCCACCAGTTGATTTAAAAGAAAAAAGGTTTTCACCGGAGTACCCCTTTAAGCCCCCAAAATGTGTTCAATGTCTTTGATTACATTGCAGTGTCCCACTGTGAAGTATTCCTATTGCTCATTGGTTGTTGGATGGGATATTGGAAAGCGCACATGAAAATGCCTGATATTTGTTTATGTCTTTATGCACTTGAATTAGCACTGCCTTAGCCCATAGGTATTGGGGTTTTGGCAGGCCAAGGTAAGGGTGCTTGTATTTACAGAAGTGGTTAACTTGAGTGTGTTACCCCAACACAGCAATGTGTTGTTTTAGGATACCCTAATTCACCAGGAATCAACATAAGACCAGTGATTGAGGAATAAGGATACTGTAAAGTTAACTTTACAGAATGAGTTAGGATTATATATCTCAATATCAGTAGTGCAGTCCAATATCTAAACCCCCAGTGATGGAGATGAGGCTTGTTAAATACGTATACTGTACACGGTTGGTAACTTGTAGCTGGAATGGTTGCTATGTGTGGCAGTTCTTGAGAGGTTTAGAAAGGGAGGAGAAAAAGGGAACAAAAGACCAGCGCACCCTGTGCCGTTACCTCGTGGGGACAAGAGAAAAAATGGGGGTGGGAAGTTGCTCACCTTATTGCGTCGCGCTGCGAGCGCGACACCGTTGTGGGCTTGGTATCGAAATAGTGCGATCCGCGGCAGCCTGTATCCTTCCGTTTCTCGAGATGGCCGAGGTGGTTTTGTCAAGATGCGCGTTCTGTGCCCATGGCAGAGGTCACAGAATAGAAAATCAGATACTCATCTGGCGCTCGCAGGATCCGTCCAGGTGGTCAATAAGGTAAAAGACTACAGGTGTGGTAAAGAGTTCAGTCTTTATTTCTTCATAAAGGACAGACAACGCGTTTCGAGGGATCGCCCCTCTTCCTCAGGTCATGGGCCATGACCTGAGGAAGAGGGGCGATCCCTCGAAACGCGTTGTCTGTCCTTTATGAAGAAATAAAGACTGAACTCTTTACCACACCTGTACTCTTTTACCTTATTGACCACCTGGACGGATCCTGCGAGCGCCAGATGAGTATCTGATTTTCTATTCTGTGACCTCTGCCATGGGCACAGAACGCGCATCAGTTCTTGAGAGGAACTCAGAGAGACAAAATCAAACAGTATAATGAGCCTGTGCGCCTCACAAGCTGATGCGTTTGTACCATGTATTGCTCTACTGTGTGTGGGATCCAGGAGAGATGTGCCTGGACTGTGTTGAGTCAGGTGTCCTGATGCTGATGCATTGATGAGAGAGTAGTTGTAAAGGTTGGCTAAAGCTAAGAAGAGATCGAAGATAAAGAGAAGCCCAAGAGTTTTGGTACAAAATCTGTTTGAAACAAAGTGTTTGCATCCTCCAGTCTTGCACCTCCATGCTGGAAATAATTGTTTGTTTCTCATTTGGACTTGTTGCCAAGTTATTAAGTAAAAGTCTTGAGTTTCTGCAAGTGACTGTATACTTCTGTATCTCTGCCAACCCCTATTTGGTACCATCAGGCCTGAGGCCTATCTCCAGCAAGTACCTGCTGGCCTGCCACCTGCCAAGGACAGGCTGCTTTCAAGCACTCATATTTGCGTTTGCCCTACAGGCCCTTAAATTTCAATATGACACAGTCATTGAGCCTCTAGCTGATAACAGCTCATTACAGTTGGATCCCCAAATAATCAGAAAGCCATCAAGAGCCTGTCAAAAAACAGAGTTTTTTTTTAAACTATACAACCCCTTTAGTATTACATCATAATTGTACATGCAGAAAATTAAATGAGCACTGTTACATTCAAAAAGGTTTAATATGTTGTACAGCTTGGCAAAACATAAACCTTTCTAATATACTTCATAAGAAAATGTTATTTCCTTATTATAGAAATCATGGCTGATAAAACCAGGGCTTTGTCTAAGCTAAAGCAAAGGCATGGACAGAGTCCAGTAAGAGAAAGGGGGCCAGCACTACTCTGTGCTCTCTCCTGTCTGATAGTACTCCTCTGTGCTCTCTCCTGTCTGATAGTACTCCTCTGTTCTCTCTCCTATCTGATAAGTACTCCTCTGTGCTCTCTCCTGTCTGATAGTAGTACTCTGTGCTGTCTCCTGTCTGATAATACTCCTCTGTTCTCTCTCCTGTCTGATAATACTCCTCTGCTCTCTCTCCTGTCTGATAGCACTCCTCTGTGCTCTCTCCTGTCTGATAGCACTCCTCTGTGCTCTCTCCTGTCTGATAGCACTCCTCTGTGCTCTCTCCTGTCTGATAATACTCCTCTGTGCTCTCTCCTGTCTGATAATACTCCTCTGTGCTGTCTCTTGTCTGATAATTATCCTCTGTTCTCTCTCCTGTCTAATAATACTCCTCTGCTCTCTCTCCTGTCTGATAGTACTCCTCTGTGCTCTCTCCTGTCTGATAGCACTCCTCTGTGCTCTCTCCTGTCTGATAATACTCCTCTGTGCTCTCTCCTGTCTGATAGCACTCCTATGTGCTCTCTCCTGTCTGATAATACTCCTCTGTGCTCTCTCTTGTCTGATAGCACTCATCTGTGCTCTCTCCTGTCTGATAGTACTCCTCTGTGCTGTCTCCTGTCTGATAGTACCCCTCTGTTCTCTCTCCTGTCTGATAGTACTCCTCTGTGCTGTATCCTGTCTGATAGTACTCCTCTGTTCTCTCTCCTGTCTGATAGTACTCCTCTGTGCTCTCTCCTGTCTGACAACCAAAACTACTAAATTGCGGCCCAATGACACATGCAGAGGTAGTGATGCTACAACGAATTAACCCATAGGGTTAAAGAAAGAACCTCTCTATAGTATGTGTCACACTGATACTAAAACTTAACTTTTATTCAAACCAAATGAATCAAAGGTGAGGAAACAAAAAAAAGTATTAAAATTACAATTCCACTGCTGTCATGGATATATGTGATTACACAATTATGCCTAGGTCCTCTGTTGGTCATTCCATACTGATGGGTCAATTCACTTAGGTTCAGATAACTTGTTATAAATTTATAAGTGAGGGGTTAACTGAAAAATTCCGGGAAGGTGGATTGTTACCCAATTTGAGATGGTACCTCTCTGCTATATTGCCACTTATATGCGTGACCACTAGTCCGTGTTGGAACAGGTAATTTATATCGGAGATGTTATGACCACTTGGCACCCCGCACCTGCTGTGCACCGCAGGTGTGAGTGGCTCTATCTGGACCTTATTTATTGGCTATTACTGAGCATGGACTGCAGTGGAGTTGCTAGCTAAAATACAGTACTGTCACACCCCGACATGTTTCGCCACTATAGTGTGGCTTTATCAAGGAGACAGCTGACAGCATTCAATCTAATATTACAGTATAGCAACTTATTTCCAGTACTATCGTGCAGGAATAAAAAGGAATAACAAAAAAGGCACAAATACTAGTAATACTCCCAATTTTCACTATCCTTACAAGCACGAAATGCACTGAATTAACTGAAGAGATAACAATTCGATTTTTGACAACAGCTCCAGTTTCTTAGTACAACTTTGCCAACTTCCTTATTTTTAATAACTGCAGGAACACTGGAGATCATAACCCAGTATGTGATCTTACCCCCCTCCCCTCTGCCCCGAATTTAAATAGGAAAGAAGCATTGCCATTTTCCAGGTTCCCTATGGCATCACTTGTTACAAAGAAAATGCACAAGATAATAATAATAATTAATAATAATAATTATTATTATTTTTACTATTATTATTTTTACTATTATTATTATTATTTTTAACATTATTATTGTTAAGTACTATGGAATTCAGTTGCAGATTTAGGAGCTTAGTGTCTATAGCTGAGATGCTGAGAAGCCTGTCTTCCAGATGACATCACCTCCCCGTGTTTTATTCACCATTGAGATGAAAAGATGTACGGACTCCACACAGGTCAAATCTTGTCAGACTGCTGCCCAAACCAAGTAAGACTGTGCTTTTCAGACTAGCTTAGAAGACTCTGACACATTTTACCCCATGGTGCTGTCCCCTAGTTTGCAAAATGGAATGTCATCGGAAAGCCACAGAATTGTTTCCCCTCTGATAATTCCCAGCGAGTTCCATTCGTATGTAGCACCTCAATTTGCTGCCTGGCTGTAGAAGAAAGACATTACCTGCTTTGATGCTTCTGCCAGTCGACATGCAGCAAATGTATAAAAGAAAATAAAGAATTCACACTGCCTCCGGGGCTTTTGAAAGGCTCCTGTTCAACGAAGCCTCAAAATGGCAACAAGAGCAACGTCTCTGACTGTCAAAATCCAAGGTGTTAAGGATGAACATAGAAAAAACAAAAATAAAAAACAAAAAAGTCAAAGCACAAGAAACTGTAATAAGAGTTCATAGAATCAGAAGTTTTGACAGATGGGTGCTCAGGAACAGCTACAACCACAGGACATAATGCAGTGTCATTATCACAAGGGCTATCTTCCCCCATTTTGGAGGGTACATCTTATTCTACTAACAGGACTCTATTCTTCTTTTGTCCGATATAGCACAGTGGCATAACTACAGGGGGGTTGATGGTAGAGCAAATGATTGTCTGATGAACGATTGTTTTACAGATGCAGACATACACATTTTAGTTCACAGTGGTTGCTAAAGTTGTTCAATTTGGCCATACATGATATGTGACCAGACAAACAATCCATCTGGGAATATCCTTTCATGAACAAAAAAAGTAGAAATGTATTCACTTTTCCAGCATGCACAATCAAATGCGTATACAAAACAAATACATGGAATGCAGGTAGTCATGGGGCATGAAGCAAGCAATGGGACAGGGCTGGTGACGACTGAGAACGCTAGCATTATCAGTGTCCACATGCGTAAACCCTGTATGAATGCTGTGTGAAACCTCATCGGGAGGGGGGGGGGGGGGGAAGGAAGAGGTGCATGGGGAAAACACAGAGGGGGGGGGGGTGGGAGAAAGTAAGAAAGGCAGGTAGATTTCCTTTGGCAGGTTCTTACCTCACATGACACGTCTGGAGCCCCAGGCGATGAGACCATGGCAGTGGTGTAGAGGAGAAGGGAGTGTAGGAAAGAGGAAAGAGAGAGTGCATAGAGATGGTGGAGGGGATGGGGGGTTATGTAGCCCGGGGTGGAGTCGGGGGATAGAGATCTTTACACTCTGGTGTCCATGGACTGAATTCATCTCCTCCTCTGAGTTTAAAGTGTTTGGCCATGAGTTCCTCCATCCTATGGAGAATGGACACTTCCTGGATCCAAGACGAAAGGGTGGGAGGGTTAGTGGATTTCCAAAGTTTGGGTATAACCGTTTTTGCCGCCAGAAGAAGAAAGCGTAACAAGGACTTGTAGTTGGTCTCCTGTGCTTTACAGAAAATGGAAGTTTTGTGACACAGAGCCACGGCCATGTTCCATTCCTGGTCAGAAAATACACAACCCAGTTTGCGCTCCCAGCCTAGCCGAGATGGTGAGAGGATGTCACTACCGTGGTACAACAGAAGGCCATACAACACACTCACAGGGCGTCGGACTGGCGCTGCGGAGGCACATAGCCACTCAAAGGGTGTAAGTTGGTGATGTAAATCAAGAATGGATTTAGAGGTAACATGGAAGTGGCACAGCTGCATGTATTGGAAAGGGGGGAGGGAAGGGGGGTGGGGGGGAATTTACCCTGTAGGATGTCGGATGGGGATTTTAAAGAGGTTGTGGAGAGAAGAGATGAGAATGTTAGTCCTTCTCGCTTGTCATGTCCCAGGAAGGACAGGGATCAGTATGTCGGGGAAAAGGCTTTAACACCAAAGACCAAGGTCAAGGGTCCGTTCGGAAGGAGAAAAGCGTTTTTTCTCAAGTGGGAGTTGCGCGCACAGGCAATGGAGTGTAAAATCGGAGGTTGGGTTGGTGTGGTGAGTCTGGCATTTCCTGGTTCGGGAGCCATAGTAGGGATCTCGGATCAATGCCTGTGGATGAGGATTCAAGGGATACTCATAGTTTTGCCCTGTGATGATGGAAACTATATAAGACTCGGGTAAACATAGCGGCCAGGTAGTAGGAGAGGCTATATGGTACAGCCCCCCTCTGACTTCCTCCTGGTCAGGACATGTCGTGCCAAGTGAGGGTATTTTTGTGACCAGACAAAGCCAGAGAGAAGCCTAGTGATGTCTCGGAAAAATGTACGTGGGAGATGTGTCGGAATGGCAGAAAATAATTATAGAAGGCGGGGTAGGACATTCATCTTAATGACATTAATTTGGCCTAGCCTTGAAAAATCTCTCCGCTCCCACCTGGCCAGGTTGGATTTAATACGTTGGAGCATGGGGGGATAGTTAAGAAGATATCTGTCAAGCAGGGGGGCAGGGACTTGGACTCCTAGGTATTGTAGAGACTTGGATTGCCATTTAAATGGGTATGTATTTTGTAGATGACGGGCCACGGATGGAGGCAGGGAGATATTAAGGGCCTCACACTTAGAGGGGTTCAGTTTATAGTTGCTGTGGGCTGTGAAATGTCGCAGGGCCGACATTAAGGAGGGGAGGGATGTGAGAAGGGAAGAAGAGGTAGAGAAAGAGGTCATTAGCGTAGGCAGAACATTTATAATGGTGTGGGGGGACGTGCAGGCCCCTTACATCCGCATTGTTGTGAATGTCAGTGAGTATATGTTCCATACACAAGACAAATAACAACGGAGATAGTGGGCAGCCCGGTCTCGTACCATTACGAATGTTGAAAGGATGGGAGAGCTGTCCATTTGGGCATTTATGGGCCTGTGGGTTTGAGTACAGTGCCATGATGCAATCCTTCATTGTGGGGCCTAGTCCTATTTGGGTAAGGGTTGCATTCAGTCTACCCGATCAACGGCCTTTTCCGCATCGAGGGAGAGGAGGAAGAGTGGCAGCTGGCCTTTCCGAGCAAAGTGAATAGCAGAGAATGTTCTCGGCGTGTTGTCCCTCGACTCCCTCCCACGGATGAAGCCCGCTTGGTCTGGGTGGATAAGATCCTCCATGAAGTTGGAGAGTCTGATTGCAATGAGTTTGGCTAACTGTTACGCCGAGCGCTCCGGGTCCCCGCTCCTCCCCGGAGTGCTCGCTACACTCTCGCTACTGCAGCGCCCCGGTCAGATCCACTGACCGGGTGCGCTGCGATACCGCCTCCAGCCGGGATGCGATTCGCGATGCGGGTGGCGCCCGCTCGCGATGCGCACCCCGGCTCCCGTACCTGACTCGCTCTCCGTCGGTCCTGTCCCGGCGCGCGGCCCCGCTCCCTAGGGCGCGCGCGCGCCGGGTCTCTGCGATTTAAAGGGCCACTGCGCCGCTGATTGGCGCAGTGGTTCTAATTAGTGTGTTCACCTGTGCACTCCATATATATATACCTCACTTCCCCTGCACTCCCTCGCCGGATCTTGTTGTCCTTGTGCCTAGTGAAAGCGTTCCCTTGTGTGTTCCTAGCCTGTGTTCCAGACCTCCTGCCGTTGCCCCTGACTACGATCCTTGCTGCCTGCCCCGACCTTCTGCTACGTCTGACCTTGCTTCTGTCTACTCCCTTGTACCGCGCCTATCTTCAGCAGTCAGAGAGGTTGAGCCGTTGCTAGTGGATACGACCTGGTCACTACCGCCGCAGCAAGACCATCCCGCTTTGCGGCGGGCTCTGGTGAATACCAGTAGTGACTTAGAACCGGTCCACTAGCACGGTCCACGCCAATCCCTCTCTGGCACAGAGGATCCACCTCCTGCCAGCCGGCATCGTGACAGTAGATCCGGCCATGGATCCCGCTGAAGTACCTCTGCCAGTTGTCGCTGACCTCACCACGGTGGTCGCCCAGCAGTCACAACAGATAGCGCAACAAGGCCACCAGCTGTCTCAACTGACCGTGATGCTACAGCAGCTACTACCACAGCTTCAGCAATCATCTCCTCCGCCAGCTCCTGCACCTCCTCCGCAGCGAGTGGCTGCTTCAGGCCTACGACTATCCTTGCCGGATAAATTTGATGGGGACTCTAAGTTTTGCCGTGGCTTTCTTTCACAATGTTCCCTGCACTTGGAGATGATGTCAGACCAGTTTCCTACTGAAAGGTCTAAGGTGGCTTTCGTAGTCAGCCTTCTGTCTGGAAAAGCTCTGTCATGGGCCACACCGCTCTGGGACCGCAATGACCCCGTCACTGCCTCTGTACACTCCTTCTTCTCGGAAATTCGTAGTGTCTTTGAGGAACCTGCCCGAGCCTCCTCTGCTGAGACTGCCCTGCTGAACCTGGTCCAGGGTAATTCTTCCGTTGGCGAGTACGCCATACAATTCCGTACTCTTGCTTCTGAACTATCCTGGAATAATGAGGCCCTCTGCGCGACCTTTAAAAAAGGCCTATCCAGCAACATTAAAGATGTTCTGGCCGCACGAGAAATTCCTGCTAATTCCTGAAATTCCGTGGCTCCAACGCCATTCCCCAACCCTGGATTGGTCCACAGGGGAGATCAAGAGCTGGGGTATCTCTTGTTTCAAGGACTGCCTTAAACCGGTTCCCAGTACTCCCTGCCGTGACCCTGTGGTTCCCCCTGTAACCGGTCTCCCTAAGGCCTATAT
Source organism: Hyla sarda (assembly GCF_029499605.1). Taxonomy (NCBI): domain Eukaryota; kingdom Metazoa; phylum Chordata; class Amphibia; order Anura; family Hylidae; genus Hyla; species Hyla sarda. The sequence continues at coordinate 186,658,422 of NC_079194.1, forward strand.
GGACTTTGCTGATGTGTTTTGCAAAAAACAAGCTGAGACTCTACCTCCTCACAGGCCTTATGACTGTCCTATTGACCTCCTCCCGGGCACTACTCCACCCCGGGGCAGAATTTATCCTCTGTCCGCCCCAGAGACTCTTGCTATGTCTGAGTACATCCAGGAAAATTTAAAAAAGGGGTTTATCCGCAAATCCTCCTCTCCTGCCGGAGCTGGATTTTTCTTTGTGTCCAAAAAAGATGGCTCCCTACGTCCTTGCATTGACTACCGCGGTCTTAATAAAATCACGGTAAAGAACCGCTACCCTCTACCTCTTATCTCTGAACTCTTTGATCGCCTCCAAGGTGCCCACATCTTTACCAAACTGGACTTAAGAGGTGCTTATAATCTCATCCGCATCAGGGAGGGGGATGAATGGAAAACGGCATTTAACACTAGAGATGGACACTTTGAGTATCTGGTCATGCCCTTTGGCCTGTGCAACGCCCCTGCCGTCTTCCAAGACTTTGTTAATGAAATTTTTCGTGATCTCTTATATTCCTGTGTTGTTGTGTATCTGGACGATATTCTGATTTTTTCTGCCAACCTAGAAGAACACCGCCAGCATGTCCGCATGGTTCTTCAGAGACTTCGTGACAATCAACTTTATACCAAAATGGAGAAATGTCTGTTTGAATGTCAATCTCTTCCTTTCCTAGGATACTTGGTCTCTGGCCAGGGACTACAAATGGATCCAGACAAACTCTCTGCCGTCTTAGATTGGCCACGCCCCTCCGGACTCCGTGCTATCCAACGTTTTTTGGGGTTCGCCAATTATTACAGACAATTTATTCCACATTTTTCCACCATTGTGGCTCCTATCGTGGCTTTAACCAAGAAGAATGCCAATCCTAAGTCCTGGCCTCCTCAAGCGGAAGACGCCTTTAAACGGCTCAAGTCGGCCTTTTCTTCTGCTCCCGTGCTCTCCAGACCTGACCCATCTAAACCCTTCCTATTGGAGGTTGATGCCTCCTCAGTAGGAGCTGGAGCGGTTCTTCTACAAAAAAATTCTGCCGGGCATGCTGTTACCTGTGGTTTTTTTTCTAGGACCTTCTCTCCGGCGGAGAGGAACTACTCCATCGGGGATCGAGAGCTACTGGCCATTAAATTAGCACTTGAGGAATGGAGGCATCTGCTGGAGGGATCTAAATTTCCAGTTATTATTTACACCGATCACAAGAATCTCTCCTATCTCCAGTCTGCCCAACGGCTGAATCCTCGCCAGGCCAGGTGGTCTCTGTTCTTTGCCCGGTTTAATTTTGAAATTCACTTTCGCCCTGCCGATAAGAACATCAGGGCCGATGCTCTCTCTCGTTCCTCGGATGCCTCGGAAGTAGAGCTCTCTCCGCAACACATCATTCCTCCTGACTGCCTGATCTCCACTTCTCCAGCCTCCATCAGGCAAACTCCTCCAGGGAAGACCTTCGTCTCTCCACGCCAACGCCTCGGAATCCTCAAATGGGGTCACTCCTCCCATCTCGCAGGCCATGCGGGCATCAAGAAATCCGTGCAACTCATCTCTCGTTTCTATTGGTGGCCGACTCTGGAGACGGATGTTGTTGATTTTGTGCGGGCCTGCACTGTCTGTGCCCGGGACAAGACTCCTCGCCAGAAGCCTGCTGGTCTCCTTCACCCTCTGCCTGTCCCCGAACAGCCTTGGTCTCTGATTGGTATGGACTTTATTACAGACTTACCCCCATCCCGTGGCAACACTGTTGTTTGGGTGGTCGTTGATCGATTTTCCAAGATGGCACATTTTATTCCTCTTCCTGGTCTTCCTTCAGCGCTTCAAAACAATTTTTTGTACACATTTTTCGTCTTCACGGGTTGCCCACGCAGATCGTCTCGGATAGAGGCGTCCAATTCGTGTCAAAATTCTGGAGGGCTCTCTGTAAACAACTCAAGATTAAATTAAACTTTTCTTCTGCTTATCATCCTCAATCCAATGGGCAAGTAGAAAGAATTAACCAGGTCCTGGGTGATTATTTACGGCATTTTGTTTCCTCCCGCCAGGATGACTGGGCAGATCTTCTACCATGGGCCGAATTCTCGTATAACTTCAGAGTCTCTGAATCTTCTTCCAAATCCCCATTTTTCGTGGTGTACGGCCGTCACCCTCTTCCCCCCCTCCCTACTCCCTTGCCCTCTGGTTTGCCCGCTGTGGATGAAATAACTCGTGATCTTTCCACCATATGGAAAGAGACCCAAAATTCTCTCTTACAGGCTTCATCACGCATGAAGAAGTTTGCTGATAAGAAAAGAAGAGCTCCCCCCATTTTTTCTCCCGGAGACAAGGTATGGCTCTCCGCTAAATATGTCCGCTTCCGTGTTCCCAGCTACAAATTGGGACCACGCTATCTTGGTCCTTTCAAAGTTTTGTGCCAGATTAATCCTGTCTCTTACAAACTTCTTCTTCCTCCTTCTCTTCGTATTCCTAATGCCTTTCATGTCTCTCTTCTTAAACCACTCATCCTCAACCGTTTCTCTCCTAAACTTATTTCTCCCACTCCTGTCTCCGGTTCTTCGGACATCTTTCCTGTAAAGGAGATACTGGCCTCCAAAAAGGTCAGAGGGAAAACCTTTTTTCTGGTTGACTGGGAGGGCTGTGGTCCTGAAGAGAGATCCTGGGAACCTGAGGACAATATTCTAGATAAAAGTCTGGTCCTCAGGTTCTCAGGCTCAAAGAAGAGGGGGAGACCCAAGGGGGGGGGGTACTGTTACGCCGAGCGCTCCGGGTCCCCGCTCCTCCCCGGAGCGCTCGCTACACTCTCGCTACTGCAGCGCCCCGGTCAGATCCACTGACCGGGTGCGCTGCGATACCGCCTCCAGCTGGGATGCGATTCGCGATGCGGGTGGCGCCCGCTCGCGATGCGCACCCCGGCTCCCGTACCTGACTCGCTCTCCGTCGGTCCTGTCCCGGCGCGCGCGGCCCCGCTCCCTAGGGCGCGCGCGCGCCGGGTCTCTGCGATTTAAAGGGCCACTGCGCCGCTGATTGGCGCAGTGGTTCTAATTAGTGTGTTCACCTGTGCACTCCATATATATACCTCACTTCCCCTGCACTCCCTCGCCGGATCTTGTTGCCAAAAATGGGGATTTGGAAGATCTTGTTGCCCTTGTGCCTAGTGAAAGCGTTCCCTTGTGTGTTCCTAGCCTGTGTTCCAGACCTCCTGCCGTTGCCCCTGACTACGATCCTTGCTGCCTGCCCCGACCTTCTGCTACGTCTGACCTTGCTTCTGTCTACTCCCTTGTACCGCGCCTATCTTCAGCAGTCAGAGAGGTTGAGCCGTTGCTAGTGGATACGACCTGGTCACTACCGCCGCAGCAAGACCATCCCGCTTTGCGGCGGGCTCTGGTGAATACCAGTAGTGACTTAGAACCGGTCCACTAGCACGGTCCACGCCAATCCCTCTCTGGCACAGAGGATCCACCTCCTGCCAGCCGGCATCGTGACACTAACATTTTAGCATCAAAATTGAGGAGTGAAATTGGGCGGCAACTGAGGCATACAGATGGATCCTTCCCATCTTAAGGGATAACCACAATGAAGGCTCACAAGAAGGACGAGGAAGGGAGGGGAAGAGGGTGAAATAGAATTGAGGACGGTAAGAAGGGGACCTAAAAGTTCTGTACGAAAGGTTTTGAAGAACTTGGCGTTTTCTTCCGGATGTAGGCTCTTGCCTCCAGGCATAGATGAGATCACCAGGTCCAGCTCCTCCTGAGTGAATGGAGCCGCCAAAGAGTTGATCGCCTCCGGGGAGAGCGTTGAGAGAGGTTGTGTTGGTGATCTACTGATTTAGGGAGGGAATGGAGTCGGGAGGGGAGGAGGGGACATGGGGCGAGGGAAGGTTATAGAGGGATTCATAGTACGAGCGGAAAGCATTCAAGATGTCTTGTGTGAGGTGTGTGAGGGTGCCCAAGTGCGTTTTGATAGCCGGGACAAAAAGGGAGGCACATTTTTCCCGAAGCACATTAGCAAGGAGTCTGCTTGATCTGTTTTCCCATTCACAAAAGGTCCTGCCCACGACCTGCTTATAGAAGCAATGTTTGGTATTCAAATGGGCTAGTAAGTCATCTCTGATCTGTATGAGTTCTCGCAGTACCATTTCCTGGAGCGATAGTTTGTGGAGGGATTCTAGGGCATATAAGCGATTGATAAGTAATATGTATTTTGCGGCAGATTCCCTCTTTAGCCTCGCCCCATGTTTGATCAGCACTCCTCTGAGTACACATTTAAGGTCCTCCCATTTGATCAGGGGTCTAGTGGGGTCCCCTCGATGATTGTCCTGGAAATTCGAGATAGCTGACCTGACATCCTGGAGGCAGAGCTCGTCCAGGAGGAGGGAGTCATTCAACTTCCAGGATTAGTGGGGTTTGGCAAAAGAGGGAAGGGTGAAGACCATCTTCACAGGAGCATGGTTTGAATGTGTCACCACACCAATGTCGACCCGTCTGATTGAGGGCAATAGATGATGTGGGCAGAAAACATATTCTATGTGGGAGTAGGCCTGGTGTGGGTGAGAGAAGTAACTGTAGTCACGATCCTCTGGGTGTAAGGCCTGCCAGGCATCGCTTAGTTGCAGCAGGTGTAGTTTCCTCCGCAGGGCATGGAGCTTATTGTAAGAGAGGTAGGATTTGCTTCTAGAATGTATCTAGAAGAGGAGCAAGCGTTAGGTTGAAGTCTCCACATAGAAAGATAGGTACCGTAGCAAACGAGGCAAGTAAGCCCAGGGCCATGAGGACGAGAGGGACCTGGCCTTTGTTAGGAGCGTATAGGGTCACGATTGTCAGCGATTGTCCCGCCAATTAGCAAATAGGTAACAAGCTTGGGGGTCAATCATGGAGGCAAGGATGGTAATGTGGAGGGATCTATGGATTGCCAGGGAAACCCCTTTCGTCTTGGCTTCAGGGTTAGTACTTTGTAGCCATGTGGGATAATAGCGGTTATGGATATCGGGGAGAGAACTGCTTTAAAAGTGTATCTCCTGTAGACAGAGGATGTGGACTTTCTGTTTATGGAATGAATAGAGCAACTGAGTAGTGTTGGGCGCGAATATTCGCAATGCGAATATTTATCGCGAATATCGCATATTCGCGAATATTGCAAATATGGCACTTAATATTCGCAATTACGAATATTAACTTTTTTGTCACAGTACACATCACAGTGATCATCCCTCCCTGCTTCCAGCTTGTAATGTAAACAAGGCTCCAATACGAGTTACTGTGTCCGACTGGCAGGCGCGCGGAAATTTGCATATGCAAATTTTCACGCTTATTGATCCCTCTCTTCTTTTAGCTCTTTTATCACGCTATATTGCGCATGTGCATGTGAATTTTATGGCGCATAGTAAAAAAAAAAAAGGCAGTGAATATGCAAATGTTGCGAGTATATAATAAATATTCGTCCATATATTCACAAAATATTGCAAATTCGAATATGGCCTATGCCGCTCAACACTGCTACTGAGCTCTCTTCTCGGGAATGTTAAAACCCTTTACATTAAGGGTTGTCAGGTAAATTTCAGCAGCCATGTGGATGGTGTGGGGATGTATCATACTTACTATGGTCTCGTCTGCATGGAGAGCCGGCTCCAGTGGAGCTGGAGAGTCCTGCAAGAAAAGAAAGGGAAAAAACGGTGAGAGGAGGAGTAGAAGGCAGGGAAAGACAGGGATGTCAGCAGCTGTGGGGGGACAGTTACAAGGGGACTATAGAATGAGGCCACAAGGTCCAATATAGACATCGGAACCAGTCTAACATCTCACCTAGTGGGGGAAACATGGGAAGCGAGCCAGTAGGCAAGCAGTAAAAGCACAACAAGAGAACACATAAATTGGACCAGTATTAAACAAATGAAACAGGCTATAGAAACTGGGCATATCAATGTAGAGCAGGCCAATAGCCCGCTAATGGCTAACGAAGGGGCGGCTAGTACATTAACCAATATAAGGGGTGGGGTGGGGTGGGGGGGGGAGACACAGTACTGGCGGGGACCGAACTCCAGAAATTCACATGATAGTGGTGAAGAAATAGAAGTTGTCATGGATATTGGCAGGTCTTCCGCTTCTGGTGTTGAGGCAGTGGAGTTTGCAAGGTGGCGCCAAGGTGGGATGTAGATGGTCTGTCACGGAGGATGGCGGAGCCAACGGATCCATGAAGAGCTGCTCCCACATCGGTAGCGGCACCAGAGGCAGTTTGAAGGTTTGCAGGAAAGCAGGTAAGTCCTTTGGGTTGTGAAGGGTCATCGAGGTAGTCCTGTATCGAGCAGTCAGGGAGAAGGGGTATCCCCAGCGGTATACAATGTGGGCGTTTTGGAGCAGCTGGAGCAGGGGTTTTAGAGTGCCATGCAGTTTGTGCGGAGGGAGAGATACGGGTATAATTGGATGACAGTCCCATTATAGGAGAGATTGGGGAGTGCTTGTGCTCTTCTCATGATGTCATCCTTGATAAGGTAGTGGTGTACCCTGCAGATGACGTCACAGGGTTTCTTCGGATCAGGGTTCTTTGCTTCTAGAGCCCGATGTGCTATGTCAAGTTCCAAGGGTGTGAAAATAGAGGGGGGGCTCAACCGTACAAAATTACAATAAATAAACCGGGGTGCTACCTACAGTGACAAAACATATCACAAAGCAAGAAAAGAGAAAGAAACACTGACTATAACAGTGCACACCCAAGGTATTTAACAATCAATACTCTTTATTGTACAAAAGGTTACATTTAATTACATCACACTCTAATGTAGACAAGGACATCTAAAAACATTTAAAAGACCCATAAAAGGGACACAGTACAACACGGGGAGGGGCCATGAATGTTACGCCGAGCGCTCCGGGTCTCCGCTCCTCCCCGGAGCGCTCGCAACATCCTCGCTACGGCAGCGCCCCGGTCAGATCCACTGACCGGGTGCGCTGCGATACCGCCTCCAGCCGGGATGCGATTCGCGATGCGGGTGGCGCCCGCTCGCGATGCGCACCCCGGCTTCCGTACCTGACTCGCTCTCCCTCGGTCCTGTCCCGGCACGCGCGGCCCCGCTCCCTAGGGCGCGCGCGCGCCGGGTCTCTGCGATTTAAAGGGCCACCTCGCCACTGATTGGCGCAGTGGTTCCAATTAGTGTCTTCACCTGTGCACTCCCTATGTATACCTCACTTCCCCTGCACTCCCTCGCCGGATCTTGTTGCCCTTGTGCCTAGTGAAAGCGTTCCCTTGTGTGTTCCTAGCCTGTGTTCCAGACCTCCTGCCGTTGCCCCTGACTACGATCCTTGCTGCCTGCCCCGACCTTCTGCTACGTCCGACCTTGCTTTTGTCTACTCCCTTGTACCGCGCCTATCTTCAGCAGTCAGAGAGGTTGAGCCGTTGCTAGTGGATACGACCTGGTTACTACCGCCGCAGCAAGTCCATCCCGCTTTGCGGCGGGCTCTGGTGAACACCAGTAGTAACTTAGAACCGGTCCACTAGCACGGTCCACGCCAATCCCTCTCTGGCACAGAGGATCCACCTCCTGCCAGCCGGCATCGTGACAGTAGATCCGGCCATGGATCCCGCTGAAGTACCTCTGCCAGTTGTCGCCGACCTCACCACGGTGGTCGCCCAGCAGTCACAACAGATAGCGCAACAAGGCCACCAGCTGTCTCAACTGACCGTGATGCTACAGCAGCTACTACCACAGCTTCAGCAATCATCTCCTCCGCCAGCTCCTGCACCTCCTCCGCAGCGAGTGGCCGCTTCAGGCCTACGACTATCCTTGCCGGATAAATTTGATGGGGACTCTAAGTTTTGCCGTGGCTTTCTTTCACAATGTTCCCTGCACTTGGAGATGATGTCAGACCAGTTTCCTACTGAAAGGTCTAAGGTGGCTTTCGTAGTCAGCCTTCTGTCTGGAAAAGCTCTGTCATGGGCCACACCGCTTTTGGACCGCAATGACCCCGTCACTGCCTCTGTACACTCCTTCTTCTCGGAAATTCGTAGTGTCTTTGAGGAACCTGCCCGAGCCTCTTCTGCTGAGACTGCCCTGCTGAACCTGGTCCAGGGTAATTCTTCTGTTGGCAAGTACGCCATACAATTCCGTACTCTTGCTTCTGAACTATCCTGGAATAATGAGGCCCTCTGCGCGACCTTTAAAAAAGGCCTATCCAGCAACATTAAAGATGTTCTGGCCGCACGAGAAATTCCTGCTAATCTACATGAACTCATTCATCTTGCCACTCGCATTGACATGCGTTTTTCCGAAAGGCGTCAGGAGCTCCGCCAGGATATGGACTTTGTTCGCACGAGGCGTTTTTTCTCCCCGGCTCCTCTCTCCTCTGGTCCTCTGCAATCCGTTCCTGTGCCTCCCGCCGTGGAGGCTATGCAAGTTGACCGGTCTCGCCTGACACCTCAAGAGAGGACACGACGCCGCATGGAGAATCTCTGCCTGTACTGTGCCGGTACCGAACACTTCCTGAAGGATTGTCCTATCTGTCCTCCCCGCCTGGAAAGACGCACGCTGACTCCGCACAAAGGTGAGACAGTCCTTGATGTCAACTCTGCTTCTCCACGTCTTACTGTGCCTGTGCGGATATCTGCATCTACCTTCTCCTTCTCTACTATGGCCTTCTTGGATTCCGGATCTGCAGGAAACTTTATTTTGGCCTCTCTCATCAACAGGTTCAACATCCCGGTAACCAGTCTCGCCAGACCCCTCTACATTAATTGTGTTAACAATGAAAGATTGGACTGTACCATACGTTACCGCACGGAGCCCCTCCTAATGTGCATCGGACCTCATCATGAAAAAATTGAGTTTTTGGTCCTCCCCAATTGCACTTCCGAAATTCTCCTTGGTCTACCGTGGCTTCAACGCCATTACCCAACCCTGGATTGGTCCACAGGGGAGATCAAGAGCTGGGGTACCTCTTGTTTCAAGGACTGCCTTAAACCGGTTCCCAGTACTTCCTGCCGTGACCCTGTGGTTCCCCCTGTAACCGGTCTCCCTAAGGCCTATATGGACTATGCTGACGTATTTTGCAAGAAACAAGCTGAGACTCTACCTCCTCACAGGCCTTATGACTGTCCTATTGACCTCCTCCCGGGCACTACTCCACCCCGGGGCAGAATTTATCCTCTGTCCGCCCCAGAGACTCTTGCTATGTCTGAGTACATCCAGGAAAATTTAAAAAAGGGGTTTATCCGCAAATCCTCCTCTCCTGCCGGAGCTGGATTTTTCTTTGTGTCCAAAAAAGATGGCTCCCTACGTCCTTGCATTGACTACCGCGGACTTAATAAAATCACGGTAAAGAACCGCTACCCTCTACCTCTTATCTCTGAACTCTTTGATCGCCTCCAAGGTGCCCACATCTTTACCAAACTGGACTTAAGAGGTGCTTATAATCTCATCCGCATCAGGAAGGGGGACGAATGGAAAACGGCATTTAACACTAGAGATGGACACTTTGAGTATCTGGTCATGCCCTTTGGCCTGTGCAATGCCCCTGCCGTCTTCCAAGACTTTGTTAATGAAATTTTTCGTGATCTCTTATATTCCTGTGTTGTTGTGTATCTGGACGATATTCTGATTTTTTTCTGCCAACCTAGAAGAACACCGCCAGCATGTCCGCATGGTTCTTCAGAGACTTCGAGACAATCAACTTTATGCCAAAATGGAGAAATGTCTGTTTGAATGTCAATCTCTTCCTTTCCTAGGATACTTGGTCTCTGGCCAGGGACTACAAATGGACCCAGACAAACTCTCTGCCGTCTTAGATTGGCCACGCCCCTCCGGACTCCGTGCTATCCAACGTTTTTTGGGGTTCGCCAATTATTACAGACAATTTATTCCACATTTTTCCACCATTGTGGCTCCTATCGTGGCTTTAACCAAGAAGAACGCCAATCCTAAGTCATGGCCTCCTCAAGCGGAAGACGCCTTTAAACAGCTCAAGTCTTCCTTTTCTTCTGCTCCCGTGCTCTCCAGACCTGACCCATCTAAACCCTTCCTATTGGAGGTTGATGCCTCCTCAGTAGGAGCTGGAGCGGTTCTTCTACAAAAAAATTCTTCTGGGCATGCTGTTACTTGTGGTTTTTTTTCTAGGACCTTCTCTCCGGCGGAGAGGAACTACTCCATCGGGGATCGAGAGCTACTGGCCATTAAATTAGCACTTGAGGAATGGAGGCATCTGCTGGAGGGATCAAAATTTCCAGTTATTATTTACACCGATCACAAGAATCTCTCCTATCTCCAGTCTGCCCAACGGCTGAACCCTCGCCAGGCCAGGTGGTCTCTGTTCTTTGCCCGGTTTAATTTTGAAATTCACTTTCGCCCTGCCGATAAGAACATTAGGGCCGATGCTCTCTCTCATTCCTCGGATGCCTCGGAAGTAGAGCTCTCTCCGCAACACATCATTCCTCCTGACTGCCTGATCTCCACTTCTCCAGCCTCCATCAGGCAAACTCCTCCAGGGAAGACCTTCGTTTCTCCACGCCAACGCCTCGGAATCCTCAAATGGGGTCACTCCTCCCATCTCGCAGGCCATGCGGGCATCAAGAAATCCTTGCAACTCATCTCTCGTTTCTATTGGTGGCCGACTCTGGAAACGGATGTTGTTGATTTTGTGCGGGCCTGCACTGTCTGTGCCCGGGATAAGACTCCTCGCCAGAAGCCTGCTGGTCTTCTTCATCCTCTGCCTGTCCCCGAACAGCCTTGGTCTCTGATTGGTATGGACTTTATTACAGACTTACCCCCATCCCGTGGCAACACTGTTGTTTGGGTGGTCGTTGATCGATTTTCCAAGATGGCACATTTTATTCCTCTTCCTGGTCTTCCTTCAGCGCCTCAGTTGGCAAAACAATTTTTTGTACACATTTTTCGTCTTCACGGGTTGCCCACGCAGATCGTCTCGGATAGAGGCGTCCAATTCGTGTCAAAATTCTGGAGGGCTCTCTGTAAACAACTCAAGATTAAATTAAACTTTTCTTCTGCTTATCATCCTCAATCCAATGGGCAAGTAGAAAGAATTAACCAGGTCCTGGGTGATTATTTACGGCATTTTGTTTCCTTCCGCCAGGATGACTGGGTAGATCTTCTTCCATGGGCCGAATTCTCGTACAACTTCAGAGTCTCTGAATCTTCTTCCAAATCCCCATTTTTCGTGGTGTACGGTCGTCACCCTCTTCCCCCCCTCCCGACTCCCTTGCCCTCTGGTTTGCCCGCTGTGGATGAAATAACTCGTGATCTTTCCACCATATGGAAAGAGACCCAAAATTCTCTCTTACAGGCTTCATCACGCATGAAGAAGTTTGCTGATAAGAAAAGAAGAGCTCCCCCCATTTTTTCTCCCGGAGACAAGGTATGGCTCTCCGCTAAATATGTCCGCTTCCGTGTTCCCAGCTACAAATTGGGACCACGCTATCTTGGTCCTTTCAAAATCTTGTGCCAAATTAATCCTGTCTCTTACAAACTTCTTCTTCCTCCTTCTCTTCGTATTCCTAATGCCTTTCATGTCTCTCTTCTTAAACCACTCATCATCAACCGTTTCTCTCCCAAATTTATTTCTCCTACTCCTGTCTCCGGTTCTTCAGACATCTTCTCCGTAAAGGAGATACTGGCCTCCAAAAAGGTCAGAGGAAAAACTTTTTTTTTAGTGGACTGGGAGGGCTGTGGTCCTGAAGAGAGATCCTGGGAACCTGAGGACAATATCCTAGATAAAAGTCTGGTCCTCAGGTTCTCAGGCTCTAAGAAGAGGGGGAGACCCAATGGGGGGGGGTACTGTTACGCCGAGCGCTCCGGGTCTCCGCTCCTCCCCGGAGCGCTCGCAACATCCTCGCTACCGCAGCGCCCCGGTCAGATCCACTGACCGGGTGCGCTGCGATACCGCCTCCAGCCGGGATGCGATTCGCGATGCGGGTGGCGCCCGCTCGCGATGCGCACCCCGGCTTCCGTACCTGACTCGCTCTCCCTCGGTCCTGTCCCGGCGCGCGCGGCCCTGCTCCCTAGGGCGCGCGCGCGCCGGGTCTCTGCGATTTAAAGGGCCACTGCGCCACTGATTGGCGCAGTGGTTCCAATTAATGTCTTCACCTGTGCACTCCCTATGTATACCTCCCTTCCCCTGCACTCCCTTGCCGGATCTTGTTGCCCTTGTGCCTAGTGAAAGCGTTCCCTTGTGTGTTCCTAGCCTGTGTTCCAGACCTCCTGCCGTTGCCCCTGACTACGATCCTTGCTGCCTGCCCCGACCTTCTGCTACGTCCGACCTTGCTTTTGTCTACTCCCTTGTACCGCGCCTATCTTCAGCAGTCAGAGAGGTTGAGCCGTTGCTAGTGGATACGACCTGGTTACTACCGCCGCAGCAAGTCCATCCCGCTTTGCGGCGGGCTCTGGTGAACACCAGTAGTAACTTAGAACCGGTCCACTAGCACGGTCCACGCCAATCCCTCTCTGGCACAGAGGATCCACCTCCTGCCAGCCGGCATCGTGACAATGAACCCCCTCACCCCAAGTCCTGTCCTGCAAGAATAGTCAAGATAACAACAATACTGCTTCTACAAAGGGTACAATGCGGTAAACATAAATTACTTAAGGTACACTCAGAACCACAATAGGGTATAATAAATTAGCCTAGAGATATAGGAATGCAAGGTAAGTGTACAAAATATAAATACATATGAATATAGATGATGAGGTAGCAGACCGCAAACAGAGGAGCAGCTAGGTATAAAAGTGCAGGACAGCACCACCGGACCCCACGCGTTCCGTCACACCAAGGTGACTTCCTGTATTAATATTTTGTACACTTACCTTGCATTCCTATATCTCTAGGCTAATTTATTATACCCTATTATGGTTCTAAGTGTACCTTAAGTAATTTATGTTTACCGCATTGTACCCTTTGTAGAAGCAGTATTGTTGTTATCTTGACTATTCTTGCAGGATGGGACTTGGGGTGAGGGGGTTCATGGCCCCTCCCCGTGTTGTACTGTGTCCCTCTTATGGGTCTTTTAAATGTTTTTAGATGTCCTTTTCTACATTAGAGTGTGATGTAATTAAATGTAACCTTTTGTACAATAAAGAGTATTGATTGTTAAATACCTTGGGTGTGCACTGTTATACAGTGTTTCTTTCTTAAGTTACAAGGGTGTGTCCGGAGGGCATTGAAGTATTTCAATTGAAGACCCACTGCAGGGTACCTGGAATATCTTGTGGAGCAACCAATTCAGGTAGACCTTTAACACTCATGTTGTTCCATCTAGTTCTGTTATCAATGTCATCCAAGTGTTCAATAGTAGACAGTTGTTGAGCTCGGATGTTAGTAGAGGAGATCTGGAGGTCTTGCACCTGCGCTTTCATAGTATCACGGAAGAGCTCTTTCTTTTGTAAGTGTTGGACCTCCTTCTGTACCGAACGTAGATCTTGTCGCCAGGCTTTTTCAAGGTCAGAGGCTAGAGCAACCATGTCCGACATAGTGGGAAGTAGGGCGAGCAATGCCTGTAGCTCAGGATGGTCCTTCAAGGCATGGATCGCCGCTTCAGCAGAAGGCAATGAGGGAGTCATAGACGGTGGGACTAGCGGAGATTCCTGGATTTTGTGAGGCGCAGTAGGAGATTGGCGAGGTCGGTGCAAGAGTCCTGCTGCAGAGAGTCATCAGATGAGGACCGACCGGACCGTGGAGTCGCCCTCACAGGGGGCGCTTGAGAGGGGTCTTGAATAACTTATTTTTGGCAGGGGGGGGGGGGGGGGGGGCTTTCACCCCAGTAGTCAAGAGGCTTATTATCCTTGGACGAATCATTAATAGATATGGATATATCTGAGTCCATGTCAGTGCAGTGTGCCGCCCAGTCCACTATAGGTGAGTACAAAGGAGGAGAGATGGCAGACTCACAGGCAGGCAAGCCATTCTGAGGCACTGAAGTTTGGATCAGGGGGCCATCTTGTGGGGGTAGTGCTGCAATGAGCAATGAATGCTGTAGTACAGGTTCTGGGGGAGTCACTGGCAGGTGAGCAGGTGAAGCTGGGTTGATGCTAGGGGTGGCCAGCGCTGCTGGTCTCAGAGATGGTGCAGCAGGGGAGACCCCAGACATGTGGGAGGCCATGAGGGTGGAGGGAGCAGGAGCCACCTGGAGCTGTGGGTAGTTCTGCGTGTGCAGTACATGTGAGGGATAGGGGGGCCAGCCCAGCATGCAGGCTGGGGGCAGCGCTACCTGGAAGCATTCTCTGCTGATGTTGGAGCAGTCCCTGGAGCCGGGTCCTCAGCATTCAGTGTCGGTGATATTGCTGTATGAGGAAGGTAAGCTGGAGCAGTGTGCGCAGCAGGATTGCATTGCGCTGGGCACACGATAGCAGGGAGAGCCGGGGAAGATGGCAGCGACTGGTCCGGGGGCACCAGTGTTTGAGAGGGCTGTGCTGGGGGAAATTAACCCCTGATGGAGTGCTAGGATTCCAGGGCTTCTGAGGAGGGTGTCCCTGGTTGTTTGTGCTTGTTTTTGCCGCCCATGGTGCTTTACAGAGCCCAGAAGCAGGGTCCCTAACCGGAGCTCTTACAATTCACATCCCGCCACCAGCGCGCCAAGCCACGCCCCGAACAAAAGATCTTTTGATAATTAACAATCTTTTGTCTAACGGTTGCCCAAACATTTTAAACACTGTCAATTCATCATAGATGATAATAGTCTGTCACCGGCCGGCTAAAATGATCACACGTTTAATTTCACCTGACAAAAGACTATTTTGATTAAACCTCTTTCATCAACTTAATTCTAAGTTGTATTGGCATCTTTAACCCCTTAAAGGATAGATCCGACCATTCTTTTTTTTTTTCCCCTGTCTATTGCGCATCTTTCCCTAACCCCCTCCCTCACTTAATTTTTTCTTTTTACTATATTAAAAATGGCTTTTTGTCTTCCTGGTAGTGTGCTCACTACCAGGCAGTCTTCCCCAGCAGGGACCGACACTTCCTCCCTTAGTTCATCTATACAGGGTGCCTCCAGCGGTTTCCCCACTACAACTCCCAGCTTACCCTGACATCTATTGGCTGTTAGGGTATGCTGGGAGTTGTAATGGGGAAACAGCTGGAGGCACCCTGTGTTAAAAGCAATAGCTTTGTTAACCCCGCTCTCCCCCCTGTTGAAAACAATAGTTGTAGGGCCGCAGGGCTACCCCGAACCCCTGCACACCCACTCCAAGAGACATACTGCAGTGCTCCCCGAAACCCTGCACCCCCCCAAAGGGACATACCGCAGCGCTCCCCCGAACTCCCCACCCCAAGAGACATACCCAAGTGTGCAGAGGAGCAGCAGCGGTGTGTAGATGCCGGGAGGCGGGGCCGGGGTGTGAGGCCAGGGAGCCAATGCGCTCTCAGCGCTCGCTCCCGCCTGTCTGATTGACAGGCAGGGAGCGAGCGCAGGCTGAATGAATTAGGAGCGATGCCCGGCCAGCATTGGTCCGAATTCAGGCGTGACGTCATACCAGCCTGCAGCCGGCCACTAGGAGGGAGACTCCTAGTGGTCCGGTTTTCAAACGTTAAATACAACATAATAATAAAAAATAAATAATGAAACTATATTAGAGATATGTTGTAGTACATATGTACTACAACATATTAAAAAAAGAAAGTTGATGACAGTGCCCATTTAAGGATGCAGGGTTTTTCCTTTTTCTGCATTTTCATTTTTTCCTCATCACCTACTAAATATCATAACGATTTCAATGTTGCACCTAAAATTCCATATTATGGCTTATTTTTTGCACCACCAATTCTACTTTGCAGTGACATTAGTCATATTACCAAAATATCCACGGCGAAGCAGGAAAAAAATTCATTTTGCAATTTTTTTTTTGAAAAAATGCCATTTTGTAACTTTTGGGGGCTTCCATTTCTACGCAGTGGATTTGTCAGTAAAAATTACATCTTATCTTTATTCTGTAGGTCCATATGGTTAAAATGATACCCTACTTATATATGTTTGATTTTGTATTACTTCTAAAAAAAAAATCATAACTGCATGCAGGAAAATTTATACGTTTAAAATTGTCATTTTCTGACCCCTATAACTTTTTAAATTTTTCCGCGTACAGGCCGGTATGAGGGCTCATTTTTAGCACCGTGATCTGAAGTTTTTATCTGTACCATTTTTATATTGATTGAACTTTTTGATCGCTTTTTATTTATTTTCTCATGATATAAAAAGTGACCAAAAATACTCTATTTTGGACCTTGCAATTTTTTTGCGGATACGCCATTGACCGTGTTGGTTTAATTAACAATATATTTTTATAGTTAAGACATTTCTGCATGCGGCGATATCACATATGTTTATTTTTATTTACACAGTTTTTTTTTTATGGGAAAAGTGTTTTTTTTGCATTGTTATAGCCCCCCTAGTGGCTATTACACTGCACATATCGATCTCATACACAGATCATTGCCGTGCATTGACACGGATTTCAGGCTTGGGGCAATCAATCGCCGATCAGAAGCGACGGAGGCAGGTAAGGGGACCTCCGCTCGCGTTCTAGCTGATTGGAACATCGCGATTTCACCGCGATGGTCCCGATTAGCCGACTAAGCTGCCGGGAAGCTTTCACTTTCATTTTAGACACGCTGATCAAATTTTAACGCAGCGTCTAAAAGGTTAATAGCGCGCCGCACAACGATCGGTGCCGCACGCTATTAGCCCAGGGTCCCGGCTGTCATTTGCCGCTGGTACAGACCCGGTATGACGCGGAGTCACGGCGTGACCCCTCGTTATATACCGGGACCGGGCACAGGGCGTACAGGTATGCCCTGCATCCTTAAGAGGTTAAGAGGTATTCCAGGATTTTTATTTTTTATTTGTCTATGCTACAGGGGCTGTTAGTGTAGTTCATAATATAGTGTCTGTACCTGTCTCTGATGGCTGGTCTCACATTGTTATGTGATCTTTGCTCTGGATGTTCATTTTTACCAGCATAGAAAATGACTCCTGTCTCAGGTATTCCCAGGGTGCAGTATGGCGAGACATGACATCACTGGTCAGGTGATGACAGGGAGTCTGTTCTGCTTCAATGGGTGGAGCGACCACAGGGAATTTGTAACAGGAGAAGGCACCCTAATTAGAAAGCACTTGGCTTTTGCATGAAATTCAGCTGGTTTGTGGTTCAATGGGTAGCTGATATGTGGGAGGGATTTGTAGTAAAAGAGAAAACACCAACAGGAAACATCATGTTCACAAAAAGAAAGCCACAGCTTTACGTTAATCTTACAACATAGTCATTTAACCCAAAGACAAGCACATATTCTTACTAAGCATGTCCATTACTGTCTGACAGGTAAGGGCTAACATCACCTTATGGTGGAGGACCTCTTTAAGTAAGGCCCTGGGCAAGATAAAAAAAATTGTATACCATGTGCTGAAATATTATAGCAACAACACAGTCAGATATTTTATACTATAGTCACAGTTACAACACATAGGCCAGTATTACTGTTAGTGCCACTATGCAGGGTGCAAATAATACCTTCACACCATGTACAATATATGACTGCTACCGCATACAGTGCATTTTAAAAGTCTTTAGACCCTTTTCACATTTTGTTATGTTGCGGCCATGAGCTAAAGTAAAAAAAAAAGTTTTCCCCTATCATTCGGCATGCAATACCCCATAATGTGAATGTGAAACAATGGTTTGGAAAGACACACCCGTCCATATAAGGGCTCACAGCTGACCATGCATTTCAGAGCAAAGACCAAAACAAGAGGGGGGAAAGAACTGCCTGTATAGTTTACAGACCAGATTGTGTGGAGGCACAGGTCATACAATGGGTACGGAAAATATTCTGCTGCGCTAAAGCTTCTTTAGAGCACTGTGGCCCTCTTAATTCTTATATGGAAGACATTTGGAACAACCAGGACTCTTCCTATTGCCGGCAACAGCACCAAACTAACTAATCAGGGGAGAAAGGACTTGGTAAAAGAGGTCACCTGATTTGTTCAAAAATTTGTGACTTTTTGCCCAATATGTGCCATACTTGCTAACTCGGTGGGGTTTGACGCAGAAGGGGCCTGGTTTTGTGTAGAGTGGGCATGACCACTTCACCGCACAAAATTTGGTTTAAATTGTAGTTTAAATGCATTCCAGCTCCAAGCATCAGACCCTTGATAAATCCAGTGCCGGTGGTGGTTTAATTTAGACCAGTATATGAAACACTGGTCTTGGTAAATCCCCACCATCATTTTTAAATAAATGCTCTTTTTGTCTGATAACATTGATAACAACTAATTCTATAGCCCCACACAATAAAAATGCCCAACTTAGTTCTCACTAATAGGAAAATAGTGACTCTACATCCCGCTGCTAGGGACCCCTACGATCTCCGGGCCGGAGCACGGAAGCTTGGAGCTTCCGTGTTTGTGATGTCACACCACGGTCACTCCATTCATTTCTATGGGAGGGGGCGTGACAGCTAGTACGTAGCCGTCACACCTCCTCTCATAGACATGAATGAAGGGGGTGTAGTGGCCGTGGTCCCCAGTCATCCGGCACTAAGCAGAGCTTGTTCAGTGCACCGGATGACTGGGGCGCCGCAGCGGAGATCGCTGGGTGGGTAAGGAGTCCCAGCAGTGGAACCCCTGCGATCAAACATCTTATCCTTTGGATAGGGGATAAGATGTTTAGCAGCAGTGTACCCTTTAAGCAAAAAACTAAACAAAAACCTAAAAATAATCATCTTTCTTTGTATCCAACAGGGATAACTAGAAATAATCAGTGTAACATTAAAAACACATGAATGATACATAAGATTTTTGTGTGAAAAGAGCAAAGCTGTGGATGAGATCAAGACATGAAAAAATGAAAATTAAGGTTCAGGTCACCAGATTTAGTATCAACTACTATCAATGATAGGGTTAATATACTTTGGGTTCCTTCATGTTGACGGCTCAGTTCATGACAAGGCAACAGTAAGACCTTGAAGAAAACATTTTCCAATCCAAAATTTCTGGACTCTGCAAAATGTTTGGGAAAATAAAATTTAATTCACAAGGTCATAAAAGTGACACCAAGATTTAAGCAAGCTTCCCCTCTTCAAAGGCGGTGACATTACCCATGTATGTCTATTCCACATTAAAGGAAGTAGCCTTTCACCTAGCATAATGTGAGAAATGATGAAGAGCCAGGGAAAATGAACTCTACATTTTGGAGATAAAAAGATTTTCAAGCATTCCTGGCAACACATTTAATATGAATCTACTGAAGATCGTGACCCAGGTTTCGATGATGGATTTCCATATTTATCAGCTCTTTACATACCATTGATTCACTGTAGAAGTCATGTTCTCAGACCTAATACATACTGTAGATAAAAAGACATAAAAAGGAATCTTCCATAGAAAACAGTTTAGGAAACCAAACAGTATCTGTTAACAGAGAAGACTGCCTTGGGAAGGATGTGGTTTTCAGCTCTTGGCATCGTATAAAAGACTCAAGATGTTGTACTGAAGGTATTCCCTGCTTACATATTAATCTTTAATATGGTTAGGTAAGTCCTAAAGAGTGTGCATTTGGCCCGTCAGTCAAGCTCCAGAGGTACAAAGGACAGTATTGTTTTCTGTAAGCTGCCTGTTTAAAGAGAAAATAATGTATTAAGGCTTGTCTGAGAGTTTGTGGCTACTCAGGATCTCAGCATAAGGTTTCTTTCCACTGCTGTGGGGTCCAGGGAGTTTTGTTTTAACATTTAAAATATTTTATGTTAATATCAATGATCTTTAGCAGCCATGAGGCTCTGACCTAGCTGCAATTGTCCAGGGCCTGGGTCACGAAAGGTTCATGTAAAAAAATGAGAAATTATGTATTGTATCCTAAACTATTTGCCCCTTTTTTGAAACTATGTTCTGATTAAACTTACCCTCTATACAAAAGAGCCCTTATAGGGGTACTCCTGTGGAAAAAATGTGGGTCTGGGACGCGCCCGCATGCAAGCTCCAGTCCGTCACTCACCGGGTGTTTCTCCTGCCTCTGCCTCTCTGCTCCGGCGCGCGTGTCCCCGTCTCCTAGGGCACACGCGCTGGAGCTTTAAGATTTAAAGGGCCAGTATGCTCATTAGTGTAATTCACCTGTGGCTCATTTATAAATTCCTCCACCCTCCTCACTCCCATGCCGGATCTTTGTTGCCTTGTACCTTAGAGAAAGCGTTCCTTAGTATTGCCTTGCCATGTATCTGATCCTTTGCTTTGTGACTTTGACCTTGCTCCTCTGCTGCCTGCCTACTGAACTCCTGCTACGTCTTGACTACGCTACTCTGCCGCCTGCCCTGACCTTCTGCTACTCAGACTATGAGCTGCCTTATCCTTCCGGTGCCTCGCATCTCCTCAGCCGCATGTATGGTCGAGCCGTGCCAGGGGTAGCGACCTGGGTGCCGTCTGCCGCAGGAAGTCCATCCCGCTTTGCGGCGAGCTCTGGTGAAAACCAGCGGCACCTTAGACACCCTGGTACTGTCCGAGTCATCTGCCACACAGGTCCAGCGGATCCACATCCACCGGGGTTCCTGTCTTCAGAAACGTGAGTGTTACAGTAAGATCCGGCCATGGATACCACTGAGGTACCCCTGCCTGAAGTGGCGGATCTTCCCTCCGTTGTGGTACGTCAGTCACAGCAGTTGGCCCTACAAGCACAGCAATTTTCTCAACTTTCAGCCATGATGCAACAACTTTTGGCATTGCAACAGCAGCAGGTACCACAATCTGGACCACTCCCACCTCCAGCTCCTGCAGTGTCTTCTGGCTCCCAGCTACGCATGCCTTTGCCTTCCAAGTGTGATGGGGATTCCAAGTTATGCAGAGGCTTTGTTACACAGTGCTCCATGCACTTGCAGCTCATGTCTGCACTGTTTCCGACGCAATGTACGAAGGTGGCCTTTGTCATTAGTCTACTGTCCGGAAAAGCCCTGGCTTGGACTACACCCCTCTGGGATCCAGTATCCTCCAATTTGTTGGCCTTCTTGGCAGAATTTCGCAGTGTCTTTGAGGAACCCGCACATGCCTCTTCTGCTGAGACGGCTTTGCTGAACCTCTGTCAAGGGAATTCTACCGTTGGTGACTACGCGGTTCAATTCCGCATTCTAGCCTCTGAACTTGCCTGGAATGATGAGACCTTGTGTGCAACATTCAAAAAAGGACTGTCAAGCAGGATTAAAGATGCCCTTGCAGCACATGATCCTCTATCTTCTTTGACAGAACTTATCCAGTTGGCCACATGCACTGATGTGCATTTTGCTGAAAGACAACAGGAACTGCGCTTAAAGAAGGAACCTGTCCGCCTGACAACCATGTTTCACCGTCCACCTCTTCAGTTTCCTGCGCCTCTTGCCAAAGAGGCTATACAAGGAGATCGTTCTTGTCTTACGCAACAGGAGAATTCACGGCGACACAATGAGAATTTGTGCGTGTATTGTGCTAGACTGTACAGTTCGCCCGCACCTAGGATATGTGGGAGAGGCGTCCCTGGGTGTGAAAATTACCCCTCCACGCTTAACTATTCCTGTACAAAGTCTTCGCTTCATCCAAATTTTCCTTCTGCGCTACAGCATTTTTGGATTCTAGATCAGCAGGTGACTTTCTTGATGCAGCATTAGTCCACAAATATCATCTTCCCCTTACTCGTCTTGCAGAGCCCTTGTTCATCTCCTCTGTTAATGGACAAAATCTGGACTGTAAGGTTCACTTCTGTACTGAATCTCTTGTCCTGCAAGTGGGAGTATAGCATAAAGAAAAGATTGAATTCTATGTTCTGCCACACTGTACTTCTGAGATTCTTCTTGGCCTTCCTTGGCTGCAACGTTATTCCCTGCAACTGGATTGGAGAATTGGAGAAATAATTTACCGGGGACAATCCTGTCAAAATCTTTGCCTCCAACCAGTTCTGAGTAAAGTTGTTTCTCATATTCCTCCTTTAGCTGGCCTGCCGCCACCTTACAAAGATTTCTCTGACGTTTTCTGCAAGAAACAGACTGAGTCTCTGCCTCCACATCGTCCTTACGACTTCCCTATTGATCTTCTGCCTGGTACCACTCCTCCTTGTGGAAGGATATACTCTATCAGTTCCTCAAACCAAAGCCATGGCTGAGTATATCCAGGAGAATCTCCAAAATGGATTTATCCATAAGTCCTCTTCTCCTGCTGGAGCAGGTTTCTTCTTTGTAGGGAAGAAGGATGGCTCACTCGTCCATGTATTGACTAAACAAAATCACGGTCAAAAACCGTTACCCATTACCTCTTATCTCAGAAATTTTTGACCGTCTACATGGTGCCAAGGTCCTCTCCAAGTTGGACTTACGCGGTGCGTATAACCTCATTCGTATCCGTAAGGGAGATGAATGGAAAACGGCCTTCAATACTCTTGAGGGACATTTTGAGTATCTTGTACTGCCTTTTGGTCTCTGCAATGCTCCAGCCGTTTTTCAAGAGTTTGTCAATTATATTTTCCGTGATCTTCTTTACACCTGTGTTGTCGTATACCTAGATGACATCCTGATCTTCTCTTCCAGCCTAGAAGAGTATGGTTATCATGTTTGTCTGGTTCTTCAGATACCACGGAAGAATCATCTCTATGCCAAACTGGAGAAATGCCTGTTCGAGAAATCTAGTCTTCTGTTTCTTGGCTACATTTTCTCTCATCAGGGCCTGCAGATGGATCCAGATAAGTTGTCAGCAGTATTGGATTGGCCTCGTCCTTCGGGCCTACGTGCTATTCCACACTTTCTGGGATTCGCTAACTATTATCGTCAGTTTACCCCACATTTTTTGTCCTTGGTTGCTCCTATTGTGGCTCTCACTAAGAAGGCATCTAATCTTTTTTTCCAATATTGGTATTTGTTAAGGTTTAACATCAATACAGGTGATAAACAGTTAACATAGACATACGGCAAATAAATGCAACAGGTACCTCTACAGTCATGTTAGAGTTGGAATAGTAGGTATTGCAATACAATAGTGCCTTAAAATACAGACGCTGGTCTAGTAGCCGGTGGTCTGAGTAAGAGACTGGTTGGTAACTGGAAGAACGAAAACCTAATAAACAACTTGTGACCTGAGACCACAGAACAGGGTATCATGGTGTCTACAAGACTATATGAAGAGTCTAGTGAGATAGTGTTCTGGTTAGTTACTTCCCAGGTAAGGGCATCTAATCTTAAATCTTGGCCTCAAGAGGCTGAATAGGCCTTCTCGTGTTTAAAGTCTGCGTTTGCCTCTGCTCCCGTGCTTACAAGACCTGATTCAGAGAGGCCCTTTGCTTTGGAGGTTGATCCCTCATCTATTGGACTGGGTGCCGTTCTCACTCAAAAAAAAACGCCAAGGGCAAGAGTGTAACTTGTGGGTTCTTCTCCAAGACATTCTCTCCTGCTGAGAGGAATTATTCCATTGGAGATCTTGAATTCCACGCTATCAAGCTAGCTCTGGAGGAATGGTGACATTTATTGGAAGGTTCTTCTCATCCAGTCAGCATCTACTCCGACCATAAGAATCTTCTATACCTTCAGTCTGCTCAGCGTTTGAACCCCCGCCAGGTAAGATGGCCACTGTTTTCCAAGATGGCTCATTTCATCCCTCTACCAGGACTTCCTTCTGCCCTGCAGCTGGCGAAGTACTTCTTGTTCCATGTCTTTTGTTTAAATGGTCTTCCTCAGCAGATCGTTTCGGATCGAGGTGTGCAGTTTGTCTCTAAGTTCTGGCGAGCCCTTTGTAACCGTCTGGACATCAATCTGGACTTCTCCTCGGCCTACCACCCTCAGTCCAACAGTCAGATGGAGAGGGTTAATCAAATCCTTGAGACTTATCTTTGGCATTTTGTTTTAGCTCGCCAAGGTGATTGGGTCGACCTTCTCCCCTGGGCTGAATTCTCATATAATCTTAAGGATTCCGAGTCCACAAGGTTGTCTCCCTTTTTTGTTGTCTACGGATTCCATCTCAGTTCTCCTCTTCGTCTCCCAGTCTCCTCCGGTGTACCTGCTGTTGATGAGCTGGTCTGTGACATCTTCACCATCTGGCAACAGACCCGACAGTCGTTATCCCAGGCTTCTTCACTCATGAAGGCGCAAGCAGATAACAGTAGAAGACCTCCTCCGTCCTTCTCTCCTGGTGACATGGTGTGGCTTTCATCCAAGTACATCCCCTTCAAGATCCCTTATTACAAGCTTGGTCCCCGCTACCTTGGTCCCTTCCAGATTCTACAAAAAATCAATCCTGTCTCCTACAAACTCTGTCTACCTGCCATGTTATGTATTCCCAATTCCTTCCACGTCTCTCTCCTCAAGCCCCTTGTCATAAACCGATTCTCTCTGTAGAATCTTGTTCCCACACCTGTCTCCGGCTCTTCTGACGTCTACAAAGTTAAACAGATTCTTGCGACAAAAACTGTTTTGCAAAAAAAAAAATTTTTTTTGGTCGACTGGGAGGGTTACAGTCCTGAGGAGAGATCCTGGGAGCCTGAGGAGAATATCCTGGACCATGACCTTCTCAGGAGTTTCCTTTCTCGTAAAAGGAGGGGGAGACCAAAGGGGGGGTACTGTTACGTTATGCGCTCCGAACGCACACGCCTGCCGTGAGTGCATGGTACCCTTACATGCTGCTGCCGACGGGGCTGGGACTCGCATCACGGGATGCGCCCACATGCAAGCTCCAGTCCGTCACTCTCCAGGTGTTTCTCCTGCCTCAGCCTCCGCCTTTCTGCTCTGGTGCACGTGTCCCCGTCACCTAGGGTGCGCACACCGGAGCTTTAAGATTTAAAGGGCCAGTACGCTCATTAGTGTAATTCACCTGTGGCTCATTTATAAATTCCTCCACCGTCCTCACTCCCCTGCCGGATCTTTGTTGCCTTGTCGTAGAGAAAGCGTTCCTCAGTATTGCCTTGCTGTGTATCTGATCCCTCGCTTTGTGACTTTGACTTTGCTATTCTGCCACCTGCCTACAGAACTCCTGCTACGTCTTGAGTATGCTACTGTGCCGCCTGCCCTGACCTTCTGCTACCCAGACTATGAGCTGCCTCATTCCTCCTGTGCCTCACATCTCCTCAGCCGCCTGTGTGATCGAGTTGTGCCAGGGGTAGCGACATGCCGCAGCAAGTCCATCCCGCTTTGCAGCGGGCTTTGCTGAAAACCAGCGGCACCTTAGACTCCGCTCCCTGGTACGGTTAGAGTCATCTGCCACACAGGTCTAGCGGATCCACATCCACCGGAGTTCCTGTATTCTGAAGCGTGAGTGTTAGTTATATATGGTAAAATTTTCTTCCTCAGCATCCCCAGGGGACGTTCCTGCCCGCAGGGGTGGTAAGGATGTGAAGTTAGAAAGTTGCTGGGCCAGTAAGTAGTCCCCTGTGCGGGGAGTTATATTCACCTATTCCCATCTTAACCATTTGTAATAACGCGCCCTAGCATAATTGACAGCCCTCGTCACTGCTCTGCTCCTTAAGCAGATGGAGCAGAGGAATAATGCGGACCGTGCGCAGGCTATCAATTGCGTTTAGGGGGAAAAGATGGGACTAGGTGAATATAGCTCCCTGCCCAGTGGACTATTTACGGGGCCTCACTCCATATCCTCACCATCCCTGTCGGAAGAAGATTTTATTATATATAATGCCTTTTATTATTTATGGTAAAATCTCATGACAGGTTTCCTTTTATGATGATATGTCCTGTATGCAATGTTGAACACACATGTTATTTATAGATCGAGGGAGGGCCTTCAGATTCATTTCTTCTCTTGGGGTCAAGGATCTTCAGATCCTCGTTTTTCTACTTAGAAGCTGAGGGCATTGACTCCCCATGGCTGTAAATGTAGTCCCTAGGTGTCACCATATGGAGACATTTTGAGACATTTAGGGAAAATACCTTAAATAATACAACATGGACATGTATTGCAGGCATAATAGGATACAACATGGACCCAGGTATTATATTGGAGAGCCGTTATTTGTGACCATGTGTGTAAACCCTTAAAGGTGCCCCTACACCTTAGATGTACATCACCTGCCAAGACAAGATGACCATTTATTTAGTTAATTAGTCCTTTTTTAATGATAGATAAACTGCCCACAAATGTATTTTGTATAATACTTTTTTTCCTCTGGAACCAGACAGTAGAGCAAATGATTAACCCCTTAAGGACCCAGCCATTTTACACCTTAGGACCAGAGCATTTTTTGAACATCTGACCACTGTCACTTAATAACTCTGGAATGCTTTTACATATCATTCTGATTCCGAGATAGTTTTTTCGTGACATATTCTACTTTAATATAGTGGTAAAATTTTGTGGTAAATTGCATCCTTTCTTGGTGAAAAATTCCAAAATTTGATGAAAAATTTTAAAATGTAGCATTTTTTTAACTTTGAAGCTCTCTGCTTGTAAGAAAAATGGATATTCCAAATAAATTGTATTTTTATTCACAAATACAATATGTCTACTTTATGTTTGCATCATAACATTTATGAGTTTTTACTTTTGGAAGACACCAGGGGGCTTCAAAGTTCAGCAGCAATTTTCAAATTTTTCACAAAATTTTCAAACTCACTATTTTTCAGGGACCAGTTCAGGTTTGAAGGGGATTTGAAGGGTCTTCATATTAGAAATACCCCACAAATGACCCCATTATAAAAACCGCACCCTCCAAAGTATTCAAAATGACATTCAGTAAGTGTTTTAACCCTTTAGGTGTTTCACAGGAATAGCAGCAAAGTGAAGGAGAAAATTCAAAATTTTCATTTTTTACACTCACATGTTCTTGTAGACCCAATGTTTGAATTTTTTCAAGGGGTAAAAAGAGAAAATTTTTTCTGGTATTTGAAACCCAATTTCTCTTCAGTAAGCACATACCTCATATGTCTATGTAAATTGTTCGGCGAGCGCAGTAGAGGGCTCAGAAGGGAAGGAGCGACAAATGGTTTTTGGGGGGCATGTCACCTTTAGGAAGCCCCTATGGTGCCAGAACAGCAAAAAAAACCACATGGCATACCATTTTGGAAACTAGACCCCTCGGGGAACATAACAAGGGGTAAAGTGAACCTTAATACCCCACAGGTGATTCACGACTTTTGCATATGTACAAAAAAAAAATATGTAAAAAAAAAAAAAAAATGTTACCTAAAATGCTTGGTTTCCCAAAAATTTTACATTTTTAAAAAGGGTAATAGCAAAAAATACCCCCCAAAATTTGTCACACAATTTCTCCCGAGTACGACGATACCCCGTATGTGACCATAAACTGTTGCCTTGAAATACGACAGGGCTCCAAAGCGAAAGAGCGCCATGCGCATTTAAGGCCTAAATTAGGGACTTGCAAAGGGGTGGACATATGGGTATTATACGCCAGTGATTCCCAAACAGGGTGCCTCCAGCTGTTGTAAAACTCCCAGCATGCCTGGACAGTCAGTGGCTGTCCGACAATACTGGGAGTAGTTGTTTTGCAACAGCTGGAGGCTCGGTTTTGGAAACAGTGGCGTACCAGACGTTTTTCATTTTTATTGGGGAGGGGAGGAGGGCTGTGTAGGGGTATGTGCATATGTAGTGTTTTTTACTTTTTATTTTATTTTGTGTTAGTGTAGTGAAATGTAGTGTTTTTAGGGTACAGTCGCACGAGCGGGGGTTCACAGTAGTTTCTCGCTGGCAGTTTGAGCTGCGGCAGAAAATTTGCCGCAGCTCAAACTTGCAGCCGGATACTTATTGTGAACCTCCGCCCATGTGAGTGTACCCTGTACATTCACATTGGGAGGGGGGGGAACATCCAGCTGTTGCAAAACTACAACTCCCAGCATGTACGGTCTATTAGTGCATGCTGGGAGTTGTAGTTTTGCAACAGTTGGAGGCATACTATGCAGTTATGCAACAGCTGTAGGCACACTGGTTATGTATCACTGGTTTGCTACTTAACTCAGTGTTTCACAACCAGTGTGCCTCCAGCTGTTGCAAAACTACAACTCCCAGCATGTCCGGTGCATGCTGGGAGTTGTAGTTTGCAACAGCTGGAGGCACACCTTTCGTGAAACACTGAGTTAAGTAAAAAAAAAATACTCTGTGTTTCACAACCAGTGTGCCTACAGCTGTTGCAAAACTACAACACTCAGCAGTCACCGACAGCCAACGGGCATGCTGGGAGTTGTAGTTATGCAACCAGCAGATGCACCACTACAACTCCCAGCATGCACTTTAGCTGACTGTGCAAGCTGGGAGTTGTAGTTACACAACAGCTGAAGGTACACTTTTCCATAGAAAAAATGTGCCTCCAGCTGTTGCAAAACTATAAGTCCCAGCATGCCCATAAGGGAATGCTGGGAGTTGTGGTGGTCTGCGTCCTGCTGTTGCATAACTACAGCTCCCAGCATGCCCTTTTTGCATGCTGGGAGCTGTTGCTAAGCAACAGCAGGAGGCTGTCACTCACCCACCGCCGCTCCTGGGGCCCCGATCCCAACGTCCCCCACCCGCTCACGTCCTCCGGAAGAGGGGCGGAGCGGGTTGCGGGAGTGACACCCCGACCAACCGGCCGACCAATCAGGGCGATCGTGAGGTGGCACCAGTGCCACCTCTCCCCTGCTGGCTATGGCTGTTCGGGGCCGTCAGAGATGGCCCCGATCAGCCAGTAATTCCGGGTCACCGGGTCACTGGAGACCCGATTGACCCAGAATCCGCCGCAGATCGCTGGGCTGAATTGTAAAGCGATCTGCAGCCATCGCCGACATCGGGCACCGTGTTAATAAAGGTCATTTAACCCCTTCCCTAATAAAAGTTTGAATCACCACCCTTTTCCCATAAAAAAAAATAAAACAGTGTAAATAAAAAATAAAAAAACATATGTGGTATCCCTGCATGCGTAAATGTCCGAACTATAAAAAAATATAATTAATTAAACCGCACGGTCAATGGCTTACGCGCAAAAATATTCCAAAGTCCAAAAAGGCGTATTTTTGGTCACTTTTTATACCATTAAAAAATGAATAAAAAGTGATCAAAAAGTTCGATCAAAACAAAAATCGGACCGATAAACCTTCGGATCATGGCGCAAAAAATGAGTCCTCATACCGCCCTGTACGTGGAAAAATAAAAAAGGGGTCCCGGAATTACTGGCTGATCGGGGCCATCTCTGACGGCCCCGAACAGCCAGTAATTCCGGGTCACCGGGTCACTGGAGACCCGATTGACCCGGAATCTGCCGCAGATCGCTGGGCTGAATTGTAAAGCGATCTGCAGCCATCGCCGACATCGGGCACCGTGTTAATAAAGGTCATTTAACCCCTTCCCTAATAAAAGTTTGAATCACCACCCTTTTCCCATAAAAAAAATAAAACAGTGTAAATAAAAAAAAAATAAACATATGTGGTATCCCCGCATGCATAAATGTCCGAACTATAAAAAAATATAATTAATTAAACTGCACGGTCAATGGCTTACGCGCAAAAATATTCCAAAGTCCAAAAAGGCGTATTTTTGGTCACTTTTTAAACCATTAAAAAATGAATAAAAAGTGATCAAAAAGTTCGATCAAAACAAAAATCGTACCGATAAACCTTCGGATCACGGCGCAAAAAATGAGTCCTCATACCGCCCTGTACGTGGAAAAATAAAAAAGAGGACAGAAGAGGACATTTTTAAACATATAAATTTTCCTGCATGTAGTTATGATTTTTTCCAGAAGTACGACAAAACCTATATAAGTAGGGTATCATTTTAACCGTATGGACCTACAGAATAATGATAAGGTGTAATTTTTACCAAAATATGCACTGCGTGGAAACGGAAGCCCCCAAAAGTTACAAAATGGCGTTTTTTCTTCGATTTTGTCTCACAATGATTTTTTTCCCGTTTCGCCGTGAATTTTTGGGTAAAATGACTAATGTCACTGCAAAGTAGAATTGGTGACGCAAAAAATAAGCCATAATATGGATTTTTAGGTGGAAAATTGAAAGGGTTATGATTTTTAAAAGGTAAGGAGGAAAAAACGAAAGTGTAAAAACTGAAAAACCTTGAGTCCTTAAGGGGTTAAGATACCTAATAAAAATGCAGAATACAAAGATATGATGAGTAGATGTTCAAAGTGAATAGATGCCACAGTGTAAAATCTATACTAGCTATGAACTGACATAGCTTTTTACTTAAATTTACACCACTTTTTTGAAGCAAATTTAAATGAATGTTTAAGGCCATGCCCAAAATAACTGGTGTTAAGGGCACAATAATCTTCAATAACCCCATAATTCTCCCCACTGTGTTTAGGATAAAATTCTATTTTATAGAGCAGTACACAGCCTGTTGTGGAAGTAAAAAAAATCCCCATGATGTTCTTTTCCAACATGTTCTAATTGCATAGAATTTTATTGCATGGCAGCTTTCCAGTGCTCTGAATTAAATATGCAATATCCCTTTCAACCTGTTAATTAAATGGGGGCACCATTTCACTTCTCCCTTCAGGTTAAAAAAAAAACTAGAGACTAGATGTGCTAGCCATGGGGGGAGTCTGATCAGGGGTTAGTCTCGCGGTGTGGTGTGGGGGGGGGAGCGGTCGCCGGTGCGGCGGGTCAGGGGGAGCGGTCACGGTGCGGCGGGTCAGAGGGGGGCGGTCGCGGTGGGTTGGGGGGGGGGGGGGGCGTTCGCGGTGCGGCAGTGGGGGGAGCGGTGCGGGGGTGGTGGTAATAGGACTCAGGACCCCCGGACAGGCAGGGGGAGAGTAGCGGGTGGCGGCGGCGGTCTATGGCACCGCTAAAGCCACTGCAGTGCATTGATTTAAAGCGCCCGCTTTAAATCAATGATCTGCAGCTGTGTCACGGGGGGATAAATAGCCGATAATTTATACAGGAATATCGGTATAAGTTATCGGCTATCGGCCCTAACCTCCACCGATTATCGGTATCGGCCCTAAAAAAACGATATCAGTCGATCCCTATCAGAAACAACTACGGTATGCCTAACTTTATTACCCAGGCTCACTAGATTATAGTTTCCTCTGTAATAGGCAAATGTCCTCGGCAAAAGTCGTGCCTTAACTGAATTGAACTGCTTGAAGTCCACCTCTATCCCCAGGAGAGGAGGTCGGACTTGGTACTAGCTTCTGCATCCATTAGCTAGCAATCAACATGTGACTAAATACCTATTCATCTATATAGTGAAGTGCAAGATAGGAGAGGACACATATAGAAAATACAGTTATCTAGGCCATCAGTACCTGAAATACATATATTAGATCCAGCAAACCTTTTTAATTAAGCCACCTGATTACTGCAATGAGTAGCAGCTGGAAAAACCACGTGGTCCACAACGCACCGCTGCCTCCTGGACTCTTCGGCTTTACAGAACATATAGCACTTTCAATTGACAGGGGCACATCTAGCAGATCAGAAATTTCACAAATTGACTTGTGGTGCATGTGGCAACCTATGACAGTGCCATGTCTATGTCTACAGTCATTTTGCTCTTCATTTAGACCCATACAACTGCCAATGTTTTCCATAGAAATTGTATGGTCAAGGAAACTCCAAGTGTGAACCATGTCTTTCTGTATTTGAAACCTACAGAATCACATATTCCTTACAACTCCTAGCCTGCTTTTTACCAGTCCTTCATTGCTAAGGAGTCTGTTGGCACACGAGCTGAGTTTTCTGTTTGGGTCATGGTACTCCTTACATTAAATAAGGAATAATTTAGTGATTTGCCATTGTATTAGTAGACACCTGAGGTATGTTATTTTTATCCAGACAAGAGAACCTTGCTGCCAGTGTGTGGCTGTCGGACATTTTTTCCCGCTTTGTAAGCCATTACAATGCTTTGTTAAAAATATAACCGGCCAGTTATTCCAGTAAAATTGCCTCCAATTCATGCAGAGACAGTGTTTCTTTCTTCTCCATATAATGCACCATACATTCGCCACAAAGACTGATTAAACATGGTGCTCATGCCACCATATGTGGGTGAGCCATACACACACACACATATATATATATATATATATATATATATACTAATATAATGCATTTCCAAATAAACCAGATTTATGTCAATTTGTTTCTAGCTGTTCTCTTTTTATGAGCGATGCATTAAAATAATTATGTTTTTGCATTGGGTTTATGCTCAAACAGGGAATTTGTGAAAAGCTGACACACTTAACTATGCTGGAGTGCTGATGAAGTTGCGTCCAGTCCTACAGCCTGACAGCCGCCTTTTCATGTTCTACAATGTTCCTCTCTCTCTTGCTGTGATTCACCTGCAGTGAATGCATAAAATTAACCACTGTATAGATATAAAGGATTTTAGGGCTTTTTATATATTTTTCCCTTGTAGAGAATGGCGGGTGACAGTTTTAAGCTTGTATGCAAAGAGGTGCAATTAACATGACAATACTGTGCATGAAAATCACACACATTTCCCTTCCCCAGATGTTTCCTTGATTTCTTATTTAACCTGTTGGTGGCCATGTGGAAATGGTTCTGCCTACAGTTTTAATCTGTATTCACCAATTATCTTTCATGTTTAATGGCAGTTTTTAGATTTTTTTCAACAGAATGTTTGAGCCAATGAGTAAATATTACCATATATAATAGCAGGGACAAATATCACCAAACATTGGCCATATCTTACCATATTGTTACTAAATAAAAACCATCATGCAAAGAACAACATTATCCTCATACAGCGACCATATAGCGGTAGATAACATTTCTACTGAGGCATTTAACAGACAATATACAGTAAGAGATTATAGTACAGATACACATAGATGATGTCTACACTGTTGTTCACTTTTTCAGTCTTTTACATTCAGCCCAATCCACCATGAAGTAATAGGTAAAGAGAAAAGAAGGAGAGGACAGCGCATCACGTAATTCCATGGGTGTAATTCCTGAAGGGACCCCAGTTGTGATTGTGAATCTGCTCACCCGTTGGTTGGTCATGGTCAATGCGTGTCACCCCTCCGTATGGGGTAAAACGAGTGGTCTCAGGCTGCAGCTGGCAGAATCTGGCCGAATACTCAATGAAGAGGTCGGCAAAAACAATGAGTTGACAAGGAAGGGAAAATAGGATCTGCAATGGTGCTGCCTTATGGAGACTCAGTAGTTCAGGCAGGTTTTAATTATAACAATCAGGGGGCGTGACAACTTAGGTTACACAGCGCTTGAAAACATAGTACGAGACAAAACTATAGTATTAAAAGTGAGAAAAGACATATATGATTATAAAATATGTAATAGCAGTGGTGATTTGTCAGCATGGATTTGTTCACAATGATGCCCTCACTATTGGAGCGGGATCCGAGAGTTCTACGATGAGGGCGAGGCTTGAAATAGTAAAGAGTTTGCGCCGGTTCGTTCATAAAATCAGATGACTAATCACATGAATATGCGGCCGTGACATCCTCTGTTGTGCGGGAGAATAGGTTTAAAGCTTTCTATTTATATAGTCACATGCTTCAATGCTGACCAATCAGCGATGCCCCGTAAAACATCTTTAAATCCTGAGCGGCCAATAGTAGTAATGCCGACGTAGATTACGGGATGCTAGGGTAATCCATGCACTGATTTGTTGGTACAAGTTTGTCTATGTGACCAATCAGAATCATGCCAACGCTGGAGGTCAGTCAGCCTTTTAAAAAAAATTAGCTATTTAGCCAATCAGCTGCATCTTGTGACAGTGTTTCAACCAATCAGAGAGGTGCCTCCTCAATATTAGATTAGGAGGGTTTTTAAAAAAAATAAATGAGTTCTGCCTATTGGGTTTGATACTGTATTCGCCGGAGACTTATGGAAAAAGATGATAGAGACTGACACGGAAGGGTCCTCGTATATTCCAACATCCCGATGTGAGTAGCTTGCAAAGAAATTATATCA
The DNA here is from genome assembly GCF_029499605.1 of Hyla sarda. Classification (NCBI taxonomy): domain Eukaryota; kingdom Metazoa; phylum Chordata; class Amphibia; order Anura; family Hylidae; genus Hyla; species Hyla sarda. The sequence goes on from NC_079194.1 coordinate 186,692,256, forward strand.
GACACTATGTTCGATGTATTCATTCAAGCCTAGCGGAACTAAAGTTGTTAGCTTGAAAATCCAGAAATTTTCTCTTCCACACAGTTGTGTGTAGCGTCAATGACTTGTGACTGGAACATGCTCAAGAGGTATCACAGAGAAATTAGAGAAGTTGCAGTCATGTGTAGTTGAGACACTGTGTAAATGATATCCGTTTTTCACATTGGACCGATGTTTGTTTAGTCTAGCACTTAGCAATTGAGTGGTTCTTCCAACGTAATGGATGAAACAGGGACATTCTAATAGATAAATAACATAGTTGTACTTGCATGACATCAGGTATGCTTCTCCTATGGTTTTGGAAGTGAATTCTCTGCAACGGTTCTTAATGCTCAGGCAGCATTTGCAATTTGGAGTGCAATATCGGAAACAGCCTGTTATTTTCTCACTTGTGAAGGTAGGTTTTTGTGGGATCTTCAGTTTCCTGGGGGAAAGAATATTCTTCAAGGACCTATTCTTTCTGAATGTTACTTGAAAAAGGGATCCATCAGAAGCACATATCTGTTTTGTGGTCAGTGGAATATGTTGTTAGGAAATTATAAGAGAAGGTTTTACTTCCAGATTGGTCACTGGCAGGGTTGATCAGTTTAGGTTTGAGACAGGTTTTCTGATCCAGAAGGCTGGCTTTAGATTTGCTGTTTTTGATAAGGGATTTGGAATATCCCTTCGCTATGAATCTGCTGTCCAGAATTTTACTTTGGTTTTGGAAATCAGACCTGCGGATACAGTTTCTTCGGGAATATTTTTTGTCAATTTTTCTGAGTGACAGCTTGTGAAATTCAAAAAGAAAACCATTTCCTCTGTAGTATTCAGCAGCTAAAAAGTACTGGAAGGATTAAGATTTTTTAATAGAAGTAATTTACAAATCTGCTTAACTTTCTGGCACCAGTTGATTTAAAAAAAAAATAAAGTTTTCCACGGTAGTACCCCTTTAAGCATGTACGTAAATTACTCCTACCACTCCTGCCTAAATATTGCAATTCCTTTAAAAAGCACATGCTGCTTATGTCTGTTCAGCTGTGTTCATGCCAGAGCGCTACATGAAAACCATCTATGATCGTACTCAGAGGTCTTGGCTTTTGTGGCTCAGCCTAAAGTGTAACTGGAGTGGATTTTAAACAACAAAGTAGAATTTTGACTTTCAGCAGCAGTTTAATTTTGTATCTGAAGCCTGACTAAAATGGTCTCAGCAGGGTGTACAGTCTGTACAGCACACTTCTGACAGGGTCACATTTAAGATGCATTGAAAATGGTGAGCTAACTTTTCAAAGAAGATCCTACTTGCATATATAAATAAGACTGAAGCCGGCTTAGGGAAATGCATCTACAGAAAAGTAAGGGCTAAGGTGGATTCTCATTTATTTTATTTAAATCTCTTTATCCTATACAAATGTTCCTTAAACTGTATTTACTGGAACTCTAGACTTCTTCAAAGAGTCCTCAGAGATTCTAAGATGGAAAAATGTTTTTATGGGTAAAGGTTGCAAAGATCCTTTGTGACAGCCAGCCAATTGCCCACACAGTCTAGGTAACCATTGTATTATTAAGCTCCGAATGTTATAGCGTACATGTCAATGAACAAAACATTTTTGACTTGTCCTATGGTCATATCAAAAGTTTTCATCAGTCGTAGTCTAAGTGTCCAGACTGTGACTGATGACAAGAACAATCAGGGAGAGAAGCAGGCAGCTGCTGGATAGCCAAAAAGTATTACATAATGAGTCAGTCAAGGTCACATGACATAGAGCCAGTCTTTTGGCTTGTTCTCCTGATTGGTCGACTGATCCAAACTTTTGATTTTCTGTGACATATCTAAAAAAAAATTTACATGACAGAATATGTGATCTTTTCTTAAAGCGTTATAATAACTAGATTCCTGCCCAACATGTCGCCAGCTCAATTTTTAATGGAATGTAAAGGCAAAAACATCCTTATGCTTGCTGAAGGTGGTCAGGTTGTCAAAAACAGTTGCAGTAGGTGTATGCTACTTGCTTGGCTTCCATTGACTTTAATGGAAGTTGCGCAAACAGTGTAGCACCACAAGCTATGTTGTGTGCATTGCCTGCAGAGTTACACAAAAAGCATAGCTTAGAGTGCTATGCTGTTTTTGCAACTCCCATTAAAGTCAATGGAAGTTATGCAAATTGCAAGATTTGTCCCTATTTAAAGAAAATGACCAAGCCCCTGTTTACAGCTATTACTTTAGTATCCCACCTTAACCCCAGTTTTCTGAGTAACATTGCATAAATAATGATTTCATGTATAAATAATAAGATATATGTTACACAGGAGACAAAATAATCAATAGATTTTACTTGTTCTATCATGGATATCATGTGCACTGCATACCAGAATTAATGTTTTGCTTTGTTTCTTCAGAAGGTCTGGTATCAAGTCCCATTTGTCTATTTTAACCTTTTTAGGACGCAGGGCATATGGGTACACCCTTGCATCCTGATTCTTAAGGACGCAGGGCATACCTGTACGCCCTGATCCTGTTACCAGTGTTTGAAGCATGCTCACTAGCTGAGCATACTTCAAACCCTCTGGATCCTGACCGATGTCCAGCATTAACCCATTAGACACCGTGAGTTGGGTTAACGTGCGGTTAACCCAGCGGAGCTGATCATGATATCCCGATCAGTTGAGAGGATGACAGGAGGGCCATTACCTGCCTTCTCACCATCCAATCGGTGCTCTGAAGCTCCCAGCCAGCCATAGTAGGCTGGAACAGCAGAGCACCGATAACACTGAAAAAATGCTATGTTATGGGATAGCATTGAACTGTGTATTCAATCTAAAGATTGCATGGTATAGCCCCCTATGGGGACAATAAAAATGTAAAAAGTGTAAAAAAAAAAAAAGTTGATAAATGCGAATAAGCCCCTCCCCTAATAAAAGTTTACATTTCTCCCCTCCCTCCAAAATTGTGAATTTTTTGTCATTACATATAGCATAAAAAATTTATAAAAAGCGATCAAAAAGTCCCATCAAAATAAAAATGGTACTGATAAAACTACAGACCACGGCACAAAAAATAAGCCCCCATTTAGCCCTGTATGCAGAAAAATAAAAAAGTTATAGGGGTCAGAAGATAATTTTAAACATACACATTTTGGTGCATGTAGTTATCATTTTTTCAAGTAGTAAAATAAAATAAAACCTAGTATCCTTGTAACCGTATGCAGGGCCGCCATCAGGGGGGTAAAGCCTGTACAGCAGTAAGGGGCCCGGGCTCCCAGAGGGCCCGGATCCCAGCTGCACCTCCCTGTAGCAGCCCCCGCACAGAAGCAGGAGACCGCTGGTAAAGCAGTCTCCTGCTCCCAGAGCCAGACAGACGGTTGGGCACTTCCTGAGCCAGAGGGGGCCCGCTGCCAGACACATTTTTTCATTACACCTGCGGCATGCAGGCCCTGTAAAATCAGCGCAGGGGCTGCACTGTCTTCCTGGGTTGAGAAGAGCAGAGAGGTATTCCCCCTCACACTATTGGTGGAGCAGGAGCACATGCTTTCCTGCTCCACAGACACTAATACCAGCTCACCGTTAGGAAGAGGAAGCCTTCCAATGCCTACAGCTTGGTCCTCCCCATCAAAGTAAGTAACTTTCTAGGAGGGAGAGGAGGGAGGGAGAGTCGTGTTGTGTGTGCAGGTTGCAATTTAAGGGTTATTGGGTGGTATATAGGCATTATCTCATGCAACAGATGGAGGCACCCTTGTAATGAAACATTGAGATAATGTCTATTTACCTCCATCTCATTGTTTCTTATCAAGAGTGCCCCCAGCTGTTCCAAAACTGCAAAACTACAACTCCCAGCATGCCTTTGACTGTGTAGACATGCTGGGCGTTGTAGTTTTGTAATAGCTGGAGGCACCCTGGTTGGGAAACAATGAGATAGTGTATATTTACCTCCATCTCATTGTTTCTCAACCAGGGTGCCCCCAGCTGTTCCAAAACTGCAAACCTACAACTTCCAGCATGCCCACACAGCCAAAGATGTACCCCTATTTGAGAAACAATGAGTTGGAGGTAAATATACACTATATCATTATTTCTCAACCAGGGTGTCTCCAGGTGTTACAAAACTAGACAGCCCAGACAGCCAAAGCCATCTATCAATTTCATATCTATATATCTCATATCTATCTATCTATCTATCTATCTATATATCTCATATCTATCTATCTATCTCATATCTATCTATCTATCTATCTATCATTTATCTATCTATATCTATTTATCTATCTCATATCTATCTATATCTATTTATCTATCTCATATCTATCTATCTATCTCTTATCTATCTATATCTATTTATCTATCTCATATCTATCTCATATCTATCTATCTATCTCATATCTATCTATCTATCTCATATCTATCTACCTATCTATCTATCTATCTATCTCTTATCTATCTATCTATCTCGTATCTATCTAACTCATATCTATCTATCTATCTAAAAAGGAATCTCGCTGCAGCACACAGATGAAGTGAAAAAAAATCAAAAGTGGTTAATTCCATAAAAAACACTTTTGATTTTTTTCACTTCATCTGTGAGCTGCAGTGAGATTCCTTTTTTGTATGCAAATTATGGGTTCCTGACCACAGCCCCAGAAGCTGAGAGCACTGAATTTTTATCCAAAACTGTTTGGTGTGCTGTTCTACTCCCTATTATCTATCTATCTATCTATCTATCTAGACAAAGAATAAGTCAGCCAGCACTTTAGTTGATACCAAACTATTATATGGACCTGGCCTACAGGTGCACGCTACTAGGCTAGATATACAGCAACAGAAGAATGCAGCAGCACACTGCCAGCACAAGGATATAGGTGAAACATGAACATGCAGATAAAACATGGAGAGCTATACAGCTATGGTGTAATAGATGCAAATGTGAAACTATGAAATAGTGAGGCACTTAGCTCGCAAATTTGTCTCCGCCGGCGGTCAAATAGCTTGGACCGTCCCACCGCGATAAGGTGGCCTCATTGGGACGGACCCTACACTGTGAATATGCCTCTGTGTGAACAGTTCAGTAAGCATGGCAGGGTCTGGAACATCCAAGACACCTTATATACACACACCTGATAGAGGTGGGTGGGGTGCAAGGCCAACATGGAGGTAGCCACTCCCCCGTATGTGCAATACAGACAAAGAATAAGTCAGCCAGCACTTTAGTTGATACCAAACTATTATATGGACCTGGCCTACAGGTGCACGCTACTAGGCTAGATATACAGCAACAGAAGAATGCAGCAGCACACTGCCAGCACAAGGATATAGGTGAAACATGAACATGCAGATAAAACATGGAGAGCTATACAGCTATGGTGTAATAGATGCAAATGTGAAACTATGAAATAGTGAGGCACTTAGCTCGCAAATTTGTCTCCGCCGGCGGTCAAATAGCTTGGACCGTCCCACCACCAATGAGGCCACCTTATCGCGGTGGGACGGTCCAAGCTATTTGACCGCCGGCGGAGACAAATTTGCGAGCTAAGTGCCTCACTATTTCATAGTTTCACATTTGCATCTATTACACCATAGCTGTATAGCTCTCCATGTTTTATCTGCATGTTCATGTTTCACCTATATCCTTGTGCTGGCAGTGTGCTGCTGCATTCTTCTGTTGCTGTATATCTATCTATCTATCTAAATATCCCAGGAGAGCAGCACAACCAGATAGTACTTCAGGTAGCTGGTGCACGCTGTGTAGGAGCCTTGGTTCGGGATCCCAATAGATAAATCCAAAGAAGCAGCAGCACACAAGGTACACGGTGCAAAAAAGTATGTGGTTTTATTGCATCAGTGCATACAGAGCAACGTTTCTGCGACCTCCTCGTCGAGGAGCTTGAGAAAGGCGACGAGGAGGTCGCAGAAACGTTGCTCTGTATGCACTGATGCAATAAAACCACATACTTTTTTGCACCGTATACCTTGTGTGCTGCTGCTTCTTTGGATTTATCTATCTATCTATCTAATTGTGCTAAATCAAAGTGCTTTTATTCCAAGGAACAAGACAACGTTTCGGCGATCTCACACCGCCTTTATCATGACTTGAAAATGGCGGTGTGAGATCGCCGAAACGTTGTCTTGTTCCTTGGAATAAAAGCACTTTGATTTAGCACAATTCCTGGTGTGCTGCCTACATTTATCTTATTGAAAAACGGACCTGAGCACCGAGGTCTAAGGGCTGGCACCCACTCAAAGCAGTTATTCGGAGGTGCTGCTTCAATTTGGATTTTTATCTATCTATCTATTATCTATCTATCTCATATCTATCTCATATCTATCTATCTATCTATCTATCTATCTATCTATTGATTTCTCTATCTCGTATCTATCTATCTATCTATCTATCTCATATCTATCTATCTATCTCATATCTATCTATCCAAAGGAAAAGACCGCTGCACACAAGTAGTAGCAAATCCAGGTAAAATTTTGTCATGTGCTTTAAAATATTTTTTTCATAGACAATGGGTAAGATAGCAGGCGAGCACTGGTGGCAGACTTGGTAGTGGGCCATGGGAGGGGGGCCCAAACCTTGAGCTGTGTAAAGGGCCCCAAAATTTCTGATGGCAGCCCTGACCGTATGGACCTACAGAATAAAGATAGGGTGTTATTTTTACCGAAAATAAGTCCGAGGGTTAGGTAGCTCTTTGAACTCGTCACACATGTTTTCATTACCTAGTGGATGTTCAGCATTAAAGGGGTTATCCAGCAGGGGTGGGGTTGTTTTTAAACAACAGGTATAAGCATTTTATTGGGTTTCAGGGGTGTGAAATAGTTTTTAGTTTTAGTAGCTGTGTATTTTCATCTACAAGGAGTTAAAGCTGTATTCCGGGTTTATCCAAAGGATAGGGGGTAAGATGTATGATCACAGGGGTCCTGCTGCTGGGGACCCTCCACGATCTCGGTGCAGCACCAGCAGTCCTTTGGATGAGGGATAAGATGAATAAACCCGGAATTCCTCTTTAAATGTTGCGTTGTGCATGTCCAGGGACCCAGCTGGTGGGCTGCAAGGTGGGCTGTTAGAGTAGTAGTATAGAAGCTTTATAATTCTTAGAAACCTATAGTGATGGAGTAATAGCCTTTTGATGGGCATGTGCAATTTGTTTATTAAGTATGATAAGGACGTACACTTGCATACTATATTGGATTCTACTAAAAACACCTTTGTTTGGGAATTTAATGTTGATGTCTAATAAAAGTGTGGATTTTTTTCACTTTTCATGGTGGTACTATAGTTTCTGTGATCAAAACTAGATAATGGGTGCATCTAGCATTTTATATATGATATAATCATAAGTTCTTCAGGGGATTGGGGGCTTGTGCTCATGACTCGTCCATAGGTCTCTATATTGCATTTTGATAAGTCCACCAATAAATGTGACAACCCTTATAGCTTCAGAATTTTACAGCCATTTTAACTTGTTATCATAGGACAATCCCTTTAATCCACACATTTCTATACAAGATCTTTCTCTGCTTTGATAATATCATTAGGTAGGAATGAATACAATGCATCTTATAAGGACATTGTCATGGATTAGTGGTCACATTCTTCATACTTAACATCACTTAACATCTCTCTATTTTTAAATAGCTGAAAATCAGTCTATAAAAAAGAATCAGGAAGCAAACATTTCCTACAAATCAAATCAGGAATGAATATACACTGCATACACCATCTGACATTGAGAGCAGCTGGGGATGAGTTCGGGGATTTAGATACACCTGAATTGTTTGGCTGCAGTCCGGAAAGACAGTGAAGGGATGGGGTGCTGATCCCTGGGGAACCACTGTGACAGTAAATACTATAGAAACTAAGAACCTGGACTCAGGGCTGGTGCAAGGATGTTTGCCACCCTAGGAAAAAGCTAATTTTGCCGCTCCCTTGACTCCGCCCATTGGCCCACCCTTTGACATGCCCCAATTTACTACTGGGGTAACACACTGTAACAGGTCCCCTCCTTATGTAACTAGCTTACTACTGGAGTGACACACTGTAACAAACCTCCTTCTCATGCTGTTGGCTGAGGGAGTAGTTTGGATGCTGGTTGTCTAACTTTCTTGTGGCAGGCAGAGCGGTGCCCCCAAAACAAGAGGGTGCTCTATTTTGCCTATAGGCAGAGCCGGCCCTGCCTGGACTGACCATTATGTAAACATCTGTATATTTGTTTCAGGGTGTATCTATAGGTGGGGTTGGTTTTAGACAAAGTTTGGTCCTGGACAAAATTAAAAGTATATGGCCTGTGGTTGTGTGACCAAAGATCGCCATGTTGTGCTTCCTGAATTGTGCTGCATCTTAGTTAATGTAAAATAATGGGGTTGCGCTACAAACCACAAGTGGTTGTGACTGTGATTTGACAAGTATGAGAATTACATTTAAGATGGATTTCTGCCTGGGGTAATTTGGGGGTTGCAATCCTATCAACCTACATTAGCTGAGATGCAACCTATTTCATGGGTAAAGTCACCACAAAGCCCCATAGTGTCATTTTTTGTTCTTCATACAGCAATAGTACCCCCTCACATTAAAATAGTGCTCTTTTAGGTGCTGCCTATCAGTGATAAGCCCTTTTTATTTATCACACAGTAATAGTTCCCTCTAAATGCTCCACACTGTAACAATGCGTACTTTTGTGCCCCACCCCCACCCCCACAAGCTAATAATGCCCCTTTGTGCCCATGATACAGTGAATGAATCCTCTTTAGGAGACAATCCTGGTACTTGCTGTTATCTAAACATCCTCTAAGAGCAACTTCTGCCAACAATCCAGGAGTAATTTGATGAATATCAGTGCATTTTCCAGCATGACTCCCCACCATCTTACAAGGTAAAAGTAAAAACTAAATGGATCTGTAAACAAAGCATTGAAACTTTGGATCCATGGCCAGGAAACTCCCCAGATCTCAATTCCATTTAGAACCTGTGGCCAATCCTCAAAAAGCAGGTTGACAAAGCCCAAATTGTGATAAAATCCAAGCAAGGATTAGGCAAGGATGGGATCCTATCAGTCAAGATTTAGCCCAGAAGCTTATAATGTCAAAATGTCAAATATTGAATGTTTGCATAAATTATATGAGGGTAATTTATCAAGAGACTATGCCTCCTGTGCTGTGCCCCTCACATATAATGCCCCCTGTGCTGTGCCCCTCACATATAATGCCCCCTGTGCCCCACACATATAATTTATATGTGTGGGGCAAAGCACAGGGGGCATTATATGTGAGGGGCACAGCACAGGGGGCATTATATGTGTGGGGCATAGCACAGGGCATTATATGTGTGGGGCACAGCATAGGTGGCATTATAGTGTGGAGCACAGCACAGGGGGCATTATATGAAATAATGCCTCCTGTGCTGTGCCCCTCACATATAATGGCCCCTGTGCTGTGCCCCTCACATATAATGCCCCCTGTGCTGTGCCCCAAACATATAAATTATATGTGTGGGACACAGCACAGGGGGCATTATATGTGAGGGGCACAGCACAGGGGGGCCCCCTGCCATGTGCTCTTCCCATATAATGCCCCCTGTGCTTTGCCCTGTAGCCCCTCACATTAAATATTCCCTTTTTCCAAGTTTTTAAATCCCCCTCCCCCTCCTCCTGTATATAGTTTCCCCAAATCCCCTGGGCCCTGAGCATACTATTCACTACTTACAGTATGCGGGCTGCGGGGACAGGATCTCCGTGCACCGGCGCGATGATGTGACGTCATCGCGCCGGCCTCTAGTGGATCGCGTCCCCGCAGCTCACACACTGTGTAATCACAGCGTGTGAAAGTTCAGTGAATGGTGGAGCTGTAGCTTACATATTCGGCTCCACCATGCAAGGTGGTGGGGCGGGTGCTGCGTGCGGCAATCTCGGGGGGGGGGGGGGACAACTGCCCCGTTGCCCCCCCCCTGGATCCGCCATTATCTTGATCTCCTATCTCGACCTCCTATCCCGACCTCCTATCCCGACCTCCCATCCCGTCCTCCTATCTCAACCTCCTATCTCGACCTCCTATCTCGACCTCCTATCCCGATCTCCTATCCCATCCTCCTATCCAGTCCATCTAATCCCAACCTCCTATCTCGAACCTCCTATCCTGACCTCCTATCCTGTCCTCATATCCCGTGCTCCTATCTCAACCTCCTATCTTGACCTCCTATCCCGACCTCCTATCCCGTCCTCCTATCCAGTCCTCCTATCCCATCCTCCTATCCCGTCCTCCTATCCCGACCTCCTATCCCGACCTCCTATCCCATCCTCCTATCCCATTCTCCTATCCCGTCCTCCTATCCTGACCTCCTATCCCGACCTCCTATCCTGACCCGTAATATGTGTACCAGGTATTGAAATATCTCCAGCCGTACCGAAGTTATGGGGGAAGATACATTTCCCATTGATTTGCATGGGACTGTACACAAAAACCCTGACCCTCACAAATGGGGATAGTTAAGGGTTAAATTAACTATCCTATATTTTAAGTGGACATATAAGTAACATGTGACCAAGTATTATCGAAATATCTCCAGCCGTTTGGAAGTTATGCAGTAACATATATTTCCCATTGACTTGTATGGGACTTTAAACATAAACTCCGCCCCTGGCAACTCGGGGTGGGTAAGGGTTAAATCCCCTATCCTATGTTTGTTGTTGACATATAAGTAACATGTGTTCCAAGTTTCATGTTAATATCTTTAGCCGTTTTGACGTGATGCTGGAACACACATACAGGCAATTGCCCCGTTGCCCCCCCCTGGATCCGCCACTGTCTTGACCTCCTATCTCGACCTCCTATCCCGACCTCCTATCCCGACCTCCTATCCCGTCCTCCTATCTCAACCTCCTATCTCGACCTCCTATCTCGACCTCCTATTCCGATCTCCTATCCCGTCCTCCTATCCAATCCATCTAATCCCAACCTCCTATCTCGAACCTCCTATCCTGACCTCCTATCCCTTCCTCATATCCCGTGCTCCTATCTCGACCTCCTATCTTGACCTCCTATCCCGATCTCCTATCCCGTCCTCCTATCCAGTCCATCTATCCCAACCTCCTATCTCGACCTCCTATCTCGACCTCCTATCCCGTCCTCCTATCCCGGCCTCCTATCCCATCCTCCTATCCCGTCCTCCTATCCCGACCTCCTATCCCGACCTCCTATCCCATCCTCCTATCCCATTCTCCTATCCCGTCCTCCTATCCCGACCTCCTATCCCGACCTCCTATCCTGACCCGTAATATGTGTACTAGGTATTGAAATATCTCCAGCCGTACCGAAGTTATGGGGGAAGATACATTTCCCATTGATTTGCATGGGACTTTACACAAAAACCCTGACCCTCACAAATGGGGGTAGTTAAGGGTTAAATTAACTATCCTATATTTTAAGTGGGCATATAAGTAACATGTGACCAAGTATTATCGAAATATCTCCAGCCGTTTGGAAGTTATGCAGTAACATTTATTTCCCATTGACTTACATGGGACTTTAAACATAAACTCCGCCCCTGGCAACTCGGGCTGGGTAAGGGTTAAATCACCTATCCTATGTTTGTTGTTGACATATAAGTAACATGTGTTCCAAGTTTCATGTTAATATCTTTAGCCGTTTTGACGTGATGCTGGAACATACATACATACATACATACATACATACATACATACACACACACACGTTGAGTTTTATATATATAGATTTAAGCAGCTTTTTTTTTTTTGCTTACAAAAGTTGCACAAAACGTTGCATGTGCGCCTAAGCAATTTTTTGTGCGTTTTTTGTGGGTAAGCAAAAAATGACAATCTGCCCTACCTAAGCAATTTTCAGTTTTTACATTGCAGTGGTCCAGGATTTATAATTGTGAAAATCGCACGCAAGCAAATAAAAGTCGCAAACCCCCTTCAAAAAGTTGCAAGTATAAGCAAGGTCAGATCTGGCTTACAAACTTGCCTATGACAGCATTTTCAAAAAGTCGCACCAAAAGTCGCTCGTGAGACTTTTTGTGCGATTTTTGCACAGCTCCACTTCCTGGCACAAACTCACATCCACCACCTGCCTTCAAGGTGTTGGGACTACAACTTCCAGCATGTCCTCACTGTAAGGGCATGCTGGGAGCTGTAGTCCTGCAATAGCTAGCAGGTGGGTTGTAGATGTGGGCGGGTGGTCAGGGAGTAAAGCTGTGCAAAAAGTCACACGAAAAGTCACAGGTGAGACTTTTTGTGAGACTTTTTTACTTTCATTTTCCCAGGCACAATGGGACAAGCTTATCACCCACCCGCACATCCCCAGCCCATGCAACACTACTACAACTCCCAGCATGTCCTTACTGCAAGGACACTCTGGGAATTGTCGTTGTGCGGCACAGGGGGAGTGTGTTAGATGAGCGGGCGGATGACAAGCTTGTCACCCGCCCACGCCGCATGACTGCAACTCCCAGCATGTCCTTACTGTAAGGGCATGCTGGGAGTTGTATTCATGCGGTGCGGGCGGGAAATGTGCGGGTGGGTTACAATAAATGTACTAACTTATTGTTAGAGAGCCGCTACCAACAGGCCCCATTTTTGACGCTCTGGGCCTGTTGGTACTGGCTCTTCTCGACACCCCTGTGGCTGTGGGTACCAGGGTAATAATTGGGGCTTAGCGCTAGCGGTTTTGGGCCCAGCTTACTAATGGACTCTGTCTATAAGCCTGTAAAGTAAAATAATTTTTTTTAAACTTTTATTCCAAAAAACACTCACTCACAAGCCCTAGTTACAAAATGTTGTTACTATTAAACAAAACAAAAAAAAAAACGCTGGTCATTGTAGTCCACCAAATCTGAAGTAGCTCACAGAATAAACGGATCTGAAATGAAAAGGAAAAAAAATAAACATACAAAAAATGTTAGTACATTTAGGGGGAAAAAAGTGGCAAAAAAAATGTAATAAACACACATGTAATGTCCCAGTACGGGATGTTGCCATACTGTACTTCTGCCCTGTCAGGCAGAGTCCCTGCGTATCCTTGGGGCTCTCCTGTAGCAAACCCTATAGTATTTACAGGTTATATGTAGTTAAGTATTATAAGTGTAATATGCCTTTAAATCTGTAACACATGATTGTATTGTTACCCAGAGAACCCCAGTGACCAGCTGACCTCCCAAGTGACCTATGTGCTCCTTGCACAGCCCCCTATATAACCAGGGGAGGGGCTGCAATCTCGCTCTTAGCACATTGCTACTTCTGCTGAGATCCAGTGCAGTCACGTGTTCCAGAGCCTGTGTCCAGCCATTGGAGGCCTCAAGTCTAAATTACTGCAGCCCCTGAGTAAGTCAAGTCATCTCAATTGTCTCTCATTGTCACCATCTCAAGTCAAGTCAAGTCATCTATAGTCACCGTGGCCTGCATTATAGTCTGTCAAGTCACTGCAAGTCCCAGCAAGCCTGCGAGGTCTCCCTGTGTCACTGGCCACCTTTCTGGGATATTGGCTGAATTGCATAGACTGTACTATCTGTCTTACCTCAGTAAAGCCACCGTTACCCTTAACCTGGCCTTGGACTCTTTATTGCGCCTTCCTAACCTAGGTTAGCGGTACTACCTTCGGGTGGTTATAAGGCCAATTCACGTCCTGGCGTTACAACAAGAAGGGGTTAATACCATCTACCCCTGGGGCCATAACATCTGCCCCCTTACACCTCACATCACACCCCGTGGCGCACCACACACATACATTTTTTTGCCTATGTGTGCTAAGAAAATGGCATTCCAAAGTGATTTTATTGTTCTTTGTTTATGTGTGCCAAATGTATCAACCCCCTGTGATAGTATGATAAATGTGTCACAAATAAGAAAAACCAAAAGAAAAAAAAACATTCCTACAGAACTCGCTTACCAAAGCAACAATGATAAATATCCCCCATTATACTGTATATTTGTCACTAAACGTTTAACTTACAATTTGCTTATAATTGTGCTTTAAGGGACTATAGAAACATTTGGCTAAAAGATCTAAAAACACTGAATCAGGAAACTTTGTAAAAAAATAAAAAATAAAATAAAAATGTAATTTGTGTCAGTCTCAAAACTTTTCGCTACAAGTCTACAGTATTTATTATCCCTTTAGAAGGCTGTAGTACTCCCTAAGCAGAAAACTTGAAATTATCGTTTCTTCACCAGTTTAGGACTAGAGATGAGCGAATCAAAGCTGACGAACCCAAATTCGTTACGAATTTCATGAAATATTTGCTTCGCAACAAATGCGAACATCGCCGCGATTTTATCGCTTCATTGAACTCCATTTACTGCGGTCCAGGCTCCAGGGCATCTAAAATGGCGAATCCACATGTCAGTACATGGGGCAAGGAATGTTGGGAAGGCGGGAAGGCAAGGCGGGAAGTCAAGTAGGTGGGATGACCCTCAATCACATGTAGGATGCAGCCTATCAGCAGCCAGTCACCCCTGTGATGTCACAGCCCTATATATTCAGCAGCCATTTTGCGGCTGGTCATCTCATTCATTACACTACAGAGAGATAGGACAGACATCGCAGTGTGTGTGTTACACAGAAAAGCTCATTCCAGCAGTGTTTCACATCCTAGTCACATCAGCGTTCTGGTGGACAGAGAGCAGTGGTTTTTTTCACTGAAAAGGATTTTTACTGCAGCTGCAGCCATAAACCTCCCAGTTACTTTCTTCAGCATTGTATTACAGAGAGGGGCAGATAGCTGTGTGTTGCCTCATACATTTCAACAAGCTGCCTCAACTTCATAAACCTTAGCAGAGGAGGCAGCAAGAATTTTTCAGTGCGATTCTGTGTCTTTGTTCCACAACAACTCATCTGCTGTTTATACTAGTCTGTAGACGGTATAATACCCAGCAGTCCATTCCTAATAGTCTTTGACAGAGTCACATTTTGTGTTTAGTACTCAGCTTTTTTGTGCTGCAGCACTATTGTGTTCTGCTGCTGTTGTGTAAAAATAAGTTTTTTAAGCATACTGTACTGCATTTTTCTGCCCTCATAAATGCATACCGCATACGTACATCTAAGTAGTGTACTATTTTGTACCTGGTAATCTGTCAAGGGCCTACATACTGTGAAAGGACAGTCAAAAGTAATCACCGGCTGGTGTTTTACTCCAATGTTTATTAACCCCTTAAGGACCGGGGTTTTTTCCGTTTTTGCATTTTCGTTTTTTGCTCCTTGCCTTTAAAAAATCATAACTCTTTCAATTTTGCACCTAAAAATCCATATGATGGCTTATTTTTTGCACCACCAATTCTACTTTGTAATGAGGTCAGTCATTGTGCCCAAAAATCTACGGTGAAACGGGAAAAAAAATCATTGTGAGACAAAATTGAAAAAAAAAACGCCATTTTGTAACTTTTGGGGGCTTCCGTTTCTACGTAGTACATTTTTCGGTAAAAATGACCCCTTATCTTTATTCTGTAGGTCCATACGATTAAAATGATACCCTACTTATACAGGTTTGAATTTGTCGCACTTCTGGAAAAAATCATAACTTCATGCAGAAAAATTTATACGTTTAAAATTGTCATCTTCTGACCCCTATAACTTTTTTATTTTTCCGTGTATGGGGCGGTATGAGGGCTCATTTTTTGCGCCGTGATCTGAAGTTTTTAACGGTACCATTTTTGCATTGATAGGACTTATTGATCGCTTTTTATTCATTTTTTCATGATATAAAAAGTGACCAAAAATGCACTATTTTGGACTTTGGAATTTTTTTGCGCGCACGCCATTGACCGTGCGGTTTAATTAACGATATATTTTTATAATTCGGACATTTCCGCACGCGGCGATACCATTTATGTTTATTTTTATTTTTATTTACACTGTGTTTTTTCTTTTATGGGAAAAGGGGGGTGATTCAAACTTTTAATAGGGAAGGGGTTAAATGATGTTTATTCACTTTTTTTTTGCACTTTTTTTTTGCAGTGTTAAAGGTCCCATAGGGACCTATAACACTGCACACACTGATCTTTTACATTGATCACTGGTTTCTCATAAGAAACCAGTGATCGATGATTCTGCCGCATGACTGCTCATGCCTGGATCTCAGGCACTGAGCAGTCATTCGGCGATCGGACAGCGAGGAGGCAGATAGGGGCCCTCCCGCTGTCCTGTCAGCTGTTCGGGATGCCGCGATTTCACCGCGGCTATCCCGAACAGCCCACTGAGCTAGCCGGCATGCTTTCGGTTTCACTTTAGACGCGGCGTTCAACTTTGAACGCCGCGTCTAAAGGGTTAATAGCGCGCGGCACAGCGATCAATGCCGCGCGCTATTAGCCACGGGTCCCGGCCGTTGTTAGAGGCCGGGCCCGACCCGCTATGACGCGGGGCCACGCCGTGGCCCCGCGTTATAGATCGGGAGTGGACACATGACGTTCCAGTACGTCATGTGTCCTTAAGGGGTTAAGCGTACAGTAGCGCATTTTTCTGCCCTCATAAGTGCATACTACATACGTACATCTAAGTAGCATACTATTTTGTACCTGTTAATCTGTCAAGGGCCTAGATACTGTGAAAGTCCAGGCCAAAGTAATCACCAGCTGGTGTTTTACTAAAACACGTTTTTTTTAGCGTACTGTACTGCATTTTTCTGCCCTCATAAGTGCATACTACATATCTACATCTAAGTGGTGTACTATTTTGTTCCTGTTAATCTAGACTTGTGCACTAGAAAGATTTTCATTTTGTTTTGTTTTTTCGTTTTGGAAAACATTTTCGGTTCGGTAATATTTTCGGATACATTCAGTATTCGGGTGTTCGGTTTGATTTTTCGGATACATTTGGTATTCGGGTACATTCGGTAAATCTTTTTATTCTTTTTTGGACTTTAGCGATCCTAAAAAATTATGGAGATACCTTTTTTATAAAAATTTCGTAGGGTACCATAACAAAATAATAATAAAAAAGATACAGTAGTGATGGAAAAAATTGTATCTAACGAAATGTATCTTTTTTATTATGAAATGTTTATTAATTTTTAAACAGGGATCAATTTATGTGAGCGGGTAAAGCACTAAAAATGTAGCCGACAATAATAAAAATTTATTGTGTGCGTGTTTTTCTCTTTTTTTTATTTTTACATTTTTTAGGTAGTACTGCTACTCCCAGCATGGAACACAGTGTTCCATGATGGGAGTAGTAGTTACCTGTACTAATTGACAGATCGCCGGGGTCCCTTGCGATCCTCTTGTATAATGTATAGATGCGCGCAGCTCTTCTATGGTCCCCTGCACTCACGTATATATACATATATTCATATTTCCCGCAGAGCTGTGATTGGCCAGATGGTTCCAGCCAATCACAGCTCTCTGTGAGAAATAGGAATATGTGTATATATACGGCCGTGCAGGGGACCATAGGAGAGTGGCTGCTGCATCTATACGTTATACAGGAGCATCACAGCGGGTGTCAGGAGTGATATCCGCAGTCATCTTTCCTTTACAACAAGAACTACTACTCCCAACATGGAGTACACTCTGCTCCATGCTGGGAGCTGTCGTACCTG
Source organism: Hyla sarda (assembly GCF_029499605.1). Classification (NCBI taxonomy): domain Eukaryota; kingdom Metazoa; phylum Chordata; class Amphibia; order Anura; family Hylidae; genus Hyla; species Hyla sarda. Next base: position 186,709,810 of record NC_079194.1, read on the forward strand.
CATTAATAGACAGTTCGCATCGGGTGTCAGAAGTTACACTCGCTGCGATCGTCCTTATGTGAATGTCGGGATCAGCTGTTCTCAGGGCTACAGAGCCGGAAGAACAGCTGACGCTGAGCCGTAGGTATACATCGTATATCTACTGCCCAGCAAGAACTTACAGTGAGCCTGCAATGTGTATACAGTATACACATTGCTGGCTCACTTAACCCCTTGCTGAGCTGTGCGGTATGCGCAAGCCCAGCAAGGAAAGAGTTAACTTACACTGCTGGACAGTGTAGGTTAACCCTTTGGGCGGTATAAACTATATACAGCTATCTATAGATAGCTTTATATAGTGTATACAGAAGATTAAGTCTGCTTACTTCCCTCGAGTACCGGGCAGGTCCATGTAGCTCCGCTCCCTAGTGATTATGTCATTAGGGGGTGGAGCTACAGAAGGGAGCAAGGCTAGTTAATCTGAAGCTCTGTTCACATTGTCACATTATTTTTTTATTTAAATAAATAAAAAAAAAACGCATAGGGTTCCCGTATTTTCATTCTCAGCACAATACCAACCAAACAGCAACAGCCTGACCTTACCAGGGTGGCCCCTCCCCAGCCTAAATAACGGGGTGGGCCCTCCGCCTGTTACCGCCTAGGCCCAGGAGCGCCATTTTTGACGCTCCTGGCCTGTTGGAACCGGCTCTTCCCGGCACCCCTGTGGCAGTGGGTACCGGGGTAATAATTGGGGGTTAGCGCTAGCTGTTTTTGGGGCTAGCACTAAGCCCTGGCTTAGTAATGGATTCAGTCAATAAGACCAGCTTCCACTACTAAGCCTGAAAATTCAATAAAAAAAAAAAAAACAACACATTAGAAAAATGATTTTAATTAAAAAAAACACTCCCCCACAGCCCTCGTTAACCATTTTATTGAAAGAAAAAAAAATAATCCGCCGTAATCCATCGCAGTAATCCTCTGCATACATGGATCTGAAACGAGAAGAAAAAAAACGCAAAAAAATGGTTATGACATTTTTGGCGCTGTCCGCTGGGGAGAGCACCCATGATGCAATGTTTACCCAAACAGGGAGCCACCAATTGGTGCAAAACTACAACTCCCAGCATGCCCAGACAGCCTTTGGCTGTCTGGGCATGCTGGAAGTTGTAGTTTAGCAACAGCTGGAGTCTCCCTGTCTGGGTAGACACTGCCAGAAGGGTCTGTTCACATTATACAAAACGGACAATGTGAACAGAGCTTCAGATTAACTAGCCTTGTTCCCTTATGTAGCTCCGCCCCCTAATGATGTCATCACTAGGGGCGGAGCTACACAGACCTGCCCGGTACTCGAGGGAAGTAAGCGGACTTCGTCTTCTGTATACACTATATACAGCTATCTATAGATAGCTGTATATAGTTTATACCGCCCAAAGGGTTAACCTACACTGTCCAGCAGTGTAAGTTAACTCTTTCCTTGCTGGGCTTGCGCATAGCGCACAGCTCAGCAAGGGGTTAAGTGGGCCAGCAATGTGTATACTGTATTCACATTGCAGGCTCACTGTAAGTTCTTGCTGGGCAGTAGATATACGATGTATACCCACAGCTCAGCGTCAGCTGTTCTCCCAGCTCTGTAGCCTTGAGAACAGCTGATCCCGACATTCACATAAGGACGATCGCAGCAGTGTCAGAAGTGACATCCGCTGGGATCTGTCCCTTACTGCAGGTACTAATACTCCCAACATGGAGCACACTCTGCTCCATTCTGTCTTCAGAAACGTGAATGTTACAGTAAGATCCGGCCATGGATCCCGCTGAGGTACCCCTGCCTGAAGTTGCGGATCTTTCCTCCGTTGTGATACGTCAGTCGCAGGAGTTGGCCCGACAGGCGCAGCAATTTTCTCAACTTTCAGCCATGATGCAACAGCTTTTGGCCTTGCAAAAGCAGCAGGTACCACAATCTGGCCCACTCCCACCTCCAGCTCCTGCAGTGTCTCCTGGCTCCCAGCTGCACCTGCCTTTGCCTTCCAAGTATGATGGGGATTCCAAGTCATGCAGAGGCTTTATTACACAGTGCATTTGGAGCTCATGTCTGAACTGTTTCCGACGGAATGTAGTAAGGTGGCCTTTGTCATTAGTCTACTTTCTGGAAAAGCCCTGGCTTGGGCTACACCCCTTTGGGACCGTGGTGATCCAGTATCCTCCAATTTGTCGGCATTCTTGGCAGAATTTCGCAGTGTCTTTGAGGAACCCGCACGTGCCTCTTTAGCTGAGACGGCATTGCTGAACCTCTGTCAAGGGAATTCTACTGTTGGTGACTACGCAGTTCAATTCCGTATTCTAGCCTCTGAACTTGCCTGGAATGATGAGACCTTGTGTGCCACATTCAAAAAAGGACTGTCAAGCTGGATTAAAGATGCCCTTGCAGCACGAGATCCTCCATCTTCTTTGATTGAACTTATCCACTTGGCCACACGCATTGATGTGCGTTTTGCCGAAAGACAGGAGGAATTGCGCTTTGAGAGGGAATCTGCCTGCCTTACACCCATGTTCCAAGGTCCACCTCTTCTGTCTCTTGTGCCTCTTGCCGAAGAGGTTATACAAGGAGATCATTCTTGTCTTACGCAACAGGAGAGGTCACGATGACGCAATGAGAGTTTGTGTTTGTACTGTGCTAGCCCGGAGCACTTTCTCAAGGACTGTACAGTTCCCTGGGTGTGAATACTACCTCTCCACTCTTAACTATTCTTGTACAAGTCTTCGCTTCAGCAGAGTCTTCCTTCAGCGCTACAGTATTTTTGGATTCCAAAATCTGGACTGTAAGGTTCACTTTCGTACTGAATCTCTCATCATGCAAGTGGGAGTATTGCATAAAGAAAAGATTGAATTCTATGTTCTGCCACACTGTACTTCTGAGATTCTTCTTGGTCTTCCTTGGCTGCAACGCCATTCCCCGCAACTGGATTGGAGAACTGGAGAAATAATTTGCTGGGGACAATCCTGTCAACATTTTTGCCTCCAACCTGTTCTTCAAAAAGTTGTTTCTCATCTTCCTCCTTTACCTGGCCTGACGCCAGGTAATTTCTTGGACATTTTCTGCAAGAAACAGGCTGAATCTCTGCCTCTACATCGTCCTTACGATTGCCCTATTGATCTTCTGCCTGGTACCACTCCTCCTCGTGGGAGGATCAGTGGCGTACTAAGGGGGGGGGGGTTATATACCTATGGGGGAGGGGGGTTACTCTACATATACCTATGGGGGGGGTTACTCTACATATATCTATGGGGAAGGGGAGGGGGGGTTGCTCTACATATACCTATGGGGAAGAGGGGGGGTACTCTACATATACCTATGGGGAAGAGGGGGGGGGTGTAGCTGCATATACATATGGGAAAGAGGGGGGTGTGACTGCATATACCTATGGGAAAGAGGGGGTGTAACTGCATATACCTATGGGAAAGGGGGGTGTAACTGCATATACCTATGGGAAAGAGGGGGGGTGTAACTGCATATACCTATGGGAAAGGGGGGGGTGTAACTGCATATATCTATGGGAAAGGGTGGGGGTGTAACTGCATATACCTATGGGAAAGAGGGGGTGTAACTGCAAATACCTATGCGAAAGAGGGGGGTGTAACTGCATATACCTATGGGAAAGAGGGGGTGTAACTGTATATAACTATGGGAAAGAGGGGGGTGTAACTGCATATACCTATGGGAAAGAGGGGGGGTGTAACTGCATATACCTATGGGAAAGAGGGTGGGTGTACCTGCATATACTTAAGGGAAAGAGGGGGGGGTAACTCTGCCTATACCTATGGGGAAAGGGGAGGAAAGGGGTGGGGTGGGGCAACTGCCTATACCAATGGGGAAGAGGGGGGTAACTCTGCCTATACCAATGGGGAAGAGGGGGGTAACTATGCCTATAACAATTGGGAAGAGGGGGGGGGATCTGCCTATACCTATGGGAAAAAAAGGATTTAACTCAGCCTATACCTATGGGAAACGGGGGGAGTTTTTTTTTTAACTCTGCCTATACCTACGGGGAAAGGGGGTGGGGGGACTCTGCTGCCTATACCTAAGGAGAAAGGGGGGTTAACTCTGTTCCTATACCTATTGGGAAGGGGGTTTAACTCTGCTGCCTATACCTACAGGGAAGGGGGGCTACCTAACTTTATACCTGGATGCCTAACTACTTACCTACATACCCAGCTACCTAAATATGTACATACCTGGCCTTCATACATTGCTGCCTAACTACATAGCTAGCCCCCTACCTACCTAACTTGTCACCTACCTATATATCTGGCTTCCTGATCTACCTACCTAGTTACCTATTTACCTGGCTACCTACCTACTTGCCCTTTTACTGTGCAGGACACCAAGGAGGGCATTATTACAGTTTGTGGGCCTATAGATGGAAAGGTTGTGTAGAGGAGGGGAGGCCACTGGAAAAATGCAGAGTCTGAAATGTTTTCCTGCAGATGTTAATAGATCTACATGGCGGTCTTATCCGGACGGAGAAGAAAAGGAAAGAGGACGCCGCTGATCAGAAAATACGTAATTGTGAGTCCCAAAATGTAACTGCAATCACTTATATGGTATACACATCCTGTGTACAGCTGATATCTACCGCCATATGGTCCTGTATATAATCACTTATACAGATCCTTTATAGTATAGTGGTCTGTGTATGGTAGTTTTATTCAGTACAGTATGGCGGTATTATCCAGTTATTGTGTGGTGGTGTCAGGGTCCGGACTAGCGGCTGGTGAAGACACTGGAGGTGGATCCCCTGTACCAGAGAGGCGATGACGCGGGCCGTACTGGGGAATCGGTTTTAAGCAGTTACTGGTGTTCACCAGAGCCCGCCGCAAAGCAGGATGGACTTGCTGCGGCAGTAACTACCAGGTTGTGTTCCCCAGTAGCGACTCGACCTCTCTGGCAGCTGAGACTGGCGCGGTACACAAGGACTAGACAGAGGCGAGGTCAGACGTAGCAGAAGATCAGGGCAGGCAGTGAGGTTCGTAGTCAGGGGCAACAGCAGAAGGTCAAGGTACACAGGCTTGGGACACACTATAACGCTTTCTCAGGGCACAAGGCAACAAGATCCGGCCAGGACAGGAAGGGGAAGTGGGTTTTTATATGTTTAGAACTGATTGGGCCAGGCACCAATTAGTGGTGCACTGGCCCTTTAAATTTCATAGAGACGGCGCGCGCGCGCCCTAGAGAACGGGGCCGCGCGCACCGGGAGGGCAGTGAAGGAGGACGTGGTGGGTGAGAGACACGGGACGCGATCCGAGAGCGGGCACGTCCCGCACCTCGGATCGCGTCCCCTCCGAGAACATGGACGCAGCGCTCGCGGTCAGCGGTGCCGACCGGAGCGCTGCATACAGAAGCACGCCGCGAGCGCTCCGGGGACGCAGCGGGACCCGGAGCACTCGGCGTGACAGTTGGTATATATTTACTCCTTGTATACCAGTATTATTGGTCATGGAAATTTACCTATGTTAAAGTGTTTCTTATATATATAAATTTTAGTTTATTGTGTGGGATTTAGGTGGAATAGGGGCGTGGCAAAAGATTGACGAGCTACAAAGACTAGCAGGGCCCCTTGCATTTTTTTGGTCCGTGGGCCCTGAGTGTTGTCAGTCCGCTCCTGGGAGGGGGTGTAATTAAGGGAGGGGGTAAATAAAGGGGGGGGGGGTGCCAAACAAAGGGTCCGCCCCGGGTGCCAAATGCTCTAGGTACGCCCCTGGGGAGGATATAACCTCTTTCAGTTCCTGAGACCAAAGCCATGGCTGACTATATCCAGGAGAATCTCCAAAAGGGATTTATCTGTAAGTCCTCTTCTCCTGCTGGAGCAGGTTTCTTCTTTGTAGGGAAGAAGGATGGCTCACTCCATCCATGTATTGACTACAGAGGACTTAAAAAAATCAAGGTCAAGAACCGTTACCCTCTACATCTTTTTGACCGTCTAAGTGGTGCCAAGGTCTTCTTCAAGTTGGACTTACGCGGTGCGTATAACCTCATTCATATCTGCAAGGGAGATGAATGGAAAACAGCCTTCAATACTCGTGACGGACATTTTGAGTATCTTGTAATGTCTTTTGGTCTCTGCAATGCTCCAGCCGTTTTCCAGGAGTTCGTCAATGATATCTTGCGGGATCTTCTCTACACCTGTGTTGTCGTATTCCTAGATGACATCCTGATCTTCTCTTCCAACCTAGAGGAGCATCGTTCTCATGTTCGTCTGGTACTTTGGCGACTTCGGAAGAATCATCTCTATGCCAAACTGGAGAAATGCCTGTTGAAAAATCTAGTCTTCCTTTTTTTGGCTACATTGTCTCTCATCAGGGCCTGCAGATGGATCCAGATAAGTTGTCTGTAGTATTGGATTGGCTTCGTCCGTTGGGCCTACGTTCCATTCAACGCTTTCTGGGATTCGCTAACTATTATCGTCAGTTTATCCCACATTTTTCATCCTTGGTTGCTCCTTTTGTGGCTTTCACTAAAAAGGCATCTAATCCTAAATCTTGGCCTCAAGAGGCTGAAGAGGCCTTCTCCCGTTTAAAGTCTGCATTTGCCTCTGCTCCCATGCTTACAAGACCTGATCCAGAGAGGCCCTTTGCTCTGGAGGTTGATGCCTCATCTTTTGTAGCGGGTGCCATTCTCACTCAGAAAAACGCCAAGGCCAAGAGTGTAACTTGAGGGTTCTTCTCCAAGACTTTCTCTCCTGCTGAGAGGAATTACTCCATTGGAGATCGTGAACTTCTCGCTATAAAGCTATCTTTGGAAGAATGGTGACATTTATTGGAATGTTCTTCTCATCCGGTCAGCATCTACTCCGATCATAAGAATCTTCTATACCTTCAATCTGCTCAGCATTTGAACCCCCGCCAGGCATGATGGTCACTGTTCTTTTCCAGGTTCAACTTCTACATTCACTTCCGTCCATCAGACAAGAACATCAGGGCTGATGCTCTCTCCAGGTCCTCTGAGGTCATTGGTTTGGACTCCACGCCTAGGCATATTATTCCTCCTGACCGTTTGATTCCTGCCACTCATGCCAAGATTCAGCAAGTTCCTCCGGGAAAATCCTTTGTGCCCACCAGATTGAGACGCAAGGTCCTGAAATGGGGTCATTCTTCCTTAACAGCAGGACATCCTGGAATACGCAAGACCCTACTTCTTATTTCCCGGCACAACTGGTGGACCCATCTTGAATGTGATGTTTCTGATTTTGTCACCTTCCCATAATAACACTGTCATCTGGGTCGTGGTAGATTGGTTTTCCAAGATGGTTCATTTCATTCCTCTACCAGGTCATTCTTCTGCCCCGCAGCTGGCAAAGTCTTTCGTTTACATGGTCTTCCTTAGCATATCGTTTCGGATCGAGGTGTGCAGTTTGTCTCTAAGTTCTGGCGAGCCCTTTGTAACCGTCTGGACATCAATCTGGACTTCTCCTCGGCCTACCACCCTCAGTCCAACGGTCAGGTGGAGAGGGTTAATTAAATCCTTGAGATTTATCTTCGGCATTTTGTTTCAGCTCGTCAAGATGATTTGGTCAACCTTCTCCCCTGGGCTGAATTCTCATATAATCTTAAGGATTCCACAAGGTCGTCTCCCTTTTTTGTTGTCTACGGACGCCATCTCCGTTTTCCACTTCCTCTTCCAGTCTCCTCCGGTGTGCCTGCTGTTGATGAGCTGATCCGTGACTTCTCCACCATCTAGCAACAGACCCGACAGTCATTGTCCCAGGCTTCTTCACTCATGAAAGCGCAAGCTGATAAAGGTAGAAGACCTCCTCCTTCCTTCTCACCTGGTGACATGGTGTGGCTTTCTCCAAATACATCAGCTACAAGATCCCCTGTTACAAGCTAGGTCCACGCTACCTTGGTCCCTTCCAGATTCTGCAAAAGATCAATCCTGTCTCTTAAAATCTCTGTCTATCTGCTACATTACGTATTCCCAATTCCTTCCACGTCTCTCTCCTCAAGCCTCTTGTCGTAAACCGGTTCTCTCAGAAGAATCTTGTCCCAACACCTGTCTCCGGCTCATCTGATGTCTACAAAGTTAAACAGATTCTAGCTGCAAAAACTGTTAGAGGTAAACAATTTTTTTTTGGTCGACTGGGAGGGTTACGGTCCTAAGTAGAGATCTTGGGACCCTGAGGAGAATATCCTGGACCATGACCTTCTCAGGAGTTTTCTCTCTTGTAAATGGAGGGGGAGAGCAAAGGGTACTGTTATGCTATGCGCTCCGGCCACACGCTGGCCGTGAGCGCATGGTACCTTTACCTTCTGCTGCCAATAGGGCTGGGACACACGCATCGCGGGACGCGCCCGCATGCGAGCCCTAGTCTGTCACTCTCTGGGTGTTCCTCATGCCTCTGCCTCCGCCTCTCTGCTCCGGCGCGCGTGTCCCCGTCCCATGGGGCATGCGCGCACCGGAGCTTTAAGATTTAAAGGGCCAGTAAGGTCATTAGTGTAATTCACCTGTGACTGGTTTATAAATTCCTCCACCCTCCTCAGTTCTCTGCCGGATCTATGTTGCCTTGTGCCCTAGAGAAAGCATTCCATTGTATTGCCTTGCCGTGTACCAGATCTCCTGCTTTTGTGACTTGACCTTGCTCCTCTGCCGCCTGCCTACTGAACTCCTGCTACATCCTGACTATGCTACTGTGCCTCCTGCCCTGACTTTCTGCTATCCAGACTACGAGTTGCCTCATCCCTCCTGTGCCTCGCATCTCCTCAGCCGCCTGTGTGGTCGAGCCGTGCCAGGGGTAGCGACCTGGGTGTCGCCTGCAGCTGCAAGCCCATCCCACTTTGCGGCGGGCTCTGGTGAAAACCAATGGCACCTTAGACTCTGCTCCTTGGTACGGTCCGAGTCATCTGCCACGCAGGTCCAGCAGATCAACATACACCGGAGTTCCTGTCTTCAGATATGTGAGTGTTACACTCCTCATGCTTCAGCCACATCCAAGCAGTGTCATTCAGCCACTATATGGTCTCCTCATGCTGCTAACACCTCTACGCTGTGTCATTCAGCCACTATATGGTCTCCTCATGCTGCCAACACCTCCACGCTGTGTCATTCAGCCACTATATGGTCTCCTCATGCTGCCAACACCTCCACGCTGTGTCATTCAGCCACTATATGGTCTCCTCATGCTGATGCCACCTCCAGGCTCTGTCACAGTGATTCTAAAAGTGATGCCGGTAATCTGCATGTCATACTGAATAACAAGTATTATTTCACTACCTCAGCACTCTCCATATGCGTGTTAGAACAAAAAAAAGTGTTCTACACCCCTATTGAGGCTCTCTGTAGGCCAGAAATAGCTATTTTTAATATAGATTCGCCACAAATAAATTCAGATGGAAACTAATTTTTTCTGAAAATTTGTCAAATCGGACGAATATCATTTTTTTAAAAGTTAGCTCATCTCTATTTAGGACATATGATTTGATGAATAAAGCCTCATCTATAAATTTACTTCTTTTGAGTGCTGTAATGTACACGTGTTTGAAGGGATCTTTGAACCATGAATGACTGTATCTATCATCCCTATACTGTGACATCACTGTATTTATTCTTCCAATATTGTGACTGCACTGTTTCTATGTTTGTCATCTCTGTACTCTGACAATACTGCATTCATTACCCCTGTACTGTGACATCACTGCATTTATTACCCCTGTACTGTGACATCACTGCATTCATTACCCCTATACTGTGACATCACTGAATTCATTACCCCTGTACTGTGACATCACTGCATTTATTACCCCAGTACTGTGACATCACAGCATTTATTACCCCTTTACTGTGACATCACTGCATTCATTATCCTTGTTCTGTGACATCACTGCATTTATTACCCTTGTACTGTGACATCTCTGCATTTATTACCCTTGTACTGTGACATCTCTGCATTTATTACTCCTGTACTGTGACATTGCTGTGTTTATTATCCCTTAGTATCCCTTCACTGTGACATCACTGTGTACATTTATTATTTCCATAGTCTGGAAATATATGCAAATGAAAACATTTGTAATTATATCCAATAACAAGACACTGACATATTACATAGAACCTTTGATTCAATTTACTTTGAGCTCCATGTTTTGCTTTTCAGCTCTTCAGAATCCCATGGGCCCTTATTAAGAATCTATTTTGTTCGGCAATTAGAAGCTCTGCCTGGTATTAAGAGTTGTATTGTAATGTGGATTTGTATTATAGGCTGATTTACTTAGCAGTCATCAACGGCCGAAAATAGCAGGCTAGGTGGTTACATGTTCTGTACCTAATCTATTTTCTGGGTAAATGCTTCTTGTCTGGAACACTTCTAACTTTGGAATTTTTGCAATGCAGTAAACAGTAATGACATGTAAAGGAGCTTCAGATGATGGAATCAGAGCAAGGACCACATATGGTAAGTGAGGGCAGAGTAGGGCAACACACGATTTCTTTTAGCCCTTTGTCACTTTCACCAAAGGCTGTGTGTCTCTGTGCAGAGACAAAATACAGGAAGTGTAAGAGCGGGACAAGAAGGGCTCTGTACAGAGACAAAATACAGGAAGTGTGACAAGCAGGGCTCTGTACAGAGACAAAATACAGGAAGTGTGACAAGCAGGGCTCTGTACAGAGACAAAATACAGGAAGTGTGACAAGCAGGGCTCTGTGCAGGCTTCTGGTTTGTTGATCAGCCTGCTGTGTGAGCTGGGGTGTGTGTCACATAGCTTTTCTGTGGGACTTTTTCTCCCCAAAAAATATATAAATTTTTTCAACCAATGTTTAATACAAATATACATATCGGGGAGATTTATTAAAACCTTTTCAAAGGAAAAGTGGGTCAGTTGTTAGAAAGGCCTCTGAAAAAGGAAATAATTCTATTTATTGAAAAGGAAAACTAAAATATTGCTTTAATGTAAGTATTCAGACCTTTTACCAGTCTTCTTGGGTATAATGCTGCAAGGTTTAAAAACCTGGATTTGGGGATTTTCTGTCATTCTTCTCTGCAGATCCTTTCAAGCTAGGGTTTAAGTCAGGGCTGGGCCACTTAAGGCTATTCATAGAGTTTTCCCTAAGCCACTCCTGTGTTGTCTTAGCTATGTGACTTGTTACTGTTTTGCTGTAAGGTGAACCTTCAGCTCAGCCCATCTGAGGTCCATAGCGCTCAGGGTCAGGCTTTTATTAATCTTTCCCTTAGCCCTGACCAGTCTCCTTCTCCCAGCCACTGAGAAATACCTCCACAGCATTATGCTGCCACCACCACCCTTCACTGTTGTCATGGTATTGGGCAGGTGATGGGCAGTGCCTACAGTCAACATGATGCTAAGAATTTAGGCCAACATTCTAGGAGGAAAGATATTAAAACCTGTCCAGAGGAAAACATGTTCAGTTGCCCATAGGAACCAATCAGATTGCTTCTTAAATTTTTTGAAAAGGCCTGTGAAAAATTATAGAAGCAATCTGATTGGCTGCTATGGGAAACACAACAACTTTTCCTCTGGACAGGTCTTGATAAATCTCCTGGTTAGTTTCATCAGACCTGAATTAAATATCCTCTGCCTGTAAGAAAGATAGCCACTCCACATAAAATAGTTATTCATTCACATTTAAAATAAAGTATATCTACTTTATGTGGGCACCTTTAGTTAATTTACTTTTTACTTAATGTTACTTAAGTTTAGTGGCAAGTGTCAAAATCAGATTTTTTTTAACCCTTTAAGGATGCAGGGCATATTTGTACGCCCTGCGCCCGCTCCATTTCTATACTTTACAACCTTTAGGGGTCACCCCCCCCCCCAAGGGGTAAGCCTTAAACTAGAAATCCCCTCCCCCCCTAAAATCAGTCTTTATTATAATCACTTAACCCCTTAAGGACTCAGCCCATTTTGGCCTTAAGGACTCAGACAATTTAACCCCTTAAGGACCGTTTTTTTTCCGTTTTTGCATTTTCGTTTTTTGCTCCTTGCCTTTAAAAAATCATAACTCTTTCAATTTTGCACCTAAAAATCCATATGATTCCTTATTTTTTGCGTCACCAATTCTACTTTGTAATGACGTTAGTCATTTTGCCCAAAAATCTACGGTGAAACGGAAAAAAAATCATTGTGCGACAAAATTGAAAAAAAAAAACGCAGTTTTGTCAATTTTGGGGGCTTCCGTTTCTACGTAGTACATTTTTCGGTAAAAATGACACCTTATCTTTATTCTGTATGTCCATACGATTAAAATGATAACCTACTTATATAGGTTTGATTTTGTCGTACTTCTGGAAAAAATAATAACTACATGCAGGAAAATTAATACGTTTAAAATTGTCATCTTCTGACCCCTGTAACTTTTTTATTTTTCTGTATATGGGGTGGAATGAGGGCTCATTTTTTGCGCCGTGATCTGAAGTTTTTAGCGGAACCATTTTTGCATTGATAGAACTTATTGATCACTTTTTATTCATTTTTAAATGATATAAAAAGTGACCAAAAATGCACTATTTTGGACTTTGGAATTTTTTTGCGCACACGCCATTGACCGAGCGGTTTAATTAACAATATATTTTTATAATTCGGACATTTCCACACGCGGTGATACCATATATGTTTATTTTTATTTTTATTTACACTGTGTTTTTTTTTTATGGGAAAAGGGGGTTGATTCAAACTTTTAATAGGGGAGGGATTAAATGATCTTTATTCACTTTTTTTTCACTTTTTTTTTGCAGTGTTATAGCTCCCATAGGGGCCTATAACACTGCACACACTGATCTTCATCATTGATCACTGGTTTCTCAAAGGAAACCAGTGATCGATGATTCTGCCGCTTGACTGCTCATGCCTGGATCTCAGGCACTGAGCAGTCATTCGGCGATCGGACAGAGAGGAGGCAGGTAGGGACCCTCCCGCTGTTCTGTGAGCTGTTCGGGATGCCGTGATTTCGCCAAGGCTATCCCGAACAGCCCACTGAGCTAACCGACAGTTTTTACTTTCACTTTTAGCCGCGTGGCTCAGCTCTGAGCGCGCGGCTAAAGGGTTAATAGCGCGCGGCGCCGCGATCGGCGCTGCGCGCTATTAGCGGTGGGTCCCGGCTTCACTATGACGCCGGGCCCGCCGTGATATGATGCGGGGTTACCGTGTAACCCCGCGTTATATCACGGGAGCAGGACCAAGGATGTACCGGTACGTCCTTGGTCCTTAAGGGGTTAATTTTTACGTTTTTGTTTTTTCCTTCTCGCCTTCTAAAAATCATAACTCTTTTATAATTTTATCGCCAGACTAGTATGATGGCTTGTTTTTTGCATGACCAGTTGTCCTTTGTAATGACATCACTCATTATATCATAAAATGTATGGCACAGCCAAAAAACACTACTTTTGTGGGGAAATTAAAAAGAAAAACGCAATTTTGCTAGTTTTGGAAGGTTTCGTTTTCACGCCGTACAATTTACGGTAAAAATGACGTGTGTTCTTTATTCTGAGGGTCAATATGATTAAAATGATACCTGTTATTACATACTTTTATATTATTGTTGTGCTTAAAAAAAATCACAAACTTTTTAACCAAATTAGTACGTTTATAATCCCTTTATTTTGATGACCTATAACTTTTTTATTTTTCCGTATAAGCGGCGGAATGAGGGCTCATTTTTTGCGCCATGATCTGTACTTTTATTTATACCACATTTGCATATAAAAAACTTTTAATACATTTTTTATAATTTTTTTTAAATAAAATGTAATAAAAAAAAGTAGCAATTTTGGACTTTTTTTTTTTTTACGTTCACGCCGTTCACCGTACGGGATCATTAACATTTTATTTTAATAGTTCGGGCATTTACACAAGTGGCAATACCAAATATGTCTATTAGATTAATTTTTTTCGCTTTTTGGGGGTAAAATAGGAAAAAACGGACATTTTACTTTTTTATTGGGGGAGGGGATTTTTCACTTTTTTTTTACTTTTACTTTTACATTTTTTTTTAATTTTTTACACTTGAATAGTCCCCATAGGGGACTATTCATAGCAATACCATGATTGCTAATACTGATCTGTTCTTTGTATAGGACATAGAACAGATCAGTGTTATCGGTTATCTTCTGCTCTGGTCTGCTCGATCTCAGACCAGAGCAGAAGACGCCGGGAGCCGGAAGGAGGAAGGTGAGGGGACCTCCGTGCGTTGTTATGAATGATCGGATCCCTGCAGCAGCACTGCGGGCGATCCGATCATTCATTGAAATCGCGTACTGCCGCAGATGCCTTCGGCAATCTCCGGCTCTGCCATTGAGATGTATTGAGGGGGCGTGTCGGCCGCCGCTTCGTGCGGGGGTCGACACCCGCTATCTGGGCGGAGAGCCGGGGCCCCGTACAGAGAGATCGCAGGGGGCCTCAGCGGTCAGATCCCCCGCGATCTCAAACTTATCCCCTATCCTTAGGATAGGGGATCATTTTTTCACCACTGGACTACCCCTTTAAGCTGTACGGTGTGCTCTCTCCTTCTCTAGTGGCTTAAAGATTTGTAAATTACTTCTATTAAAAAATATTAATCCTTCCTGTACTTATTAGCTGCTGAATACTACAGTGGAAATTCTTTTCCGTTTGAAACACAGAGCTGTCTGCTGAGTCACGAGCACAGTGCTCTCTGCTGACATCTCTGTCCATTTTAGGAACTGCCAGAGTAAAAGGAAATCCCCATAGCAAACATATGATGTTCTGGGCAGTTCCTAAAATGGACAGAGATGTCAGCAGAGAGAACTGTGCTCGTGATGTCAGCAGACAGCTCTGTGTTTCAAAAAGAAAAGAATTTCCACTGTAGTATTCAGCAGCTAATAAGTACAGGAAGGATTAAGATTTTTCAATAGAAGTAATTTACAAATCTGTTTAACTTTCTGGCACCAGTTGATTTAAAAAAAAAATATTTTTCACTGGAGTACCCCTTTAAAACAATAGTGTCCTATATACTCTGAGCGTGTGTCACTTAAAAACACAGCTTGAATTCAGATGGTATTCACTTTTCATCCCATAATATAATGAAATCACTATTATATGCTGCATATGCTGAGCTAGTTTGTTATATTCTTATGCTGACAATAGGTATCACTTTAATTGTATGGACCTACAGAATAAAGATAAGGTGTAATTTTTATCAAAAGGGGACCGTGTAGAAGTGGAAGCCCCCAAATGTTACAAATGCCATTTTGTTTTGTTTTTTGCCGCACAAATATTTTTTTCTTTTTTGTTTGGCCGTAGATTTTGTGGTGAAATGATTGATGTCATTACAAAGTAAAATTGGTGGCGCAAAATCAAGCCCTCCTACAGGTCTGTCTGTTGGTGATTTTTAGAAGGTGAGGAGGAAAAAACGAAAGTGCAAAAATTAATTAAAGGGGTACTCTGGCCCTAATACATCTTATCCCCTTTCCAAAGGAAAGGGAATAAGATGTCTGGTCACGGGGATCCCGCCATATGGAGCCCCCGCAATCTGTCACGCCTTCTCCCATAGACTTGCATTGAGGTGGTGGGGCGTGATGTCACACGGGGGGTAGTCGTGACACCGCAATACTCCGGCCCCGTGGTCATCATGCTACACACTCGGAGCATCCAGCGTTGCGGAGAGCTCACAAAGGTGGGTGCACAATGACAGATTGTGGGGGTCCCCAGCAGCGGGACCCCCGCGATCAGACATCTTATCCCCTATCCTTTGGATAGGGGATAAGATGTATTAGGACCAGAGTACCCCTTTAAGGACCAGTTCAGGTTTGAAGTGGATTTGAGGGGCTTATATGTTGGAAAGCTCCATAAATCACCCAGTTTGAAAAACTGTACTCCTCAAAGTTGTCAAAATGACATTTAGGAAGTTTAACTGGGCACTGTCAGATTCAAAAACTTTTTATATGTTGTACATCTTGGCAAAACATTAAGCCTCCTTTTACACTATAAAATACCTCCGTTATAAACGCCCTATTTATCCCGTTACTATCGCCCGTCACAAAATAACGGCCGTTATTAATAACGGGCGATAATGGGTTCAAACGGCTATTGGAAAAATCCCATAGACTATAATGGGATTTTCTAATGGCCGTTTAACTGCCGATTTCCAGGGTTCTTATAACAGGCGTTTATAATGGAGGTATTTTTATAGTGTGAAAGCAGCCTAACCTTTCAAATATATTTAATAAGCAAATGTTATTTCCTTTCTATAGAAATCAATAACATAATCCTATCCAGCTGAAGCATAATTTCTGTCCAAGCTGAAGCACAGGCAAGTCCAGTAAGTGAGAGCCGGACTAGCACTTCCCTGTGCTCACTCCTGTCCTATAAGACTGTGGCATTAAAAACAGAGAGGAGTGGTTACAGAACAGCCTACAGTGATTGATTGAAGGGACCCAGCTAATCACAGCAGATTCAAGGAGGAAAATAAGTCATACAGAGTGAGGACACGCCCCCTCCAAAGTACAGAATGACGTACGTGTGAGAGAAATACAGGTTCTATTACAAAATATAAATATAAAATTATATGTACACAGGATTAGCTACTGAGTAACATATAACATTTTTTTTATTTTTTTGTAAGATGACAGGTACTCACATAAATTAAAGCGAAGTAGAGGCGGAATTTAAAAATTACATTTTCATAAATTTTGTTTTGTTGTAGATATTCCATTTGAATGTGTTTTTCTGTAGCACAGCATGTGCTGTCAGAGTTACACAACTGAATATTTATTCCTCTAACTCATTTTTAGAAATATGGTTTACTACATTTACATTTTTGTATATTTTCACCAATGGAACTGTTTGAAGGTTTATTTTTTTGTGATTACTTTTTATTTAATTTTTACACAGAGGCAGGATCACTAAAATGCAGTAATTTTGACACATTTTGTTTTATTTTATGATCACTGTACATGGTAATTTTATTTTGCAGGTCAATATTATTATGAAGATACCTACTTTATGTACTTTTTTAAGGTTACCATAAAAACTTTATTTTGATAAAAAAAATCATGTTTGGGCATTGCTATACTAGTTTTTTTTATTTTTATACCCACAATGTTGCATGAGGGATTATATTTTGCAAGTTTTTAGTGGTTCCATTGTGACAGCAGATGGGCAACTGCAACAGGAGATCACACTAGGTGCCACTCCTGTCAGCTGAGAACAGGAAACTAAGGCTACAATTCTCCCAGTATCGCAAAAAAAAAAAAGGGCAATGAATGGATTGAAGAACGTTGCCTGGTCTGATGAGTCTTGATTCCACCTGTGACATTCAGATGGCAGGGTCAGAATTTGGCATAAGCAAAATGAAAGCATGGATCCATCCTGCCTTGTATTAACAGTTTAGGCTTTTGGTGGTAGTGTTGTAATGGTGTATCTAAGACTCACAGCAGTAGGCAGGACACACATGGAGGTAGTGGATCCGCTGGACTTGTGTGGCAGATGATGCTGGCCATGCCAGGGAGCGAAGTCTAAGGTGCCTCTGGTTTTCCCCTGAGCCCACTGCAAAGCGGGATGGTCTTGCTGCGGCAGGTGGCACCCAGGTCGCCCCGACCACACAGGCGGGCTGAGGTGATGCGAGGCAAAGGAGGGATTAAGCAGGACATGGTCAGGATAGCAGGAGGTCAGGGCTGGCGGCAGAGGTGCAGAGTCAGAAAACGTAGCAGGAGGTCAATTGGCAGGTGGCACTGGAGCAGGGTCAGGACACGGAGCAGTGGGTCTGAACACGGTAGAGCAAACACAGAATAAGATTTTTCTAAGGCCCAAGGCTAGCAAAGATCCGGCAGGGGTATGTGGGAGGTGCAGGTGCTTATAACAAAAGGTGCAGGTGCAAGACATAATTACAGGTGCACTGGCCCTTCTGAGAGCTCGGGCGTGCAAGCGCCCTAGAAGGAGGGGGCACGCACACCGGAGCTGAGGGAGGACAGAGAGGGCAGTAGAGAACGGAGGTGATTGACGGGCTGGGATTGGCATGCGGGAGCATCCCGCCATGCGAATCCCAGCCCCGCCGGGAGAGGCGAGAGAAGGGGAGCGCTCATGGCCAGCGTGTCTGGCCGAAGCGCTGGATGTGACAGTGTGGATTACATTTTCTTGGCACCCTTTGGGTCCCTTAGTATCAATTAAGCATTTTTTAATGACAGCAAATAAGCGCATTATTGCTGTCAATGTTCATTCCTTTAACCCCTTCAGGACCAAGCCCATTTTGGCCTTAAGGACCAGTGCGTTTTTTGCACATCTGACCACTGTCACTTTAAACATTAATAACTATGGAATGCTTTTAGTTATCATTCTGATTCCGAGATTGTATTTTCGTGACATATTCTTCTTTAACATAGGGGTAAAATTTTATGGTAACTTGCATCCTTTCTTGGTGAAAAATCTGTAAATTTGATGAAAAATTTTAAAATTTAGCATTTTTTTGAAGCTTTCTGCTTGTAAGGAAATAATGTATATTACGAATATTTTTTTTTGATTCACATATATAATATGTCTACTTTATGTTTGCATCATAAAATTGACAAGTTTTTACTTTTGGAAGACACCAGATGGCTTTAAAGTTCAGCAGCAATTTTCCAATTTTTCACAAAATTTTCAAACTTGATATTTTTCAGGGACCAGTTTAGTATAGAAGTGGATTTGAAGGGTCTTCATATTAGAAATACCCCATAAATGACCCCATTATAAAAACTACACTCCCCAAAGTATTCAAAATGACATTCAGTAAGTGTTTTAACCCTTTAGGTGTTTCACAGGAATAGCAGCAAAGTGAAGGAGAAAATTCAAAATCTTCATTTTTTACACTCACTTGTAGACCCAATTTTTGAATTTTTGCAAGCGGTAAAAGGAGAAAATTTTTACTTATATTTGTAGCCCAATTTCTCTCGAGTAAGCACATACCTCATATGTCTATGTAAAGTGTTCCGCGGGCGCAGTAGAGGGCTCAGAAGGGAAGGAGCGACAAGGGGATTTTGGAGAGTACGCTTTTCTGAAATGGTTTTTGGGGGGCATGTTGCATTTAGGAAGCCCCTATGGTGCCAGAACAGCAAAAAAAAAAACACATGGCATACCATGGTATTTCCCCTTGGGGGAATGTAACATGGGATAAAGTGAGCCTTAATACCCCACAGGTGTTTCATGACTTTTGCAAATGTAAAAAAAAAAAAAAAATTTACCTAAAATGCTTGTTTTCCCCAAAAATTTACATTTTTAAAAAAGGTCATAGCAGAAAATACCCCTCAAAATATGAAGCCCAATTTCTCCCGATTCAGAAAACACCCCATATGGGGTTGAAAAGTGCTCTGCTGGCGCACTACAGGTCTCAGAAGAGGAGTAGTCACATTTGGCTTTTTGGAAGCAAATTTTGCTCTGGGGGCATGCCACATTTAGGAAGCCCCTATGGTGCCAGGACAGCAAAAAAACCCCCCACATGGCATACCATTTTGGAAACTAGACCCCTCGGGGAATGTAACAAGGGGTTAAGTGAATCTTTATACCCCACAGGTGTTTCACGACTTTTGCATATATAAAAATTTTTTTTTTTTTTTACCTAAAATGCTTGTTTTCCCCAAAATTTAACATTTTTAAAAAGGGTAAAAGCAGAAAATAGCCCCCAAAATTTGTAACACAATTTCTCCCGAGTACGGTGATACCCCATATGTGACCCTAAACTGTTGCCTTGAAATACGACAGGGCTCCAAAGTGAGAGTGCCATGCGCATTTGAGGCCTAAATTAGGGACTTGCATAGGGGTGGACATGGGGGAATTCTACGCCAGTGATTCCCAAACAGGGTGCATCCAGCTGTTGCAAAACTCCCAGCATGCCTGGACAGTCAACGGCTGTCCGACAATACTGGGAGTTGTTGTTTTGCAACAGCTGGAGGCTCCGTTTTGGAAACAGTGGCGTACCAGACGTTTGTCATTTTTATTGGGGAGGGGAGGGGGGCTGTGTAGGGGTATGTGTATATGTAGTGTTTTTTACTTTTTATTTTATTTTGTGTTAGTTTAGTGTAGTGTTTTTAGGGTACAGTCGCACGGGCGGGGGTTCACAGTAGTTTCTCGCTGGCAGTTTGAGCTGCGGCAGAAAATTTGCCGCAGCTCAAACTTGCAGCCAGATACTTACTGCAAACCTCTGCCCACGTGAGTGTACCCTGTACGTTCACATTGGGGGGGGGGACTGTTCATGCTGAGAGTTTTAGTTTTGCAACAGCTGTAGGCACACTGGTTTGTATCACTGAGTTTGTGACCTAACTCAGTGTTTCACAACCAGTGTGCCTCCAGCTGTTGCAAAACTACAACTCCCAGCATGTACGGTGCATGGTGTACGGTGACTGCTGAGAGTTGTAGTTTGCAACAGCTGGAGGCACACCGGTCGTGAAACACTGAGTTAGGAAAAAAAAAATCTCTGAGTTTAACAACCATTGTGCCTCCAGCTGTTGCAAAACTACAACTCTTAGCAGTCACCGACAGCCAACGGGCATGCTGGGAGTTGTAGTTATGCAACCAGCAGATGCACCACTACAACTCCCAGCATGTACTTTAGCTGTTTGTGCAAGCTGGGAGTTGTAGTTATACAACAGCTGAAGGTACACTTTTCCATAGAAATAGCTGTTGCAAAACTATAAGTCCCAGCATGCCCATAAGGGAATGCTGGGAGTTGTGGTTGTCTGCCTCCTGCTGTTGCATAACCACAGCTCCCAGCATGCCCTTTTTGCAAGCTGGGAGCTGTTGCTAAGCAACAGCAGGAGGCTGTCACTCGCCACCAACGATCCACGCTGCAGGTCAGTCACTCGCCGCTCCTTGGGCCCCGATCCCAACATTGACGCCGGGGATCGGGGTCCCCAGCTCCCGGGGTCCACGTCCCGCACCGCTCACATCCTCCGGAAGAGGGGCGGAGCGGGTTGCGGGAGTGACACCCGCAGCAGGCGCCCTGATTGGTCGGCCGGTAAACCGGACGACGAATCAGGGCGATCGTGAGGTGCCACATCACCCCTGCTGGCTATGGCTGTTCGGGGCCATCAGAGAAGGCCCCGATCAGCCAGTAATTCCGGGTCACCGGGTCACTGGAGACCCGATTGACCCGCAATCGCCGCAGATCGCTGGACTGAATTGTCCAGCGATCTGCGGCCATCGCCGACATGGGGGGCATAATGACCCCCCTGGGCGATATGCCGCGATGCCTGCTGAACGATTTCTGCAGGCATCCGGCTCCGGTCCCCAACCGGCTAGCGGTGGGGACCGGAATTCCCACGGGCGTATGGATACGCCCTCGGACCTTAAGGACTCGGAATGCAGGGCGTATCCATACGCCCTATGTCCTGAAGAGGTTAATATTCTTGATTGGCTCAGCCCAGCCAGAGCCCTGCCTTTACCCCAAACAAACATTTTTGGAAAGACCTCAAAATGGCTGTGCACAGACGGTTCTCTTCCAACTGACAGAGCTCAAGAGGATCTGCAAAGAAGAATGGCAGAAAATCCAGGTGTGTAGTGTGTAAACCTTGTGGCATCATACTCGAAAAGTTTGGAGTGATCACTGTCAAAGGTTTGTTAACTAATTTCTGAGTAAGAGTCTGAATATTTATGTATAAATGTTTTCCATGTCAATAAATTAGGCAAGATTTTTAACATTCTGTTTTTATTAGGTATTTTATGGGATATTGAGTAGTGTTGAGCGCGAATATACGAAATGCTAATTTTGTGAATATTTAGAATATGGTGATATGTAAACAGAATGATGAATATTCATTTATATATATATATATATATATATATATATATATATATATATATATATATATATATATGAATATATGCAAATTTGCGAATATCAGCACTTCCAGTCAGAGGATACTGATCCCTCCCTTCTTTTAGGTGAAAGATGTAATTGCGCGCATGTGCACTATGCGAATTTCATTACGAATTTTTGCATGGAAAAAAAAAGAACGAACATAGCGAATATGCGGATTTCGCAAATATAGGACGAAGATTCGTGCATATATTCGTGAAATATTGCTAATTCGAATATGTCCTCTGCCGCTCATAATATTGCGTGCAAAATAATAGTGGAAACCTTATTTTTATTTATTTTTTAGCATAAGGCAGAAACATGACAAAATGTGAAAAAAGTGAAAGGGTCTGAAAAAGTTCTGAATGCATTGTATTTATTGTAAATAGGTCTCTAAATCTTCAAACATATTATGGAATGTTATGAAAACGTATATTATTATACTTGTGCTGTAATCTCATCCTCCATGCTATTAGCCACTTCCAGCACCTCATTATGCACTGGAGTAAGTTCAGGAATGTGGTTTGTTATGTCATTCAACATAAAGACCAGCAACTCAATGTTACACTGGAAAAACGCCTTAAGGTCATCCAATAGTGCTTTCAATATAGGTACAGTCACTATACTTGTAGGATCTTGTAGGAAGAATCACTGCTTGGTGGTGAGGGCTGTGTCGTATAGGAGTAAATATCTTACCAGGAAGCATTTGTGCTGAGCATGCCAAGATTAAGACAGCAGCATGGGTTAGGGCAGTTTGGTCAAGGTGAGAAGGTGAACATCCACTACTGTCTACTAGTAATAGTGGCGGGCTTGATCCTGTCACCACTATAAGTGCTTGTTGTGTGGATGAGCCATCTGAAGTAGAACGGGTACCCTGGTGCTAGTGGGCCTGAGAATCAAAGAAGCCGACACATCGTGGGTCCTACTGTGGGAGCATAAAACTCAGTGACCTTTCACAGATGCTTTTTTCTCCAAGTCCTCATTCTGAGACCGGGAACTGACAGCAGCAACATGGAGCAACAGGGAAGACACGATGTTCGCAGCACAAGGCAATGGAGAGGCAGTGCCACATGCCCCTGAGCCGGGAGTCCACATGGAGAAGATGACAGGGGAGGTGGAGTAAAGGGAAAAACTGAGCCGCATGTCCCGAGACTCAAAGCCGGTAGAGGGTGGGGTGTGTGGTGCAGGGCAGATGTTATTACCCTAGGGGTAGACAGTATTAATCCCTTGTGTATGTGATGCCAGGGCGTGGTTTAGCCTTAACCACCATACCGCTGGATCCTGGGCTAGGCACGAGGGCAATGAAGACACCGACACCAAGTTACAGAACAACTGTAGCTTTACTGAGGGTAGACAGTTGTTACAGTCTATGCAGTACAGCCAGGGCCTAAGGAGGTGACCAGTGACACAGAGACCTTGCAGGATTGCTGAGACTGGTAGTGGACGGGAGAATTTAGTGCAGGCCTTGCTGGATTGACAACTTTACTTGAGGCCTACAGGACTTGACTTGAGGCCTACAATGCTCACACTCTCTGAGATGTCTTGACTGCAATGGACCTCAGGAACAAGAGAAAGAAGCTAGCTCCACCCAGGGTTTATATAGGGGAGACTAGCAGGGAGCCCATAGGTCCACTTTGGGGTCATCTGGTCACTAGTACCTCCTGGGTAACAATCACATGGTAAATTTATTAAAGCTACAATACACAATAAAATATACAACTTATATACATGGGGGATACAACTGCAGGGGAGCCCCGGGGACACAAGTGCATATGGGCTGTTGATGGAGTGGAGATCTTTGACGTTCTAATCTCCCGCACAACATTTTTCAACAATTATATACATAAAAAGTTGGCAAAATATTACGGCTTGGGCTGCCTGAGGCTATCTACCCAATGCCTTGCCTACTGGGGTCCCTTGGTTTGACACACGAACCCCCAGAACACTATACATAGACTCCAGACTTTTTGATCATATACATTTGAGTACCTCTACAACTACATGTGTATTGTGAGCTATCAGGAATACCTTCTGGCCAGTAAAGTATCCTGCACACTGGGACAGGGGACAACATTAGACATTACATCATAAACATTGGTGGACTGAAAAATGTACAAAGCTACAGTCCTAGACTGACTAGATTAGTGATAGCGTACCGACTATATTAGACTATGTGTGGTACTATGTGTGGTATTTGTATGCAAGTTGATCTTTGTACCTTGCCGGGAGTTGTCCATGGTGTACCTTTGGGACCTGCACAACACCACTTCAGGAGAGCCCGGAACACTTGCATCTTCTGGAGCTCTTGGTACAGTTGGAAATATGATTGGGTCTTCCTCGGCAACTTCTAAAATTTGTAAAGGGTCAGGACTGTCAGGATCCAGAATTTCTGACTGTGGTGCTGGAGAGACTGTTGACTGAGTTGGCACTCTGGAAACTGGTGTATAGGCTGGACCCAACGGTGACAGGACTGGAGATGGAGTAGCAATTAATGTTGGGGGAACTGACCCCGTGGCTAGAGAGACACAGAAGACTGCAGGCTGACTTGGGGAGAACATAGGAAAGTCCATAGATGGATGGATCCTCTCTCCTGGGATGTACTCTCTTGTCGGTCTGATAGCTGGAGGAGATAGTGCTGGGAGCACTGGTAGATCTTTTTTTAGACAGTTTGATTCAGTTTAAATGAACAACTTGCGGCTCATACTTTTGGCTTTTGTACTTCGTACACGTCAGAGTCTGGATAGGGTATGGCCGTCACTGCGTATGGCTCCATCTCCCAGATAGAGTCCAACTTATGGGTTTTTGGAAACTTTCTCAGCCACACTTTAGCCCCCAATTGAAGTGGTTTGGTAGAGGCGTGACGGTTGTAATCCTGTTGCTGTCTTTGTTGAGCCTCACCCATCTTTTTGCTATTTCCTTTTCTCTGGTGGTCCGAGAATTATTGAACGGGGCTGGGGTCCAAACGTTCAATCTTTAGGCAGCTGTCCATGTCGCCCCATCATCAAGTAGAAAGGGGTGTACCCCTTAGAGGTACTGTTATTATAGATCTCCAATAGTTCCGGCAGAAGCCAGGGCTACTCTTCTTGTCTTGACACGGAGGCTGCAACATGTGGCTAAAGACATGATTGATGCGCTCACAGAGCCCATTCCCCTGGGGGTGATAAGCATTAGTCCAGAGTTTCTTGCAGGCATGGAATTGACATAACTTTTGGAAGAGTTGGGCCTCAAAGGCCGTTCCACGGTCCATTAGGAGTGACTCAGGACACCCAAGGGTTTGCACCCAATTGGAGTAGAACATCTGGGCTGCTGTCTTGGCTGTGAGATCTTTGACGGGGACAACGACAACCCATTTAAAGTAGTTATCCACCATGGTGAATGCACAGGTGTTCCCGGACCGGGTAGGAGACAACTTGACATGGTCTAGCACTACCAATTGGTTTGGCCTTTCACTCTGGATGGAATGGAGGGGTGATCTTGCATCCTTGCGCACGTTCTTGGTGATGTTACAGACAGCACATTCACTGCACCATTTCTCAATTTCGCTCCGCATTCTGATCCAATAGAATCTTCGCGTGACCATAGCTTCGGTCTTGTGGACTCCAAAGTGTCCCAACTGATCATGGTATGCGTCGAGAAACATTGCCGCATCTCTTCAGGGAACCAGAATGTGATGAAGTTGATCACCAGAGACCGGATCCAAAGAATTGCGGTCCAACAGTCCTTTGAGCACAAACAGTCGCTTCCTCTGTTGCCACAGACGTTTCAGCTCATAGTCACACTGGGCCCGAAGTAGACGGATTGTTACCTTCTTCAAGGTAGGTAGTCCAACAGATCCCCCATGGCTCTCATCTTGAAGAGTCTTCCAGGTGAACCTTTTCGGACCTGGGTTCACCGTCCCCGAGAGCAGTCACAACATTTTGATTCATGAACCATTGCTAAAATGGGGGCATATCCACTTCTTCCCACACATCTTCAACACAGGGTTCTTCGCCGGGGGTCATCCGAGACAGTACATCGGCATTGACATTCGACTTGCCGCTCCTGCACTTGATGCTGAAACTATAGTTGGCTAATCTTGAAGTCCAACGTTGTTCGATGGCACCGTAAATGGCGTGGCAGCCAAGTAGTCTTTTAAACTTTTCAGTCACGGTCCATACCAAAGCGAGAAGTTCTAATTTGAATAAGCTGTAGTTTGCATCATTCTTCTCGGCTCCTTGCAGGTTGCGACTGGCATAGACAACTACCCACTCCTGCCCTTCCTGGACTTGGGACAGGACAACCAGACCTTTTAAACTGGCACCGGTACACAGCCGGAACGGCTGACTGTTGTCTGGATATGCCAGGATGGGTGGTTCTGTCAGCAGCCGACTGAGAGCTCGGAACGCTGTCTCTTTCTCTTTGGCCCATTTAACAGGTAGTCCTCCATTGTAGTTCTCCTTCATT
The DNA here is from genome assembly GCF_029499605.1 of Hyla sarda. Taxonomy (NCBI): domain Eukaryota; kingdom Metazoa; phylum Chordata; class Amphibia; order Anura; family Hylidae; genus Hyla; species Hyla sarda. The sequence goes on from NC_079194.1 coordinate 186,736,010, forward strand.
GTACCCCGTAAGAGAGCTGTGAGTGGTTCTGCAATCTGGGCGAAGTTAGGAATGAAGCAGCAGTAATAGCAGGCAAATCTAAGGAAGCTTCCACCTTTTCAGGATTAGGCTGGACTCCCTTGGTGCTGACAACATAACCCAGGTAGTGTACCTGAGATTTAAATAAGTGACACTTTGACGGCTTGATCTTCAGCCCATGCTTGATCAGGACTTGGAAGACGTCTGACATATGACTGAGGTGCTCCTGGTAGGACTTGGAATACACAATGACATCGTCCAGGTACAATAGGACACTTTGAAAATTCAGATGGCCCAGGCACCTTTCCATCAGATGCTGAAACATAGCAGGGGCATAACATAGCCCAAACAGCATACTTTTAAACTCAAACAGTCCCATGGGTTTCACGAAGGCGGTCTTCTCCCAGTCTTCAACGGCCATGGGCACTTGCCAATATCCGCTGGTTAAGTCCAGGGTGAAGAAATAAGCAGCAGACCTGAGAGCTGTGAGTGACTGTGGTTCAGTCTTTATTCTTGACCAGGATAAGTGGCGCTGCTCAGGGACTCTGACTTTCCTGGATGATGTCTGCATCTTTCATGTCGCCCAGAATCTTTTTGATGGTCTGATACATGCCTGGCACAACCGGGCGGTGTCTTTCCTTGATAGGTGGGCTGTCACCTGTGAGGATTCAGTGTTTGATCATGGATATATGCCCAAAATCTGTGTAATTTTTTCTAAAAGCCTCTTGGTACCTTTTGGCGACATTGATGACTTCCTTGACTTGATCCCTTGTCGTCTCCAACTTGGAGTTGTGCCCACCAGGACTCGTACTGGATCCTTAAGCCACTTGGGCTGCACCATACGCTCCGTTAAGATGTCCTTTGACTCCATGAGATACAGCTGGGCTACTGGGGTATATTTAGGTAACACAGTAGCAACATCAGACTAGTTGACTAACTGGACTGGAACTCTCCCGTTGGTAACAGTGACAAGGCTCCTTGCAGCTTGGACAAGAGGGTGGTCTTCTAGTTGCAGTTGCTCCAGCAGGGCTTGATAGTCTCTATTCTTGACTCCAGGGCGTGCATGACACTAGATGATTGTCTCTGTGTTAGGTTTTAAGGGTACTGACCTGATGTCTTGTACTCAAACTCTGCAGATTTCACCTTGCTTGTTGGCAAACTTCCGCTCCTCTTGTAGAACCTTCAAGTGGTGCTGCGCAGCCAGCTGGCCTGAGGGGGACATGTGAGGAAGAGAGGCATGCAAAGCATCTACTAGCTCAACAAAACAATTTTTCATAATATTCATACCCAAGACCCTTTTTCTGTCACATTATTTACAATCGCTCCCTGCCTGCTAAGTACATACTGTCCCAACTGAATGGTTGGCTCCCAGTATCCATGTCTGGTGACTGGTTGCCCATTACCCACAACTACTCTGAAGTTAATATCCTCCGGTTCACACAATAAACTAGCATCCCAATGTTAATAGAAAACGTTTTTAGGTATAGTAGACACATGTGACCCTATATCTATCAAAGCCTCCAATGATACACCTTCTACAATCATTATTACATAGGAGCTTGAGGCGACATAAAGTGAGAGTCCTGACTTAGGTTATTCTGAGATTGGACCTGATGACTGTTTTTCTGAGGGTCGGTTCGCGACCCCAGGGGAAATCCGTTTAAATATCAACACTGCGTTTTTCAATGTCCGGATTTGTTACAATGGGTACAAAAGGGTTTTTGAGTCCCTGGGGGTCTACTAGGTGGAGGGTTGCGGGGGTTGAAATTGCGGGGAGCAGGAGCAAGGGTAGGTTTTCGGTCAGGTGGAGCGGACTGGGTCAACAGTTCAATGTCCTGCCTAACACTCTATAAATCCGAGGTGGTGGTGAGTGGCAAAACCGGTGACAGTCGGGCGGGAACTGGTGATGGTGTTGGTATAGGTCTAGCCATCAGGTTCTTGGACAGGTGGACAAGTTCCCTCTTACTCAGTCCCAGACTCAATAATTTGGATAGCCAGTCTCTTGAAAGCAGGGAATGACATGTTGGGGATTTGGACTGCTAACATTCTCAGCTGGGCTTTGTCCTACTTATTAAGAGCCCCATCAACAAATATGTCTAGCAACACTTTATTGCCCTACTCGGGAGTAGTGTTGAGCGGCATAGGCCATATTCGAATTTGCGAATATTCGCGAATATATGGACGAATATTCGTCATATATTCGCGAATATTCGCATATTCGTAATATCCCGTTTTATTTTCGCATGTGCAAAAATTCGCGTATACGAAAATTAAAGCAAAAGCAAAAATTCGCATATGCGAAACTTAGCATATGCAAATTTTCTTATATGCGAAAATTCGCACACCAGTCTCACACTGTAGTATTAGAGACTCCTTTACACCACACAAGCTGAAAGCAGAGAGGGATGATCACTGTGATGTGTACTGTAAAAAAAAACAACAAAAAAACTGAATATTCGTAATTACGAATATATGGTGCTATATTCGCGAATATTCGCAAATTCGCGAATATGCGATATTCGCGAATAAAATTCGCATTGCGAATATTCGTGAGCAACACTACTCGGGAGTTATACCATCTAGTTTTTGGACTGTGTCTAGGGCATTCTGTAGGGCTACGGCATATGCTCTCAAGGTCTACGCCTTTCATACCTCTGATGGAGAATGTAACTCAAATACCTGATACAATCCTTCAAAGATCTGCTCTACAGTTGCCTTCTCAGACGCTGGCCAGATGCGGACTTCCTCTAACGCTGGTCCTTGTAGTTGTCCTGTGAGCAATTGCACCTGGTAATTAAGAGGGAAAGAGTAAAAGACAAAAAAACTCTGGATCCTTTCCTTGAAATCCATCAGGGTAAAGGGGTCCCCACTGTAGGTAGGGAGGACAGGGTTCGCTATGAATACCAGTGCAGACGCTGGAACACCAGGGTTGTTGATGTGGATTGCGGGAAAAACTGGCAACATTACGGCCACTAGAGCATGTGATGATCCTGCTGCCGGAGATGGAGGGGCTCCGTTGCCTGGTTGATCTGGAGAGCTGGGTTCTGACATCTGGTTGGATTTTGAGTGCGCTGTTGCTTTAAAAGGAATAAGGTTCTGTCTCCTTTAAGAAAATCGCTGAATGCTGCAGTGGCTTGGACTTGGCTAGTAGGGGTACTGTAATGGAGTAATGGAGAGTCTGCGCTGCAGTGGGTGCTTGATAGAAGACAGTGGAGCCAGGCGCAGCCGCCGGAACCTCCAATATGGCTGCACTCAGAGAACGTCCTGTTTTGGTCTGGTCTGCAAAGTCTTCCCCTGTTCTACACAGAGTGGCTCTTTGTTTCCTCCTCGCTGTGCTGAAGAGGCGTCACCACTGGGGACTGACAGGGCAAAGCTGTGAGCGCTCGCGCGCACGGGAACCACCAGACAACATTGACCCTTTCAGGTACCGACTCTTTATACTCCACAGTGGCAAACAACAGTCCTTCCTTCACCTCCCCCTCTATTTCACAAGTGCCATGGTTAAAACACTTTTCATAGACAAAGTCCCGTACACTTTCTGGTACAAACTTTGTTCGCATCGGCATGCGATTTTCTTGCAGACAATACTGGACACAGTTCAGACTAGGAGGGGGGAGGATTTGAGGCATAAGGCACACACCCGTATCCTGTTCGTGACACCAAAAGTTGTGGTAGAGGGTGGGGTGTATGGTGCAGGGCAGAAGTTATTACCCTAGGGGCAGATGGTATTAACCCCTTGTGTTCGTGACACCAGGGCATGGTTTAGCCTTAACCACCCAAAGGTATACCGCTGGATCCTGGGCTAGCCACGAGGGCAATGGGGGGGAACGCCGACGCCAAGTTACGGAACAACGGTAGCTTTACAGAGGGTAGACAGTTGTTACAGTCTATGCAGTACAGCCAGGGCCCAAGGAGGTGACCAGTAACACAGAGACCTCGCAGGATTGCTGGCACTTGCAGTGGACGGGAGAATTTAATGCAGGCCATGCTGGATAGAAAACAGACCTAACTAGACTGACAGGGTTATGACTTTAGCTTACTGTGCACTTGACTTGTGGCTGCAGGACTTGACTTGTGGCTGCAGGACTTGACTTGAGGCCTACAATGCTCTGGACACACTTTGAAACGTCTTGACTATACTGGACCTCAGGAATAAGAGAAAGAAGCTAGCTCCACCCAGGGTTTATATGGGGGAGACTAGCAGGGAGCCTGTAGGTCTTCTTTGGGGTCAGCTGGTTACTAGTACCTCCTGGGTAACAATCACTTGGTAGGTAAATTTATTAAAGCTATAATACACAATAAAATATATAACTTATATGATATGGATTCAACTGCAGGGAGGGCCTGGGGACACGGATGGACACTGCTTGACAGGGCAGGAAGGTAGGGGGAAACACAATACCGTACTGGGCAACCACACATGCAGGGTTGGTGGAGTAGACAGTGCGGGTACTTGGGAGTGCAATATAGTTCAACCCAGCAGATAAGCAGGATCACACATTCTTCGCCATGCTATCCAGACACGTTGACTTGAAAATGAATTTTTATGTCCCACTATTAAGCTTTACTGTGTCATCTCATAATCACACAAATAATACAATGCAATACTTCTTTATTGTAGTAGAGATATTTTAGTTAGGCCCCTGGCTTCCAAGGCAGCCCATTGGCATGGCAGATGTACCCCCTCCCACTGTTTTTCACTGTCACTATTAATCTAGGAACTTCATTCTCTGGAAATTAAGTTAGATGAGATGCCACCCACTGTAGAGAGAATCCTGTCATATTATGAGATGATTCTTACTGAAGAAAGAGTGGGCACTGCTCCTGCGCCCTGGAAAACTTACGCACTAAATTCTGCATCCAGTTGCGGCTAACTTGACATACATACAACTGAGTTGACATACAGTCACATTGTTTTGCAGAAAGGGGATAAGAACAGAGTCTTCACAATGTTTATCAGAACCCAACATGGCAAGTCCTATAGGCTCAGCTCTCACACACCACATCAATAGCTTACTCTTGCATACAACTTGTACATTTCGCTGACTGCACCTCTGTCACACTCCTCCTCATACATAACACACATAGCTCTGGGAATCAGATCCCAGCATCAGAGGTTTAATTAAAGTGTCTGAGGTTGTATGCGGCTCCTTCTTATTTTTTCTTATTTGGAAAAGTATAAAAGCGAAAATATTTTTGGAGGATTACACTGCCCCAAAAACAGCACACATGAAAGAGGTCACACATATGAGCCTCAGTCTCTGAAGTACTTTGAATTGAGGCCATCTGGAAGGGTTGGAGCAAGCAAATTAATCCTGGTTTCTCAGCTGGAAGAACGCCTTTGAAATCTATAAACAATGGGAGGTCCAATGTCTATAATAATTAATGGCTTATCTGTTTCCGTACAGTGAACTCAAGTTTGGTTCTCAACCAAGTAAGTTTTTTCTTCTGAGAGATTCAAATGCTAAAACCCTTCTCTTAATAAGCATCTTTCTAGATATAGATGTAGGAAAACAGAGTTTGTTCAGGAGCAGCAGAGCTGAGATTTTCAGCTAGCATAGTGTATGGTATTGTTGTGGGTTTGGGGCAAGGATTCCTGGGAAGGCGGGAACAAGGGTAGGTGGGATGACCCTTAATCACATGCAGCATGCAGCCTATTACCAGCCAGTCACCCCTGTGATGTCACAGCCCAATTTAATCGGCAGCCATAATGAGGCCAGTCACTTCAGCCTTTCACTGCAGAGAGATAGATAGGGACAGACAGCGCTATGTGTTGCACGTAAAAGCTCTTTTGCAGCAGCGATTTACCTCCTAGTCAAGTCAGCGTTCTGTTGCACAGAGTGAGGGACAGAGAGCAGTGTGTTGCACAGTGTGTTTCACAGAACAGCAGTGATTCAGATCAAGCACAAATTCTGCCTAGAAGCACTGATAGGGAAGGGAGTGAGATTGAGAGAGAAAGTGCAATTTTGGGTGTAGTACACAGAGACTGTGTGCTGCAGCACTGGTGTTGTGCACAAATACTTTTTTAAGCGTGCTTCAACACATTTTCTCCCCTCATAAGTGCAAACCACATACGTACATCTCAGTGGTGTACTATTTTGTTCCTGTTAAAGTCTCAAGGGCCTAGATCATTGTTTGCCAACTAGGATGCCTCCAGATGTTGCAAAACTACAACTCCCAGCCTTTGGCTGTCCAGGCATTCTGGGAGTTGTTGTTTTGCAACACCTGGAGACACCCTGGTTGGGAAACACTGGCCTAGATACTGTGAAAGGCCAGGCAAAAGTACACACCTGCTGCTATTGTACACAAATACTTTTTTTAAGCGTACTGTAGCACATTTTTTCTCCCCTCATAAGTGCATACCACATATTACATCTAAGTGGTGTACTATAGATAGACATGCTGTATCAATTGGCCTGCATGGCAACCAGTTGACACCTTGTGATTACATCAGATCACTAGACACCAGGAATATGTGACAAAAGCAGTTTGAATGCTACAATGGCTGTTGATCATGGCATTTAAATAATCAATATCAGAGTGATCTTCAATCCCAGTTATTACTGGCAGGTGTCAGCTGCAGATAGCAGCTTGCACCTGCTGTGTATGGTGAAAGCTTGGCCATGAGCCCATGCCATACTCCCTTACCTGAGAAATGGGTTAAATAGCTTGGAGAATTTTAGAAAAGAGGTCTAGAAAATTCTAGATAAAGCATGGCTTTATGGAGGCTAATTGAAATAATGTGAGGTTATTGGAGATGCACATGCAGCAGTATTTCAAGACCTACTTTCCTATTTGTCATAATAAAGACAAAAGAATTCAACCATAACATCTGAAACAGAATTGTGGACCTCCATTCTAGTGCATCCTTCGGAGCAATGTCCAAATGCCTGAAGGTCCCTCGGTCATCTGTTTAAAAGAGAATATGCTAATTTATGCACCATGGAACCATGCAATCATCAGACCACTGAGGAAGGAGACACTTTCTGTCTTAGGGGTGAACATACTTTGGTGAAATAAATATATACCTAAAAACAGCAAATGGCCTTGTAAAGACAATGGAGGAAACAGTTAAAAAGTATCTATAACAACAGTGAAACATGTCCTATATCAGCATGACCTACAAGGCTGCCCAACAAGGAAGATGCCACTGCTCCAAAACCATCAATAAAAAGACAGGTTACAGTCTGCAAACTGCACATAGGGACAAAATCTACTTCTTGTCTGATGGAACAAAAATTGAACTATTTGACTATAATGACCATTGTAGTGTATAGTAGAAAAAGCCAAAGAAAACCTTCCCTACCAAATTTATGTAATCTTCTGAACCACTGGGAATGTGTTAAATGGAATACAAACTTAAAAATCATTGAATTGTAAAAACTGAGTTTTAGTGTGTGTAATATATATATATGTGTATATATATATATATATATATATATATATATATATATATATATATATATATCTACTGTAAGGTGTATAGATAGATAGATAGATACTGTAGTACTGTAGATATGAGATAGATAGATAGATAGACTGAATGGAGCTAAGATGCATTACCAGATACAACTTATGGTCAAAAGGGATGCTTTTTTAGGAGAAAGGCCATAACTGTTATTATATTTGGTTTTGTGTTATTGTGGTTTGTCAGGTTTGTGAGTTGTCTAAAGTCTACAAGTAGTCTCTTCCAAAATGTTGGGTGTTCTTTTCTCCAGATGAGGGCATGGGTTCAAACCACACCTCTAGTGGTAGTATGAGATGGAGTCTACAACTCACACAAGTGGCTCAGGTAGTACAACTCATCCAGGATGGCACATCAGTGCGAGCTGTGGCAAGAAGGTTTGCTGTATCTGTCAGCGTAGTGTCCAGAGCATGGAGGCGCTACCAGGAGACAGGCCAGTACACCAGGAGACATGGAGGAGGCCGCAGGAGGGCAACAACCCAGCAGCAGGACTCCGCCTTTGTGCAAGGAGGAGCACTGCCAGAGCCCTGCAAAATGACCTCAAGCAGGCCACAAATGTGCATGTGTCCACTCAGTCAGAAACATACTCCATGAGGGTGGTATGGGGTCCCGATGTGTACAGGTGGGGGTTGTGCTTAGAGCCCAACATCGTGCAGGACGTTTGTCATTTGCCAGAGAACACCACGATTGGCAAATTCGCCACTGGCGCCCTGTGCTTTTCACAGATGAAAGCAGGTTCACACTGAGTACATGTGACAGACATGACAGAGTCTGGAGACTCCGTGAAGAACGTTCTGCTGCCTACAACATCCTCCAGCATGACCGGTTTGGCGGTGGGTCAGTAATGGTGTGGGATGGCATTTCTTTGGAAGACCGCACAGCCCTCTGTGTGCTTGCCAGAGGTTGCCTGACTGCCATTAGGTACTGAGATTAGATCCTTGTGAGACCATATGCTGGTGCGGTTGGCCCTGGGTTCCTCCTAATGCAAGACAATTCTAGACCTCATTTGGCTGGAGTGTGTCAGCAGTTCCTGCAAGAGGAAAGCAATGATGCTATGGACTTGCCCGCCCGTTCCCCAGACCTGAATCTGATTGAGCACATCTGGGACATCATGTCTCGCTCCATCCGCCAACGCCACATTGCACCACAGACTGTCCTGGAGTTGGTGGATGCTTTAGTTCAGGTCTGGGAGGACATCTCTCAGGAGACCATCTGCCACCTCATCAGGAGCATGACCAGGCATTGTAGGGAGGTCATACGGGCACGTGGAGGCCACATTACTGAGCCTAATTTTTACTTGTTTTAAGAACATTACATCAAAATTGGATCAACCTGGTTTTCCACTTTGATTTTGAGTGTGACTCCATATCCAGACCTCCATGGGTTGATAAATTTGATTTCCATTGACAATTTTTGTGTGATTTTGTTGTCAGTACATTCAACTATGTAAAGACGGAAGTATTTCATACGATAAGTTCATTCATTCAGATCTAGGATGTCTTATCTTAGTGTTCCCTTTATTTTTTTGAGCAGTGTATAACACGGAAATCCCATCCTTTCATCTCCATAATACATCTTGATCTACGATTGTCATTACAGTCTCCAAATGGACAATCAGTTATTGTGGCTGATGTTATATTTAGGACAAACAAAATTTCATTGTAATCAATTATGTTTTTGATTAAATGGAAGATGCAAATTTAGGGATGTAATTAAGACGGTTCGCTTCTTGTGAATCAGCTTGTAAATAGATGACAAAATCTGTGGATAATTAGCTCATGGTTAAAATCTAATTAAGACGCCATTTTATTATATTCCTAGGCTCATGAAATGTGTATTCTTCTTACTGTTATTGCCACAAACAAACACAAATCTATTTATCCAGTGATTCTGGGGGCCCACCCTACAGTTACTGTATTTTCTGATCACTTTCTTTTACCACTGCTGATCATGTAAGCACAGTGGTAGTGTCCATGCAATCACCGTAGTAAGTCAGGCATTTACTTAAAGGGGTACTCCGTTTGTTCCAAACGCTGAGCAGCGGAGTAACCCTTTAAGGTTTTGATAGAGCAGGCAGCCAGTGGCTTTTCTGATTCACCACAGGAAGAGGACCCATTGCTCAATGTGAGAGGGGAGAAAGAGAATTAAATTTTTTTTTTTTGTAAACACAAATGAGGGATTGTCGATAGGAGAAGGGGATGGGGGCAACATTACTCTATTGGGACACAAGTGGGGCCATGGAACAGTATTTGACCACACATTTAAGGGGTTATGCAACATAAGACAGACAAAGAAATTATGCAACACAAGAAAGACATAGAAATGTAATACCAGCCAATGTGATGTATTTTACTATCTAGACTAAGGGCAGAGGAGTGTACATGGGTGGCAGAGGAGTGTACATGGGTGACAGAGGGGTGTAGAGGAGTGTACATGGGTGGCAGAGGGGTGTAGAGGAGTGTACATGGGTGGCAGAGGGGTGTACATAGGTGGCGGAGGGGTGTAGAGGGGTGGCAGAGGGGTGTAGAGGGGTGTACATGGGTGGCAGAGAGGTGTAGAAGAGTACATGGGTAACAGAGGGGTGTACATGGGGGACAGAGGGGTGTCCATGGGTGACAGAGGGGCTTAGGGGGTGACAGAGTGGTGTACATGGGTGTAGAAGAGTGTACATGGGTGACAGAGGAGTGTAGAAGAGACAGGGGTGGCCAAGATGGACATGGATGACAGGGAGGATGGACATGGGAGACAGGGGGGATGGACAAGGATGACAAGGGGGTTAAAAGGGGTGACAGGGGTGAACAAGGGGTGAATATGGGTGTGGACATGTGTGACAGGGGGTAGATTGGGGGTAGACTGGGGGGGGGTGAACATGGGTGACAGGGCGTGGACATGGAAAACAGGGGGGTGGACATGGGAGACAGGGGTTCAGAGGGGTGGACAGGCGTGACAAGGGGGTAAAAGAGGGGTGGACAAGAGTGACAAAGGGACAGAGAGGTGAATAGGGGGTGGACATGGGTGAGAGAGGGGTAGACCGGGGGGATGGTCAGAGGGGTGGATGGGGGGGTGGACATGGGTGACAGGGGGGTGGACAAGGATGACAAGGGGGGTAAGAGGGGTGACAAAGGGACAGAGGGGTGAATGGGGGGGTAGACATGAGTGACAGGGGGTAGACTGGGGGGGGTGGACTGGGGGTGAACATGGGTGACAGGGGGGGTAGACAAGGGAGATAGGGGTCGTGAACAGGGGTAACAGGGGGTCAGAGGGGTGAACAGGGGGTGGACATGTTGACAGAGGGTAGACTGGGGGGGTGGTCAGAGGGTTGCCCGGGGGGGGGGGGACGTGGGTGACAGGGGTGGCCAAGGTGGACATGGATGACCGGGGGGTGGACATGGGAGACAGGGGGAAAGGACAAGGATGACAAGGTGGTTAAAAGGGGTGACAGGGGTGAACAAGGGGTGAATAGGGGTGTGGACATGGGTGACAGGGGGTAGATTGAGGGTATACTGGGGGGTGAACATGGGTGACACGGGGGTGGACATGGGAGTAAACATGGGAGACAGGGGGGTGAACAGGGGTGACAGGGGGTCAGAGCGGTGGACAGGCGTGACAAGGGGGTAAAAGAGGGGTGGACAGGGCTGACAAAGGGATAGAGAGGTGGATATGGGTGACAGAGGGGTAGACGGAGGGGGTCAGAGGAGTGGATGGGGGGTGAACATGGGTGACAGAGGGATGGACAGGGGAGACAGAGGGGTTGGCTAGGTGGACATGGATGACGGGGGGGTGAATAGGGGTGACAGGGGGGTGGACAAGGATGACAAGGGGATAAAGAGGGGTGACAAAGGGACAGAGGGGTGAATAGGGGGATGGACATGGGTGACAGGGTAGACTGGGGGGATAGACTAGGGGGTGGACAGGGGAGGTGAACATGGGTGACAGGGATGGACAGGGGGTGGACAAGGCGGACATGAATGACAGGAGGGTGGACATGAATGACTGGGGGGGAATGGGTGATGGGGGTGGACATGGGTGACGGGGTGGGGGAGTAACAGAGGGGTGGAAAGGGTACAGTACCTTAAGCAAGCCAGCACGGGGCGCAGCTTGCAGTTCCACGGCATCTTCCCCTCTTCGATGTAGCAGGGCACAATTTTCGGCTTAGAGCGCCGCAGGGGGGAGGGGACGGAGGGGGGCGGTGGGGGACGTTGTGTGCGCAGTACGCACGCTTCCCTTCCCCCCTGCGGCGCCGTTAGTCACAGGCGCGCAGGCTGGGGCGGGAAATTAAAAAAACATAATAATAATCATTAAAAATCCACAGCAAAATCCCGCGGCACCCCGGGCAGTGCCAAACAGTGGTAGTAGTTTAGTTGTATGAAGTACGCTTACAAGCTGAATGCTCTTCATTTACTGCTAATGCCGCACATCAGTGATTGTGTCCCTTCCCTAATAAAAGTGTAAGCAAAAATAAACATAGGAAAAAAATACCTAAGTCCAGAATTGCTGATTTCTGGCCATTTTATATACCAGAAACATTTTTTTTTTTCATTTAAAGCGATCAAAAAGTACTATCAAAACAAAAATGATACCAATAAAAACTACAGACCACAGAGCAAAAAATAAAAGTCCCATAAGTAAAAGTCTAATACAAGAGTACAATTTTAAGCATTAAAACCAGTATACAAGGAGGAATAAAATCACCATACATATTACCACCATGCCATTACTGACCAAATCCTGAATACTGAGACCAATATTAACAATAATATCAGTATACATGGAACAAATTATACCGGCACAAAAAGACTGGATAATACCGCCATACTAAGTACAAACCACTATAAACAGACTAGCAATACCAATAATACCAGAATATAAACAATACAGGACCAAATAATACTGCGTCATCAGGAACACACATTACATCACACAGTGACTGACTAATGCATCATACTGTTACTGAATAAAACCACTGTATACAGACCTGCATCTCCCTGTACAGTGACTATAAAGAAGTAGATACCAGCTGTACACAGAATCTGTATTCACTCCGATTCACTCAGAATCACTCCCCCTGTATGAAGTGTTGGATGTGTTACCACATATTTAGGCAAACTTTGCTGTTCCGAAGTCTAGGAAAGCTGGGTGTAAAATATATGGCTGCAATTATATTTCTCACAGGAATCATCACTCAGCTTTCCTAGTAGGAAAGCTGAATGAGGATTTCTGTGAGAAATAACAAGAATCATCATTCAGCTTTCCTACTTGGAAAGCCGAGTGATGATTCCAGTGAGAAATATAATTACAGCCATATTCTTTTCACCCAGCTTTCCTAGACTTCAAAACAGCAAAGTTTGCCTAAATATGTGGAAACACATATAATATAATTGCAGAAATATGATTGCAGCCATATTTTTTTCACCCAGCTTTCCTAGACTTCCGATGAGCAAAGTTTGCCTAAATATGTGGTCAAACATATTTAGGCAAACTTTGCTGTTCCGAAGTCTACGAAAGCTGGGTGAAAAAAATATGGCTGCAATTATATTTCTCAAAGGAATCATCAAAAGCTGAATGATGATTCATGTGAGAAATAACAGGAATCATCATTCAGCTCTCCTACTAGGAAAGTGGGAGTAGACACAGTGGGAGCAGACACAGTGGGAACAGACACAGCGGGAGCAGACACAGGGCGTACCTGTACGCCTTGCATCCTTAGGGTCCGTTCACACGTACAGGATCTGCTGCATATTTTTGCTGTATATTTTGTGCAGCTGACTTGCTAACCATTAAAGCTAATGAGTTGGAAAATCAGCTGTACAAAATATGCAGCAAAAATATGCAGATCCTGTACATGTGAATGTACCCTTTAACCCCTTAAGGACCAGGCCCATTTTGGCCTTAAGGACCAGACCAATTTTATTTTTGCATTTTCATTTTTTTTCCTCCTCGCCTTCTAAAAATCATAATTCTCTTATATTTCCATCCACAGACCCATATGAGGGCTTGTTTTTTCCGTCACCAATTGTACTTTGTAATTACATCACTTATTTTACCATAAAATGTATGGCGCAACCAAACAAATATTATTTATGTGGGAAAATTGAAAAGAAATCCGCAATTTAGCAAATTTTGGAAGGTTTTGTTTTCACGCTGTACACTTTCCGGTAAAAATGACATGTTTTCTTTATTCTGTGGGTCAATCCAATTAAAATGATACCATGATTATATGCTTTTCTTTAATTGTACCTCTTAAAAAAATCTCAATCCATTTTAACAAAATTAGTATGTTTGAAATTGCCCTATTTTGACCACCTATAACTTTCTCATTTTTCTGTATATGGGGCGATCTTAGGGCAAATTTTTTGCGCCATGATATGTAGTTTTTATTAGTACCACTTTTTAGGTTTTACTTTTTATAAATTTTTTATTAATTTTTTTTGGAATAAAATGTGACAAAAAAGCAGCAATTTTGGACTTTTTTTAAATTTTTTTTCGTTTACGCCGTTCACCGTATGGGATGATTAACAATATATTTTAATAGTTCAGACTTTTACGCACGCAGTGATACCAAATACGTGTATTAATTATTATTTTTTTATGCTTTTTGGGGGTAAAATGGGAAAAACGGACATTTTACTTTTTTATTGGGGGAGGGGATTTTTCACATTTTTTAAACTTTTTTATTTTACATTTTTTTACTGTAAGCCAGGTGAAGGGGACCTCCGGCTGCCATGCTGGATGATCGGATCCCCGCGGCAGTGCTGCGAGCGATCCGATCATCCATTGAAAGTACCACACTGCCGCAGATGCTGTGATCTGCATTGATCACGGCATCTGAGGGGTTAATGGCGGACATCTGCGCGAGCGCGGATGTCCGCCATTGCGGGCGGGTCCCTGGCTGCTGATAGCATTAGGGGTTTAAGGCAGTGTTTCCCAACGAGGGTGCCTCAAGCTGTTGCAAAACTACAACTCCCAGCATAAAGGCTGTCTGGACATGCTGGAAGTTGTAGTTTTGCAACAGCTGGAGGCACCCTGGTTGGGAAACACTGCCTTAAGGGGTTAATGATAAATAAACAAGCAGTGTGTCCACATGTTGTGGGCTCAGTGGGGTCACTTTCCTCCATCCAGTGTCCAAAGGTCACATTACCAGAACCATTTTTAAAAAAATCGAGGCAAAAATGGCGCGGATTTACCGCAATTTTAAAAAATTGTGGTAAAACCGCGCCATTTTTTCTGCAATCTTTCCCAAAAATTGTTCTTGTAATGCGACCTGTTGGCAACCTGTGGACACTGGAGGAGGGAAAGTGACCCAACTTAACACCCCCCAGCCACCGGTTATACTGCTATTCATGGGGGAGAGAGGCAGCACACAGGGGCATCACTCTGCTGCCCGTCTCCGCTAATGATACAAGAGCAGGAGTAGCGCAGGGATATTTACATAGAGAAATACATCAGGGAAAGTAACGCTTGTCTGACTGGGGATCCGGGGCAAGTGTCCTGGATCCTCAGCAGCTGCAATGGGCCCTTTACCAGGTCGGTCAGTCCACCCCTGATTTCTTCTATACCTTTACAGTCCTCACTGCTCTTAATGAAAGTTGTGGCAGTGGCGGCCTGCAGCTCTCTAATTACACAATTTAGACGGTTGCAGGGCCCCTTTTAGCGTGAGGCCTTAGGCAGCTTCCTAGATCGCCTAATTAGAGAGCCGCCTCTGCTCACAGCTGACAATGTATATCAGAGCAAAAAACAAGCCATGAGGAGAAAATAGCTGCAAGTAGAGCTCAGAGATAGGCTTAGCAGTTGTAATACATCATGACAACGCTTGACTTTGCATCGATGAAAGGAGGGGGGGGGAGAAAGAGGAGGGTAAGCTACCCTCTTTCCTGCTTCCCTGTGGGGTGATGCAAGATGTCCAGGGAGGAGGACCTGGATTAGGAGGAGGAGGATAGCCGCAGGCATAAAAAATGAAAGGAAAGCGGTCACCTGTTCACCCGCACTATAACCTGATACACCAGGTTATAGTGCTGGTGCACAGGGGACCGATGCGGGGTCTCAGACTGCTATACCTACCTGCAGTCCGGAACCCTGATCCTCTAAAGGTCCTCTTCTTCCTGCGCTCACTTGTGCTCAGAGGCGGTCCTGCCAGCTAGATTTAAATATTCATAAGAGCTGGTGCATCAGCGGTCACGTGCCTACTGAGCGCTCATGTGACTGGTGATGCGCCAGCGCTTATGAATATTTAAATCTAGTTGGCAGGACCGCCTCTGAGCACAAGTGAGCGCAGGAAGAAGGGGGACCTTTAGAGGATCAGGGTTCCGGACTGCAGGTAGGTATAGCAGTCCGAGACCCCTCATCGGTCTCCTGTTCACCCGCACTATAACCCAGTGTATCGAGTTACAATGCGGGTGAACAGGTGACCATTTTCCTTTACACTGAATAAACCGTGGAGGTGTCACTACTAGCCTTGTTGCGGTGGAGCCTCATTCTGCAAGATGTTGACCTTAGCATGCGTTATGCTGCATTGTTGCACACCAACAACTGCATGGAGACCTGCGGCTCAGTCCAGGGCTGTGAGTCCCTTGACTACATCTCAGAACATATTCTGAACTACATGCTGAATTGCTTCCTACATTCTGAACTAACTTAAATTTGTCTGTCTCCTTGGAGATTTGAACAGTTTTAGTGAATGGAAAACCTCTCTCCAAAAAATAGAGGCCAATTACGATAGTAGAATAAACAAACAATCTCTTTTTTTGGAAAACAAACATACATATCATTAAAATCAGACATAGAAGGTAAGGCACCAAGGTACACATAGAGAAAATGGGGGTGAGGATGGTATCTGGAATATCATGGGGTACAGGATAATAATATCAATACAATGGCTATACATTGTGAATAGATGCTGATTGAATTGGCCTCTATTTTTTGAGAGAGTAGTTTATGTGGCCTATTGCAGTGTTTATGCAAAACATTTCACAATAGAAAACTTTACAAAATGTATTTTAGCACATGGAATCCTAAACATTCCTACTAGTAGTGCCTAGTGCAAGACTACAAGAAGTCTGCCAAGAAGTGGCATAAGGAAGAGAAGAGTGTCTCACAAATCTTTAAAAAATGCATAAAATCTATCACACAGTGTGCACCACTATATAAAAGTTGGCACATCTTCTGGCTGCCTCGTCTAGATGTATGCTGTCTAAAAGTAAGACAGTATTAATAATTCTCCCCAGTGTTCTGTTTTCCTTTATTAGATTTATTAGGAAATTGATGAATCTAATAATCAGGTGGAACAGCTGCTGTGACAAGATTTAAAAAAAAAAAAAAAGCTGTAAAAAACGTAATGTTACTGTAGTGAACCAGCAAATACATGGTTGCGAGCAGGGGTCAAGTCCTGGGAAAAAAAGAGTTGGAATTCCACTCAAAAGCTGGCAGGACTCCTGCTAATGGGAACAGTGGAAAAATTTCAGGAACTCCACTCCCATGCGTTCCTGCAGGACTTGAGCCCTTGTTGCAGGACAGGATCACCGTGAAGGTTAAAGATGTCATAAGTGACTAGAGTGGTGTTGAACCCCAGTGTCCGCTAAAGTTGCTACACAATTGTCAAAGATGAGTGGTTTCCCTGGTGATGATGTCCCAGTTGGTGGTGTATGAAAGGCCTTGGATGGTAAGTACAGTGCAAACCAAGACACTGGGATTTAAAGGGTGTTGTAGCATAATGGATAACATAGTTGAGGAACAGATCTTGAACAGTTCAACAGAACCTGAGGTAGATAATGGCAGAAAATACTGAAAAAGTTCACCCATATTGAGCTTACATCTTGACTTGAGCAGTTCCTGAGATATTAAGGGGTACTCCCATGGAAAACTTTTTTTTAAAATCAACTGGTGCTAGAAAGTTAAACAGATTTCTAAATTATGTCTATTAAAAAATCTTAATCCTTCCAGTACTTTTTAGGGGCTATATACTACAGAGGAAATGCTTTACTTTTTTGATTTTTCTGATGTCATAACCACAGCGCTCTCTGCTGACCTCTGCTGTCCATTTGAGGAACTGTCCAGAGTAGGAGAAAATTCCTATAGAAAACATATGCTGCTCTGGACAGTTCCTAAAATGGACAGCAGAGGTCAGCAGAGAGGACTGTGGTTGTGACATCAGAGAAATCTAAAAAGTAAAGCATTTCCTCTGTAGTATATAGCCCCTAAAAAGTACTGGAAGGATTAAGATTTTTTAATAGAAGTAATTTACAAATCTGTTTAACTTTCTGGCACCAGTTGATTTAAAAGAAAAAAGTTTTCCACGGGAGTACCCCTTTAAATTTCTTTTGAAAAACTCTGGAATTTGGTTCTCATCAGTAAAAGGTCATCTGACCCGACCAGAGGCCCACAAAGGCACAGATTTGCAAAGGGACACTTGCTCAGTTATTCCCACCTCAGCCAAGTAGACACAGGATATTGTAGTCATCTGCGTAGTAGCCTGTAGTAGTACACATGATCCTGGTAAGCTTTAGCAACTTTGTTATAACTCCGGTCAGTAAAAAACCGCAGCAACTCTCCTTTACGGACCATGTGGAGAATAACAGAGAATACTATAAAGCAATGTTTCCCAACCAGGGTGACTCCAGCTGATACAAAACTCAACTCCTACCAATCCCGGACATCCTTTGGCTGTCCGGGCATGCTGGAGGTTGTAGTTTTGCCACAGCCAGAGGCACCCTGGCCACACGAAAATACTTGTACTGGGAGTGATTGAGAATTATAGGCCGATAATTTTCTCCTCCCATAAGATTACCTTCCCCATCTCTTTGGCAATCTCTAGACCCCATTTCATGGTTAAGTACTTTTTGGACTTTGTTGCTGCTACCAACTTTTTTCTACGTTCATTAGTATTCCAGTACCAGGTTAAAGGGGTTTTCCAGGCTTTTATGTCCATCATTTAGGGATTTCCAACACTCTGCACCCCTCCCGATCATCTATTTGGCATCCACGCTTCACAGTGAATGGGGCCAGAAGTCATTGAACCGGACATGAACTGCTACCACTATACAGTAAACAGGAGCGGAAGAGAAAGTAAAGAATCGGTGATAACCGGGCAAACATCACAACAGCAGTGTCAGATGACCAGTAAAATGACTATGGGGGAGAATTATTAAAACCTATGTAGAGGAAAAGTTGACTAGTTGCCCATAGCAACCAATCAGATTGCTTTTTTTTTTCATTTTTGAAAAGGACCCTTAAAAATGAAAGAAGCAATCTGATTGGTTGCTATGGGTAACTGGTTAACTTTACCTCTAAATTTGTATTGATAAATCTTCCCCTAGAACTTTTGTTTGTGGATGTTTGAAAATGTTTGAAAATGAAAGAAGCAATCTGATTGGTTGCTATGGGCAACTGCACCACTCTTCCTCTGCACAGGTTTTGATAAATCTCCCCCCATGTTCTCAGCCTTTTTTTATTTTTTTTAAATCAAATCAACCTTTTATGCTGTAAAAATGTTTCCTTTGAGTACATAGGAATAATTTTTACAGTATACTGTATATAATACAGTATAATGATCCCTGCCTTTTTCTGTCATCTTTTTCCATTGTTCCAGGTTTACTGTACACGACTCGGGAACTTAATCTGATCCTGATCCTTGATACAACATCAAAGAGATTCTGAACACCAAGAAAAGATGGGTTGTCAGAACCTTGAGAAAAAAAAATCCACACATCCTCCTTTATCCATAAATTCCACCAACAGCTTCCTCACAAGCCTTAGGAAAGTGGTCATTTAGGGGTATAATAATGATTTGCCGACCTGTCCTGGCTGGTGTCTTCTCTTGATCTTACTGTTACTGATCTTACTTAGAGGGAAGAACAGCAGCCGCTACTGGCAACACAGGTGAAGCACTCAGACGGATCCCTCCAAGGAACAGCCCAGGATAAAAGCAGCGCACAAGACTTCAAAGGTAAAATGGTTTATTTACCCGGCATGCAACGCATGATGAAGCTGGTTGTCCAGCGAAACGTGTTGCATTCCGGGTAAATAAACCATTTTACCTTTGAAGTCTTGTGCGCTGCTTTTATCCTGGGCTGTTCCTTGGAGGGATCCGTCTGAGTGCTTCACCTGTGTTGCCAGGAGCGGCTGCCGTTCTTCGCCCGTTGAAGGGTTTTCCCACGCTTTCACCATAGTTGTACTTGGTCGCAGTACAACTATACTCGGTGAGCATTTTTGCTTGTTTTCCATCTCCTCTTTACAATACGTTATCACACTAGGAGCGCTCTCCTTGTCTGTATTTACTGATCTTACTTGACACTTTGATTCCTAAAAGACCAGCATGCGCCTTGTGATTTTAGCCAATGGCATGCCCCTTATAGACCCTTCCCCCATCACTCTGTGCCAGAACAATAAGTCAGTTTGGCTTCCAAAATCTGCAAAAGTGTCTTATTACTGCATATTTTATGTTCTTGTTGTATGCTGGCTGTACTGGATCAAAAAGGGTTTGGTAAAAAAAAAAAAAAATGCAATTTTGCAAATGCAAATGAAGGACATTAAAGGCTCCGTTTCCCATAGACTGTTAAATTTATTCAATCCGTTTCTCTTCCATTTTATTTAATTTTTTGGACGGAAAAAAAATATTGCACGCACTGTTTTTTTTTTCTGTCTGTGTGTGCAAAGGGGTTGAATATTATTTTATTAGCTGCTTTTTTTAAAGATGGAATGGAAATCAGCAACTGATATAATGTGTGGAATAGATAGATGATAGATAAATATAAAGATATGTAGAAAAGCAGCAGCATTCAAGGAATTCGTGAATAACGTGTGGCTTTTATTCAGCGGAACATCAAGGTGGGGACCGTGTTGTTAAAAAGAAGGGAACTTAGTTGGATTTACACTCTAATTTGGATTTACACACTGAATATAATCAGTCATGAATCTGTAACCCTGATATGTTCATTTATCCCCTAATGTAGAAAAGGTGCACTATGATGCCTCTGTAAACCCTTATGTATGATTTGGTACTTTTATTCAAGTGTGTAATCACTTCTTTATTTTTTTTACTTTCCATAGATGGGAGCGGAGAACGGCACATGAAGGACCATACTGGACACCGGAGACGCTTTTTTGTAACAACTTTTATTTTTTATGTTTTCACATTGGCATGAAATCAAGTTTTACCTGAACATCTGGAGTTCCCGAACATTCCCTGATCCTGAGATACAATATGTACAGCTACAAGCAAGGATGGGAAAGTGGATACAAGGATGACCCTATCCAGTGTGAGCGAACCGGAGTACCGTCACCTGATTGGGTAACCACTCGGATTGGCATAAGTCCGGCAGGTCTGACAGAACGGGTTCTCGCTCTGCGACAAGTGCTCCTGACCATGGGTGCATCCCCACGATGCACTCGTATTACCAGTCAATGGCTGAACGGATATGAGTAGCGTCACTTGACAGAAGGGTATTGCCAGGTTCCAAGATGGCGCACGTCCCAGTAGAGCACAGAGGATGCATGCACAAGGTTTCTACATGTGTTTATTGTTTACATGATGTCATTTCCGGCCTTGACCGGAAATGGTGCAAGTATGGCCCCCATTGCATATCGTACAGTGTTCCCGTATGTTCCGGTGGGCGATACATGTGCTGAAGCTCCTCCTCCTAGGAAGGTACACTAATTATGACAATCACCTGCACTTTTATGATTAACCGCATGTATATGGACTTTTGTTGAGTTTGATTCCACACTGGTGTGTTAATTTTATACGCAACAGTCATCTTATGTATATGCCATGAATGTTATATGCCTTGCGACATATGATCATACTGTCACTGTGCCGTTTTTCTTTAATTGTAAACAATCTACGTCACTAATTGTTTCACACCTGTATGCTATATATACGCTGCATTATGTACTAGTCACTGCTTGACAAAGGCCGTGTGAGACGACGGAAACGGTGCTACTTTTGATGTTCTGGTGAATAAAAGCCACACGTTATTCGCAAATTCCTTGAGTGCTACTGCATTTTCTACATGGATTTACTGGACTTGTGACCGAGTCATCCAGCTTGCACTACTTTCACCTTCTGTTTGTGCTGCCCACTTCTGATAACTAAATATAAAGATAGATAAATACACACATAGATTTAACTTGAACTTGGCTGACTACTGCTACCTGACGCTCAGCTTGTCTGGCTATGCTCCCAGCTATTCCACATTACCATATTCCTGATTTATTACTGATCAGCAGCCTGTTTGCTGTTGATAGACGTGCTCACTAGACGTGCTAAAGGCTAGTGATGAGCGGCATAGGCCATATTCGAATTCGCGATATTTCGCGAATATATGGACGAATATTCGTCATATATTTGCGAAATTCGCATATTCGTTATATTCGTTCTTTTGCACATATGTGAAAATGTATGCGCATATTTATGATTATTGAGCCCTCCCTTCTTTAATGGTATAGTGACCTATGACTAGTGCATTAACTCTGTGATTTTTTGCCCATTTTAACCAATAGGCCCATTGTGGTCTATGGGGATCTCACGGCATGTAAAACAGTAAGATAAGCAGGACCATCTTGGCAGCACAGTGGAATGGGAGACCACCACTGATTCAAGTCCTGGGGTGGCATGCAGTGTTGTGGTTAAACTTTACTTTCCTGGAAAAGCTGCTGAGTTGTCCATAGCAACCAATCAGATTGCTTCTTTCATTTTTGAAAAAGCCTCTGAAAAATGAAAGAAGCGATCTGATTGGTTGCTATGGGCAACTCAGAAACTTTTCCTCTGGACAGGTTTTGATAGATCATCAAAACCAGTGTAGAGGAAGAGTTGTGCAGTTGCCCATAGCAACCAATCTGATTGCTTCTTTTATTTTTGAAAAGGCCTCTGAAAAAAGCAATCTGATTAGTTGCTATGGGCAACTCTGCAGCTTTTCCAAGAAAGGGAAGTTTAATCACATCACTGTAACACTCTGGCCCACCCCATGACTCAAACCAGTGGTGGTCTCCCATTCCACTGTGCTGCCAAGGCAGTCTTGCTTATCTTACTGTTTTATATGCCATAAGATCCCCTTAGACCACTATAGGCCTATTGGTTTCAATGGGCAAAAAATCACAGAGTTAATGCACTAGTCATTGTTCCCCATACCATTAAAGAAGGGAGGGCTCAATATTCACGAATATGCGCATATATTTTTGTATATGCGGAAAAAAAGCGAATATTCGTAATTATGAATATATAGTGCCATATTCGTAATATTCGTGAATATGCGATATTCGAATTGTGAATATTCACGAGCAACACTACTAAAGGCACTGACTGAGTCCTGGGGCAACTAAGGACTAAGTATGTCTATGCGATGGACACCATAGATCACACTGTGAAATGTCTGTGTGGAGTTTTTGTGTTTGCTGGATGAGAATGTTTAGTTTTGTTGCTATTTGATGGAGTACGATACATGTAGTAGAGCAGTGTGACATATAACAGTCACAATTGGCAACCCTTGTCTGTTAGGCACTGTGTCAGAATATATAATTAAAAGTATCCTACTTTAGATTTAAAGTCCCAGGATGTCTAGAGATTGGGTCATGATAACCTCACCAAGCAGGAAAATAGAGGTAACGGAGACGAACAATGGAATCTTCAAGATATATTACTCTTAATAAAGTAAACACAGTAGAATACTATAAAGTGTGAACATCACAAACATCAAATGTGGCTGGGTTGCACCTTCACTTTTGTATGGGTCTACAGTATGAAGGTGTTGTGGCTGGGAAGTTTTCTTACTTCAGTGATATAGTTTAGATTCAATCATTTTAAAATATCTTATTCGGTTGTTTAAAATTCATTTAAGGGAATCTTAATCTTGGCATCTACAACTATTAATTAGATGGAAGTGCAAGTACAAAGGGCATCAAATTTTTGGGAAATTCAGCACATTCATATTTCACACATAGATAGATAGATAGACAGATAGAGCAAGCAATGGCTATCTATCTATCTATCTAAACAAACAAGAGAATTACAGCAGCACACTGCTAGCACAATGAATTACATGAAATATGATATGCTATACTGCTATAGTGAAAAATAGAGGTATTTAGCTTACCATTTGTCCAAATAGTGTGGACCATTCCAACACAATAAGGTGACCTCATTGGGACGGACCTTAGACCCTGACTATGCCTCTGAGCATTCAGTTATCAGACCTGCAAGGTCTGAAAAATCCAGCACCTTATAAAATAGGTGAGGTGCACGAACCAACATGGAGGTAGCCACTCCCCCCATATGTGCAATACAAAAAAAGGTAGAAGTTGGCCAGAAGTTGTGTTTGTAGTTTAGCCGCAGCAGTGTGCACCTGTATGCTGGGGCCATGCAATAGTTATGAATCAGTATGTGGTGGCCAACTTCTACCTTTTTTTCTATCTATCTGTCTATCCATCTATCTATCTATCTATCTATCCGTTTGATAGATAAATAAAAGAAAGATATCAGAACTATCCAACTACTATCCATTTGATCTATCTATCTATCTAATCTTTCAATTTCCTGTTGATTATACAACATCAGCATATCCACAGCGTGACAGAACAAATGTCCTTTTTCACATCATCTCTATCACCGGTGGGGCTCACACTCTACTTCTCTATCTCAGACCAATTTACTTATCAGAATATCCACCAAAAATGTATTTTGATTGGTACCCCTATATATGTATGCTTTGGTCACAAGTGTGCACTGCTTGATAATGGCCAGGATAGCTGGCTGAAACATCACTGCTTTTTCAAACACTTGTTTACTATGGAATAAACACACCTTTTTTTGCACCTTAACTATGGACTGTGTGTTTTTATCTGGGTGCTGCAACTGCCTTTGTTCTTAGATCTGTATTTGGGCCTCTGACCAGGGCCATCTGGACTGCATGTATCACCTTACCTTTGAGACTTGCTGTGCTGCTCAAATAACTACCCTGTTACCCCGAAAATAAGCCCTAGCTGGATTATCGGGGTGGGCTGCAATATAAGCCCTACCCCGAAAATAAGACCTAGGGCCAGGGGTACTCAACTGGCGGACCGCGGACGCCAGTAATGTGATGCGGACCCCCTGCCCCCCCCCCCCCTTTGGCTGGTCCCTTGGCAAGTTAAATGAGCCGGGGCAGGGACGCTGTCACTTTAAAATGTCTGCGCGTATGCACGCCCGACGTCACGGACGTGTCCCTGCCCCGGCTGCTATCGGTAAGCAGTAGAAGGAGATCCCGCCGCCGAGAGCTGCAGCTTCAGTTGCGGACGCTGTGAAGGTGGGGAAGTGCTGGTTTACTATGGCAGAGGGGTGGGGTGCACTGTAGGAGTGTGGAGGATGACGGGAGAAGAGGGGGCTGTAGCAGTGTGGAGGATGGGGGGCTGCAGGAGTGTGGAGGATGGGGGGCTGCAGGAGTGTGGAGGATAGGGGGCTGTGGGAGTGTAGAGGATGGGGGCCTGTGGGAGGATGGAGGGCTGTATAGCAGTGTGGAGGATGGGGGCTGTGGGAGGATGGGGGGCTGTGGCAGTGTGGAAGATGGGGGGGTTTGGCATCCTCCACACTACTACATCCTCTACACTGCTACAGCCCCCCATCCCCCCCACAGCCCCCCATCCTCCACACTCCTGCAGCCCCCCATAAATAAATAAGCCCAACCCTGAAAATAAGCCCTAGTGTGTTTTTTTGAGACTAAAATTAATATGAGACCCAGTCTTATTTTCGGAGAAACACGTTAGGACCCAAAGAGGGTCAAGGATCCTTCAGCAGCATATACTACTAAATATTAAAGCCATAACTTTATTAATGTTGATACAGGGGAGTATCAAATAAAGGGAGGGGAGCTAAAAAACACAGTGGCCCTCATTTACTAAGCTTACCCTGACCAGTTTTTGTCGGGTTATTTTGGTGCAGAGTGTCTGCGACAAGTGTGAGCCAGAAAAGATTTGCCTTTGTCCAGAGTGCACAACATTATCAAGAAGTTTGCATCCCATGGCACTGTAGCTAATCTCCTTAGGCATGGATGGAAGAGAAAAATCGATGAAAGGTGTCAACGCAGGATAGTCCAGATGGTGGATAAGCAGCCCCAAACAAATTCCAAAGATATTCAAGCTGTCCTGCAGGCTCAGGGAGCATCAGTGTCAGAGCGAACTATCCATCCACATTTAAATGAAATTAAATGCTATGGCAGGAGACCCAGGGGGACCCCACTGCTGACACAGAGACATAAAAAGCAAGACTACATTTTGCCAAAATGCAATGAATAAGCCAAAATCCTTTTGGGAAAACGTATTGTGGACAGATGAGACCAAGATCGAGTTTTTGGTAAAGCACATCATTCTACTGTTTACCAAAAATGGAATGAGGCCTACAAAGAAAATAACACAGTACCTACAAATTCAATGATGTTTTGGGGTTGATTTGCTGCCTCTGGCACTGGGTGGCTCAAATGTGTGTGAGGCATCATGAAATCTGAGGATTACCAACAGATTTTGGGTCACACTGTGCAGCCCAGTTTCAGAAAGCTGGGTTTGACAAGGACAATGATCCCAAACAAATGTCAAAAAGCACCCAGAAATGGATGGCAACAAAGCGCTGGAGAGTTCTGAAGTGGCCAGCAATGAGTCCAGATCTAAATCCCATTGAACACCTGTAGAGAGATCTTAAAATTGCTGTTGGGAAAAGGCGCCCTTCCAATAAGAGAGACCTGGAGCAGTTTGCAAAGGAAGAATGGTCCAACATTCCGGCTGAGAGGTATAAGAAGCTTATTGATGGTTATAGGAAGCAACTGATTTCAGTTATTTTTTCCAAAGGGTGTGCAACCAAATATTAAGTTAAGGGTGCCAATAATTATGTCCAGCCTATTTTTGGAGTTTGGTGGGACATTATGTCCTATTTTATTTTTTTCCTCCCTTTTTTGGTTTAGTTCCAATACACACAAAGGGAATAAACATGTGTATAGCAAAACATGTGTTGCTGCATATCTTTTCTGTGAGAAAAACGTAATTTTCTTGAAAAATTTTAGGGATGCCAACATTTACGGCCATGACTGTATCTCATATCCTTCTCTCCCTCTCTCTCTCTCTCTCTCTCTCTCTCTCTCTCTCTCTCTCTCTCTCTCTCTCTCTCTCTCTCTCTCTCTCTCTCTCTCTCCCTCTCTCTATCTATTTATATATCTCTCTATCTATCTGTCTGTCTGTCTGTCTGTCTATCTGTTTGGCTGTCTATCTATCTATCTTATTCCAGCTATTCAATCCAGAGATATTTTACACATTTGTATCTTCTGAGTCTTAGCATTCTAAGTACAAAGCATTAGCAAACAGACAAATACAATTTTTGTCTGGCTGTACGCTCATCTGCCCAAGGTGGTGCATGCCCCTTTGCCCTTCAAGTGTGATAAGGCTTAATTATGATGGAAAGTTGCTGTGCTGTGTGTGTGAATCCTGTCTAACAACAGAATTACTCAGTATTAGGATCTGCCAGTGCATAGATATTTGGAAGAATTGCTCATACCTTGGAAAATGGGTACACAGCGCAATGTTATGGAAAAGGTGATTTGTGAACATAATAACATTTCTTATTTACTGATGAAGTGACTTGCAGCCTCTGGTGCGTACACACAATATGTTTAACTTGCATTGTACTGAGGCAAGCACATGATGCCCAGGAAAAGTGGGCGCGGGTATTACAATCTATTTCACACACCAGTGCCTGCAGTAATGTTTGCTGTATTTGTGTAATGTTTTATACACATTAGAATAATGTGCACTGTGCAGGCTTCTACATTCAGTTTACTCATTTGTTGCTGGCAGTAAAAGAACCAAGTTTATGTTCTGCCAGGGAGAGATGCTCTGGTTTATAACTAAACTATAATAGATGTTAGATATTATAGATCTTCTTACGCATTTTTTCAATTATAGATAGCATGTCAAGGTACTTTTAAGCTCACTATGGCCTAGTCAGGGCTGGAATATGTTAGATTGAGCCTTGTCAGCTACCATCTGTTGGCACCATCCCCATATGGTATACAGTATCCAAGTAACCATGTCATATAGTGTTTAATAATAAAAAAAAAAGTTCAAAAAGAGAGAAGCACTGGATTCCAGGATCCGTGTGGGTGCTCAGCTCCGGGATCAGACCAACTCCCAAGGTAGTACAAAAGCAAGGTAGAAGCGGCACTATGAATTGTATTGAAAAACGTGGATATTTATTCACACATCTGTACAAAGCAACATTTCGGGTCACCAATAGAGCCTTTTTCAAGCATGGCAAACAGTGCATCACAAATCACAATACATATATATATATATATATATATATATATATATATATAGGCCCCCCAAATCACACATGCAAATGAGGGAGGTGTGTCATTCACAATCACAACAATCGTGTAAGAGATACTCAGATGACCGTGATCAGTCATATAATAAAGTGAAAAAATACAATCATTACATCTTTATAATGCGATCGTGTAAAAATACTGTGTCACTCACTTAAGAAATCCCATAATTCATATCAGGTCCGATTTAAGGGGAGGCGCTCACCTGATGTCAGAAACGCTGGGGTCCAATGGCAGACGCTTGCAACTTGAGCATGGAGTGTTTGTAAACATTGCTGCTGCGCAAGTGCCGGCTCAAACCGGAAGACGTCAGTGATCATGGTTTCCTACCTCTTAACGTTTCAGCTATGACATTCCCTAACTTCCACACATGCGTGGAAGCATCTCCTGTATATGGATCACCATACCAAGTATTGGCACACTGTAGGGCAATCTCATTCTTAATACTGTGTATGTTACCAGCAAAGAGGATGACCAAACTATCCAACATGTATATAGGCAGGTATAATTGCAGTAAATAACCATATATTACTAGAATAAAATCATAATATTAAACCATATATCACATTGTATGTGGTATGTTTTTCCAGACAGGGGTATGTCTATCAGACAGAGTTCTTGCCACACTCATAAAAGTCCATATTAGTGGAGTCCACCATAAAGGGTACAATCACTCCTAGAGTCAAGTGCCTTAAGGCAGAAAGGATGTTTACCTTAGCCATCATCCCATGGTCTCTTGGGTATGAACTGGCTTCCTTGAGTGTCCGGTTACTCCCTTCAGTCATCGGCCATGACTGAAGGGAGCACGGAGATTGTTCCCACCTTTGCTGCTTGCACATTATACTGCTAACCTGATGTCCTGCGAGACAACGAAATACCTGAATACACTTGAATAAACCTGAAAGAAACTTTCTACTAAACAGTGAGTCATAACATTCATGGGTACACTCACCTAAATCTTCGTTGCCGGCGTGTCAGCTGGAGTTGCGCCCTATACATGTGTGTCTAATCATGTACCCTCCAGATATAAATTTTTTGTTCATACCCTGAAACCTCCTCTCTAAATGCTCCGGGGCATCCACTATTCTTTTTACCCTGAGGAATTGACTATAGGGTGAGGAACATACCATTCTTTTAGGGTGTAGGCTTTCATAGCGTAGAAGGCTATTTATATCAGTGTCCTTCACAAACAAATCTGTCTTAAGTTTGTGTCCAGCCACATATACCCAGGTATCCAAAAACTGTAAGCCCTCCCTTGAGTGTACCATTGTAAATTTGATATCATTATCAATGTGATTAAGATAGCCAAAAATTCAAACAGTTGTTTGTCCTCTCCACACCAAATAACGAATATGTTGTCTATATATTGCCACCACTTCAGCACTAGGCTGAAGTGGTGGGACACATAGAACGCCATTTCCTCCAGCTCGGCCATTACCATATTTGCATAGGTTGGGGCCATATTAGACCCCATGGCCGTGCCTTTCAATTGAACATAATATTGGTCATCAAACACAAAATAGTTACATGTAAGAATAATCTCGACAAGCCCCAGTAAAAATTCCTTACATCCATTGGAATATTCAGTTTCAGACAAAGCTTTAAAGACACACTCTAACCCCCTTTCATGATTGATACTGGTGTAAAGGCTCATCACATCAAAAGACACCAGTATCACATTCTCCAGTATAGTAACATCAGTAATTTTATTTCGAAAATATGCCATGTCTTGTAAATATGACCTTGCTCTGGTGGTAAATTTTCTCAGGACCTTATCCATAAAAATGGCTGAGGCGCTTAGGATCTTATGAATTTTTGGCAAGATGTATATGATGGGAGTAACAGGGTGAGTAGGTAATAAAAATGTATGTAACTCACTGTCAATCACATCAACAGCCACAGCATGGTCAACAAGTGTTTTCAACCTTTCGGCAATCATGATTTTAGGATCTGTGGCAGTACACCTATAGACAGATGTATCATTCAGCTGTCTATGAAGTCCCTCCATGTTCAAACTTTGGCCCATAATGACGATTGCTCCCCCCTTATCGGCAGGTTTGATAACCAAATTGTCATTATGGACCAAAGTGTTCAATGCCTCCATCTCTACCTTGGACATGTTGGGACAACCCCAAACTACAATCCCCTTCTGTTTATTCTTAAGACCCTCTATATCTTTGTTAACAAGATCAGAGAATGTATCAACAGCCTGAGAGGTGAGCTGGGGAGTAAAATCATTCTTGTTATACAATCCCCATTTTGCAATGATTGTTCACAATTAGATAGTGTCTGTATGGTAATAACATTAGAGGTAAACCAAACCTTCAACTTCACAACTTCACACTTCTATATAATGCAGCTAAGTTGCACCCAGTCCACTCTTGCTGTTGGGCAAAATGGTAAACATTTATTTAAAACATTCATTTCCACAGGTGAGAGATAGTAGCAGGAAATATTTACCACTAAGTCCTTGTGATTTTTACCCCATGGTTGCTCTTCGTGCCTGTTGTCTTTTTGCAGCTGTTGTCCTCGGATTCTTCTCCTCCTCCATCTGTCAGTGGAATCTGGCCCCGTCCTTAAAAAATGCTGTTGCTGTGTCTTTCCTCCTTGTTGTCTCTGCTTCTTTTTGGCCGACTGTGTGATTTTTGGTCCCCAGAAACGTTTCTCCTGCTTATCAATATATTGCCAATTGTAGATTTGTCCCGATTTATAGTCTTCCTGATCTCCATGCTACTTCTGACGCTTATTATCCTCCTGATCTTGTTTAAATTTTTCAAGTATACGTTTAGACTTTAGCATGTATGTGGTAAACTCCTCAGATTCCAATAGTCCTCTTCACTTTTCTTCACACTCAGATATGCAAATTTTGATGAAGGAAATTAATGTTTAACTACATAAGGTCCATGGCATATTTGTTAGTCAATCCCTTGAATCTGCGGCAAAATTCTGTGTTGTTAGGGAAAAGGTTAGGTCGTAAATGTGTTCGCAGACCTCTTGACCCAATTTGTTGTTGATAGTATCGTCCCAGTAGAGTTAAATGCAAGGTACAAGAAAATAATCTCCTGATTCAGCCTCATACATACGCTTGAGATCCACTTTTGATGGTATACTTTGGAACGCATCATCTCCAAGTGAATCCATATTGTAGTAACAAAGGAAAATCCAATTGCAAACAAACTCACAAGCTCACTCCTGGTCAAAAAAATTGAGAAGCACCGCGATACGGCTAAAAGCCAGGATCCAAGATCCATGTGGGTGCTCAGCTCCGGGATCAGACCAACTCCCAAGGTAGTACAAATACAAGGTAGAAGCAGCACTCCGAATTGTAGTGGAAAATGTGGATATTTATTCTCACATCTGTACAAAGCAACGTTTCGGGTCACCAATAGAGCCTTTTCAAGCATGGCAAACAGTCCACCGCAATACATATATATAGGCCCCCAAATCACACATGCAAATGAGAGATGTGTGTCATTCACAATCACCACAATCGGGTAAGACACAGATTCAAGGGATTGACTAACAAATATGCCATGGACCTTATGTAGTTAAACATTGATTTCCTTCAAAAGGAGATCAGTGTGATAAAAATTTGTATATCTGAGTGAGAAGAAAAGTGTAGAGGACTATTGGAATCTGAGAAGTTTACTGCATACATGCTAAAGTCTAAAGGTATACCTGAAAAATGTTAACAAGATCAGGAGGATAATAAACGTCAGAAGTAGCATAGAGATCAGGAAGACTATAAACAGAGACAAATCTACAATTGGCAATATATTGATAAGCAGGAGAAACGTTTCTGGGGACCCAAAATCAAGAAGCAGAGACAACAAGGAGGAAAGACACAGCAACAGTGTTTTTTAGGACTGGGCCAGATTCAACTGACAGATGGGGGAGGAGAAAAATCCAACGGGGTGGTCGTCGAGAACAGCAGCAGCAAAAAGACAACAGGCACGAGGAGCAACCGTGGGGCAAAGAACACAAGGACTTGGTAAATATTTCCTCTTACTCTCTCTCACCTGTGGAAATGGATGTTTTAAATAGGGGTTTATCATTTTTTTTTTTTAAACAATGTTTTATTAAAGCTTTCATATAAACATCAGAAAAATGTACAGACAATATAGCAAAGTCACTGAGCAGAGCAGAGCATTACAAAAGTAAAAAGTAAAAAAGTAGTCATTGGAGCACATCAGTATCTGTCACACACTACACGTAACACATATTCAGACATAGAAATGCATGCTACTATACCCTACGATGGATCTACGTATATGACTCATGGAACTAAGCGTTATTTTCCTCAAGTTATGAGAAGCCCAGCGGTATCTATTCGTGAGCACGATAGGCTGGTGTCGCCAACTAGGCAGTAGCATAACGCCCCAGTCCCATGGAACAAACTTATCCTGTACTAATACAGGAACATCGCAAATCATGTCTACACAGGATATTAGTTGAACTAACCAACCACAAGAGTCTCCCCACTCAGTCATGCCGAGATCTCCAGACCTCATGTACCATCTAGACTACAACAAACAACACTATAGACAAACACCACAGGAGAAGGTAGAAATAAGATCCCATGATGAACACAGATCAGTTACCTTGGGACAAATAGGTAGAAAAGAAGTAGTGAAGAAGAAAGTAAGGAAGCAAAGAAAAGATAGAAGAGATGAAGAAGAACCTCTCAGCACATCCGCCCTGCCCCTCCACCGACTATGTAACTTTAAGACCACCCAGCGAGCCACTGATGTTTGCTCTGCAATACCATGAGGAGTCTACAAACTCCTTCATCAGATCAGGTAGCTCACTGGGTGCGTATGCATCCTCCATGAACGATTGCCAAGTTTTGAAAAATTTGCCTGCTCTCTTTTCCGTATCCCTCAGTGTATCCAATCTATCAATAAACAGTAGGGTTTTCATAATTTCAATTACCTGCGTAAGCGTCGGAGGATCCTTCTGCAACCATTTTCTCAATAAACTTTTCACTGTGGCCAATAACATAAGATGAACCCCTCTAATTGCCATTATCGGGCCCCCGGAGGCTTCTTGAGAGGAAAGAGGCACATAATGAAATATCATAGCTAAGGGGGTAAGAGGAATATCCACATCCCAAACCCTCGCAATATAAGCCCTTATTTCTTCCCACAACGTTGTCAAGAATGAACACTCCCAAAGAGCATGCAGGAGAGAGGCCTTGGCCAGGCCACATTTGGGGCAACTTCTAAGATAATGTGCAGGGGCGTCACTATAGGAAAGGTTAAAGGCATATGTGGCCCTATGTAAAATGCGGAAATGCATCTCCCTCCAGGACTCATTTATGATAGCTTTCCTCACTTGCGTCAAGCCTGCCAATAATTTGTGTCGTGCATCAGTGATGCCGAGCTCCTCCTCCCATGCTGTGAACAAGGAATTGGCCAGAGCATGTAAGGAGGCCTGTTTGAGTGCAAGGTACAATGTTGACAGAGAAAGTCTGCCCGAATGTAAATCAAGGTACGGAAAACCGCTTCTCTGGATACATATACCTCACTCCTGGGGAGGTTGGTCACATAGGAGCGCACCTGTAAATACTGCAGGTAATGTCCATGTGGGAGATTAAAACGATGTTTCAGGTCCTCCCAGGTGAGCACACCTCCTCTGTCTCCAGAAAACAATTGGTCCACAAGCAAAATACCTCTAGACCTCCATACCTGAAAAGCGCCTCTGCCCACACCCTGAGGGAATGAAGGTGAGTCCCAGAGAGGCAACAGGCTGGACATAATGTAGGGAAGGCCGTATATTTTTCTGATTGCCTTCCACGCCGCGACAGTGTCTTTGAGGAGGAGATTTGTCTTAATTGGGTTCGGGAGGGCTGAGTATGGTACATGCAACAGAGCGCTAAGATCCCAAGGGGCTGCCAAGGCCCGTTCAATTCTCATGTTAGAGAACCAAGAGGTACCCAGCAAGCAGTTTCTGGAGTGGCGTAACAACGCCGCTAGATTGTATAAGCGCAGATCGGGCAACTGGATACCTCCTTCATGAAGTGGTAGGCACAACTTTCTGAAAGCTATTCACGGTCTTTTCCCCCTCCAAAGAAATTTGGTAAAGGCCTACTACAACCTGGATACGTCCACGTGTCTAAGTAACAGGGGTACCATTTGTAGGGGATAGAGCAATCTCCCGAAGCTTACCATCTTAAGGAGATGAGCTCTGCCGAAGAGGGTCAGCGGCAGAGACTGCCATCTAATTAGTTCCTGCTCTATCCGTCTAAAGAGTGGCATATAATTTAGTTTATATAGGGAAGATGGATTATTACCTACCCTAACTCCTAAGTATGTGATGTAGTTATGCGCCACCTCCACCCCCAAATCGCTCGTAGATTTATGATTGCCCGTTCCCAGATACAATAACTGGCATTTGGACGCATTAACCTTATAGCCAGAGTATCGGCCAAACTCGCGCAGAAGATCCAGGACCCTCCCTAGTTGAGAATTGGGGGACCCCATAAATAATAGCATATCATCAGCGAAACACGCTAATTTCACCTCTTGATCCCCCACCCCGATACCCGTATAGACTGTGGTTTGCATGAGGTAGACTGCCAATGGTTCTAGGGCCAGATCAAACAAAAGGGGCGACAGGGGGCACCCCTGTCGAGTCCCCTTTTCCAACCTGACATTATCAGATAGAAAACCTGGTGTGTAGATTCGGGCCCTTGGTTCAGCATATAAAGAAGACAAGAAGGTCCTGAATGGCCCACTAAACCCAAATTTATCAAGAACACTGTCCAGCCACGCCCAGCTGACATTATCAAATGCCTTTTCGACGTCTATGGCTAGGAGACCGGGCGGGTCTGGACAATATCCTCTCCTATGTGTAATTTCCAATGCAGCCAGGACTGATCTGATATTTGCCACCCCCGAACGGCCCTTAACAAAGCCAGTTTGATGTGAGCCTAACAAGGAGGGCAAGAACCCAACCAGACGGTCCGCCATTATCTTCGCCAACAGTTTAAGGTCTTGGTTGATTAAAGAAATGGGTCTGTATGAGCCTGGGTTCTCTGGGGGCTTGCCTGACTTGTAAAGGACCTTTATATATGCAGTATTGCTAAATGGAATAATGGGATCTCCCCCTAAAATAGCATTAAATAAGGAGGTCAAAGGTTCAGCAGTGTCCTCCGCCAACGCCTTATAGAATTCGCTGCCAAAACCATCGGGTCCGGGGGCCTTGCCACTTTTCAGACTTTTAATACATGCAACCACCTCCTCCCGGGTGATGGGCGAGTTAAGCATTTCATTATCCTCAGGGGACAAAGTAGGTAGCTGCAAGCCTGTCAAGAATCTACGGCCGCCCTCATTATCTGTATCCTCCCTGGCATATAAATCCGCATAAAATCGCCGGAGGACAGAATTTATCTCCTTGGGTCCCGTCTGTTGCTGTCCCTCTCCGTCCACCAGCGATTTTATATATTCGCCCTGTCTATGTGGCCTGGCCAATCTCGCTAACAGCTTCCCGGACTTATTCCCAAACTTAAAAAGGTCCACCGTCTTCTGATTCCTATGGAGAATATCCCATGCCTCCATGCTAGCCTCAAAAGACTGTTTGGCTGCTAACCAAGAGTCCTTATTAAGCTGAGAGGGGGACCGAAGAAACTCATTGTAAGCCGCTCGCAGTCTAAGGGAGTGTTCTGCGTAACTTGGCCTGCATTTCTTCTTCCTTGCCGACACATAAGCTATGATTCTGCCCCTGATGACCGCCTTGGCAGCATCCCAATATAGCGATGGCCTATCCAGCGAATCGGCATTGGTCGCTGCATACTCCATCCACCACCCCCTTAAATTGTCTAGAAAATCTGTATCTGCCGCCAGGGAACCCGGGAAACGCCATATAATATCTGAGCCCTTAGGAGTAACCTCCAACAATGTCATACACACTGGGGCATGATCCGACACCACTATGTCTTCTATACTGACGTCGTCTACCCTAGCCAGCAACCCCTGAGATATTAAAAAGTAATCTATACGGGACAATGCTTGTTGTGAATGTGAAAAATGTGTGAATTCCCTGCCCATCGGGTTAAAATATCTCCAGACATCTGTCACAGCCGTGGAAGCAATCATGTCACGCAATGTGTGTACCTCTCTGGTGCCATCTGGATGTGGGCAGCGAGTACGCCTCCTATCTTCACTCGTGGACACCACCGTGTTCAAATCCCCACCAACCAAGATGTTGGGAGAGTCATCCTGCAACAGTTGCAATTCAAGGGAGGAAAAGAAAGACGTATTAGAAGCATTAGGGCCATACACATTGTAAATAGTCAGAACACCAGCAGGCGTGTCCATCACAACTCTAAGAAAACGTCCCTGTTCGTCCGCCTCTTGTGACTGTGTACTATGCTGCAACCTCTTATGAATAAGCAGTAAGACCCCGGCTTTCCCGTTATCAGCGGGAGACCCCATAACCTCGCCCACCCACATCTGTCTCATGCGGATGAAATCATTCTCAGCCAGATGCGTTTCCTGAAGTAATGCTATATCAACATCCAGCTTCTTAAGGTGCTTCAGGATCATCCGGCGCTTCGCTGGGGACCTAAGTCCCTTTACATTCCAGGACACCAATTTCATACTGGGTACAATTTGTCATGTGGTATGGTAGCAGATATTATCCGTGCGGAGCGGGCGGAGCAGAGACGCCCAGAGGCCGAGAGAGAGACTAGCAGTAGAAGCAGAGAGAGAAAGATAGGAGGAAAGCACAGCAGACGAAACACAAGGGGACGAACAGACAGAAAACAAACATAAAACAAAACTAGTAGAAACTTATGTATCAACGCAATAGTACACTCAAATCCCACCTCCCTCTTCATAGTGCTACCACCCCTCTCTGGACTTCACTTCTTCCGCGTATCAATGGAGGCGCACTAACCCTCCCTATCCAACAGCCGCTCCCGAACCTGAAGCTCACCGTCTCTCCCTCCCCACCCCCGCTACCCCCTTATGCAGGTGTAATAGAACCCGTACCCTCCCCCCCCTCCCCCCACAGACTAACTAACCCAACTGTGCAATAACACATAAACGCCCTGGTGATATATGGGATAGCAGGTCCCCACCTGGCACATACATAAACCCGAACAGGGGTACCTCATACCAGAGCATAACAACTGTGTACATTAGAGAAGTATGCAGTTAGATAATAGTATAACATTCCTGGCTGCAATAATGAAAGTAACTACTGCAAAATGTTAATAAGCGCTATATACACAATAGAACCTTGATGTGAATATGAGGCCTATCTCAACGTAAATGACATATAACAGCAGTATATATGTGAAACAATAGTGGAACAATAACTCCCAGCATCCATGGGTTGAACTGGAACAGAAAGAGTCCCATGACCCCACTAACTCCCTACGGGGCCAGTCACTTCTCCTAAGAGCCATAAAAATATAAACCTGGTGTACCATTAAGTAGCTAGCAATGGTACATCACTGGGGAAAAAAAACTTTTAGCAAAATAGAAGAACGATGAAGGAGATCAGGTCGGTGGATCAGGAACACTGTTTTCCTTGTCCGTCCTGCGCCTCTTCTGTTGGGTGCGTGGACTGCCGTCTTGCAGCCGTAGGGATGCCAGCTTCGCAGCAACAGCTTCTGGCGAAGAGAAAGTCTCCGAGTTTCCATTGGGGAAAAATATCTTAAGTTTCGCAGGATACTGGAGAATAAAACTAACTTGTTGTTGTACCAGGGACGAGCAAACTGCAGAAAAGGCTTTACGCCGCTTCGCCACCTCCATAGAATAGTCCCCGAATAAGAGTACCTTGATACCCCTGATCAGCAATGGAGACTGCGCTTTCTTGAAGGTACGGAGAATCACCTCTTTGTCGGCATAATTAAGGTATTTGACAATGACTTGGCGGGGTTTCGATTCCTCCATAGGAGACTGCCCAGACAAATGCAGCGGAGGGCCAATTCTGTGAGCCCTTTCAACAATGCAGGGCCCCGGCAGCCCTAGAGCTTCTGGTAGCTCCATGGCACAGAGTTGTGACAACTGATTGGGCATAATGGATTCAGGTAGTCCCACAATCCGCAGGTTGCTCCTCCTGGAGCGATTTTCTAAGTCCTCAACTTTCTCTTTAAGGGCAATATTAGATCTGGTAAGTGATCTTACTGTTGCATTACTGGCACCGACCTCGTCCTCCAAGCGGCTCACCCTCTGCTCTTGCTCTGTGAGCTGTGAGGCATGTGCTGTGACCTCCTTTTGCAACTGCTGCACGGTGCTGGATATGGCCGCCTCCACTGAGGCTCTGATCTCCGGCAGGAGAATGCGGGCGACAACTGCAACCATGTCAGTGTACGGGACCCCCTCCACTCCCCTCTGTTCAGGTAAGGACGCCTGCTCCTCCATTTCCACCGGCCCCTCAGTCTGCCCGCTGACCTGAGTCTGTGGTAAGTCCTGGCCTTGTTCAGGAGTCGCCGCCATTTTCTGGGACGCCATGTGCTGTGAGCCTCGGGAGGCTGGGGGGTCAGGTCCCGGGTCTCCGCTCCGGCGGAGAAACTTCTCCATGTGCTGCTGATATATTCTGACACCGGGGCGCAAGTTTTGCCCTCAGTGTCTGCGATATGGAAGCGGTGAGGGAGGGTTGGTAGCGGTGGCGGGTGCGGAGCTCTCCTAAGTGCGACCGCTCATACGCGCGCCGGAACCGGAAGTCAGGGGGTTTATCATTTTGCCGTCACGCCCCCTCCCATACACTTGCATTGAGCGGGCGGGCCATGACGTCAGGAGGGACCGGAGCCGTGACGTCATGATACCCCGGCCCCTGTATCACCCATCATCAGCCACGGAACTCATGAACAGGGGTGCTGCAGGAAAGATTGTGGGGGTCCCCAGCGGTGGAACCCCCCGAGATCAGACATCTTATCCCTTATTCTTTAGATAGGGGATAAGATGTCTAGGGGCGGAGTACCCCTTTAAAGATACTGTGATTTTTTGGTTTATCTATCTTTGGGGTTTTCCCATCTGAGGGTATGTTCACACTGAGGAATTTGCAGGGAATTCTTGCTTAAAAATTCAGCCACAGAATTTCTGTTTTTTTCACGCAGAATTTGTGCGGAATACGCGCAGAAATTGTGCGGAATCGACACACCTTTTCTTTCTTTTTTTTTGCATGTTACTTCCGCACAAATTTTGCACAAATTTTAAACGTGTTAGGCAGAAAAAAAATAAATAACATCGCGGTCCATGGCGATATACACGCAGATTCCACATGAAAAAAGAATATGTTCATTCTTCATGCAGAACGGAATTCCGTGTTGGAATTTTGCATGCGGAAATTCTTCAGTGTCAACTGAGGAGCGGAATTCAATTTAAATCAATGGAGTATGGCACTGCTGAATGATCTGGAGAGGAATAAGCGAGTGGAATTACTCATGGAAATTTCTCTCCAATTCCTCAGTTTGAACATACCCTTATAAAGTGATGGCATATTGTTAGGATAAGTGATGGTCCTACCTCTGGGAATATTTTTATTTTATACAGCAGCCACCAGCCACCCAGCTGTGCAGGGAAATGCAACACAACAACATTAAAATTAATGTTGTAAAACTGATCCTATGGATAGGAGATAAGTGTCTAATCATAGGGGAGAAGACCCCTCTTCTGAACAG
This sequence comes from Hyla sarda, assembly GCF_029499605.1. Taxonomy (NCBI): domain Eukaryota; kingdom Metazoa; phylum Chordata; class Amphibia; order Anura; family Hylidae; genus Hyla; species Hyla sarda. The sequence continues at coordinate 186,775,455 of NC_079194.1, forward strand.
AGCCCCGTCAACTTATTAGTTCCATATTTACCCCTGACCGGTTGGTAGATTGATCTGGCAGAGACGGAGCTCTATTTAGAAGATCATGGGAGGTCCCAGTGGTCGGACCCCCACGATCAGATATGCATTCCCTTACATGTCGATAGAGGATAGGTTTTTGTAAACCGGAGTACCTCTTTAAGTAATTAGGGCAGGCTGTATTCCCTGCCTAACTCAATACTTTTGAAAAGTGATGAGAGCTGATAAGTTGGCCGTCACGCCCCCTCACAAAGGCATGAATGGAAGGGGCGTGGCATGATGTCACATAATGTTCAGAATGCTGTGTGCCTGCATGGAGATCACGGGGGCTCCCATCAACCAGGCCCCCGCGATCAGACATCTTATTTCCTATCCTTTGGATAGGGGCTAAGATGTCTAGAGGCGGAGTACCCCTTTGAATACCACCATATAGTGCTTAAGTACTAACAGGATGCAGTGACCAACAGACTTCCTACAAAAAGTAATCTAACAGTGCTATACAATGTGTATAGAATATTAGCCAATGAGATAACTATAAGCAACCAATCACATTGCAGCTTTTATTTATCTGGTCCAAATGGATACAAATGGTTTGTAGTGTAACAGCTCACTCCACCCTTCCATTGGTTTCTATGAGGGCCTCTGTGTCCTTTTTGTTTTACCATTTATATTTGTAAACCATTATATTTAGTTGTGAATCAGCAATATCCTGAGAATAAATGTCTTGGGATATACAGTGTAAGGGAAATGAAAACACAAGTATAATTGATCACAGGTTTTTACTATGTGGTCAGTATTGAGTTCAACATAAAACACAATCTACTACTACAAGAAGCCTTGGTGATGGATGATTTTATGTGCCAGCTGTAAGGATTTTATGAAGGAGCAAATGGAACAATTATTAATAAAATGTCAAAGACTTCACTTGTTTTTTAGGATGTTGGAGTTTATGTGTGGACAGATAAGATTCTATTCACACTGTGTTATATCTCTTCTGTTAATTGCATTACACAGGAAAAGCTCCAATTGTATTAATTTAACACAAGGCTTCAACAGATGCGATAAAGTGGCACTTGTCACACACACAGGCTTCCATTGTCAAATAATGCATACCGCGCAGTATTTGTTTAGTTTTTAACAGATAAGCCAAAACAGTACAGCATAATGAATGTCCGGATGTAGCAGGATAGGCATTAAGGGGTTAATAGTTAGCAGAGCCAGAAGATTAGTGGAAGGGCATTGGGTAGAGATTGGGCTCTGTAGTTGACAGTAGGGGGGTTTGGGTGGTCCCGACTCCTTTCTGCCTTGATCAGGACCAGAGACAGCTCACCCACCTGACCCTTTTTGCTGCAACATTGGCTGGTGTGGGGTGGACTTCTTTTTGTTTTGGTTGACTAACATCTTGACAGCCTGCGTTGGTGTGGTCATGGATGCCACCTACTGAGGTGGTTTCAGGGGTCCATCGGAAGTAATGTGGATCCCCCATTTACCTGCCAATAAAGTTGGTTACAGCATGGTGGCTTATTTGGGAAGAAAAGAAGGTGTTATGGTTTAGGTTACCGTATTTTTTGTCCTATAGGACGCACCGGCATATAAGACGCACCTAATTTTAAAGGTGCAAAATCTAAAAAAAAAGGATTCTGAACCCAACAGTGGTCTTCAACCTGCGGACCTCCAGATGTTGCTAAACTACAACTCCCAGCATGCCCGGACAACCGTTTAAGCGGTACAAAAATATATAAGTATCTAGCCATGGATATCAATTTAATTGTATTGACCCACAGAATAAAGAACACATGCCATTTTACCATAAAGTGTATAGTGTGAAAACAAAACCCTCCAAAATGCAAAATTGTGGTTTTCATTTAAATTTCCTCCCTAAAAAAATGTTTTTGGGTTCACCATACATTTTAAGGTAAAATGAGAGGTTTCATTACAAAGTACAATTGGTCTCGCAAAAAACAAGTCCTTATATGAGTCTGTATATGGAAATATAAAGGAGTTATGGATTTTAGAAGGCGAGGAGGAAAAAACTAAAACGCAAAAATAAAATCGGCCTGGTCCTTAAAGGGGTTCTCCGGTGCTTAGACATCTTATCCCCTATCCAAAGGATAGGGGATAAGATGCCTGATTGCGGGAGTCCCGCCCCTGGGGACCCCCGTGATCTTGCACGCGGCACCCCGATTGTAATCAGTCACCGGAGCGTGTTCGCTCCAGGTCTGATTACTGTCGATCACAGGGCCAGCAGTGTGTGACGTCACGCCTCCACCCCCATGTGACCTCACACTCCGCCCCTCAATGCAAGTCTATGGGAGGGGGCGTGACAGCTATCACGCCCCCTCCCGTAGGCTTGCATTGAGGGGCGGAGTGTGACGTCACACGGGGGCGGAGGCGTGATGTCACACGCCGTCGGCCCTGTGGTTGCCACTAATCAGACCCAGAGTGAACACGCTCCAGGGATTGATTACAAACGGGGTGCCACGTGCAAGATCACGTTGGTCCCAAGCGGCGGGAGTCCCGCGATCAAGCATCTTATCCCCTATTCTTTGGATAGGGGATAAGATGTATAAGCACCGGAGAACCCCTTTAAGGTTAAAATGGGCTTGGTCCTTAAGGGGTTAAAGTCCCGTGCAAGTCTATGGAAAATGTATGTTCCAGCATAATTTCCAAATGGCTTGAGATATTTTGATGAGACTTAGTCCACATGTTACTTTTATGTCAATGAAAAATATATGATAGTTAAATTAACCCTAACCTACCCCCTTACGTGAAGGATGGGGTTTTTGTCTTAAGTCCCATGCAAGTATATAGGACTTCCAGTATCTTACTCTGCATCTCCTGGTGAGTGCATCAGTCCTGCCACACCCCTCCCGCATGCCACACCCCATCACACAAAGCCATACTCACCATTTAAGCCACACCCATTTTATTTTCTACCCTTTTTGTGCACTGGTCCAGCTTGCAAGTCATGCCCACTTGCATAAAAACCCACCCCCATCTATTTTCACCCTACAATCTCTTCATCACAGCTCAGCCCCACCTGCGGATGGGATATGAGGGCAGGAGATGAGGACGGGATATGAGGTCGGGATAGGAGGACAGATAGGAGGACGGGTTATGAGTACGGGATATAAGGACAGGACATGAGCACAGTATATGAGGTCAGGATATGAGGATGGGATATGAAGTCGGGACATGAGGATGGGATATGAGGTCCAGATATCAGGACAGGATATGAGGTTGGAATATGAGGTAGAGATATGAGAACGGGATATGAGGACAGAATATGAGGTCGGGATATGAGGATGAGATATGAGGACTGGATATGAGGATGCAATATGAGTACTGGATATGAAGTCAAGATATGAGGCTGGGGTATGAGGACAAGTACTTCCTCCTATGTTGCCTTTCCTTCCCCACAATGATTAGGTAGGAAAAACAGGGCAATGCCGGGTACTCAGCTAGTTATAACTGTTTCTGGAATCTTATTGCTGCAAATAACACCACGGGTACACGGATATCCCAGGGACTTTCTAAATTGTGCTAGACCCCGTTATCCAGAAGTTGCACAGGCTCACAAGGGGACTTATCAGGTCAACCAGACCCCCCCCCCCACCCTCACACTTATCCACTTCGTGGGTACCACAATAAGCAACTGGTGTCTTTCCACTGAATAGGAGCATTGGGTTCCTTGGACCCAACACAGGTGAACAAAAGCAACAACTCCATACTCCACCAAACAAAGGATCCATGAGGATCCACGTGTGCAGCCCCCCATAGAAACTGAGGATGCACTTCTGAACCAGTAGGGTTTTAATAAAACGTGTAAAAAATGTACAACACGTTTCGAAGCTGAACTGGCTTTTTTTTAAAGTACCGTATACAATGAAGATGTTGCTGGTATATATATACACCCTCCCCCCCCCCCCCTTCTTTCAATGATCACATGACCGGAAATCCGATATGCACAACATATAAAAATAAGTAATTTAAAAACATTAGTGCTGCTGGGTCACACACACACACACACACACACACACACATATATATATATATATATATATATATATATATACAATGGACTACAATTACATATCCCCTATGCCGGGGCGATATCCTTTATATGCACAGACCATTCTAAATAGTAGTCTGTTCAATAACTTCATTGAGGTCATCAGGAATTAAAGTGTTAAAGTGTTAAAGGAATCAAAGTGTTAAACATAAAAATCTAATTTTTTTTTAATGAGAAATAGCACCACTGCTGTCCATGAGCATTGTCTGGTATTGCATCTTATCCTTTTTCAGGTTAAATGCCTCTTAACTGCAATAAGCTGTTTCTTCTAAGATCTACACATATCTCTTTATGGAATCCTGGGCCATCCCTTTAACCACTGTTACTATTCAGCTTTTTTCATAAATAGACAGTGAACGTGAGTGTCTATACATATAGCTCTTCACTAGTACTGAAGCATAATCCCTGTAGATATGTTGTAAGTTGGAATTTAGAACTTTATCATGTGATGCAATTTTCTGTAGGTAAGATGTAGATACAGCACATACAGTAATGTGCACAATACCATTAACATTCCAGCCACTAGGTGGAGTGTTGATGTCAATGTATATAGCAAAAATATAAATTGGATATATGCAGTGCACCATACTCTGTCACTAATGTTCTAATAGAGAAGATTTGCCTTGAAGTCAACACCTCTGTTGCTTCAGTGTCCCCTGCTAGGCCTGCTGCGGTGATCTAACATACATTAAAACCTCAAAATCTATAGAGAAGAAATAACCTGGCACTGCTGGTTAATTGTGATTCTGTGTCTGCAAGGTCTCGATGTCGGTTCTGCTATCAGCATGTATGCAGTGGGGCTCACACTGTATGGGTGATAGTAACTAAGTGTACAAATATAGAAAAGAGAAACGAAATATGCAGATCACTCACCGCAGCTGCAATGCTGTATCCTTTATTCCATGCACATGGGTTCAGATGGCTATATACAAACATGTTTTACGGCAGGGCAGAAGGTGCTGGGAGCATCCGCCAGAACGACGGTATCGTTTCACGCCTACAGGGTGTTTCTTCAGGCCCGGTATTCCAGGAACGCTGCTGATTCTGTTTGGCATCCTGGTCCGGCTGCTCTATATGTGAGTTTGCACTTTAATAAAGAAGATTTGTTTACTGTACTGGTGAGTGCTGCCATCTTCTTCTACGTGTTGGAAAGTTATGGTTACATAAGCAGCAGGACTTGTCTCATTCTATGTGGGCTGGCGGTGTTAAGTAAGGCTGTACAGAAGGTGCAGATGGTAATGATTATCCTGGGGCACACCCTGTAAAGTGTCAGGCCTGATGGTATGCTGGGGTGCCCTTGATGTTATGGGGCAATGAATAAGCATAATATTTAAGTTGAAAATAATATAACAGTCCTTAACTTCAAAAAAGGTAGTTCATTCATAACATAGGCGGCATAGTTTCTTCAACATATAAATAAAATGTATAGCTGAAGCATGAGTTACCCTTCATGGGGTGAGATAGAATCTTGAGGTCCCAGACATTTTTTAAAGTTTGACCTTTGACTTATAGCACTATTCCCATGTTCTCCTCCCTAAGGAATACAAGCAACTGGTTCACCATTAGTGATTCCCAATAAATTCTTTACTCACTCTTGAGCTGCAATGCCCACTGTGCAATGCAGGTTTTAGAAGTCTGGAGCAGACACTTTATTCTTAGGCCTGTCCTGAAGCCCTGAAGGGTCCTAAGGTAGCTATAGGGCATATGTACAACCTTTCCCAACAAACTCTCTCAGTACTCTTTATTTTTCCTCTTGTGTTACTTCTTAGGGTACTAGGATGTATGGATCCAACAAGAAAATGACCAGAAAGACATATGCATTTAAAAATATAGCATTTATTCAAAACTAGGATAACATTTGCTAAAAGTGCAGTACAATTGCTCTGTATCCTTAAAACCAAGCTTAAAGGGGTACTAAGACTGCACTTTTAAAGGGGTACTCCGGTGAAAACCTTTTTTCTTTTAAATCAACTGGTGGCAGAAAGTTAAACATATCTGTAAATTACTTCTATTAAAAAATCTTAATCCTTCCAGTACTTATTAGCTGCTGAATGCTACAGAGGAAATTCCTTTCTTTTTGGAACACTGATGGCATCACAACCACAGTGCTCTCTGCTGACATCTCTGTCCATTTTAGCAGCCGTGCTAAAATGGATGTATGCTAAGGGCAGCATGGTGGCTCAGTGGTTAGCACTGCTGCCTTGCAGAGCTGGGGCCTTGGGTTCAAATCCCACTAAAGACAACAATAAATAAAGCGTTACTATTATTATAATAACGTCAGCAGAGAGTACTGTGCTGGTGATGTCATCAGAGAGCATTCCAAAAAGAAAATAATTTCCTCTGTAGTATTCAGCAGCTAATTAGTACAGGAAAGATTAAGATTTTTTAATAGAAGTAATTTACAAATATGTTTAACTTTCTGCCACCAGTTGATTTAAAAGAAAAAATGTTTTCACCGGAGTACCCCTTTAAGAGTGCAGTCTTAGTACTGAAAAGGTGTTAGTTTCAGGGATTTACAGCATTGTAAACTATTCATTTTGTTAATTAATTAAGGGTAATAAAAGTTTTATATATATATATATATATATATTTTTTTTTTTTTTTTTTTTAACAATTATATTTTCTGACCCCAAACATCTTTCCCTATGGGTTTATAGTGTTGAGTTGACTCCAGGATTGCCCATTTACCTTTTATATGTCATTTTACAGATGGATTCAATGGGAACTTGCTTTAGTAAATATTTTGCATAAAAAAAAACATATCTTATTTGGCATTGTGTGACACTGCCACTGAACAGTAAAATGTTTTGAGAGTGCATGGTGGTGACAGTTTTGTATAGAATTGTTATACAGGTAATTGATTAAAAGCATGGTACTTGTATCTTGGCATCATATTGTGTGGGGCTTTTACATTAGGCTCTGTATAGAATTTGAAAGACAATTTTAGGCCAACCAGATTATTACTTGTCCTCATAGTATTTTTAACTCTATATTAAGCTATTACTTTGTTTGCCATATTTCATGTTCTTTTCTGCTTCACGTCAACAGATTGTTTGTAAATCTCCCGAAATTTTAATTGTCCAACCCCCCTCCCTGACTATAGGAACCTTGTATAAACTAACATGTGCTAATGTATTTCTCCCAGCTATAAATTAATTATCATGACAAGACTGAATGCATGGTCCAACACATGCCAGGCATCTTGGGCAGGCTGGCCTCTAACATGGCATACAGAGATGCTTTCCATCGATATGTGTAAAAGGCCTTGTGCTAATCCTGTTAATTCTCGAGCTCTTGTTTGGGTCAGAATTATTCAGGTATTTAAGGGCAGAGCCATTCAATTGAGCCAGGATTTTATGGATTTGGAGTCATTTATAAGATCATATGAGTAGACATGAAGTGACGAATGAGGGTTAATGTATCACAGCTATATCTTTTCTTTATAATTCTAAGGGAAAGAAACCCTCAACTCAATTAAAGAGGTATTCCAGGAATAAAAAAACAGACCTTATTGCTTTCAAAGACAGCGTCCTCCTTGTCTCCACTTTGGGTGTGGTATTACAACTTGGCTCCATTCACTTCAATGGAACTGAGCCACACCCAACCTGGAGACAGACGGGAAGAGGTCTTTGAAAGAAAAAAAAGCCTCTTTTTTTATTCCTGGATAACCCCTTTAAGCCATTGGCATGATTGCAGTGTCCTGATATCCTGCATGATGGCAGAAGCTGATATTAATTTACACTGACAATGGTCTGGATTGTTTTTTAATTACTTATAGATTTCAGCTGTTGTCTTTGCTTTCCATGCCTTTTTGCACCTCCTTTTCTTCATGTGTTCAATCCTTTTTCCCTGTACTTTTTACCATTATTACACATAACGTAATTCAATACTTATTGTACTGCTGTATACTTTAAATGGGCCAGAACACATGTAGAACTCTTATAATGGTATAGAAGACGTGCCATTGCTAGATCTGAGTTTCTCCCATTTCAATCCCCATCATAAACTACAGTTATAACTGCAATATTGCTTATGACATGACATATTTAATTTTATCTGGGCAGGATTAATAGCAATGTTTATACTGATCTTATGTTTCATGAATAGAATGTCAGAACTGCAAAACTGCAGATCAGTATGGTGGGGGGGGGGGGGGGGGGCGATTAGAGGGAATTGATAAGGATTATGTATGCCAAGCCATATGCAGCGTATAATTTATAGTAAATAGAGATATACTGTGTCTTGATTGACTCCAGTGAGCAGCACATCAAAGCTCCATGTGTTTTCCTTTTTTATTAAGTTATATTGTGATCACAAAGAGCTTGTGTATTCCAATTGAGCAACAACGCTTTATTTTCCTTCAACTAATTTATCTGAGAAAAGTAAAACAGCAGGAGGTGAGGCGTGGGCCGGCAGGTCTGCCGCAACAATTTATTTACTTTTCTACTGTCTTTTATACAGAAGAGACATAATGCAGAATAGTCAGCCAGGCTCCTTATTTACAATGCTACACAGAGATATTCACATTTGCACAATCCCCTAAGTCTGAGCTTCATTTACTGCTTTCTCAGAGCTTATTTTTATAATGATTCTCTCACTTACAGTGCTATATACACCTACCAAACAAATTAAAACTGATATTGCCTAGTATATGTGGGGAGAAAGCATTGTCACTTTAAGACTGTTTACCATGTGAGTTGTCATGTGATTGTTACCCAGGAGGTATCAGTGACCAGGTGACTTAAGGGTGACCAATGGGATCCCCCCCAGAGCCTCCCCCATAAAAGCCCTGGGTGGAGCCTCTGCTCTCTCTCTTGCTTTCTGCTGAAGTCCAGTCAAGTCGTGCCTAAGTGTGTGTCCAGGTTCATAGGAGGCCTCAAGTCCAGTCTGCAGCCACAAGCTACAAACCTGCAAGTAAGCCACAGTCACAGTCTTGTCAGTCATCAGTCACAAATCAAGTCAGTCACAGTCATCATTTTTCAAGTCAACGTGGCCTGCATTAAATTGACCCCATCTACTACAGGTCCCAGCAAACCCTTAAGGTCTCTGAGCCACTGGTCACCTTCGTGGGCCTGGCTGAACTTTATAGACTTTTCCACCTGTCTAACCTCAGTAAAGCTAACTGTGGTGTCCCGGTACCGTATTTCATACTGTACCTTTGTAGAGTCCCTAGGGACGTTGGGGTCCCTCTTCTATAGTTATCCCCTTGTAACCCCTTAGTTGGTTCATATTTGTATAAAAATTCATATAAATATAAGTATAAATATGTATATATTCAAATGCCTACCCATTCAGCGTAGCAGTACCTGCGGGTCATGTGATTAGGTTTAGAACTCTATGGTTTTGTTGAAGGACCTTTGGTGGTTCTCATGACGTGTTCACCCACAATGCAATGTAACGGTGAGTGACAGTTGTTATGGACCAATCCAAAACGGCCAGCCCCTGTCCATATAAGGGAGCTGCGCCATCTTGATCTCTCTCTTGGGTTGCTGATTCTGGATTAGGTAGGACCTCCGCAGCTTACAAGACAATTTACTAGGCCAAAGCCTTGCGACCTCGGCCTGTATCAAAGCAGTTATACTAAGAAATTCCCGCTACTCCCCGCAAGATCACTGGACCTAAACGCACCCTTAAATCCAGCGGATCTATGCTACAACATCTCTGAGAAGCTAAATTGAGCTTATCTGATCCCAACCAACTGTCAATCGCTGCTCAGCTATAGCTAAAGAGACTCTGTTATCTGGACTGTTACTATTGCTGCATGTACAGAAATTCTTCAGTAAAAGTTCCTGCAAGTTTTCAGTTAACAGTGGTTGTGGACAATCCTTTATTCTACATTCACCTATTGCTCTTGGGAAGGATGGCAATAGGCCTATCAAGATTACAGAATTTAACCCTCACCCTGGCGTCATGAGTGACAAGGGTTAACAGCACCCTTTATTATTCTGAACAGCAACACCCTAACTACCCTACACCCCACAAGGCTTTATCCCCCAAGGTTACCACATAATGTTATCCGTAACTTGGCATTGGAGTCATTATTGTCCCAGTGCCTAGCCCAGGATCCAGAGATATACTTCCAGTGTTATTGAGGATAAACCACGCCCTGGTGTCACAAACACAAGGGGCTAATACCTTCTGCCTCTAGGGTAACAACATCTGCCCTGCATGACATACCCCGCCTCAATACCACAACTTTCGGCATCCTACGAACAGGATACGGGTGTGCGCCTTATGCGACAAGTCCTCTCCCCCAGTCTGAACTGTGTCTAGTCAGTGAAAATCGGATGCCGATGCAAATAAAAGTGAAAAGTGTTTTACCCGAGGCGCTTGTGAAATAGAGGGGGAGGTGAAGAAAAGACTGTTATCTGCTACTATGAACTGTGTGAACTGTATAGAGGTGGTACCTGAAAGGGTTAATTTGGTCCATCAGTCCCAAGCGCTGATGCCTCTCCAGTGCTGCGAGGAGGAACCAAGGAGCCGTCCTATGTTGCACAGGGGAAGATTTTGCTGACTGGACCAAAAAAGTTCCCTGAGCGCAGCCATATTGGAAGCTTCGGCTGCTTCACTCGTCTCTGTTGTTACCTGTCAAGAACCTGCTCCAGCGCAGACTCTGCAAACACCAAGGATTGTCAGTAGCAAGTCTCCGGTTCCAGTAGCTATCATTATTAACCCCTTAGTGCCCACAAGGGTGCCTGAAAAAAAGAGAGGAGTGTGGTGAGCTTGAGGAGGGTGATGGTGTCTGGGGTGTTGCGGAGTGGTAGAGTAGGGTATAGGATTAACCCTTAATTGTCATGATGCCAGGGTGAGGTTTCCTCAATGCAATGGTCCTACCGCCAACCGTCCCAAAAACGATATGAAGGAATAAATGAATGTCCACAGCAGAAGATGATAAAAACCGGAATAAACTTTACTGTATATTTTATGTAACTGCAGGTAGCATAACAGTCTTTTAGCAGAGGACCGTGGTACAAGCTCCTCACAGGTTTGCTGGGACTTCTGAGGTTAATGAGCTTTGGTTTGCTAGCCACTGTGCTACTCAATTTAGGGTATTTTGGAGTTTCAGTAGTCACACAGGATTTGTAGTTTTGAGCTGGATAACTCACGGTTTAGTGGCTGCGTAACATTTAGGCTTCAGGCCTAGCTGCTTGAATTGATGATTGTGCTGAGATGTGCTTTCTTTCATGCACGGGTCGCAAGAGAGATGTTACTGCTTTTGAGTTCATCAGGAAAAGAGGAAGAGAGCGAATTTAGTGGCAGCAGCCCCTTATATATTAAGGGTGGGACAAAGCTCATTGGTTCTGCAAACCTGTCAGTCCTGACTCAAGGAACTATGGGTATGTCACATGACCCAAAGGTACTTGAACCTTAACATAACATCATTTATTTAAAGGCACGTGACCTCTAATGTCCTATACAGAGGTTTACTATAATTAACTATATACATAAATATACGTTAATACACATTTATATGAGGCGACTAGGGGTTAGCCCTCCAGGAGCGCCCTACTAGCATGGATGGACTCTGGCTGAGGGGACTTCAGACAAAGGAACAGGACCAAGTCACAGGAGCATCGATTACAGTCAAGTCAAAGCCGCTGCGGCGCTATAGTGAGCATCTATCATATGCCGTACCCCTGCAGAATGCCCTAGAGGCTGTCCAAAAATTTGATGGTATATCTCTCGAGAAGGGCAACAAGGTATTAATGGACAGATTAATTGATGGGGCCCTTAATAAGTGGGACAAAGCCCAGCTAAGAATGTTAATGGTCCAAAACCCCAACATGTCATTCCCCGCTTTCAAGATACTGGTTATTCAAGTAATTGAGTCTGGGACTGAGTTAGAGGAAGTTTGTGCACCCCTTACATCTGTTCAAGAACCACTAGTGGCGTTAGCCAGACCTATACCACCACCGTCACCTGTCCCTGCCCCAGTGTCCTCTACTTTGCCAGTCGCTGCAGCCTCAGACTTACAGATTGTTAGGAAGGACATTGAACAATTGACCAAGGTTATAAAGGAGCTGGCCACCCGGCCTGCTCCCTCTGACCAAGAACCGCCCTTGCTTAGAAAACCTGCCCCTGCCCCTACCCCCTGCAATCCCAAATACTGCAATCCTCCACCCAATAGATCCTTTGGGACTCAAAGGCCCTTATTGCACTTCTAGTAACAAGTCAGGACATTGGAAAATGTAGTACTGGGATTTAAACGGATTTCCCCTGAGGTCGAGGACCGGCCCTCAGGAAAATAGTCATCAGGTCCAATCCCCGAACGACCTAACTCAGGACTCTCACTTTATGTCACCTCCTGCCACAATGTAAAAATTGTCGTAGAAGGTATACCGTTGGAGGCGTTGATAGATACAGGGTCACAAGTTTCTACTATACCTAAAAGTATTTTCTATCAGCATTGGGATGCTAGTTTATTATGTGAGCCTGATGATGTTAACTTCAGAGTAATGGGCAACCAGTCCCCAGACATGGATACTGGGAGCCAACTATTCAGTTGGGAAAGCATGTACTTTCCAGGCAGGGAGTAATTGTAACTAAAGTGACAGATAGGGGGTCTGCCGAGTTTATATTGGGGATGAACATTATGAAAAATTGTTTTGCTGAAATATTAAATGCCTTGCATGCCTCTCTTCCCCATCTGTCCTCTTCAGGCCAGCGGGCTGCACAGCACCACTAGAAAGTTCTATAAGTGGAGCAGAAGTTTGCCAGCAAGCAAGGTGAAATCTACGAGTACGAGTTTAAGACATCAGGTCGGTGACCTTACAACCCAACCCAACCCAACACGGAGACCATCATCTGGTGTTGTGCATGTCCCGGAGTTAAGGAAAGGGATTATCAAGCCCTGCTGGATCCTATGCAATTGGAAGATCATCCTCTTGTTCGAGCTGCGAGAAGCCTTGTCACTGTCACCAATGGAAGAGTCCCAGTGCGGTTAGTAAACCTGTCTGATTCTACTATTGTCTTGCCCAAACACACTCCTGTAGCCCAGCTGTACCTCCTAGAGTCGAAGGACATTGTGACAGAACGTCTGGTGGCCCGACAGCGGGAAGCTAAAGTGGCCGAAGGATCCGGTGTGAGCCCTCCAAAGCCCTGGTGGGCACAACTCCAGGTTGGAGACCACACTACCCCAAGGGACCAAGTCAATGGAATCAATGTCGCCAAGAGGTACCATGAGGCTTTCAGCGAGCACCCCACAGCCTTCGGGCAGACTTCAATGATCCAGCACTGAATCCTCACCGGTGATAGCGCCCCTATCAAGAAAAGACAGGCCTGTATCAGACTGTCAAGAAGATGCTGGCCGACATGAAAGAGGCAGACGTTATTCAAGAAAGTCAGAGCCCCTGGGCGGCGCCACTTGTCCTGGTCAAGAAGAAAGACGGAACCATCCACTTGTCTGTTGATTATAGGAAACTGAAAAATGTCACCCATAAAGATGCTTATCCTTTGCCAAGGATCGAGGAGTCACTCACAGCCCTCGGGTCGGCTGTTTATTTCTCCACCCTGGACTTAGCCATCGGATATTGGCAAGTGCCCATCGTCGTGGAGGATCAGGAGAAGACCACCTTCGTGCCACCCAGGGGACTGTTTGAGTTTAAAAGTATGCCGTTTGGGCAGTGCAATGCCCGCGCTACGTTCCAGTGTCTGATGAAAAGGTGCCTGGGTAATCTGAATTTTCAAAGTGTTCTATTGTACCTGGACAATGTCATTGTGCATTTCAAGTCCTACCAGGAACATCTCTGTGATCTTTCAGACATCTTCCAAGTCTTAATTAAGCATGGATTATAGATCAAACTGTCCAAGTGTCACCTGCTCAAGCCTCAGGTCCATGGGTCATGTTGTCAGTGCAGAATGGGTCCAGCCCAATCCTGAAAAGGTGGAATCTGTTAAGAACTGGCCTACCCCGCACATGATGAGAAATGTCAAGAGCTTCCTGGGATTTAGAGGCTACTACCGCCGCTTCATTCCCCACTTTACCCAGATTGCAGAACCCCTCACAGCTCTCTAACAGGTTACGGCGAAGGAGAGTTACAATGGAAGCCTACCTATTGAATGGGCCGAAGAGTAACAGCATTCCGAGCTCTTAAACGTCTGCTGACAGAACCCCACATCTTGGCGTATCCAGACTACAGTCGGCCATTCTAACTGTATACTGACGCCAGTTTTGAAGTTCTGGGATCTGTCCTGTCCCAAGTTCAAGAGGGACAAGAGGGATTAATTGCCTATGCCAGTTGTAACCTGCGAGGAGCAGAGAAGAACAATGCAAATTACAGTTCATTCAAGTTGGAACTTCTCGCACTGGTATGGGCCGTGACCGAAAAGTTCAAAGACTAGTTGGCTGCCACGCCATTCACTGTCTACACGGACAATATCCCATTGGCCCACCTGAACACTGCCAGGTTGGGTGCCATCAAACAGCATTGGGCTTCAAGATTAGCCAATTACAGTTTCACCATTATGTACAGAAGCGGCAAGTCACATGTGAATGCCGATGTACTGTATCAGATGACCCCCAGTGGAGAACCTCCTGTCAAAGACGTGTAGATGCCCACATTCTATCAATGGTTCGTGAACCAGAATGTTGTGACCGCCCTCATGGACGGTGAACCCAGGCTGAAAAGGTTAAAGAAGACCTATACACCTGGAAGACTCTTCATGATGAAAGTCGAGTCATAGGGGATCTCTTGGACTACCTTTTGGCAAAAAAGGTACCAACCCGTCTACACCGGGCCCAGTGTGACTACAACTACAGCTGAATCGTCTACAACTACAACTACAGCTGAATCGTCTGTGGCAACAGAGGAAGCGACTGTTTGTGTGCAAAGGACTGTTGTACCGAAATTCTTTGGAACTGATCTCTGGTGATCAACTTCATCAGATTCTGGTTCCCCGAACAGACTCAGCGATGATCCTTAATGCATACCATGATCAGTCGGGACACTTTGGAGTCCACAAGACCGAAGCAACTGTCAGGCGAAGATTCTATTGAATTGGAATGCGGAGCGACATTGAGAAATGGTGCAGTGAATGTGCAGTCTGTAACGTCACTAAGAATGTGCACAAGGACGCAAGAGCACCCCTCCATTCCATCCAGAGTAAAAGGCTTAACCAGTTGTTCACGCTAGACCATGTCAAATTGTCTCCTACCCGGTCCGGGTACACTTATGCTCTCACCATGGTGGATCACTACTCCAAATGGTTTGTCATTGTACCTGTTAAAGACCTCACAACCAAGACAGTGGCCCAGATGTTCATCTCCAATTGGGTGTCCGGAGTCTGTCCTAACGGACCATGGAACGGCCTTCGAGGCCAAACTCTTCCAAGAGCTGTGTCAATTCAATGCCTGCAAGAAACTCCGGCCTACTGCTTACCACCCCCGGGGAACGGACTCTGTGAATGCATCAATCACGTCTTTATCCACATGTTGCGAGCAGCCTCTGTGTCAAGACAAGAAGAGTGGCCCCAACTGTTGCCCGTACTGGAGATCTATAATAACACAGTCCATTGTTTTACAGGGTACACCCCTTTTTACTTAATGATGGGGCGTCATGGGCAGCTGCCTAAAGATCGGACATTTGGGCTCCAAGCCCCATTCAACAACTTTCCGCAAGCCTCTTTGGAATGGGTCTCTGACCACCAGAGAGGAATCCAAGAAGCCAAAGAAATTGTCAGCAAGAAGATGGGCGAGGCTCAACAGAGACAACAAGAGGACTATAACTGTCATGCCTCTGCCAAATCACTTAATCTGGGCGATAAAGTCTGGCTGCGGAAGTTTCCAAGGATCCACAAGTTAGACTCGAAATGTTTATGTATCTAATATTTTTTCTGTCACCGTGTACAGGGTGCTCTCCTTGCCAGAGGGTTCCCCTGCAACTTAAGTAACGCACGTAGAGTAACAGAAATGCTGTATATAGAGGTAAAAAGGATATGTTGTATAAAGTATGTATGGAGTTCTGAGGAGAAGTGTTTAGTACCGAGGGGCCCCAGCAGCTAAGGCATTGGGTAGAGAGCCTCTGGTACCACAATCTGCAAATAATATGTTTCAGTGTCTAGAATGTAATAAATCTCCTGTGTTTACCACTTTATTTCCCAAAGGAGCATGTATAGACATTTTCACCAAAGTGCTACATGGACTCATCCCCTGTTGTCGTTACCTATACAGACCCGTGAAAGACATTCGGCAATAATGCCCAAGGAACTGTCAGTCTAGACCCCAGTGGCCACTTCCAGTAGTCCAGGACTGGGCGCCGAGGATGGCTGTGTTTAAGAGGGGGAGTTTGTGGTTGCCCAGTATGGGAAGTGTTGCCCTGTACCCTTACTGCCCTGTCAGGCAGCCTCCCTTCAGTGTCCCCTGGGCCCCCCCTTGCATCTGCACCCCCTGTAAATATGTTTATCATGTATTATACTGTGTAATGTGTGGAGAAAGCGTTGTCACTTTAAGACTATTTACCATGTGAGTTGTCATGTGATTGTTACCCAGGAGGTATCAGTGACTAGGTGACTTAAGGTTGCCCAATGGGATACCCCAGAGCCTCCCCATAAAAGCCCTGGGTGGAGCCTCTGCTCTCTCTCTCTTGCTTCCTGCTGAAGTCCAGTCAAGTCGTGCCTAAGTGTGTGTCCAGAGTCATAGGAGGCTTCAAGTCCAGTCTGCAGCCACAAGCTACAAACCTGCAAATAAGTCACAGTCACAGTCTTGTCAGTCATCAGTCAAAAGTCAAGTAGGTCACAGTCATCATTTATCAAGTCAACGTGGCCTGCATTAAATTGACCCCATCTACTACAAGTCCCAGCAAGCCCTTAAAGGACAACTGCAGTGGTGCACATTTATATATGCCCGTGTCCGGGCCTCAAAAATAAACAAAATAAACTCATGCATACCTTCCTACGAGCCCCCGTTGGTCCGGCACAGGCCTCACGGTCCGGCAGTGCTGACGTCATTCCACTTCCTGGGGAAGTCGGCGTATCACCGGCCGTACCGATGTCCCGCCCCGGCCTGTGATAGGCTGAGCCCACTGTCATGTAAGGAGCTCTGGCCGGCTTCTTACATGACAGTGGGCTCAGCCTATCACAGGCCGGGGCGGGACATGGATGCGGCCGGTGATACGCCGACGGCTCGGCGGCGTCCCCGCCCCCAGGAAGTTGAATGACGTCAGCACTGCCGGACCGTGAGGCCTTTGCCGGACCAATGGGGGCAAGTAGGAAGGTATGTATGAGTTTATTTTGTTTATTTTTAAGGCCGAGGCCCGGGCATATATGAATGTGTACCACTGCAGTTGTCCTTTAAGGTCTCTGAGTCACTGGTCACCTCTGTGGGCCTGCCTGAACTGTATAGTCTTAACCTCAGTAAAGCTAACGTTATCCGTAACTTGGCATCAGAGTCATTATTGCCATTATAGCCTAGGATCCAGCGGTATAACTATGGGTGGCATTGAGGATGAACCATGCCCTGGCATCACAAATACAAACAGTTAATGCCATCTGACCCTAGGGTAATTCCATCTGCCCTTTCCATCACACTCCATACCAAACAAGCTTGAACAAGAACCTCCCACTTTCTAGACTTTCCCAGTAAGCTTATTGGGCAGGGCTAATGCCCCTACACATCTTATCCCCTATCCAAAGTGTAGAGGATAAGATGTCTGATCATGGGGTCTGTGCTTCACCCGGTGTTCCTTTAGAGCACCGGGTTCAGTGCCGGAGGCTTGTGACGTTACGGCCGTGCCCCGCTTGTTATGTCACAACCACGCCCCTCAACACAAGTCTAGGGGAGGGTCCGTGATGGAAGTCTGCTCCCATAGACTTTTATTTAGGGAGCATGGCCGTGATGTCACGAGCAGGGCATGACTGTGACCTCACGAGCCTCCTCCCCACATCGCCAGTCATCTGGCATGGAGTGAAGTTTGCTCCGTGCACCGGATGTCTGGGGTGCCACAGCCAAATAGCGGGGGTCCTCAGCGACGGGACCCCCGCGATCAGACATCTTATCCCCTATTCTTTGGATAGGGGATAGGATGTCTAGGGGCAAAGTACCCCTTTAACTGCTCAAAATGTGCAACAAGTGCACAGAGGAACATCAAGATGCAAACACTGCAACCATGTCTGATAACTAATTAGTAAGAAGAAGTAAGAACACATCACAGTAAGACATTGCAATAGCATCTCCAAAACAGAATATCTTGTAGAGTGTTCACAGTATATAGTGGTCATGACTTACCTACTAAAAATTCTTCAAAGAAGAAAGAACATTAAACCAGCAACTTAAGTTTGAACTTTTAAACAACCATATTATAAAATGTCTTTAATTATTATCAGTAACAACATATAAAAAGGTTTTTGATCTGACAGTGCCAATTTAAAAGCAGTGGCTTCTTTCAGTGGAATAATATGCCCAGCCTCAATGCTAAATTTGTTCAGGAATAATTTGAGGAACATGGCAAAGTTCAAGTTCAAAGTCTTGATTTAGGCTTCTAATTCCCCAGATCTCACACCGATCAAGTGGAATGGGCTGATAAGACAAGCTTGATTAATGGATGTCACAACTTACAGGCTTACATTTGGCTGTACAGAAGCCTATTGAGGCAGAACACAAGGACAATCTGGCCTCCATTGCAGATATGTGGTCTACTTTTATAGGCGGTATGCCACTTGCTGATATATATATATATATATATATATATATATATAAATAATGTCCCAGTAAAGGTACACGGTCCTGTATTACTTGCAGGCCCTGTCAGGTTGAGTCCCACAGTAACCTGGGGGCTCCCCTGCAGGTCTTCCCATGTTGTCTCCCTGTTGTTTTATATGGTGTGTATGTCACTAATGCATAGACAGGATCCCTATGTCTGGATAGTATACTATACAGGACCTGTGGGAGGTCTCAAGGACCTGTGAGTAAGCCTGTCACATATTATGTTATGCAGTCACATGATTTGTTGTCACATGCACTCCCAGAGAGCACCAGCTTAACCTATGACCCCACTATATAAAGGGGAAGCCATTACAATTCAGTCTCTTGTACATCACTCTTTTTGAGAACAAGTCTTTGCTGAAGCAGCTACCAGAGATCTTAGGACAAGTGTTTAGCATCTGGAAGACCACAAAGCTGAAGTCTATCCAGTAAGTCTCAAGTCTATGTCTGCTGTCGCTGAAACTAGTCAAGTCCTGCACATAGTCAAGTCAAGTCTTAAAAGTCAAGTTTATTACAAGTATTGGTCCAGCAAGCTGCGAGGTCCTCGGGGTCCTGGCCACCCTTTTGGGAAATCCAGCCTTAGCTGTGAAGATTATTACACCTGTCTTCTACTCAGTAAAGCCTCCGTTTGACCTGAACTGGTTGTGGACTCTTTATTCACTACTAGCCCGTGGGATAGCGGAGAATCTGGGTGTGTGGTGTTCCGGAACCTGAAAACCACACTGGCGTCACGAACACATAGGGATTAATACTATCCGACCCCCGGGGTTAATAACATCTGATCCCACCACCACTCTCACCGCAACACCCGTGGTCCGGCCATTTACCTGGTGGTCCACTATATATATATATATATATATATATATATATATATATATACATCTTCAGACATATTCAGTACATACATCAGATGAATACATATAAAGATGCACAAATGCAGGTCAACAAACACATGTATACACACATATGTGTCACAAGATAAGTGTAAAACAGTTGTAGTTTTATTGTTTGTTTCTTAAAAGATTCATACACAAATAGCCAAAATGGACAGAAACTTCCAATATATTTCTGCCAATGTAAAGCCCTTTCTTATGGAATCACAAGAAGTGCAGCAAAGGTAAGAGCTAATTTACACGCTGGAATCTCTGCCTGGAGATATTACAAGCGGAGATTGTGTCTGGAAGCGTCTAAAAAAATCTGTAAATGAGATAACAGTTGCACCCAGGCCTTGGTATCTAAGAGTGCCCAAAGATCCCTCTGCCACATAAGAAGACATTAGTATTATAGGCTAAACATGTTAGTTGGGGGGACCTGTAACAGATTTAGAATTTGGACCAGGGATCTTTAACTTATGCCTCTGGGTATGCATATATAAATACACATTCATACATATAGATACAGAGAGGCGCAGAAGTAACAGTTGCAACTGAGCCCTGGGGCCTGAGGTTGGGGGTCCTGATAAAGACTGCATTGGGGCCCAAAAGCTTCAAGTTACTGTAAAGTTGGTGGTTGGGAGTCGCCAGCATGCAGTGACTCCCTCTGCTTACCTTGGCAGAGTTGTACTCTCGACTCCTCATCCTTGTTGCAGACTCTGGACATTTTCCCCTGTACTGTCACAGTTGGCGACAGTTCCTGGTGCTCTACGTAAGGGCTGAACGTGTGCACGGGCTGTTTATTAAAGGATCCGTGCTCTTCCCTAATTCCTGTCCTCCTCCAATCCTTGCCGAGCACTCCTCCCTTCCTATGATGCCTGAGCAATAGTGTAGTTTGTCTTAAACAAAGGTATCTGTTCCTGTCCTGTAAGCCAGAATTTCTGATCAAGCTTGTTCCTGATTCTGCCTTAGCCTGACACCTCAGCACCTGTCTGCTTCCTTTGTGTATGATCTGGATTGTCAACCACCTCTGATATCAAGATCATTCCATCTAGCTGCACAAAAGCTCCTCAGCTCTGCTGTTCTCACAACATGGGCCTGTTATATGCTTAGTCAGCACTGCAGCATCTTAATATGTTGCTCCGCTAAGTCCATCTTAACCATCATTTTACCATCCTGTCTGTATCCACGCTGATTGGCCAGCTGCCACTTTACCGGGACCACTCTTTTTGCAGCGATCTGGTGTCTCTCTTGTGGCTAAGATCAGCTTCCGCATCCTGTAGCAGAATAGAGGGTAAGAACCAGGGGAACACTTAGACTCCGCTTCTAAGTTTGGTCCAAAGACAAACCGTTAAGTGGCACAGTGAGTCCACACCCGTTGGGGTGTTACAGTTACACTTATATAGTAATGCAGCAGTCAATTTAGAAATGCACTGTCAATGCCATTTAGAACAACCTATAGCTATCTCCTATGCCTATACTTCTGCTTGCAATAGAGCCAGTTAAAGGGGTTGTCCAGGAAAAAAAAAAAAATAATCTGTATCAATTGGCTCCAGAAAGTTAAACAGATTTGTAAATTTCTTCTATTAAAAAACCTTGTTCCTATCAGTACTTATGAGTTGCTGAAGTTGAGTTGTTCTTTTCTGTCTAAGTGCTCTCTGATGGCACCTGTCTCGGGAACTGTCTAGAGTAGAAACAAATCCCCATAGCAAACCTATTCTGCTCTGTTCAGTTCCCGAGACAAGCAGAGATGTCAGCAGAGAGCACTGTTGCCAGACAGAAAAGAACAACTCAACGTCAGCAGCTGATAATTATTGGAAGGATTAAGATTTTTAATAGAAGAAATTTACAAATCTGTTTAACTTTCTGGAGCCAGTTAATATAATTTTTTTTTTCCTGGAATACTCCTTTAATATAGGGAATATAGGGAATTTTCCATAATACCCCTAAACCAAACCATTTTAACTTCTGGACACCATCAGAAAATGGGATGTTGTTGATATATAGGAGGGGCCTCCCACATTTAAGTCACCTCAAAAGGCCTGAAATCAGTGCTGAAAGGGAGAATCCATATAGGGTATATAGTAAAGAGTATAAACCTTTACCTATAGTCGCCTATGGGACCACAATTAATTAAAGCACATGCTAATTCATATATCTTTTAGACAAATTTCGCTCTTCATCTGCAATACATTTAAACTACACGCTATACTGCAGCTCCTTCTAAGTCCAGTTTTCTGTCTCAAGAGAGTGGAATTGAAGACTTGGCTAAGAAAACGTGTGTTCATTTATTATGCTGCGTGCTAAGGAACACACTCATTTACCCTCTGCTAGACTAAATAGCTTCTAATTGTCTCAGCAATTGCTTGGAAAATGATACTGGTTACATTGACATTTGGATAAAACATTCTTAGTAGCATATTAAGTAGCACAAATTAGGAGCGTTCCCGTAATAAGAAAAGTCCCTGTTTTCTCGAATTACAATTGTGACTAATATCTAGTAATTTGTTAAAGTTCCCCAGAAATTCTAAATGAGCAGGTTACTGAATGAGATTTATATTCATCTTGTCCTGGAATTTTTATAGGGGGGATACAAATCTACTATAAGCCGCTGTCACTTTTAATTGTCTTCCTTTTAGTCATCTATTTATTAAGGGTAGAATGTAGAAGCAGTTTCTATCAGGTTCGGAAGGCTGTTTGAACCTAATATGAATATAAAGATTTATTGCCCTCATACTTTGTCAGTAATGTTTATATGATGAGTACGGTAATGTCATCCTGTAAATCCATATCATTAAAATAAAAATAAAAAATCTACTTCTGAAAATATTTACAGTTTTATTTAAAAAATGTCTATTTAGAAAATCTCTTTTAGTTAGAAGGGCCCCAGAAGATGAGGTGATCATAGGTTGTCCTGCTGCTGGGACCACAAGTGATCAAATGAAACAGTCAGCAAGGGTTCGCCTTTCCTGTAGTATCACCACTGGGGAAATTAAGCATTACATGGTACCTATTAAATCAATGGGCTGTGTGTATATTACCCAAACATGCCAGGTTCTTCAGAAAGATACTGTAAGATATATATCTATTTTGCTAAATAATAATGTACAGGTTCTTTTGTGTTCCTTGTGCTTACCTGTTTGGATGATGTGGCATGCATTAGTTTGGCTTCATACTGGTTTGCAATTCCATCACTGAAATGATTTTCTAATGCTGCCTATATTTCATAATGAATTCTCTAGTTTTGCAGAGAGAGAGTGAAAGAGAGTGTGGCGTTTGATCATTGCACCTAGTCTTCTCATTAGGCTGCTGGTGCTGGAGGTCACCTAGTTAAATAGATTAAACTTATAAGTAAGCGGGTGTCAGTTTATAGAACATGCATTTTTGATGCATTTTTTCATTCAAAGTGCCATGAGGCGACAGTGATTTGACCTATAATCATAATTAACACATTTTTATTGAAGATTTGAAGTCTTTAGATTGTGTTCACACATTTAATTTTAGGCCCCTTTCACACCGCCGTTGTGCCCCGTCGGAAAAGTTAGTTTATTTTTTATTTTTCCTAGTGTGCCTTTAATGTCCGTTATCCGGACGGGGCACAGCGGGTCCCTACAGATCCAATTTACTATTATGGGGTCCGTCGGGCGCCGTAGCGGGAGAAAAAGACATTGAATGATGTATTTTTTTTCCCACTATTTTCCCCGTGTTCCCTGCCGTGTCACAATGGCAGTGTGAAAGGAGCCTTAATTGTATTTTTTACACACTTATTTCAGCATCTTGGCTTGGTTTCTGCTGTGATTTTACAAAATTCATTGGTACAACTGCGGTTAACCTATTGGGGATGGAGGGCGTACCTGTAGGCCCTCCACCCACTCCCGGTCATAGGGGGTCGGGCCCGGCACCTAGCAGTGGGCGGGATCCGTGGCCCTATTAACCGTGCACTATTAACCCTTTAGACGCGGCATACAAAGTTGAACGCTGCATCTACAGTGAAAGTAAAATGTTGCCGTTAGCTCAGGGGGCTGTGCGAGATAGCCGCGGTGAAATTGCGGCATCCCAAACAGCTGTGGGACAGCAGGAGGGGGGTCTCTGACCTTGCCTCCTGTTGTCCGATTGCTGAATGACTGCTCAGTGCCTGAGATCCAGTCATGAGCAGTCAAGCGGCAGAATCATTGATCAATGGTTTCCTATGAGAAACCAGTGATCAAGGTAAAAGATCAGTGTGTGCAGTGTTATAAGTCCCTACGGGAGCTATAACATTGCAAAAAAAAAGTAGAAAAAAAGTGAATAAAGTTCATTTAACCCCTTCCCTTATAAAAGTTTGAATCCCCCCCCCCCTTTTCCTATAGAAAAAAAACTGTGTAAATAAAAATAAACATATGTGATATTGCCGCATGTGGAAATGTCCAAATTTTAAAAATATATTGTTAGTTAAATCGCATGGTCAATGGAGTAAGCGCAAAAAAATTCCAAAGTCCAAAGTAGCGTATTTTTGGTCGCTTTTTATATAATAAATAAAAAGCGATCAAAAAGTCCCATCAATACAAAAATGGTACCACTAAAAACTTCAGATCACGGCACAACAAATGAGCCCTCATACCGCCCGTACATGGAAAAATAAAAAAAAGTTAAAGGGGTCAGAAGATGAAAATTTTTAACATAGAAATTTTCCTGCATGAAAGATTTTTTCCAGAAGTACGACAAAATCAAACCTATATAAGTAGGGTGTCATTTTATTCGTATGGACCTACAGAATAATGATAAGGTGTCATTTTTACTGAAAAATGTACTGCGTAGAAACGGAAGCACCCAAAATTTACAAAATTTAATTTTTTCTTAAATCTTGTCGCACAATGATTTTTTTTCCATTTCGCCGTAGATTTTTGGGTAAAATGACTGATATCATTACAAAGTAGAATTGGTGGTGCATAAAATAAGCAATAATCTTGCTTGTCTGACAGATACTCAGAGTCGACCGAGAAGTTCCGCTGTTGACTCTAACCTTAGATTCGAGATGTATATGTAACAGGATGACCTAGATTCAATTTACATGTGTCTCTGTATCTGGTTTATGCCTTTATCTTTCACAGAGTCGATAGACTGACAATCACATTTTGTGGCACGCTTTTATTTTTGCTGGATGGTCACTTTGTGCTTTTCCTTGTTACCATCGTTGTAATGTTCATAGTATTTGCATTTCCTTGCATGTTATGATATTGCAGTATTGCGAATATATTTTGTTGAAAATACCCAATAAATATTTGAATATGAAAAAAATAAAATAAGCAATAATATGGATTTTTAGGTGCGAAATTGAATGGGTTATGGATTTTTAAAAGGTAAGGAGGAAAAAACAAAAGTGCAAAAACGGAAAAACCCCAAGGGGTTAATAACACTTTTTTGCCAGGATTTTGGGAAAATCATGGTTAAAAAGGTGAAAAAGTACAGCAAATCCTACAATGTGTGAGCAAAACCTCAGGAAAGGTGCAAATATCTACTATATATTGTTATCACAAAGAGATAGCGTCAGCAATATACAGATAGAGCTGGGTGGAGTCTCTGAGCTTGCAGGAGTGATTCTATAGGTGATGATGTCATCCTGTAGTTCACAGGAAGTCAAGTGACCCAGGACTGTCTTCCTTTTGAAACATTAGGTCATGCATTTTCTTGTGGGTCAGGCTGGTGATCACATGATCAAGGTAGGAGTACTGAAACACATAGATGCAGTTATGCTGCAATTAAACATATGGCGCTGTACAACTAATGATGGTGACTGTGCATGTTATGGGAAAAAATGCTTCTTTAATAAACATCGAAGATAAATTATCAGACCCCTAAATAATAATCTTAACCTCTAAATTATCAGACTCTAGACCAGGCCTCAAAACCCTAAATAACAAACCATGGACCAGGCTCCCAATTTAGGGGCCCTAAATAATCCGACCCCAGAAGAGATTCCTAAATTATCAGACCCCAGACCAGATCCCATAGTTATGAGACCTCAGATTATACTCCTTAAGTGCATCTGTTTCATATTATAGAATTGTTATGCTGTATATACAGTGCTTTAGTGCTTAACAAATCTTATCCAGTCATACCTGTGTTGATATTGTAGGGTACTGTATATCCATTGAAATAACTTTTCTAACTTTGCCAGGAATCGTCCAAAAAATTGGCGAGGTGTTGCCCACTATGCTCCGAGCCTGCACCACATCTCTCCACTTACATCACTTTTTTTATTGACACACGGGGCTTGCCTGCCCATGGGGGCCCTGTTTAGTTCTCCTCCGCATGCTGTCAATCAATATTCGTTTTTCCAATGTTTGGACAATTTCAGGTTACGAAAGCAATGTTTATGGATATACAGCACCGTACAATATCAACACAGGTATAACAAGTCTATTTTATGTGACATATACCGTATACTTTAATTATTATAGCAGGGACAAGACAAAAATGTCAGACCTCAGAATCACAGGCTTTTGAGCTTGGGTGGGCATTGTTTCCTAAATATCCATATGATGGCTTATTTTTTGCCCCACCAATTCTACTTTGTAATGACATTAGTCATTTTACCTAAAAACCTATGGCGAAACGAAAAAAAAAATTGAAGACAAAATTGAAAAAAAACACAACATTTTGTAACTTTTGGGGGCTTCTGTTTCTACGTAGTAAATTTTTAGGTAAAAATGACATCTTTTCTTTATTCTGTAGGTCCATACGATTAAAATGATACCCTACTTATATAGGTTTGATTTTGTCGTACTTCTGAAAAAAATCATAACTACATGTAGGAAAATTTATACGTTTAAAATTGTCATCTTATGACCCCTATAACTTTTTTATTTTACCGTGTATGGGACGGTATGAGGGCTCATTTTTGCGCCGTGATCTGAAGTTTTTAGCCGTACCATTTTTGTATTGATTGGACTTGTTGATCACTTTTTATTCATTTTTTCATGATATAAATAGTGACCAAAAATACACTATTTTGGACTTTGATCTTTTTTGCGCGTACGCCATTGACCGTGCGGTTTAATTAACGATATATTTTTATAACTCGGACATTTCCGCACTCGGCAATACCACATATGTTTATTTTTATTTTTATTCACCTTTTTTTTTTTTTTTTATGGGAAAAGGGAGGTGATTCAAACTTTTAATAGGGAAGGGGTTAAATGATCTTTGTGGTCAAGTTAATATACGTATGATGGTTATGAAATACCTACTAACCATACCCCTGAGGTATATCATACCCTGAGTTATATCATACTCAATACGCTGAAAACCTGGTAACTAAAACCTAGAGCCAGAGGTGTGCCCGGATGGCCGATTAAGGTAGCCTATAAAGAAGAGGGCTACCCCAGTGAGTGAAAGATAATGAAGAGAACCTAATTTAGGGGAGGGCGGGTGGGGGAAGCAGCACGGTGCTGAGGCAGACGCCCGTGAGTCAGGGCCTCTGCCTTAAATCACGCTCAGACTCCTCCCACAAATTAGGTCAGCTCTTCCAGCTAACCTTCACTTGTGGTCAAGTTAATATACGTATGATGGTTATGAAATACCTACTAACCATACCCCTGAGGTATATCATACCCTGAGTTATATCATACTCAATACGCTGAAAACCTGGTAACTAAAACCTAGAGCCAGAGGTGTGCCCGGATGGCCGATTAAGGTAGCCTATAAAGAAGAGGGCAAAATACCAACTGATAGGAGAATAATAAATGTTTATTACGGTACAGGTTATACGTGTGCTAACTGGCTAAAAGCTTTAGCCATCTCTTTTTTAGGATTGGGTATATATCTGTGAAAACACCAAGAACTCCACCTTCCCAGTTTCTTAATGACGTGAGCGGGGATGGAGTGTCTCGAGGCTGAAGAGGCTGCCCCCATCCTGAAAGAATGGCCAGATATTGTAGAAGGATTTAATCCGGCGGTAAGGGCTAAAATGCGTATGTGTCTATTAAAATCTTTGGCAGACAGAGGTAATACAGGGAAAGGCAGTAGCGGGGAATCAGGTGATTTGTCGTGTAGTAGAGTTAGGAGTTGTTGTAGGACCTTTACCGGACACCACGGATTATTGGAGGGGTAGATGTTGATTACCACCTGTTTAGTCTGTTGTGTTTTGGTTCTACCTAAATGTAACTTGAAACCGGATCCGTCAGTTGATAAATGTCTAATCTGTAAGGTGTCAGATTTGTAATTGGTCTTGGTAAATTCACCCGGCCTCAGAAACCCATAGTAAGCCAAATAAACAGCTGCTTTAATAACCAAGCTAGCCGAGACACCGAACGGGTTCCCGTCGAGGATTCTGCTGAAAGCCTGAAAATCGGCGGCAGATACCGGGACTCTAGATGGCGACCTGGGTTTCTCAGATTTTTGGATACCTTTTAATGCTGCTTTAATGGGGTGTGCACTTAAGATGGAAGGAAGGCTAGGGTGAGTTAGTGAGTGGAAATGTTGTATCCCTGCTAAATAACTGCGGATGGTACTGTGCGATAAGTTAAGGGAAGAGTGGCAAAAAGACACAAAAGCTAGGATGTAGTGGATGTCGTGGGGAGAAGAGGTCGGATATTTATGTGTAAATTTGAGAAAAGTATTCCAGGCAACCTTGTAAGCCCTGGCTGTGTTGCCGGCTAATGAGTTATTGATTAACTGAAAAGCCCCTGACAAATGAGTTCTTAGTCCAGAGTCAAAAGGCTGAGAGAAGGTGCTGGTGTGGCTATCTCGTCCGCCTGTGGCATGACCTGTCGGAAAACCTGTAAATTAAAACGTGAAAGAGCATCAGCGGCCGTATTCTTACTACCTTCAACATGCCTGCACTCTATGTGAAACTGTTTCATTAATGCTGTATGGACCAGCCGTCGCAAAAAAGACATAATGGTGAGTGACCTGGACCTGCCTTTTTGGATAATGTCTCGTGTGGCGATGTTATCAGTGAGAAACACTACTGTGTGTCCTTGCCACAAGTGCCCCCATATTTGAGTTGCTGCGACTATGGGGACTATTTCAAACAAGGCCGAGGTGGCAGAGAATTCTGGCAGAGCCAGAAGTTCGGGCGGCTAAGCTTCTGAACACCAATGGTTATCATGAATGGCAGCATACCCGGCGGAGGCAGCAGCATCCGTAACGACCACAGGTGACGAAGCGTTAGCTGAAGGTATGAACATAGAAATCCCGTTCCAACCTGTAAGATACTGGTCCCACATTATTAGATCAGCTTTTGCCGCTTGTCCCAGGACTACCGGGGAATCCATCTCTGGGGCCGATGGTAACAAGGACAGTAATCGGGAAATAAAGGCCCTGCCCTGAGGAATGATCCTCATGGCGAAGTTAAGCATTCCTAACAGGCTCAGTAACTGGTGTCTATTTGTGACCGAGGACCGAGCCATACCATGGATAACTGTACGAATGCGTTCTAACTTTTCCTGTGGCAATTTGGCTATCATCCTTACTGTGTCCAATACCACCCCTAGGAAGGTAATTGATGTAGAGGGCCCTTCCACTTTCTTATCAGCTACTGGGATATTCAGGTGGCCAAACACTGATAGGAGCGTCTGTAAGTCCTTGGGTACTTCCTTTGGACTTTCTAACAAAAGGAAGTCATCTAGGTAATGAAGAACGTTGGTGCAGGACCACTGGTTAACCAAAATCCATTCAACAGCTGTGGCAAAGGTATCAAAAAGCCAAGGGCTGCTCTTAGAGCCAAAAGTGAGGCGGGTGGCAAAGTAAAACTGCCCTTCCCACTTGATACCGTGCCACTGCCACAGGTCTAGATGGATGGGCAGTAATTTGAAAGCATCGGTGATGTCCGCTTTGGATAACCAGGTGCCAGTGCCAAGGTCCAAGATCCGCTGGATAGCTGCGTCTACTGACGTGTATTTCATGGCAAATTCTTCCGACGGTATCAAGGAGTTGAGGCTAGGAATGTTACAAGAATGGGGGGCGGACAAATCATAGATCATACGAAATTTATTAGAGAACTTTCCGCAAGCAATTCCAATGGGGCTCACCCTCCACTGGTTATATGGAGCCCTAGAGAAAGGACCGATAATGAAACCTTTAGACACCTCATTCCTTAAGAGTTCTGTGACGACCTCAGGGTTCGCCGATGCTGATTGTAAATTCCGACATTCGAAAGTTTCCTGAGGAAGACTAATCAGGCCTGTATGAAAACCTAACTCACAACCATTACACAGGAAATCCACGAGATCAGGATCTGGGTGTCCTTGGAGGTATTCTCTAAGGACTAGGGTGTTTACAAGGCCTAGTCATGCCTCTGGTCCTGTCTTCTTGGGGCATTGGCTCTTAGGGTGGGCGCGGTGACAAATGCTGCAGACATGCAACAGGCGGCACTGACTAAACCTGCAAGAGGAGTAGTTGAAATTATTGCATATCTGCGCATTTCCTAGATAGTGAACTGGCCTGCCTAGTTTGTCCAAAGCGGCACCTAACTGAGATTTGGGGGTTGTACCATTATCTGCTGTCGAGGTACTGGCTACTGAACTAGAGCACCAATTTGTGGCGTGTGAGGATGACTGGCATATGGCGCACAAAGGTGCCCTAAGGCCGGCAAAATGCCTGCAAAATAGTTCCGTATCTAGCACAGCCCAATTTGTGATTTGCTGGAATTGGCATAACGTGGCGGCGGCTTTAGCGGCAAAGGAACGATGGTAGTCATAAAACGCAAAACCGCCATATTTGTACCCCAGGTCTACCAGTTTGTGTAGGTATTGGTCCAATTCAATGCGTCTATGAGGACTAGCAGCACACACCACATCTCTGTAAAGACCAAATGCCAAAACAAACTCAGGGATATTCAATTTTTTGTTTAGTCTGGGGTCCCTAGCCTTGACAACAACTGAGACCTCTCCGCAAGCGAAGGTTCTATTGTCAAGGACGTCCTGGGAAGCCACCAGGAGAGAAGCAAGGTTGACCTCTTTCCCTTCTAGGATGTCCCTCCTGATGGCTTCAGGTATGAAATGTGCCGGGATAAGGCTGACGGCTGAAGAGGACGTACCTGAAGAATTTAACCCAGACAGGGGATCAAGGACAGGTGAGACCATTCCCGAGCTGGACGGGACCGGTGGTCCTGATGGAAAAACTGGAGTGGCAGCTGCCACAGGTGGCGTGCCAACACCTGAACCTCCAGTGCTCACGGCCGCGGAGTTTCCAGCTGTGGGTAAGGGATTGGTGGACCCGGGGGGTGCTGTTGCAGAGATAGCAGTAGGACGGGACTCCAGAGTGGTAAGCCTATCCTGCATCTCGTGCATCGAGGTGGATAATGAGTTAAGAAGCTTATGGATCTGTACTAAGGATACTGGATCACAATCTTCTTGACTGTGGGAGCTATTGCCCTCGTGGGAATGCAAGATCCTAAATAACTCGGCTTTCCTTGCCGTGGCAGGGAAGGGGATACCCCGACGGCGAAGTTCAGCCGTGATTCTAGGGATGGTCCAGGACCTAAGAGTCATTGCATTCCCGCCAGATGAACAACTTGCTGGTGAAAGCGGAGCGGTGGAAGGTGGGGCAGCGGCCCCGTCCATGCTTTCTGACACGTGCGACATTTCCTGAAAGACAAATACCGGAATATCAGGATTGACCTGATATGATGAAAACCCGATGCTCCCGAGAAAACCCCCCCGTGAGGCACGTAGATTGATGAGTCAATCCACCTCGAGAGGTGCACTTAGGACAAGACAGGTGAACTATATGTGACACTACGTCAGATTACGAAGCGCGAGGACTGCCGCGGGCAATCAGCCTCTACTGACGATCCAAGACTATTGATAACAGAAAGAGGACCCGAGGATTGACCCGGCAATCCGCCTCGACCTGTACCAAAGTGACAGGATATATCCAAGAATCTTACCCTGCCGTGCCTATTGATGCATAACCACGTATAACTTAAAACACCTATGTGCATTGAACGCCACGGATTTATGTCCCTAACCCATGTGTAACTGCCATGTATCTCGTTCCCCCCCCCCTCCAATTATCATACTCCACCAGACGTGCGCTAGGTTTTGCTAATAGAGAGAGCGAAAACCAGAATAGCCTAACTGTGCCCAACCGCCGTAACAATCATAACAGTACGCTACCTTAAGTTGGATCGTGACTTTCCTAATTCCGGTGAAGGAAAGAAAAAGCCTAACCTAAATATGAAAAGATTATCGTGTTATAACTAGATAAAGTACCTAACCATCACTACTTTTACGACACCATAACATCTACATCCAGTCTAGATACCAATACATACTTAGAAACTTTAGCCCGATTATTTAGCTGTAAGATGTTCAGTCAGACGGGATCTGTAGAAATAACATAACAAGTGCTGCGTCAGCATAACCTGGTCTGAACACATGAAGGACTTCATGACAGGTGTGCAGAGAGAACACAGTAACCTAAACCTTTCAGTGTCTTCACAAAATATACTACTTGCAAAAGGTGCATGTACTTAAATTAATAAATCCGTGTATAACTGAGAACCCTCCTGACAGACGGACAGTAGGAATAGTTCAGCTACCTAACGTTTGAAACAAAGTGACCTGCCACACCGGCAACCATACCCTGAAACCTGCTTATTTAGGCTCTAAACTGGTGAGCCCGGAAACTGTTGCCTGTGGCAACCGCCCCGACCTATTAGCCTCCCTGAGTGTCCCGAAATCCCCCCCCCGGCGTGACCTGAGGCCCAGTTTCAAGGAGAAAGACTATGCACAAATGCCGGAGACACCAGAGACAAAACGTGCTGACAGAGACCCCGGGAAAAGAAAGCCCAATCATGGACCCCCATCCTGGCTTTTTCAGCCTGCCCCGCGGCGTCCCCGTGACAACCAGTAAGAACCCGTGGGAGGGTCCTGCTAACCCGGCGTAAAACTGGGCTGCCGGGGGCACCATGGGACGCTGCCGAAAAAACCCCCCTGTACCTGCAAACACCAAACCCCCCCTGGACCAAGTATCTCCCTGACCGCAGCGGCGGCTAGTGACAGCGAGCAGCCCGAGCTGCCTGTACGACCGACCTCTGGGCTTCAGTGCGGCGCTCCGATACATGCGCCGCTCTCGGCAGCCCACGTGACTAGCGGGGAACAGCGGAGGCATCACGTGATACCCTACCCCGTGGTAACTGTGCTCGTATGCCTAGAATGAAGGCCGGATGGGTTGGTGACCCGTACCTCCGCAGGCTATGAGGAAACAATAACCAGGCATACCCGAAGGTGCCCTTACCTGACTCCCAGAAGCAAAACGTCAGGACCGGGTAAACCGCGTAGCTCTACCGGAAGCAGCACGGTGCTGAGGCAGACGCCCGTGAGTCAGGGCCTCTGCCTTAAATCACGCTCAGACTCCTCCCACAAATTAGGTCAGCTCTTCCAGCTAACCTTCACTTATTCACTTTTTTTTCACTTTTTTTTTTTGCAGTGCTATAGCTCCCATAGGGACCTATAGCACTGTACACACTGATCTTTATCATTGATCACTGGTTTCTCATAGGAAACCAGTGATCGATGATTCTGCCACTTGACTGCTCATGTCTGGATCTCAGGCACTAAGCAGTCATTCGGCGATCGGACACCAGAAGGCAAGGTAGGAGACCCTCCTCGTGTCTAACAGCTGTTCGGGATGCCGCAATTTCGCCCCGGCTATCCCGAACAGCTCCCTGAGCTAACAGGCATGGTTTTACTTTCACTTTAGACGCAGCGTTCAACTTTGAACGCCACATCTAAAGGGTTAATAGCGCGCGGCACCGCGATCAATGTCACGCTATTAGCCACGGGTCCCGGCCGTTGTTAGAGGCCGGGCCCGACCCGCTATGACGCGGGGCCACGTCATGGCCCTGCGTTATAGAAAGGGAAAGGACTCAGGACGTACCGGTACGTCCTTGGTCCTTAAGGGGTTAAAGTGCATTTGTCACCTAAATTAGGCTTGTGGAGCTGCACACATTGTGCAGTAGAGTTTTAAAAGCCTATTTTAGTATTAAATCCCCCCCCCCCCCAAAAAAAAAAAAAAAAAGTCTTTGTAATCCCTCCTGTAGTCAGCTGAATTGTGGGAGAGGTGGGACCTTGGGTCCGCTATGATCCAGGGCCCCACTCTATGCAGCTATGTCACAGGTTAATTGACACATAGACTGTCTGTCAATCAACAGCGCAATACAAGTGAAGAGAGGAGGTGCGCTCCAGGGAAAGCAGACCCCTCTGATTTTTTGGCCAACTTACAGGTGTTTTTTGTGACTTTACAGTTGCCGACTGAGTTAGACCCTCCATACATGCCTTCTGGGGTGCCCACCTTATTTTGTTTGTGGAGGGCAATGAAAAGGTTAATTCTTCATGTTTGAGGACCAGTGCTTTCAGCCTTATTACGGCTTCCTGTTATTTTTTTTTTCCTGTACATATCAGAGATGAGTGCAGAGAAGGAATAGAGATGACTGTGCAGCTATAACCCTACAGCTACACGGTACTCTCTATAATAAGGTAGAGTGATTAAGATAAACATTGCTGACTTTTAAGGGGATAAACGCTTGCTGTGTGGCTTCTATTTACCATATAGGAGAGGCTGGCGCTGGGCTAAATGGTTCGTCCCACCTTGAGACCACAGTCCGGTGGACGCAGTTTTTGCTGCTACAGCTGTGGTTACACTCCTGCAAAAGTAGACTTCACCTAAATCTTCTAGTGGAAAATTCTAATAAATTCTTGTTCTGGTCTATGAATCTTGAAAATCATGAGGAATTATATAGTACAATGATTAACCTAAAATATCAGTTCTGACATAATTATATTCTTCATTTATATAGCACCAACATATTCCACAGTGCTGTACAAAGATTGTCCACACCTACAGATGTAAGAGTATCGTCCAGGACTCCGAACATGCAAACCTCAGCTCTTGTGGATAGATAAATGGTCTCACTAGTCCTGCTGTACCCTCGCATTGTAAACTGAGGTTTTTTCACCATTATCTCTGTGATTATCTGATTATGCCTACAAAGGTAATTCTAATGTGATCCTAAAGGAGGACTATATTGTTTCATAGTGATGGCAGGGTTCCAGGCTGTAGAGCTGCCAGATTACTTTTATGGGGGATTATAACAAGATGGGGGGTGGGAGTTTTCCCTGTAGAACAGTCACTAAAGATAGCTGTGAATTTTTATTGAGCCATCAGCATGATATAATGCATATCTTCAAGGAGGATTCATGTTGATTTAACAACAACATTACCTGGTTTTCATAAACGCTGCTTAATTAAAGTGCCCTGATCAACAAATCAAATGGGTGATTTGGATGGCACAACACACTGCGTGCATAAATGCCAGGAATGGGAAATTATACACAATTAGGCTTAAAGGACTCACCAAACTTCACAAATACACAAATAAATACTATTAGATTCCTTCCACAAACCGCAGCCTCTCGAGACTTCTGTTGGGCACTGGGATAAAATCCTAACCTATCTATCTATCTATCTATCTATCTATCTATCTATCTATCTATCTACCTAATCTATCTATCCATCTATCTATCTATCTATCCATCTATCTATCTATCTATCTATCTATCTATTCTATTATATCTATCTATCTGTTGTATCTATCTATCTAATCTATCCATCTATCTATCTATCTATCTATCTATCTAATCTATCTAATCTATCCATCTATCTAATCTATCTATCTATCATCTATCTATCTATCTATCTATCTATCTACACTGTTTATCTGGTGTAGGATTCTATTGTGGCACTTGTAGTCCGCTGCAGGCATCCTCCATTGTATGTTATGCTGGGGATCGCCCCTAGCAACGGACTACAAGGGCAGGATCTGCTCCCCCAGTATATATGCACAACTGCATTTGGGGTTGAGCACCTCCAGCCATTTGAGACCACGTTTCTTGTTGTTGTTAATCTATCTGTCTATTCCAAGGAAGATGCAGTGGCACTGAAATGGTGAAAAAAGTGAATTATTTATTCATCTTGAATGTGCAAAAAGGTGGTCTCACACCATCATTATCAAGCAGCTAGTGTTACAACTTGTGACTTTTAACCCCTTAAGGACCGGGGTTTTCTCCGTTTTTGCATTTTCGTTTTTTGCTCCTTGCCTTTAAAAAATCATAACTCTTTCAAATTTACACCTAAAAATCCATATGATGGCTTATTTTTTGCGCCACCAATTCTACTTTGTAATGACGTCATTCATTTTGCCCAAAAATCTATGGTGAAGCGGGAAAAAAAATCATTGTGCGACAAAATTGAAAAAAAAAACGCTGTTTTGTAAATTTTTGGGGGCTTCCGTTTCTACGTAGTACATTTTTTGGTAAAAATGACACCTGATATGTATTCTGTAGGTCCATACGATTAAAATGATACCCTACTTATATAGGTTTGATTTTGTCGGACTTCTGGAAAAAATCATAACTACATGCAGGAAAATTAATACGTTTAAAATTGTCATCTTCTGACCCCTAAAACTTTTTCATTTTTCCGTGTATGGGGAGGTATGAGGGCTAATTTTTTGCGCCGTGACCTGAAGTTTTTAACTGTACCATTTTTGCATTGATAGGACTTATTGATCACTTTTTATTCATTTTTAAATGATATAAAAAGTGACCAAAAATGCACTATTTTGGACTTTGGAATTTTTTTGCGCGCACGCCATTGACCGAGCGGTTTAATTAATGATATATTTTTATAATTCGGACATTTCCACACGCGGTGATACCACATATGTTTATTTTTATTTTTATTTACACTGTGTTTTTTTTTTTTATTGGAAAAGGGGGGTGATTCAAACTTTTAATAGGGGAGGAGTTAAATGATCTTTATTCACTTTTTTTTTCACTTTTTTTTTGCAGTGTTATAGGTCCCATAGGGACCTATAACACTGCACACACTGATCTTCTATGTTGATCACTGGTTTCTCATAAGAAACCAGTGATCAACGATTCTGCCGCATGACTGCTCATGCCTGGATCTCAGGCACTGAGCAGTCATTCGGCGATCGGACAGTGAGGAGGCAGGTAGGGGCCCTCCCGCTGTCCTGTCAGCTGTTCGGGATGCCGCGATTAGCCGCGGTTATCCCGAACAGCTCGACTGAGCTAGTCGGGAACTTTCACTTTCACTTTTAGCCGCGTGGCTCAGCTCTGAGCGCGCGGCTAAAGGGTTAATAGCGCGCGGCGCCGCGATCGGCGCTGCGCGCTATTAGAGGCGGGTCCCGACTTCACTATGATGCCGGGCCCGCCGTGATATGACGCGGGGTTACTGTGTTACCCCGCGTTATATCAGAAGAGCAGGACCAAGGACGTACCGGTACGTCCTTGGTCCTTAAGGGGTTAATGGTCACGCAGGACCTCGTGATCAATTAAACAATTTAGTGTAAACATTGTAAAAAAGTGCATAAAAAGGGGCATGTGTAGACTACAGCATACATCAGTGTAAAAGATACATACATAGGACCACCGGCATATTCTCCGATCGTTAGTGCATACAATAAATATATAAAAATACAGTGCATTCCATAGTACGATTACAGGTGCATAGTGCATGATGTGTGATGAGGTGGGCGGAGGGAGGCGGGACACTTGCCGCAGATCGCCATGGAATCCATAAGCTGTTCAGCGTGGACGCTAGGGTACTTCCGGGATCCATCCGCAGGACTGGAAGTGACGTTCCGCTCTGGCGTGTCATGTGATGGCCGTTACTGTGGAGCAGAGATGCTCTCCTCAGCGCATGCGCTCTGCGTACCTAAAGGGTCATGGCACCATCTTGGATGTGGAAAACAGTGCCCTTTTCTTAATGCTTATCCCCACAGCATTCTTCTTTAAAGTTACTCTGCACAGATGGTCCGGGAGGCCTACGGGTTACCGAAGTCTCCGGCCATCTCAGTCATTACCATAGGCAACACACTGAGAATAGCTTTGGTGCTAACCTTATTTCTGAAGAAGTGGGTTTTCATAACAGAAGGCATCTGTTCATACGGGGTGCAGCGCTACACAGATTAGGTCCAACACTAGACCGGGAGAAAAGAAGTAGGTCCACATGAATTCCTTGCGATCAAGTTAGACAGAGTGTTCCTCCATCACCTGGCCCTATCTATCTATCTATCTATCTATCTATCTATTGTATCTATCTATCTATCTATCTATCTATCTATCTATCTATCATCTATCTATCTATCTATCTATTGTATCTATCATCTATCTGTTGTATCTATTTATTGTATCTATCTATCTATTGGATCCAACTATCTTTTCAATCTATCAATCTAAAACTAAATCCTACATGGCTGACAAATGAGGTTAAAAGAGCAATAAACAACAAAAAAATAGCCTTCAAAAAATACAAATCTGATGGGTCAGCTATAACATTTAAACAGTACAAGGAGCTAAATAAAATCTGTAAAAATGTAATAAAAACAGCAAAAATTCAAAATGAGAGACAGGTGGCCAAAGAAAGCAAAACTAATCCTAAATATTTTTTTAGATATATAAATACAAAAAAACCAAGGACAGAGCATGTAGGACCCCTTAATAATGATAATGGGGAGGTTGTCACGGGCGATCAAGAGAAGGCGGAGCTACTGAATGGGTTCTTTAGTTCTGTATATACTATGGAAGAAGGAGCTGACATTGGCCAGGTCAGTGCTGGTAACACATCATGTAATGTACTGAACTGGCTTAATGTAGAGATGGTACAAGGTAAGTTAAGTAAAGTAAATGTAAGCAAATCTCCAGGGCCGGATGGACTACACCCAAGAGTTCTTAGAGAGGTAAGTTCAGTAATATCTGTACCCTTGTTCATGATATTTAGAGATTCTCTGGTGTCTGGTATTGTGCCAAGGGACTGGCGCAAGGCTAATGTGGTACCAATCTTCAAGAAGGGCTCTAGGTCTTCGCCAGGCAATTATAGACCGGTAAGTCTAACGTGCATTGTGGGTAAATTGTTTGAAGGACTTATAAGGGATTACATACAGGAATACATAGGGGATAATAGTATTATAAGTGATAGCCAGCATGGGTTTACTAAGGATAGAAGTTGTCAAACCAATCTAATTTGCTTTTATGAAGAGGTGAGTAGAAGCCTTGACAGAGGAATGGCTGTGGATATAGTGTTTCTGGATTTTGCCAAAGTGTTTGATACTGTCCCTCACAGACATCTGACAGGTAAGTTAAGGTCCTTGGGCTTGGAAACTTTAGTTTGTAACTGGATTGAACACTGGCTCATGGATCGTACCCAGAGAGTGGTGGTAAATGATTCGTACTCTGATTGGTCCCCGGTTATTAGTGGTGTACCCCAAGGTTCAGTACTGGGCCCGCTGCTGTTTAATTTATTTATCAATGATATAGAGGATGGTATTAACAGCTCTGTTTCTATCTTTGCAGATGACACCAAGCTTTGTAGCACGGTACAGTCTATAGAGGATGTGCATAAGTTACAAGATGACTTGGATAGACTAAGTGTCTGGGCATCCACTTGGCAAATGAGGTTCAATGTGGATAAATGTAAAGTTATGCATCTGGGTACTAATAACCTGCATGCGTCGTATGTCTTAGGGGGGATTAAACTGGCAGAGTCACTGGTAGAGAAGGATCTGGGTGTACTTGTAGATCACAGACTACAAAATAGCATGCAATGTCAGGCTGCTGCTTCCAAAGACAGCAGGATATTGTCATGTATCAAAAGAGGCATGGACTCAAGGGACAGGGACATAATACTCCCCCTTTATAAAGCATTGGTACGGCCTCACCTGGAATATGCTGTTCAGTTTTGGTCGCCTGTTCATAAAAGGGACACTGCAGAGTTGGAAAGGGTGCAGAGACGCGCGACTAAACTAATATGGGGCATGGAATATCTTAGCTATGAGGAGCGATTAAAGGAGTTACAATTGTTTAGTCTTGAGAAGAGACGTTTAAGGGGGGATATGATAAACGTATATAAGTATATTAATGGCCCATACAAAAAATATGGAGATAAACTGTTCCAGGTTAAACCCCCCCAAAGGACGAGGGGGCACTCCCTCCGTCTGGAGAAGAAAAGGTTTAGTCTAAAGGGGCGGCACGCCTTCATTACCGTGAGGACTGTGAATTTATGGAACGGTCTACCTCAGGAACTGGTCACAGCAGGAACAATTAACAGCTTTAAAACAGGGTTAGATACATTCCTGGAACAAAATAACATTAAAGGGTAGCTCCCACCATCATTATTTTTTTTTTCTGTCCCTGCCTATTGCACTTCTATCCCTAACACCCTCCCTGCCTTTATTAATTTTTTTTACTATTTTTAAAATGGCATTTTGTCTGCCTGGTAGTGTGCTCACTACCAGGCAGACTTCCCCAGCAGGCACCACGCCACTGATGCCTGCTGGGGGGGACTTCCGCCCTTAGTTCTCCCAACAGGGTGCCTCCAGCTGTTTCACCACTACAACTCCCAGCATGCCCTGACATCTATTGGCTGTCAGGGCATGCTGGGAGTTGTAGTGGTAAAACAACTGGAGGCACCCAGGACAGGAGATTCATGGGGGAAGGAGTGAGCCAGGAGCCGATGCGGGAGGGACGGGTGCGGGGGAGACTCTTCCTGCCGCTCGGTAAGTAAACCCAAACAACCCCCATCCCCCCCCCCCCCCGTACCTTGCAGCAGCGCCCCCCATCCCGCTCGTACCTTGCAGCAGCGCCCCCCATCCCGCTCGTACCTTGCAGCAGCACTTCCCGCACCTTGCTGTAGCAGCCAACCCCCCGCGCCGCCCGCACCTTGCAGCAGGGCCGTCGGCGAGTGCGGGAAGCCGATGCGGAGCCCTGGCTGTTACTGCGCCTGCGCAAAATTTCGACTGATGCCCTGCCGAAATCAGTCGGAATTTTGCAGTGACGTCACTCCGCACTGCATTCGGCCACTAGGAGGGCGCCCCCTAGTGGCCGAATTTCAAATTGCTTTTAAAATGTTTTAAAAGCATTTTTTTTAATAAAAGTATATTAGAGATATGTTGTAGTACTTGAGTACTACAACATATCAAAAAATAATTTTCATGACAGTGCCCATTTAAAGCTTATGCAGAATTATAAAACTACATCCCTTTCCCTTATCCCCTTACATCCTTCCCTTCAATCCCCTGATTGGACTTGATGGACGTATGTCTTTTTTCAACCATACTAACTATGTAACTAACTATGTAACTATTCAATCCATCTATCTATGTAGAAAAGCAGCAGCACTCAAGGAATCCGTGAAAAAATGTGTGGCTTTATTCAACCAAACATCAGGAGTAGCGACGTTTCAGCCGTCTCAAGCTTGACAAAGGCCATGTGAGACGGCTGAAACGTTGCTACTCCTGATGTTTGGTTGAATAAAGCCACACATTTTTTATCGGATTCCTTGAGTGCTGCTGCTTTTCTACATTGATCTACTGGACCTGTGACCGGGTTATCCAGCTCGCACTACCTTCGCCATACTTGTGCTGCCCTTTTTTCTACATCTATCTATCTATCCATCTATCAACACACCGAAACAATGGTCCTGGAATTAGTCACAAAATACAGAAATGAGAAAGCTTTCATTATGTGACTGACAATTATTCAATGTATTGTGGGCTTTGTGCTGCATTCTGCTTGCTTTTCATATCTGCTTTCTATGAGGAGTTCACAGTGGAAAGGAATTTAAGATGACTGACATTTCAAAGAGCATTTGTCATGTTTTCAGTCATGGGCGACTGGATTTTTATTTTATTTTAAATATCTGACTATTCACGATGACAGATCCTAACGTATAAAACATATATTGAGTTATATGCTGTATGAGATTGCCATAATTCATTCTTATGGGACCTAGGAAGCTAAGATCTGGCCCCCTGTTTGATTATCTTCATGCCTGGTGAGATACACTGTAGAGGTTAACATATTAAGGGTGTGTTCTCATGTACAGTATCCTGCACATATTTGATGCATCAAATATGCGCATAATACTGTACATGGGAATAGACTCTAGTTTTTTTTTTTTTTTTTACTTGAATACAACGAATCATTAGTATTATTTTTATTCCTTGCTTATTTGTTAATATTATTCCCTGCCTATGCAGCTACTGCTGCCCTCATAAGGAGGATGGTTGGAGTAGTCCAGGCCAATTGTAATTTCAAAACGCATAAGCTTTACTGAAAGCAATCCAAACAATACAGTCTCTTTATAGCACAGGGTTGCAAGATACAAAACTTAAAGATGAATGTATAGACATAAGTCAAAGTTCTCTTTAAGCTTCTTTAGAAACAGTTATACTGACTAAAAATCTCTAGAACTTTTTGTATTGCCAGTGAGGTAGGGACAATGAAACTAGATAATGCTTTACTGTAGGGGGCCTCCACAGGTTGGTTTACTGTGAAGTACATATCTGAAAGACTTTACACATGGTTATTTGGCACGGTTCTCTATTGCAAGGCTTACTCTAAAGTTGACCTTAAAGTGATAGCCAAGCAGGCTGGAAGAACACAAAGAGTTAAGTATTTGCAGAAGAGTCCTTGCTCAGCTATTTCTCTATTCTGACTAAATAGTACTCCTCCTTGGAGCAGGAAACATGAATAGGGAGATGATAACCCTCTTAGCATGGACTAAAGACAGACTTGGGTGAAAAATCTTCTGTACACCACATGGAGCCATGATCACCACAATCTGCCCCAGATCTGACTCTAGCCACTAGAACTGTGCTTGTATGTAGCAAGCTCATGGTTGAACAGGGTTTATCACTAGGCCTAAAGTAGGGCACACAGGCACACAGGCTGGTCTTCACTTTAGCCTAAGCTAGACCGGACTGAATTGGTTCCAGCCAACCAGGGAGAGAGGGTTGGATTTGGGAGATTCCTCCCAGCCTTCTAGTAATTTCTACCTAGAAACTAGCTGAGGGGAGTCATGTGGCCAATGTTCCATGCATTTGTGATACATAGATATGTAGCTTACAAGTGGTGACAGCAAAAAGCAATTTGTTAACCCTTTCACCTCTATTATACCACAGTGTATGCAGTGACAGAAATGTAATGAAAAAATAATAATGTTATGCCTACTTAACGCACACTAATGAGATTTAGAGAAACTAAAAAGGGTTATCCAGAATAAAAAAAAAAAGAAATACTGATTTCTCCAAAAAACAGCACCACAACTGACCTCTGGATGTATGTGGTATTGCAGTGAATGGAGCCAAGTTGTAGTACTACATACAACCTGAGGACAAGTGTGGTGCTGTGTTTGGAGGAAATTAGTTCTATTTATTTTTTTATTTTTGAATAACTCCCTTAACTCCTCATCCACCCGACAACATTTTAGTTTAGCAGCTGGTAGATGGTACTACGACACTGCCCCACTGTGTGCACGTCAACATTTACATAGCTAGAAATTCACGGTGAAGCTGGCAGTCATTTATGACTTTCATTAACAGGGCACTGAGAAGTCTGTAGGGCATGTGACCTGTCAACATGACATCAGAGCTACACGTTGAAGCAGTGCTGCAGGGGTCACATGACCACTATGGATTACACAGAACTAGGGCAATTTCAATACATTAAGTAAATTAATAAGTTATTTTTAGATAGTTTTGAGAACTGGGGATTAAATCAACACAAGAAATCTTCAGCCACAATATGCCTTTAAAGAGAAACGTTCTCTAATATAGACCATGGCATTGCCGCTTCAGTATAGCATAGAGTAATAGGCAAATAAATATCCCCTGAATGAAACTTTTGCTCTTTAAACACTTCAACTTTACATTACAGGGTTTATATCTAATAATTTATGCCGCCAATGCTTTCTCACATTTAAAGATATGTAAGTGATCAATAGTTATGATCTACCGGGCTCTCATCGGTATGCAGAACAAAATTTCACACATGAACTCGAGATCAAATTCCTTTTTCTGCTGTGTTTCAAGGATATTATGACATTAAGAAGAATTTATATTTGCAGAGACCATAGTGCATAATGGTCTCGATTTTATTATTCAAAGCTCCCAGACCTACAGGGAATGTAATTTCAGCAGTTTTAGAAACCATTTTTTAAAAGAAATACAGTTTCCTTGGTACTAAAACATAGCACTATACGAGACACTATTAGGAAAAGTGTATATATAATTCTGTTTATCAGATATATGACCCAATAAACTAACAGATCGTTGGACCTAAAAAAAACAGTTGGATATGACCGTTTTACATCTCTAGGGGAAATATACATAGCATTAAGTATGAATCGTGTTTTCCAATTATTTATATAAAAAACACCTGAAAAACATGAGATAAAAAGAGTAGTAAGCTATTTGCAGTAGATGTACCGTTTGGCAGCATTAATAGACCATTATGGAACGTTTCTTTGGACATTAAATGGCGGTATTATATTGGCCACATACTATACAGTGTGTTATGAGAGCAAAGTTTAAAATTATAAGTACAGTCTAAAAATGGCAAGCAGGGGGCTCTAACAAGTTTATTGCTTAGGGCTCTAGTTTCTCTAAAACTGGCCTTTACTATAATATTGCAAGGTTATACTTAACTTGAGGTTCAAATTAGATCTATAAGTCCAGGGATTATCCAAAATTAAAACTGATCACATATTCTTCTCAGGATAGGTGTGGTGATAAATATGTGATCTATGGGGTCTCACTGCTGAGACCCCTGTTCTTATGATCAATGGGGCGCACCACATCAAACACTTAATCTTGGAATAACTTCTTTAAGTATTCAAACATTGACTGTGGCAATCTAATGTGGCCCCAATAATTGCCAAGGTGAGCAGATACAGGCCGAAACAAAGAAATGCTGGGAAGGAAAATAATCTACAGGGTGGGCCATTTATATGGATACAACTTAAGGGTGCGTTCCCACAGGGCGTATACGCAGCGTATTTGAC
This sequence comes from Hyla sarda, assembly GCF_029499605.1. Taxonomy (NCBI): domain Eukaryota; kingdom Metazoa; phylum Chordata; class Amphibia; order Anura; family Hylidae; genus Hyla; species Hyla sarda. Next base: position 186,819,967 of record NC_079194.1, read on the forward strand.
GCTGCGCAAATTTTACGGCAGCAGCGGGAAATACGCTGCGTATCCCTTGCTCACTATACACACAGGGCTTTCTGGCGGCAGCCCTATGCGTGTAGTGAGTTTTGGAGGCAGGGCCGTGAGTCACAGACACATGGCCCTGCCTCCAAAACTCACTACACACATAGGACTGCCGCTGGAAAACCCTGTGTGTATAGCGAGAAAGGGATACGCAGCGTATTTCTCGCTACTGCCGTAAAATTTGCGCAGCGTCAAATACGCTGCGTATATGCCCTGTGGGAACGCATCCTTAAGGGGTATTCCAGGCAAAAACTTTTTTTTATATATCAACTGGCTCCGGAAAGTTTAACAGATTTGTAAATTTCTTCTATTAAAATATCTTAATCTTTCCAATAGTTATTAGCTTCTGAAGTTTTCGGTCTAACTGCTCATTGATGATGTCACCTCCCGGGAGCTGTGCATGATGGGAAAATATCCCCATAGGAACTGCACAGCTCCCGGGACGTGAGTCATCAGAGAGCAGTTAGACAGAAAACAAGAACTCAACTTCAGAAGCTAATAACTATTGGAAGGATTAAGATTTAGTAATTTACAAATCTGTTTAACTTTCTGGAGCCAGTTGATATATAAAAAAAAGTTTGGGCCTGGAATACCCCTTTAATACAATCTGAATGGTTGGTGATATTAACTTCCTGTTTGTGGCACATTAGTATATGTGAGGGGGGAAACTTTTGAAGTCGGACATTTTGAATCCAACTTTTGTTTTTTCAATAGGAAGAGGGTCATGTGACACATCAAACTTATTGGGAATTTCACAAGAAAAACAATGATGTGCTTGGTTTTAACGTAACTTAATTCTTTCATGAGTTATTTACAAGTTGCTGACCACTTATAAAATGTGTTCAATGTGCTGCCCATTGTGTTGGATTGTCAATGCATCCCTCTTCTCCCACTCTTCACACTCTGATAGCAACTGTAACACTCACGTTTCTGAAGACAGGAACTCTGGTGTATGTGGATCCGCTGGACCTGTGTGGCAGATTACTCGGACCGTGCCAGGGAGTGGAGTCTAAGGTGCCGCTGGTCTTCACCAGAGCCCGCCGCAAAGCAGGATGGGCTTGCTGCTGCAGACGGCACCCAGATCGCAACCCCCCAGCAACGGCTCGACCACAGAGGCGGCTGAGGAGATGCGAATCACAGAAGGGATGAGACAACTCGTAGTCAGGATAGCTGTAGGTCAGGGCAGGTGGCACAGTAGCGTAGTCGGGACGTAGCAGAAGTTCAGTAGGCAGGCGGCAGAGAAGCAAGGTCAAGGTCACAAGAGCAGGAGATCTGGTACACGGCAAGGCAATACAAAGGAACACTTTCTCTAGGGCACAAGGCAACAAAGATCCAGCAGAGAACTGAGGAGGGTTACACTAATGAGCGTACTGGCCCTTTAAATCTTAAAGCTCCGGCACGCGCACGCCCTAAGGGACGGGGACACTCGTGCCGGAAAATAGAGGCGGAAGCAGAGGCAGGGGAAACACCCGAAGAGTGACGGACTGGGGCTCGCATGCGGGTGCGTCCCGCAATGCGAGTCCCAGTCCCGTCGGCAGCAGAAGGTAAGGGGACCATGCGCTCACAGCCTCATGTGAGGCAGGAGCGCATAGCGTAACAGCAACACCGCAGGAGAAATGCTAGCACAGGCTTCCAGTATCCGTAGTTTCAGGGGCTGCACATCTTGTATCTTCACAGCATAGACAATTGCCTTCAGATGACCCCAAAGATAAAAGTCTAAGGGGGTCAGATTGGGAGACCCTGGGGGCCATTGAAATGGCCCACGACGACTAATCCACTTTCCAGGAAACTGTTCATCAAGGAATGCTCGGACCTGACACCCATAGTGTGGTGATGCACCATCTTGCTGGAAAAACTCAGGGAATGTGCCAGCTTCAGTGCATAAAGAGGGAAACACATCATCATGTAGCAATTTCTCATATCCAGTGGCCTTGAGGTTTCCATTGATGAAGAATGACCCCACTATCTTTGTACCCCATATACCACACCATACCATCAATTTTTGTGTTCCAACAGTCTTGGAGGGATCTATCCCATGTGGGTTAGTGTCAGACCAATAGCGGTGGTTTTGTTTGTTAACTTCACCATTCACATAAACGTTTGCTTCATCACTGAACAAAATCTTCTGTGTAAACTGAGGCTCCTGTTCCAATTTTTGTTTTGCCCATTCTGCAGCACCTGAAATTACGGATACTGGAAGCCTGTGCTAGCATTTCTCCTGTGGTGTTGCTATCAGTGTGTGAAGAGTGGGAGAAGAGGGTTGCATTGACAATCCAACACAATGGGCAGCACATTGAACACATTTTATAAGTGGTCAGCAACTTGTAAATAACTCATGAAAGAATAAAGTTACGTTAAAACCAAGCACATCATTGTTTTTTCTTGTGAAATTCTCAATAAGTTTGATGTGTCACATGACCCTCTTCCTATTGAAAAACAAAAGTTGGATTCAAAATGGCCAACTTCAAAATGCCCGCCATGGTCACCACCCATCTTGAAAAGTTTCCCCCCTCACATATACCAATGTGCCACAAACAGGAAGTTAATATCACCAACCATTCCCATTTTATTAAGGTGTATCCATATAAATGGCCCACCCTGTATTTTTACACTGGGACATTCTGTTCCTGGTGGGCCTATCTTTGGTAACGTTGAATACCTTTTTGTCTTAGATCCAATTCTACACCAGTAATGGAGGTAGGACAGTGGACTAGTGATACTTCTAGCCAGGCCTTGTGATGGTGCTTCATGTAATTCCTAAGCCCGGACCCTTGCAGAAATGGCACTGTGCTTGGCTTTCTACATCTGGTAAGATAGAAAGGAATTTCCACAAGGCAGGATAGATACACTACCACCACCCAACTGTGCCCCACCTATAGAAGGCTTTTTTCTCAAACCTGAAGATGCTCCTGAGCTGATCAGACCAACGTACCTTCTGGCATTATCATCATCATCAAACTCCTCTTCATCGTCCCTACCTCCCCTCTCAGTATGAACATTTGATGTCTGCTGCTTAGCATGGGAGGAAGGGGGGACAAAGACAGAGATGATAGAACTGACTATGCAGGACAGACATTTGGGGGGGGGGGGACAAAGACAGAAATGATAGAACTGATGATCTAGAATGGACATTTTAACCCCATCATGTAACTGTAAACTATAAGGAATACACAGACACCTGACTCAATGTAATTATCAGACTCTTCTTTCTCCTCTTGAGAAGACCTCGAACCAGTCAACCAGTCCACAAGGAATGTAATATCCTTCAAAACCACACAACCACTGGAAGACAGTTGTGGTGTCCTTGTGTGGAACCCACTTGTCCACCTGTCCTGTCAGGTGAATGCCACTTTCTTGTGTCTGCTTCGACCCATAGCTCCAGGTTTCAAAGTTCAATGTTCTTGTATTTTTGCAATCTATTTTTAATGTATTCTCTAATGTGAAAGGTATTTATATTTTTCTGTCATGTAAAGGGTTAACTGTAACTATGTAGGAGGATGCTTAGGGAATCACATGAGCAGTTTGGCCAATCAGGGCCTCCTGCTCTGTTCCCCCAGGTCTAGATGGGGAGGAGTTAGTAGTGTAGAGTTCAGTCAGAGCTACGTGAAAGATCTCAGTAGTATACCTTCCCCATAACTCTAATGGGGACAGGTTTCATGTCTATCATCTAAGTCTACCTTTCCCAGAGTGGTTGTCTGCTCATGAATCTTGCCGACCAGGTCTTCAATCAAGTTCTAGTCAACTTTAAAGACAAGTCCCAAGAGAGCTGTCGGGCCTATAGGGGCGATTTGTCACTCACCTACAAGTCAATTTTTAATCTTAAAGGGTAGCTCCCACCATCCTATTTTTTTTTGCTAGCCCGTTTTACCCCCCCCCCGCTACAGCACTAGCCCATTCCCTCCTCCCCCCCCCCCGCATACCCCGTTCCCTCATTACACTTGCAGTTACTGCAGAGTCCGGCAGCGGGCGTGCAGGGACAGCGGCGGCAACGAGGCGGCGGCGGCGATGTGCGGGTGGAGTGGCCTCCCAGCCAGTGGCCTGGGAGCCAATGCACTCGCTCCCGCCTGTCTGATTGACAGGCAGGGAGCGAGTGCAGCCTAACTGAAAAAGGACTGATTGCCACTCCAAAATCAGTCCTTTTTCAGTAGCCGGTTTTTTAAATGTAAATTAAACCTTTTTAATGAAAAAAAATAAAATAAAAGTATATTAGAGATATGTTGTAGTACATAAGTACTACAACATATCAAAAAATAAAGTTGGTGACAGTGCCCATTTAATGCTTTCAATGTGTATTTATGTTAAGCAAAGGTAGACACACTGGGGGACATTTACTAATCTAGTCTATTCTGGGTATGCTTATAGACCAGCGTATGTGGTAGTCTCCTGTCTATTGTGCTCCTAATTTATCAAAGGTCTCACAGCCCTTGATAAATTCTGTGCTCAGACTTCAGGGTCTACAGTTTAAATTGCATTTAGACCTGCTCAAACATGGTCTGACATTTCAGCGTATTTTGGGCAGATGCGACTTGTCGGACAAAAGTTGCACTTGATAAATTCAGCACCAATGCATTTTCCAATGCATTTCCGTCTAAAATAGACTTGCATGCATCATGTTCTAAAAATCCTCTTCAGCAAAAGTCGCAGAAAAGTCACACATATTTAGACTGCGACTTTCTGTGCGACAAATTTAGACAGGAAAAAACTGTCTAAATCCTTTGATAAATCTCCCCCACTATGTTTGATTAACCCCTTAAGGATCGGGCCATTTTTCATTTTTGCACTTTTGTTTTTTCCTCCTCACCTTCTAAAAATCATAATGCTTTAAATTTTCCACCTACAGACCCATATGAGGGCTTTGTTTTTGAGACAACAATTTTACTTTGTAATGACATCAATCATTTCACCACAAATTTTATGGCAAAAGCAGAAAAAAAATATTTGTAGGGTACATTTTTTAAAAGCGCTTTTGTAACTTTTGAAGGCTTCCAATTCTGCACAGTGCACTTTTCTGTAAAAATGACACCTTATCTTTATTCTGTATGCCTTGATCTGAAGTTTTTATTTGTACCATGTGTGTTTTGATGTGACTTTTTGATCACTTTTTATAAAAAATTTTAGGGTATACAAAGTGACCAAAAATATGCAATTTTGGACTTTGGTATTTTTATTACGTAAACGCCATTGACCGTGTGGTTTAACTAACTTGATATTTTTATAGTTCGGACATTTGGACATGCGGCGATACCACATATGTTTATTTTTATTATGTTTACATATTTTTTTATATTGAATTGGGGAAAAGGGGGGTGATTCAAACTTTTAATATGGAAAGTTTTTTTTTTTTTTTTACTTATATTCAACTTTTTTTTATAGGCTTTATTAGTCCCCTTAGGGGACTTTTAGGAGGAATCATTGGATTCCTCATACAGATCAATGGAATTCCATAGAAGTCCATTGATCTGTGTGCTCTGCGCTCACTTGATTAAGCCTGGTTCAGCCAGGCTCTATCAATCTCAGTGCCACAGCAGACAGGGAAGCAGAGGTAAGCCCTTTGGCTACCTCCAAAGTGGATCGCCCTGCAGGGGGCAATCCACCCTACTGGACCACCAGGGACTGGTTAAAGCTCCCTCTAGATGCCGCTGTCAGCTTTGACAGCGGTGATCTAAAGGGTTAATAGCCAGCCACGAAGATCGCCGCATGTCAGCTCTTAACAGCAGCCCCCAGCTACAGGAATCAGCTGGCGGTTGCCCGATATGGCACGGGCTTGTGTCGGGAGCCCATGCCATACACCAGTTGCCGTCTCAGGATGAGCTGGCTTGTCCTTAGATGGCAACCGGTTAAACCTAGAAAATACTAACAACTTAGCCTATGGATGACTATTCCATGTTCATTCTTAATGCTTTTAATGAGTATTTATTTTAAAGCCAGGTAGAAATATTATGTCTGATAACTTGGCCTTAGATGGCTATTCCGCATTCGCACTCAACACTTTCAATGCACAGTTATTTTTAACACAAGTAGACATGCTATATGTTTCATGAAACAGGGGAAAATACATGTAACTTGGCCTTAGATGGTTATTACCTGTTCAGAAATACTATATACCATATTTTTAGCCTAAAGTCTATGTGCGTGTTATACGCCGATACACCCCCAGGAAAGGCAGGGGGAGAGAGGCCGTCGCTGCCCGCTTCTCTCCCCCTGCCTTCCCTGGGGTCTAGAGCCCTGCTGCCGGCCCTTCTCTCCCCCTAGCTATCGGCGCCGCTGCCCGTTCTGTCCCCCTGACTATCGGTGCCGGCGCCCCACTGCCGGCGCCGATAGCCAGGGGGAGAGAAGCGGCGCCGACAGCCAGGGGGAGAGAAGGGGCAGCGGCACCCATTGCCGGCGCCGCTGCCCCGTTTCCTCCCCCCATCCCCGGTGGCATAATTACCTGGGTCGGGTCCGCGCTGCTGCAGGCCTCCGGCGTGCGTCCCCTGCGTCGTTGCTATGCACGGCATCATGCGCCGCGCCGTGCAGCGCATAGCAACGACGCAGGGGACGCGCGCCGGAGGCCTGCAGCAGCGCGGACCCGACCCAGGTAATTATGCCACCGGGGATGGGGGGAGGAAACGGGGCAGCGGCGCCGGCAATGGGTGCCGCTGCCCCTTCTCTCCCCCTGGCTGTCGGCGCCGCTTCTCTCCCCCTGGCTATCGGCGCCGGCAATGGGGCGCCGGCACCGATAGTCAGGGGGACAGAACGGGCAGTGGCGCCGATAGCGAGGGGGAGAGAAGAGCCGGCAGCAGGGCTCTAGACCCCAGGAAAGGCAGGGGGAGAGAAGCGGGCAGCGACGGCCTCTCTCCCCCTGCCTTTCCTGGGGGTATATCGGGGTATACACGCGCACACACGCACCCTCATTTTACCATGGATATTTGGGTAAAAAACTTTTTTTACCCAAATATCCTTGGTAAAAGGGTGCGTGTTATAGGCCGGTGCGTGGTATACCCCGATAAATACGGTATTTGGTTAAATCAAAAAAACACTCATAACATGGCCTTAGATGGCTAATCCACATTTGCTCTCAATGCTTTCAATGCATAGCTATTTTAAACACAGGTATAAATGCTAAATGTTTGATTAAAACAAGAAAATACATGTTACTTGGCCTTAGTTGGCTATTTCGCGTTTACTGTCAATGCTTTCAATGTGTCGTTATATTAAACACAGAAAGATATATTATATATTGATTAACCCCTTAAGGACTGATCCCTTTTTCACCTTAAGGACTCGGCCATTTTTTGCAAATCTGACCACTGTCACTTTAAACATTAATAACTCTGAAATGCTTTTAGTTATCATTCTGATTCCGAGATTGTTTTTTCTTGACATATTCTACTTTAACTTAGTGGTAAATTTTTTGATAACTTGCATCCTTTCTTGGTGAAAAATCCCAAAATTTGATGAAAAATTTGAAAATTTAGCATTTTTCTAACTTTGAAGCTCTCTGCTTGTAAGGAAAATGGATATTCCAAATAATTTTTTTTATTCACATATACAATATGTTTACTTTATGTTTGCATCATAAAATTGACGTGTTTTTATTTTTGGAAGACACCAGAGGGCTTCAAAGTTCCGCAGCAATTTTCCAATTTTTCACAAAATTTTTGAAACTCGCTTTTTTTTAGGGACCAGTTCAGGTTTGAAGTGGATTTGAAGGGTCTTCATATTAGAAATACCCCATAAATGACCCCATTATAAAAACTGCACCCCCAAAGTATTCAAAATGACATTCAGTAAGCGTTTTAACCCTTTAGGGGTTTCACAGGAATAGCAGCAAAATGAAGGAGAAAATTCACAATCTTCATTTTTTACACTCGCATGTTCTTGTAGACCCAATTTTAAAATTTTAGCAAGGGGTAAAAAGGAGAAAATATTTACTTGTATTTGAAACCCAATTTCTCTCGAGTAAGCACATACCTCATATGTCTATGTTAATTGTTCGGCGGGCGCAGTAGAGGGCTCAGAAGGGAAGGCGCGTCAAATGGTTTTTGGGGGGCATGTCACATTTAGGAAGCCCCTATGGTGCCAGAACAGCAAAAAAAAACACATGGCATACCATTTTGGAAACTAGACCCCTCGGGGAACGTAACAAGGGGTAATGTGAACCTTAATACCCCACAGGTGATTCACGACTTTTGCATTTGTAAAAATAAAATACATTTTTTTTACCTAAAATGCTTGGTTTCCCTAAAGTTTTACATTTTTAAAAAGGGTAATAGCAGAAAATACCCCCCAAACTTTGAAGCCCAATTTCTCCCGATTCAGAAAACACCCCATATGGGGGTAAATAGTGCTCTGCTGGCGCACTACAGGTCTCAGAAGAGAAGGAGTCACATTTGGCTTTTTTGAAGGAAATTTTGCTCTGGGGGCATGCTGCATTTAGGAAGCCCCTATGGTGCCAGGACAGCAAAAAAAACCACATAGCATACCATTTTGGAAACTAGACCCCTCGGGGAACTTAACAAGGGGTAAAGTGAACCTTAATACCCTACAGGTGTTTCACGACTTTTGTATATGTAAAAAAAAAAAAAAAATTACCTAAAATGCTTGGTTTCCCAAAAAATTTACATTTATACAAAGGGTTAAAGCAGAAAATACCCCCCAAAATTTGAAGCCCAATTTCTCCCGATTCAGAAAACACCCCATATGGGGTGAAAAGTGCTCTGTTGGCGCACTACAGGTCTCTGAAGAGAAGGAGTCACATTTGGATTTTTGAAAGCAAATTTTGCTCTGGGGCATGCCGCATTTAGGAAGCCCCTATGGTGCCAGGACAGCAAAAAAAAAAAACACATGGCATACCATTTTGGAAACTAGAGCCCTCGGGGAATGTAACAAGGGGTTAAGTGAACCTTAATACCCCACAGGCATTTCACGACTATTGCATATGTAAAAAAAAAAAAAAAAAAAAAATTTTTACCTAAAATGCTTCTTTTCCAAAAAATTTTACAATTTAAAAAGGGTAAAAGCAGAATATACCCCCCAAAATTTGTTAAGCAATTTCTCCCGAGTACGGTGATACCCCATATGTGACCCTTAACTGTTGCCTTGAAATACGACAGGGCTCCAAAGTGAGAGCGCCATGCGCATTTGAGGCCTAAATTAGGGATTGCATAGGGGTGGACATAGGGGAATTCTACGCCAGTGATTCCCAAACAGGGTGCCTCCAGCTGTTGTAAAACTCCCAGCATTCCTGGACAGTCAACGGCTGTCTGACAATACTGGGAGTTGTTGTTTTGCAACAGCTGGAGGCTCCGTTTTGGAAACCGTGGCGTACCAGATGTTTTTCAGGCGAGGGCGGCTGTGTAGGGGTATGTGTATTTGTAGTGCTTTTTACTTTTTATTTTATTTTTTGTGGTAGTGTAGTGTAGTGTTTTTAGGGTACAGTCACACGGGCGGGGGGTCACAGTAGTTTCTCGCTGGCAGTTTGAGCTGTTGCAGAAAATTTGCTGCAGCTCAAACTTGCAGCCAGATATTTACTGTAAGCCTCCGCCCATGTGAGTGTACCCTGTACATTCACATTGGGGGGGACATCCAGCTGTTGCAAAACTACAACTCCCAGCATGCGCTGACAGACTGTACATGCTGAGAGTTTTAGTTTTGCAACAGTTGTAGGCACACTGGTTATGTATCACTGAGTTTGTGACCTTACTCAGTGTTTCAAAACCAGTGTGCCTCCAGCTGTTGCAAAACTACAACTCCCAGCATGTATGGTGCATGGTGTAAGGTGACTGCTGGGAGTTGTAGTTTGCAACAGCTGGAGGCACACCGGTCGTGAAACACTGAGTTAGGTAAAAAAAAAATGGGTTTCACAACCAGTGTGCCTTCAGCTGTTGCAAAACTACAACTCTCAGCAGTCACCGACAGCCAACGGGCATGCTGGGAGTTGTAGTTATGCAACCAGCAGATGCACCACTACAACTCCCAGCATGCACTTTAGCTGTTTGTGCAAGCTGGGAGTTGTAGTTATACAACAGCTGAAGGTACACTTTTCCATAGAAAAAATGTGCCTCCAGCCATTGCAAAACCATAAGTCCCAGCATGCCCATAAGGGAATGCTGGGAGTTGTGGTGGTCTGCCGCCTGCTGTTGCATAACTACAGCTCCCAGCATGCCCTTTTTGCATGCTGGGAGCTGTTGCTAAGCAACAGCAGGAGGCTGTAACTCACCTACTGCTGCTGCTCCATCGCAGGACTGTCCCTCGCCGCCGCCGTCGCTCCTGGGGCCCCGATCCCAACATGGACGCCGGGGATCGGGGTCCCCAGCACTCGGGGTCGTCTTCCCGCACCCGCTCACGCCCTCCGGAAGAGGGGCGGAGCGTGTGCGGGAGTGACACCCGCAGCAGGCGCCCTGATTGGTCGGCCGGTAATCCGGCCGATGAATCAGGGCGATTGTGAGGTGGCACCAGTGCCACCTCACCCCTGCAGGCTCTGGCTGTTCGGGGCCGTCAGAGACGGCCCCGAACAGCCAGTAATTCCGCGTCACCGGGTCACTGGAGACCCGATTGACCCGGAATCGCCGCAGATCGCTGGACTGAATTGTTCAGCGATCTGCGGCGATCGCCGACATGGGGGGGCATAATGACCCCCTTGGGCGATATGCCGGGATGCCTACTGAACGATTTCAGCAGCCATCCGGCTCCAGTCCCCAACCGGCTAGCGGTGGGGACCGGAATTCCCACGGGCGTATGGATACGCCCTGCGTCCTTAAGGTCTCGGAATGCAGGGCGTATCCATATGCCCTGCGTCCTTAAAAGGTTAAACCCAGAATATACACGGAACCTGGCTATTCCATCTTTGCTCTTAATGCTGTTAACCCCTTAAGGACCCATGACGTACCGATACATCATGAGTCCGCTCCTGTTCTATAACGCGGGGCCACGGCCTGTTTGGGATGTCCACGCCAAAATCATGGCATCCCGAACAGCTGTGAGACAGCAGGAAGGTCCCTTACCTTCCCTCCTCGTGTCCGATCACCGAATGACTGCTCGGTGCCTGAGATCCAGGCATGAGCAGACAAGTGGCAGAATCATTGATCAATGATTTACTATGAGAAACCATTGATCAATGCAAAAGATCAGTGTGTGCAGTGTTATAGGTCCCAATGGGAGCTATAACATTGCAAAAAAAAAAAAAGTGAAAAAAAAGTGAATAAAGATCATTTAACCCCTTCCCTAATAAAAGTTGGAATCACCCCCCTTTTCTCATTTAAAAAAAAACTGTGTAAATAAAAATAAACATAAACATGTGTGGTATCGGCGCGTGCGGAAATGTCCAAATTATAGTAATATATGTTCAATTGATCAATAAGTCATATCAATACAAAAATGGCACCGCTAAAACATTCAGATCACGGCGCAAAAAAATGAGCCCTCATACCGCCCCATACGCAGAAAAATAAAAAAGTTATAGGGGGTCAGAAGATTACAATTTTAAAAGTATAAATTTTCCTGCATGTAGTTATGATTTTTTCCAGAAGTACGACAAAATCAAACCTATATAAGTAGGGTATCATTTTAATCGTATGGACCTACGGAATAAAGAGAAGGTGTCATTTTTACTGAAAAATGTAGTGTGTAGAAACGGAAGCCCCACAATTTACAAAATGGCGTTTAAAAATTTTTTTTTGTCTCACAATGAATTTTTTTCCATTTCTCATAGATTTTTGGGTTAAATGACTGACGTCATTACATAGTAGAATTGGTGTCGCAAAAAATAAGCCATCATATGGATTTTTAGGTGCAAAATTGAAAGAGTTATGATTTTTTTTAAATAAGGAGGTAAAAAAAACAAAATGCAAAAACAGAAAAACCCCAGGTCCTTTAGGGGTTAAATGCATATTTATCGTAAACCCAGGTAAAAGTATAATATGTTTGATCACACCCAGAAAACACACGTAACTTGGCCTAAGATGACTATTCCATGTTCACTCTTAATGCTTTTAAATGTATATTTATGTTAAAATACAGGTCAGACCAATGCTTTGTTCAACTTGCTAGGTATTGTAATGAGATAGCTATTCTGGGCTCATTTTGCAGTGAGACTGCTGGTATTTGTAGTACACTGACTGGACACAGTGATGCAGGTGACAGGAAGTCACTATCTCAGGTCAGCCCGCTGCTTGATGCTGAAGTTTTATTGGATTTGTGAAGTAGTTCTTCTGTGCTCTCTCTCTCTCAGCTTTTTCTCTCTAAGATGGTGGCTGCAATGCAGTACATAGAGCTTTATCAGCCTCCTAAACCCATCCCTATGCTGTCTACTGATTGGCCTGGGAGCTGTTTGTCACATAAATGAAAGCAATGATTGGCTAACCTCGGGTCATGTGATCTTGCTACCAGCTGCAAGGTATCCTGGGCTACCCTGATGTCATCTCAGTGTTCCCAGTATTTCCTCCATTCATTTAGGTGCCTTAACGCCATGTGATCCTTATTCCTTCTGATACTATTACTTTTATTGTCAGACTCAAAGCGCAAAAGCTTGTGAGCAACTGTTCAGAAAGTTCTGAGCAAGACTGGAGTTACCGGGCTCGGCTCATTCATCATATAACATAGATAAATTTGTGGACATAGCATAGAGGAAATTAGTTAGCCATCATATCATGTCCTGACAGCAACACCTAAGGCTTAGTACACACCAGCATTGTTTCTTCCATTGTTCTGCTCTTTTTGATTGGAATAGAATAATTAAACATTTTGACACCACAACAGCAACCAACAGACATCATTGACACATGATGCTAGTTATTTTACAGGACAAAATACTGCATTCAGTTTTATTCTGCAGTGATAGTTTAGTGTGATATGTTCCCTTTAACTATATTCAGGGAAGGGTAAGCATGGACACATCTGTAAATCCAGCCGGAATTATCACCATAGGTTTTAATGAACGTCCTTGGCTTTATAATACATTTCTTTATATTGAATTATGTGTAATTGGTTGTCATTGACTAAAAGGATATTTAATTCATTTCTAAGATAGATAATTTGCTTTTATCATACATTTCTATAATCATCGGCTTTCTTTTGATACAACTTGCATTGTTCATTTGCATCAAACTGATTATATTTTAATTAGATCACAAACAGCAATTATGTCCCTGTTATACAAATAAATTGGGAATGAGATTGTAAACGTATAAAGTAAATCATGGTCCTGGTATTCAAATAAAATGGAAGGAGGGAAGAAAGAAGGGGAGAAAGGAGGGAGAGATGAAGGAAGGAAAAAAGGAGGGAGAGAGATGAAGGCAGAAAGGAAGGAAGGAAGGAAAAAGGGAGGAAGAGAAGAAGGAAGAAAATGGGGAAGATTGTAGGGAAGAAAGGTAAGAAGGAAGGAGGGAAGCAATACAGAGTTCAGGGAAATAAGAAAGGAATGCAGAAGAGTGGAAGGAATGAAAGGGGGAAGATAGTAGAGAACAAAGGAAAGAAGGAGGGGAGCAATATATGTAGGGAAATAAGAAAGGACGGAAGATGAGAGAAAGGAAGGAAGGAAGGAAGGAAGGAGGGAGGGGGAAGGAAAATTAGAGAGGAAAAGGAGAAAAAGGGAGACGGAAAGCAGAATAGGAAGCAGGGAAAGAAGGAGGGAGTATAGGAAGAAGGAAGGAAGACATTTAAGGAGGAATTAAGGAAGAAAAGAAAGATAATGAAGAAGGAACATTGGAGAGAACAAAGAAAAGAAGGAATGTAGGCAGGAGTTGCAATGCGTTATTCTTTTATAAAGTAAGTCAATGGGAAATAAGTTCTGCATTTATACAGCAGCATGCATTTTTACCATCCATTAACCTATACTTTTTTATTTTCAGGTATATAAAATGCATACATTGGCTCCGCCCTTTTGGGTGACACACTGAAACAAACTCCCTCCTCATGTAATGACCTTACAACTGGGCTGACACACTGTAACAATTCCCCTTCTCATGTAATAACCTTACTACTGGGGTGACACACTGTAACAAATCCCCTTCATGTAATCTCCTTACTACTGGGGTGACACATGGTAACACACCTCTTCCTTATGTAAATCACCTTATTGTTTGGGTGACACACTGGAACAAACCTCCTCCTTATGTAATTACCTTATCACTGGGATGACATGGAACCTCCACTGCAAAGCCCCTCCTCCTCAACAGCATCACTCCAGTCCTTGTGATGTTTGGATGTGATTGGGTTGACTGAGCCATGTGACAGAGAGCAGGTGGGTGGTGCAGTAACTTTCCTGTGGCTGGCAGAGCTGCGCCCCTATCATGAGTGCGCTCGCCTCTTTTGCCTATAGGTTGTGCTGGCCCTGGGCAGATGGCTGCCCGATAAAGGTACTGATCTTGTAGATTATTGTGAAGGCATGGCCACACAAACAAGGACTGGATCGCTCATGCAGCCCTTGGCTTACATCATTGACAGTAACACATCTGAAATTTACACAGCAGATGTGCGGCCAAATAACAATTATTTTAAGGGCCACACAATCCCAATTATCAACTGATGAAAAAACATTTGCCCATTCGTTGGCTGATCACTGGGTCTTTTACATTGCACAATATTCTACCCCTGTAAAGGGACATGCTTAGGAAGGATCTGCGCTTGTCTTGGGGCTAAATGGCGATGTTGTGAGATTACCATAACAATGTGGCTAGCTTTTTGTGAACTGGTATTTCCTGTTTGACTTTTCTTTTTTTGACTACAAATCCCGCAATTCCATTTTCCTCCCTCCCACACATCAGCCACCTCACCCATTGAAACACAATTGAGCGGCATCCATTCAAAGACCTGTGGTTTTCAATCATGGTGCCTACAGCTGTTGCAGATTGATCTCTCTCCCACCAAGCAATCCCTCCACCCATTGAAGCAGACAGGCTCCCTGTCTCAGCTTTCCAAAGGGGTCAGTGCATGCTATAAATTCTGCAGGGTGCCCAAACTTTTGCAGATGCCATTTTTTTGTTTTCTGTTATTTTGAAAGTGTAAATGATGGAAATAAAATCTAACTTTTGTTGTCATATAAGAATGGCTAATCTGTAATTTGATGCCTTTTGGAGATTTTTACATCTTTCCTTGGCTTTTTTATGCACATTAATACAATTTTTTACCTGGGGTGCCCAAACTTTTGATCCCCTCTGTAAATGATCTTTACTAACTTTTTTTTCCCACTTTTTTTTGCAGTGTTAAAGCTCCCATAGGGGACTACAACACTGCACACACTGATCTTTTACCCTGATCCCTGCAAAGCCATAGCTTTGCATGGATCAGTGTAATAGGGGGTTGATTGCTCAAGCCTGTAGCTCAGGCTTGGAGCAATCAAACGCCAATCGGACGTGACGGAGCAAGGTAAGGGGACCTCCGCTCGCATCCTAGCTGATCGGGACATCACAATTTTATCGCGATAGTCCTGATCAGCCCGGCTGAGCTGCCGGGAAGCTTTTACTTTTGTTTTTGATGCGGCAATCAACATTGATCGTCGCGTCTGAAGGGTTAATAGCGCGCGTCACAACGATCGGTGCCGCGCGCTATTAGCCCAGGGTCCCGGCTATCATAAGCCACCGGGACTGACCCGGTATGACGCGGGGTCACTTAAGAGGTTAAATATCAGCTCCTCCCTTGTTTTCCAGCCGAATCTTTGGTTACCTTGTGCCATAGTGAAAGTCCTGTGTCCCTGTTACCGTGTACCTGTTCCTTGCTACCTTACCTCCCCTGCACCTGTGTTTCTGGCCCTGACCTACTGCCATCTTGCCACGTCCTTCCATTCTACTTCTTTGCCACACCACCTCTTAGCTACCTGTGTGGACGAGTCGTGCCAGGGGTAGCGATCTGGGTGCCGCCAGTCGCAGCAAGACCATCCCGCTTTGCGGCAGGCTCTGGTGAAAACCAGCGGCACCTTAGACTCTGCTCCCTGGCACCACCTGCCGTGTCCCGTTACATAGCATTCACTTCAAGATGATAGAGGAGGAAAACTGGTGTAAATTGCAGTATACAAGTTATATAATATTTATAAATACTTTTCTCATGTACACACATATGGCAACTTGTTCTGAAATTTTAACCAGATTGATAGGTGCACTTTAGGTATCATCGTATTATTAGTATTGCAGCTTGTTTGCTTTTTTTTCTGTATAGTTATGTCATCTTTAACTGATAACAATATTCTTCTTTTAAACATCTTTCTTTGGTGTGATCAAGAATCATAATTTATCCTAAAGGACTTTATAAAGTACATCTCTGTCTGAAAATGTGTTATACAATGTGAATCACTGATGCAACATTTCTTAAGCAATACAGTACAATGCTGTACGAAGTAACAAGTACAAGTAAGCTGCAAATTTAGAAGGAAAAAGTAAGGTCACTATGGAAACCACATGTTTAGGCTGGATATATTGGCAAAGCAAAGTACTGTAAACCCAATGTCTATAGAAACAGCACAGCAGGACTTGTAGTGACTCAGATTGGAGATCACTGGCTGGGACAGCATGCTGGGAGTTGTAGTCTAATATTCCATGGAAAACAGCAGGTTGCTTATGTTTGTAGCAAACCTCTAAACAATGACGTGGGCAAAGAAAAATCTACCTAAATTCTTTGATGTTCAATTGTTAATGTAGTCTGAAATATTAGCATACGAGGAACATGTTTGAGCAGTTGTAACAGGCCATAGATTACCCAACATCTTGGGTATAGATCAAAGATCAAGGTCAAACATACAATACCTTTCTGATAAACAAGGCCTGGTAAATGATACATCCTCCATCCTATGATACATTCTCCATCCTCATTGGTGGTGTCAACTAGAAAAGGGTCCTCCTCTGTACAAGTACTCTCCCACCAGGTAAATGCACCCAGTAGGTAGATAATCCCCCCTCATTAGGTAGTAGTCCCCAGTAGGTAGATAATCCACACCCCCCATAAGGTAGAAGTTACCAGTAGGTAGGTAATATACCCATAAGGTAGAAGCCACCAGTTGGCAGATAATGCCCTTATTAGATGCCCCAGTAGGTTGGTTATTTCCCCATGGCATGGAGCCAGAGAGGTTTCCTTAACTGGACACAGACATAATCCACAGGAAACACCATCTCATCTTCTCTCTGTCACTGCCATGTGGCATGGGATGAGTGCACCAAAGTCTGCATGCCTGAGACAGAACTCACTATAGCACAACATGCATGTGTGCATGTATAACGTACACGTCATCTGTACCTGTAGAGGAATCGAAAATCTTTGTCTTTACTACGCCAGTGCAGACCACTTCCTTAAGGATTGTCCTCTGCGCCCTCAGCCACAGGGAAACGCTCGCACCTAGGAAACGCTCACACCGTACTCCCACACTGTACTTCTCCTCTCCTGCTTGCTCTACCTTGGTTACAGCTCCATGCCCCACAGATGGATTGGAAAACTGGAGGAGTCTTATGCTGGGGTCCACATTGTAACAGCCATTGCATCCATGTACATGTAACTAAGTTGAAACCAACTTCTAGACCTCTGCCTGGTCTGCCTTCTTTCCTCCAGGACTTTGCAGACGTTTTCAGCAAAAAGCAAGCTGAAGTATTGTCTACACACCGTCCCTACGATTGCCCTATAGATTTACTGCCCGGCACCACTCCTCCCAGAGGCAGAATTTACCTCTTGTCTGTTCCAGAAACCCAGGCCAAGGCAGACTACATCCAAAAAAATCTTCAGAAGGGGTTTATCAGGAAGTCCTCTTCTCCTGCTGGAGTCGGGTTCTTATTCGTTGAGAAAAAAGATGGTTCTTCGTGACCTTGTATCGACTACCGTAGTTTAAATAAAGTTACTGTAAAGAACCGCAATCCACTACCTCTAATCTCAGAATTATTTGATTGCCTGAGAGGTGCCAGAATCTTCTCAAAACTTGATTTACGTGGGGCATATAATTTGATTCGTATTCGCAAAGAGGACGAATGGAAGACTGTGTTTAATACCCGTGATGGACATTTTGAGTATCTTGTCATGCCATTTGGACTCTGTAATGCTCCAGCAGTCTTTCAGGAGTGCATCAACGATATTTTTCGACATCTTCTATACTCCTGCATCGTAGTCTATTTGGACGGCATACTCATCTATTTGCCCAATATTCAATCTCATCACTCCCACCTCCGCCAAGTCTTACAGCGTCACCGTGAAAATTATCTCTATGCCAAACTTGAAAAATGCACTTTTGAAAAAAACAGTATTGTTGCAAGTGAAGGTCTCCAAATGGATCCCGACAAGTTGTCTGCAGTTCTAGACTGGCCTCAACCGTCTGGTTTGAAAGTGACCCAGCGCTTCCTTGGTTTTGCCAACTATTATCGGCAATTTATACCTCGCTACTCTATTTGGTAGCTCCCATCGTCTCCCTTACCAAAAAGACGGCTAATCCAAGGGTTTGGACACCAGAGGCTGAGGAAGCTTTCAAACAGTTGAAGTCCACCTTTGCTTCTGGTCCTGTTTTATATAGACCTGATGCTAACAAGCCATTTTTTTTGGAAGGGGATGCTTCCTCAGTAGGAGCTGGGGCAGTTTTAACACAAAAGTCTACTAAAGGGAAAACTTTAACTTTTTCTCTAAAACCTTTTCCCCTGCGGAGAGAAACTATATTATCAGAGATCACAAGCTCTTAGCCATTAAGCTGGCCTTAGAAGAGTGGCGTCACCTCTTGGAAGGCTCGGTACATCCTGTCACAATTTATTCAGACCATTAGAATCTGCTTTATCTTCAGCCAGCCCATCATCTCAACCCACAACAGGCCCATTGGTCTTTATTTTTGGTCTCCAGATTCGTCTCCAGATTCAACTTCTCAATTCCAACATCTGCCTCCTGGAAAAACTTAGGTATCTCCTCGTATGAAACTCCGAGTCCTGAAATGGGGACATTCTTCTCTTCTAGCCTGCTATCCTGGTATTCATAAGTACCTACAGCTCATCTCCAGGCATTATTGGTGGCAGACTTTGAAAAAGGATGTCGTTGATTTTGTTCAATCCTGCTCAGTCTGTGCCTGGGACAAGACTTCCCATTCCAAGCCAGCAGGTCTTGCCCTTGCCAGTTCCTGTGCTTCCTTGGTCAGATATTGCCATGGATTTCATTACAGACCTTCCATCTTCCCGTGGTAATACTGTCATATGAGTGGCAGTGGATCGATTTTCTAAAATGGCTCATTTTGTACCGCTACCTGGCCTCCCATCAGCACCACAACTTGCCAAGCTTTTTCTTCATCATATCTTTTGTATCTCATCTTGCCTAGTTACCTGTATGGTTGAGCCGTGTCAGGGGTAGCGACCTGGGTGTCGCCTGCCGCAGCAAGCCCATCCTGCCTTGTGGCGGGCTCTGGTGAAAACCAGCGGCACCTTAGACTCCGCTTCCCGATACGGTCCGAGTCATCAGCCACACAGGTGGAGGATCCACTTCCAGCTCCATGACAGCCTCCATCCAGGTGCGTGACAGAAATTACCATGCCCACTGCCTCCACCTTCTAATATAAATATCCAATTGCAATTGTAAACGCTACTACCTCTAGTACCACAAATGACTCAACTTAAACTAACATGATTCTGATTGTAAGAACTCAACGTTGTCTTAGGTGGATGGCCAGAGCTGATTTTCACTTCAACACTGTTCTCCATCATATGTAGTGTCCTGGTACTTGTGTCCAAGCTACTAAATACAGTATAAAAAGTTGTGTGGCTGAAATATTCCTCTTCTATCTGCTTAACCCCTTAAGGACCAAGGACGTACCGATACGTCCTTGGTCCTGCTCTCCTGATATAACGCGGGGTTACACAGTAACCCCGCGTCATATCATGGCGGGCCCGGCGTCATAGTGAAGCCGGGACCCGCCTCTAATAGCGCGCAGCGCCGATCGCGGCGCCACGCGCTATTAACCCTTTAGCCGCGCGCTCAGAGCTGAGCCGCGCGGCTAAAAGTGAAAGTTGCCGGCTAGCTCAGTCGGGCTGTTCGGGATAGTCGCGGCTAATCGCGGCATCCTTAACAGCTGAAAGGACAGCGGGAGGGTCCCTACCTGCCTCCTCGCTGTCCGATCGCCGAATGACTGCTCAGTGCCTGAGATCCAGGCATGAGCAGTCATGCAGCAGAATCGTTGATCACTGGTTTCTTATGAGAAACCAGTGATCAATGATGAAGATCAGTGTGTGCAGTGTTATAGGTCCCTATGGTACCTATAACACTGCAAAAAAAAAGTGAAAAAAAAAGTGAATAAAGATCATTTAACTCCTCCCCTATTAAAAGTTTGAATCACCCCCCTTTTCCAATAAAAAAAAAATCACAGTGTAAATAAAAATAAAAATAAACATATATGGTATCACCGCGTGCGGGAATGTCCGAATTATAAAAATATATAATTAATTAAACCGCTCGGTCAATTGCGTGCGCGCAAAAAAATTCAGGTCCAAAAGTCCAAAATAGTGCATTTTTTGTCACTTTTTATATCATTTAAAAATGAATAAAAAGCGATCAATAAGTCCTATCAATGCAAAAATGATACAGCTAAAAACTTCAGATCATGGCTCAAAAAATGAGCCCTCATACTGCCCCATTCACGGAAAAATAAAAAAGTTATAGGGTTCAAAAGATGACAATTTTAAAAGTATAAATTTTCCTGCATGTAGTTATGATTTTTTCCAGAAGTCCGACAAAATCAAACCTATATAAGTAGGGTATAATTTTAATCGTATGGACCTACAGAATAAAGATAAGGTGTCATTTTTACCGAAAAATTTACTACGTAGAAACGGAAGCCCCCAAAAGTTACAAAATGGCGTTTTTTTTTTCAATTTTGTCGCACATTGATTTTTTTTTCCGTTTCACCGTAGATTTTTGGGCAAAATGACTGAAGTCATTACAAAGTAGAATTGGTGGCGCAAAAAATAAGCCATCATATGGATTTTTAGGTGCAAAATTGAAAGAGTTATGATTTTTTAAAGGCAAGGAGCAAAAAACGAAAATGCAAAAATGGAAAAAACCCCGGTCCTTAAGGGGCTAAATCTGTGTATGGGATACTGCGAGCTGATCAGCATAATGGTTTTTGTACATACACTGATGTCTCACAACGGTGTAAGCGTTTAAATATCTGCATACTGTATCAGATGAATAATTTATTATAGGAGTAGCGTAGTGAAAGATAACTTATCCCCTATCAAAAGGATAGGGGATAAGTTATAGATTGAGGGGGGGTCTGCCTGCTGGGACCCCCCACGATATCCTGAACGGGGCCTCGGCAGTCTGTTGTAAGGGGCGTGCCAACCCCTGCACGGAGCAGCGTCCGACACGGCCCCTCTATGTATCCTATAGAGATAGAAGGGGTTGTATAAGCCGCGACTTCATGCGGGGGTCGGAACGGTTGCTTTCGGCATACTGCCAGGGTCCTTTTCTATTCCCAGTTAGCCAGTCCTGTAACACTTATGATCCCCTTTTATGCCTTACACATAATCCTTAAGAACTCTTCACTTGTTTTCAGTGTCTGCGGAGCACATTCCTTCTTATGGATTACATAAGCTCGGTGGGGGAGATTTATCAAAACCTGTCCAGAGGAAAAGTTGCTGAGTTGCCCATAGCAACCAATCAGATTGCATCTTTTATTTTTCACAGGCCTTTTCAAAAATGAAAGAAGCTATCTGTTTGGTTGCTATGAGTAACACTGCAACTTTTCTTCTGGACAGGTTTTGATGAATCTCTCCCATTGGGTCTTGAAAGCTGCACTGAGAATCCAGCTTAATTGAAGGTAATGCAGTGCTGTGGGCCTGTCAGAATTGTAAAATGATTGCTACGCAAGAAATAACTTTATCAAAAGTTGTTGGAGTCATAATGCACTATAGTAAGGCTGGGTTCACAATTTGTTTTTACCAAAACGGGACCGTATACGGTTGGGGGAGTTAAACCGGGCACTCCCGTATCCTGGTCATATGCGGCCCGTATGTAATGTATTTCAATGAGCCGACCGGAGTGAAACCGGAGTGCCCCATATGCAGTTTTCCCAAGGACTTACAAGTCTCTATCTGAGAGACAGAACGATACACGGTGACGGCCATACCCTATCCGGAATCTGATGTATACGAAGTACAAAAGCCTGGGTACGAGCCGCAAGTTGGTCACTGAAACCGAATCAAGTTATGTCTGAAAAAAGATCTACCAGTGCTCCCAGCACCACCTCTTCCAGCTGTCTGCGAGAGAGTACATTCCAGGACAGGGAATCCACCCATACATGGATTTCCCCATGTTTTCTCCAACCCAGCTTAGAATCTTCTGTGTCTCACCAGCACCGGGGCTGGTTCAACCTACTCTAGTCTCTACACCAGTCCCAGTCTTGTCACCATTGGCTCCAGTCTTTAGAGTACCAACTAAGTATCCAGCCCCTCCAGTGTGGACACCAGCGACTCTGGGTCCCATCACTGCTGAACCAATACCTGCTCTTGAATTCGTCAAGGAGGAATTTGCTGCAGCTTCAGAGGTTCCAAGAGCCCCAGAAGACACATGAGTTCCAGATTCCCCCAAAGTGGTGTTGCGTAGGTCCCAATGGTCGACACAAGGACAAATTCCCGCAAGGTACAAAGATTAGCTTCCAATATAATGTGTAAAGTTATTTACCACACATAGTTAGTCCATACATCATCAAAATAGTCCACATAAATGTAAATATCTAAGTTAGGACTGTAACATAATTCGTAGTCCCAGTCGACAAGTCTTCAATGTATGCATATATATGTCTAATGTTTTCTCTCCTGTCCACGTGTACAGGGCACTCTACTGGTCAGAGGGATCTCCTGAGATATAGGTAAAAGCATGTATAGAGACAGAGTACAATATATAAAGGTAACACTGTTGTATATAATAAAAATGTATATTGAGCTCTGGGGAGAAGTGTTGAGAACCGAAGGGCCCCAGCAGCCAAGGCATTGGGAAGATAACCTCCGGCAGCCCAATCTGCAACTTATGTGTATTGGGGTCATAAATGCGTTACTAAAGCAATTACAAGGTCCGTTTCCACCACATGTTTATTGCCTTAAAATATAGGAGCCTGTATAGACATTTACAAGTGCTACATGGACTTGCCTCCTGTTTTGTTTTTCATAACCAGACCTGTGGAC